>NC_092798.1:44798640-45519039 GCF_918797505.1 Bemisia tabaci
ACATTCTTTCTGTATCTCTTTTTGCTTTTCATTGAATGTTGAGAGTAGTTTCGGTTTTCCGAGAATTCTTATTTTCTTGTGTTGATTCATTGGTTGAAAGTTTGGGAGTCTTATTAGGCTGAATAAAAGAAAATTTGTGCGTTGAAATAACATGGACGTTTTGCCAATCATTCATGTTTAGCATACAGATGCACCGTGGCTATGAAGTAGATAGGGGGATCAAGTGACTCTTTTAATACCAGCGGAGACCGCAAACCGCAATTTGACTTGCAATCCCTTAGCTATAATGTTAAACATAGCCTCGTAACCGTTCGTTGAAACTGTTTCCTCTGGTCCGCTATTTTACAATGAAGCAAAATTTGTAAAGATTTTGTGAATTTAAACGATGTTAAGCTTACATTCGGAAATTACGCATCCAAATTAGCAACATATTGTGGGTACCTATTACAAATGAGTACATCTTACCAAACTAAAAAAAAAAAGCAAAAAAACCCCCCAAAACAGACTATAAATGAAGCAATGCTAGAAAAAAATGGCTTGAGTTGATACTAAACTCTGCGCCTATTGTTTTATTTTCTACACGAGTTAGGAAGCATTAACCTCGTAACATCACCGACTAACTTAAAGTGTTCAATGATCTAAAATAATAGACAGGAAGGGCGCTCATCATAAAGTGATTTTCCACTTTTATTTTCTCAAATGAATTCAAGGTAGTAAAGACCCATTCTCAGAACGAGAGCTCACCTCCATTTGAAAGCGGAGATTCTCTTTTTTAAACGATCATTGCTTCCTTTTTCTCTCCGAGAAGAGTAAGTGTGTATAATCAAAAACGGGGAGACTGGTAGCCATAAAAATTCTTGCATGAATGTTCAGGCTATAACTTTCTATATTGACACGTTCTTCCTGCATCGCTTTTTACCGATCATGAAGCCAACACTTCACTAACAGACCAGTCATCAGTTAGCAGCTTGTGTCTAATGAGTGTGATGTGCGAATGAGTTTGTTCGCGGTGTATGCATTTTCTCCAGTACATTACCTCTTCGCTGCAATCCTCTAACTTTGGAATTTGAAACTTTTCCAGAGATATTTATCACATATTAAATATGTAAGTGATCAGCTAAAAGGTGCTCGTTTTTGAAGGTCAGGAATCATGCCGATTCATTCATTCAAATTGATGACTATTGCAGCACGAAGGATAAACATTTTAACTTCTATACCCTTCTCGCTTCTGCTACCTCTACATTTCCAGTTTAGAAACGTCACTCAAGAAACTCAATCCCCCCCCCCCCAATTTTTCATGAAAGAACGTCCCTGCTATATCCATCGAAAGCACAGCTATGAAATGAGTGAACCTTAAAATTCTTTGGCATATAAGGAAATCCCGACTGCAACATCGAGTGAATTAATCCAACCGCCGTAAAAAAGGAAGAAAAAGAAAAATACCATTCAAAACCACACGCCACCTTCATATTTACAAAAATAACCAGTCACTCACAATATTTAGAAGTTCCACTTTTCAATAAGAATATTTCAAACTCAAGATTGTTTTGATAGCGATGACCCTCACGGATGCATCCGATTTTCAAGCGACACACAGTAGATCGAGTTATCAGGGGAGGTGGGACAAAATTTTGCAACTTTGAAAGCTTATTCCTCCGTATATATGTCGCAGGCAAATAGTAAAATCAGGCATTTTGTCAAATGCCGAGGCAAATAGTCAAATATTCTAACTAAATTTGAAATTCTGATTCTTGACCTAATTTTAGACCAAATAATTCATCGCTCCTGGAAGAAAAAATTATCAGTAAAAATTTGCACACACAATAGTTTTTTTCAACAATTTTTAACTCCTGAAGAGACACTGATCTTGAAATTTTCAGCATGTCGTTAGGTGCAGAATTTTTCTTTTCAACAATTATAAATATGAGAAGCAATTGAAGAGGAAGAGACAAAAGGAGCTCGTAGGTTTTATAAGTTATTTTTCCAAAAATAGTGAAAAATCGTCAGCTCTTCGCCATAAATTCGCAAAATTTTTTAGACCGTTAATATAGTACTATTTATTTTGCCTAGGCATTTGAAAAAATGCTTGATTCCACTATTTGCCACTATTGCACTAAAATCTTGAGGCTCTAAAAGTGGTTCCATTGGTTTCCTTGTGAAATGTTCTTCTGCATGGAGGCACCCCTTAATATTTAAAATGTGACGAAATAAATATCAAAATTTGTAGTTTAATTTAAAAATGTTATATCCGAGCTCTCTAATTGACTCGATCCACTGAGCGGCACATGTTGGCGGTCATCACCGTAAGGATAGTTTTGTTTTTGCCCGACGGATATGAGTTTTGAAAGAGTCGCCTCGCTATGTTGACAAAACAGAGGACTGCGATCGGGGTCGGCGATCTTGAATTTTCGAGCGAAGTTATGAGCGTAGCGTCGCCGTTGCGGACTGCGTGGTGATTTCACGATGCCCGAGCGGAGAAAGCTGCCAATCCGCCTCAGTCGAAGCTAGACACTCGCTCGGACGTGCGTGAACGTAAACACGAGGCCGTTGCCAAAATTTGCGCATCTTTTTCGCAATCTCCGACGAACGTTGTCAATACCTGTAGAAAATTGCAAGCGTGCGAAAAGAGGTATGTATACAGAGGGCCAACCCTATGGACGCTAGTAGTGTGCCACGTCACAGAAAAGCGATGTGTGTATCGATTCATTCTCACTGTTGGGATTGGAAGAGGTTATGTCATTGCTGTTGTTTGGATCCAATCCAATCCGATGTATTGGAGAATCCCCATGGTGACGTCACCACACTAGCGGCTGTATACAATGGAGATGTTGCATGTGTGAGGAATTCGCGATTTGACCATTGATTCTTGTGTAAAAGTTCGCGAAAAACACGACGGTGCCACTGGTTTTCTCTGAAATCAACTCCCAAGCTCAAAAAAAGCTCTCAAGTTGAGGCCAAAATGGAGGGGATATCCCACGCTATCCTGAGAGTCCACGTCTACATCAAGACAAACTCTCCATGCAAAGATAGAGGACAAATACATTGACAGGACTGCCACTTTATTTGGGGACTCCAAAACTGAAAACACGGCAACCCTGCTAATGGATTTGCTCCATATCTTTGCATGGAGAGTTTGTCTTGATGTAGAGGTGGACTCTCAGGATAGCGTGGGATATCCCCTCCATTTTGGTCTCAACTTGAGAGCTTTTTTTGAGCTTGGGAGTTGATTTCAGGGAGAACCTGTGGCACCATAGTGTTTCTATGTGTTCGAACTTTTACATAAGAATCAATGGTCCAATCGCAAATTCCTCACACATGCAACTTCCCATTAGGATAAAGAAACCGAGAGACTGAAAGTCTTAAGACAATTTTTAATCGTTTGTAATACAATCATGACTTAAATCAGATTTTATGAAACTTTATACTGCCGTTTTGTCATCAATAATGCCCAGCCGACTGTAGAAAACTCAAGCAAAAAGGTTTGAAAAGACCTCGTGCTGAGAGTAGCTCTGAACTCACTAAATATCTCCTAAAAGACTCCATCATTTACCTTACGCATTTAAAACTTGCCGGGTGGATTTTAATTAAAGTAGAATTACAAACAGGAGCTTTAGGATGTCCACAGGGTGCCGGCGCCATAGGACTGGAGATCAGGAAAAGTCGGATTTTCCCTCCATGATTTGCCGAGGGACGTGAAAAAATGTCAGGGAATTTAATAAGTAATTTTTTGCTCTGGATTAATTTTTCACGATTAAAAGAGTTTTCTCGTCTGAAGATGCCTGAACGAAGACTCAGGGTTGTTTTGAATGCTTATATAAATGACTATTTAACGATGTTGGGTGGATAATAGTCGAAATGCATCCGAAAATATTGATTACTTCCCAAGGAAATACTATGTAACGATGTGTGGACTCGCTCATTGGACTTCTTCACCATCTAACATGTTTTAATTCCTCTGTCCTCCAGGGTCGGACTGGCTCGCATCTGAGGATGCAGACCCTTGGCCGGTTGAAGGGGCATAATGTGATCTTTCCTGGTGGGGTATCCCCTACAAAGAGAGAGGTTGAGAAAATTTTGATAAAGCAGCACAAGTTTACGCTATTTTCAGGTTCAACGTTTATTAATAAATCGCAAGGAGTAAAACTTGCAAAATTGAACGTATTGAAGTAACCAACAGACTTCTGAAATTAAAGAAAACATAAGAAACTAAAGCCACTAGGACGTATCCAAGCACCATTATTTCGAAAAGAACCGAGCCAGTGCTGCGGTTTACACGAGCCTAAGACGTGGGTCTGCAAATCCATCCTTAAAAAGAATCAGACAAGAAACTGAAAAAAGAAGAAAGAACGAGTATCAAAAAGCTGAAGACAGGAAAGACGTATTCGAGACTCTTCTTTAACTTTTCTTCCGAATATGAGCGACACCTCATTGACAGCATATAGCAGAGCATTGAGAGCTCACGCTTCGCGCCGTCGCGCCTTCAATTTTTCGGATGCAGCACGGACGTCCATCGAGTACGAATAGTTGTATCTCTGCGCCGTCGTGAACGCGCATATCCTTTCCCTCCCTCTATTACCATATTGTGTTTGTTTCCGTTTGTCTTATTCGTAATTGTGCTTCAAGCAGCACGCGAGTATCACGGAGGAAGGTAGGAGAGATGTGTTGGGGCCTCTTTTTTAGTTTTTCTAACGAATCTGAGCGACACCTTATTGACAGCATAGCAGAGCACTGAGAGCTCACGCTTCGCGTAATCGCGCCTTCAATTTTTTAGATGCAGCATGGACGTCCATCAAGTACGAATAGTTGTATCTCTGCGCCGTCGTTAACGCTCATCCTTTCCCTCGCTTCCTTTCCATATTGTGTTTGTTTCCGTTTGTCTTATTCGTAATGGTGCTTTAAAGTAGTAGCATAGAGCAGAGCTATGCGAGTTCACAACTCACGCCATTGCGTCTTACATTTTTCATATGCAATGTGGACATCCATGTTGCGCGAATAGTTGCACCTATCGCGTATACACTTCAGATGCCTCTTAATTTTGAATGTCGAGATGAATTAAGGTTGAGTTTGCCCGAGATATGCTATGGTATGTCCAAATCAATAGTCATTTTGAAAAAGAAGAAATATGTCTAAAGGTCTCTCAAGCGGTCTATAAAGGGTGCGTGTGTCTAAAAATCGAACCGACAATCGCTTCTAAGGGAGTTACACATAGGGAATGAAGGAGCGGGGTGATAAAGCGCCTGTATGTCAACAAAAAGGTGAACAATTTACAGAAAAGTGTTTACGCTTCAGGAAGTAGTTCTCGGACCTCTGTTCACCAGTATCATGCGTAAAAGCACCTTTCTTTACTCATTTAAGAAATTTTCCCGGTTATATTCTCGGTCGTATTTTTTTTTTCTCTTCTTATTTTGCTAACTGTAAGAGGGGCGCGCTTATGGGGCGTATCTGCCAATGGCAGATTGGCTTTATGGCCAGTCCGAGCCTGCTGTCCTCACTTTACTATCACCATTTCAAAAGCTATCTTTGGGAACAGTAAGGTGTAAGTTAACGGCACTCCTTGTTCTTGTTTTAATGCAGGTTCGTAAATTGCGGATCGAAAAAATGAAATTATTTAATTTTTGATTGAAGTAATTCTGTCAATTTCCAATTTTTACGTTTATTTTTTGTTTAATCTTGTATTCTTTCTTTGTTCCAGGGGCAGACCGGAGCTTCAAAATCCGACTCAATTTATCGTGCTACAAATGTGATATTCGATTTTCAATACCATCCATAAGTATAGCTGTGATTTTAGTGTTAAATTCGTAATCCGTAAGGATAATCCTGTTTTCCTGGTAAATTCCGCCGCGAAAATTCCATCCGATGCGTCTCGGATCTCGGCCAGTTGCACGCGGCACATCCCTAAAAAAGTGATTTTATTTCGAGTGAAGTGTTTCGCGGGCGGGGTGGTTTATGTTTTTTAGGCGTGATTTTTCGTGCGGATCAATTTGGGCGAGTCGGAGCAACGGCGGGGATTTTTCGGCACGATGCAGTTTAGTGTAAAATGGCGGATCCCAACAAAAATAGGGCGCTGTATTCCACCGGCGTTGCCTGTCTAGGTCTTGTATGCTTCATCCTCGGCACCACCGCAGTTGCTCTCCCGCTATGGGGTTACTTCGACAATCCACACGGTGAGTCATCTCCACAACTCTTTACCATCCATCTATATTGGAATAAGAAAAAGAAAAAAAAAAGGAAAAAAAAACACTAAGAAACAGAAGTAGGGTGTCCACTAGTCCAGAATTTCCGGGAATAGCCTTGATTTTTTACGGGCGATCTGAAAGTGCTGAAAAAGTGCGGACATTTCGCAAGAAGGTCCGGAATTTTTTCCTTCGGACCACGGGGCGGGGTGCTTTGGAGTCCGGAATTTCCGGAAATATTCTTGATTTCCTAAGGGTCGTCCGGAAGTATTGAGAAAGTGAGGAAATTCCGCAAGAAGGTTCGGGATTTGGTCATTGATGTTTTGCACAAAAACACGGTAATTTTTAAGTGCAGAGCCATTTAAAAGACATATATCCGAGTAAGAAGGGGTTTCTAACATGGAAATGCCAATTTGGAAAATGAAAAGGCTGATTTTGTGTGATCGCCTATATGAGTTTGATAAAAAATATTTGTCAAAGGGTGGACTACTTCACAGATGACTCACACACGCAGATTCAAAGAACTTTTTCCTGACTTTCCCTGAAAGTGGCAATCACTGTTTTTCAACCAGCTACTACACCATAATACAACAGTAATTTCATTTCATCGTAACTGCCATCTCACAGTGAAATGAGAAACAAATTGTGACTATTCGTAATAAAGAGGGATCTTACCAAGAATGATATGGTAAAATTCAATTTGCTTAAATGGGAACTTCTCTATCTTATTCCTGGCTCTGCCATCCCAACTGAATAAGCCAGCTTTTTCCTCACCAATCAGTACACTTATAACATTTCTTCCAGTAAAATTTGGATACAAACATCGTTTGGTGACTTTCTCGTTGATAATAGTGGCAATCTCTGAGAGACAGAGAGAGGAAGACAAGCATTCCTTTAGAATAAACGCAGAGCCATTTCAAAGGCATATATCCGAGTAAGAAGGGGTTTCTAACACGGAAAGGCCATTCTGGAAAATGAAAAGGCTAAGTGTTTTCTGCATCCCTGATCGGACGATCTCCATCATGCGTAGGTATCGTCACTTCAACGTCATTGCGTGTCGAAGGGAGACACGCAAGGACCGCGCTTCGCACTCGACACGGTCATAGAAACATAGCTGCCAGATCACACTCCCGGTTGTCTAATTCTTAATTGTCCTTCGCTGGGAACGAACCTAACGCGCCTCGCCATCAACGGATGGGATAATCCCAGCCTCTGATTGCTGCTTAAAGACGGCTAGTTTAGGTAATCAAACGTTCCACTTCCTCGTCGGCCCATTATTTCTAATCGCTCTCGAACAACGCACCGCGCCGCTCGATTCGGAACGTCGTAAGCGCCGCGGCGCCCGACCGCGACTCGGGTTCTTCCTGAAATAAAGGGCGCCGAAGCGGCGCGAACGACGCATTTTGCCGGTGACATTTGGCGGGAAGAGCGGAAGGCGCGGGGCCGAAATGACCTCAGTATTGATTCACGTTGCGCGCGGTTTCTCAATTGGAGTACGTGCGCGTGCGTAGCCCGGTTGCACCGGCCGGAGCTGCAAGTGCATGGTTGCGGCAAGGTCGCCGTTAATTGTTCCCGCGAATTATGTTGAAATTGCCGCTCCGCTGAGTGGGTGGTCCCCGAGGCCCGACTACGTGCTTCTCTTCCGGGGGAGCGTCCCGTTTTCCCGCGGATGCATTTTAGGGAAAGGATGACGTTTCCGCACAAAATTGCCGATTTTGACGTTTTCTCACAAAGTCCTGGATTAACATTTACGCACAAAATCAATCAGCAAAATCCTATTTTTGGCACAACTTGGCAACACCGCGCACATATTTGCAGTATCTCTTCCGGCGGAGCGTCCCGTTTTCCCGCGGATGCATTTCAGGGGAAGGTTGACGTTTCCGCACAAAATTTCCGATTTTGACGTTTCCACACAAAAACCTGGAATGACATCTACGCACAGAATCAATCAGCAAAATCCTATTTTTGGCACAATTTGGCAACACCGCGCACATATTTGCAGTATCTCTTCTGGGGGAGCGTCCCATTTTCCCGCCGATGCATTTCAGAGGAAGGTTGACGTTTCTGCACAAAATTTCCGATTTCGATGTTTCCACACAAAAACCTGGATTGACAATTACGCACCTAAATTAAATAATTAAAACCCTATTTTCGGCACGATTTGGCAACACCACGCACATATTTGCAGCTCCTCTTCCGAGAGAGCGTCCCATTTTCCCGCGGATGCATTTCATGGGAAAGTTGACGTTTCCGCATTAAATCTCCGATTTTGACATTTCCACACAAAAACCTGAATTGACATTTACGCACGAAATCAAGCAGCAAAACCCTATTTTGGCACGATTTGGCAACACCGCGCACATATTTGCAGCTTCTCTTCGGGGGGAGCATCCCATTTTCCCGCGGATGCATTTCAGGGGAAGGTTGACGTTTCCGCACTAATTTTCCGATTCTGAAATTTCCACACAAAAACCTGGATTGACATTTACGCTCAAAAGCACGCAGCAAAACCCTATTTTTGGCACGATTTGGCGACACCGCGCAGATAATTGAATCGTGTTTCTCTTAATCCACACGCTAAAAATGTAGAGAAATTAGGAGGAAACATTTGACTATAACCCACTATTCATCCGGGAGCGCTACAGTTTCGGTAAAAGATGCCACATAGCAACGCAAGTTTTTTCATCTTTTGATGGTAAGAAAAGAGTTATACCAGATGGTTGTGGTATTAGCCGTTTTTAAAAGTACGAACCTTGAACAATATTTTGTGCGGAAACAGCGTGAGTTTTTTACACATCAAAGTACATAATGCGGTTGAAAAAGAGTGGAAGTAACACGCAATTTCGTTCTTCTCATTGAAGATGAAATCATTATGCCAATGAACATCCCAGCGATAGACTGTTTTAATTTTCACCAGCTCTCTCTCTGAGCAAACAAGTATCATAATTATTGTTCTGCTTGATGCGTGAATTAACTGTTAAACCACTGAATACGCTCATCTAAAGGCTAAGTGCCAAACCTACACAGTCGCACAACCTGCAGCATCCCGTGTAGTCTTTAATGGTATACACACATCAGTGGCGAGACGTGCATGATCGACTATCGATTTGAAGTTATGGAAAAGAATCAATTATTAAAGTGCTCGTTGCGGACACCCTGTTTATCGATCTTTTTCCATAAGTTTAAATGTCGGATAAGTCGATGTATCGTAAAGCACGCCACGTTACTGATCGACTAACGATATTTCCCCATTTGAATTATGGAAAAGAATCGATAATTAAGGCGCTCGTTGCGAACACCCTGTTTATCGATCTTTTTCCATAGGTTTAAGTGTCAGATAAGTCGATATATCGTGAAGCACGCTACGTTATACTGATACCCATTAGAAATAACGTATCATCGGATAAATTCGTTCATAACGAGTAATTAATTATTTGCCGTATTGTACAGCGTTACTGCCAAGCAATCCAAAAGTAGATGAAAAGCTTATCTTTATAGAAGGAAGCATAACGCCGTAGGCATTGCACAGAGGTTATGTATCCTAACATACTGCCGTGCTAAGGAAGAACGCCGTATGAACATTTAATAGTTGTCAAATTTCCTTCGATAAGATTTTTATTTTTTAGGAAAATTGCGAATCTTTTTCCGTGAAATTTTCAGACGTGTTAGATCAAATTATAAACAAAATTATCTGCGAAATTGGTAGGCAAAGATTCAACAATTTTCCTGAAAATTAGTGATTTTCCGGGGGAAATTTGGCAACGCCTAAAGGCTCATACGGCGTTTTTCCTTAGAGCGGCAGCATAAGCCTTTAACCTCGTGTAGAAATGACGCCCTGCGCGCACACGGAGCTCAACGACCTTGAACTTTGCTCAGACTCGGCGAGTAAGTAAAATTTCAGCGAGTGCAGTACGATCTGAACACTCGAGTCAGAAACGGTCGGATGTTTAACTCCGGAGAACTTGCCAACTCCAATAACGGACCTCGTTTTCTTCCTCCGTAATTGACTCATATCTACCTCACCCCATGTCCAACTTAAACAGCCAGCTGCCAAGTTTTATGAATAAAGTTCGTGGGAGCTGACGCAGACGAAGAAAACCTCAACGCAGTCGTGCAGAGCGAAGACACTGTATTTCGAATGGTTTTTTTTTACCTTCCGGAAAATTGCGAGAAACTTAAATCCTAGCTATACAGTCTGATGGATTTGCCTAAAAATATCCTGCGGAATCGTAATGATCCGATTTAGCCCGGGAAACTGCACAAACTGAAAGTTTTGCGACGTTTATCTCTCAACTTAGTTTAGGTCACGGAGAACACACCTTGCATGTAGTTCTTTAATAGAATTTTAATTTGATACCTGATCCGAGGAAAGAAAAACTAAAATTCTGAAAATTAGTCGAAGCTGGAGAACGTAGAGATCGACGGATAGGAAGAGGTCTTAAAATAAAAAATTATGAATTTTCCGACCGTTCGTTTGAACCGTTCCTGAGAAGAATTTAAAACCTCCTCAAAATGGGCGTATTTATGCTGAAAGGAACTATGTGCTAGTGGAAAGATGGGGTGTGCTCGTGGAAGCTGCCTAAGAAACATAATTTACAAGTGGATATAGCTCCTTTTGAGAAAATGGAAACGCGGAATTTTCTATTAAATGAAAAGAACCCGTGAGCTGTGAGCATGTGACAAGAGCTTTGTAGACAGGGCTCATGAGTTAAAGACCGCGTTGCAGGTCGTTGTTGCCGCTGACGTCACTGGCGCTATATAATATTTCTCATTCATTATTATGGCCCGAGCACTAACGAGCACACCCCATCTTTCTACTTGCACATAGTTTCATTTAGCATAAATACGTCCATCTTATCGTTAGAATGGAACGTTCTCGAAATTGCCGTGGACCTGGACCCACCCGAAAATTAAAAAGTTTAGGAGTAACAAAACATTCAGATGAAATGCATCAAATTACGAATGAAGACGAGGAGTTGATGATGATGATAAGAGAGTTCGGAATGTTTCCATCCTAGTCCTATAATGAAAAAAAAGTAACTTGGATCAAGCATGATAATTCTTGAATTTGCCGCCAGGAATTTTTTTAATCTTGCTTTAAGCTGACTTTTTCTTGATTCAAGTAAAATAATGCTTGGGTTAAGCAACAAAGTACTTTACATTAACCAGCAAAATTCTTGATTTAAGAAAAAATTCTTCTTGGCGGCAAATTTAAGATTCTTTTTTTTTTCCAGTGTATTTTTCAACCCTCACGCCCCTCCTGATATCTGTGACGGCGCACTGGAAAAAAAACACATTGGATCTAGAGTCCAGACTCTTAAAAACATCGACAAGAAAAAATACTTTTGATTCGATCGGATTTTTGCTTAAATCAAGAACCAAGCTTCTTAATTTGAGCGTTCTTCCTTTTGATTTAAGGAAAAATCTGATTGAATCAAGAGTATTTTTCCTTGTCAATTTTTTCAAGAGTCTGGACCCTAGATCCAATGTGTTTTTTTCCAGTGCGTGAAGTGCATGGCGCCACGCCACCGGGATCTCGAAAGTCCGTCGACGTCAAGCGCCAGTAGCTGGAATTGGTGGCGCTGAAGTGAGGGACCGGGAAGCGGGACTTGGTCTGTGGCCGGGCATAAACTTAATTGAAATCTACGGCCGTCGCCGGGGCCAGGAGACTTGAGACTCGGTTAATAAGATATAGGTGCAAATAAAATACGTAAATGGTACCAGACTGAGGTATGCCTCAACACGCACTAGTTAATAGGCTCTTAATGATCACCGGCTGCAGCCTCGACAACCAGAGCCACCGACCTAGATGCAATTTCTCCGCGTTGCCAATCTGCCCCATTCCGCATTCGATGAGTTTAACTTGAAGATTACGGGGACACCCCTGACCGCAAACTTGAACTCTAGCCGGTCTGCTGGTGACTGGTGAGCTTTCCAGGTATGCGCCGAATTTACAGGGTTTCCGACTTGCGTGCAAACGGGTCGTTATATTTTATCACATCAGTGCAGGCAATAATAATTAGGAATTGGGGCATAGTTGCGCTGGTAACAGAATCCTGTTTGGATGCTTGATCCTTGTAAATAGCTAAATCTCATCAATACGTTCATGGCCGAAAAACTTATTTGATATGGAAAGAAGAAATAAAGAGAGGGGACTACTCAAAATTGCAAGAATTGAAAAATGTACCATAGTTGCGCTGGTAACAGAATCCTGTTTGGATGCTTGATCATTGTAAACTAGCTAAATCTCATCAAGACGTTCATGACTGAAAAACTTATTTGATATGGAAAGAAGAAATAAAGAGAGGGGACTACTCAAAATTGCAAGAATTGAAAAATGCACCATAGTTGCGCTGGTAACAGAATCCTGTTTGGATGCTTGATCATTGTAAACTAGCTAAATCTCATCAAGACGTTCATGACTGAAAAACTTATTTGATATGGAAAGAAGAAATAAAGAGAGGGGACTACTCAAAATTGCAAGAATTGAAAAATGCACCTGAGTTGTAAATATGTCTTCTCTGCATCATAATTTACCATGATTCTCATGGAAAAATGAAGGATTCGTAGATAAAGTGGAAACATTCCAACATTATAACAATAATAAGTGGTGGCAAATTTTAAATTGAATAATCATTGTCATGAAAAAGGACAGGTGTCTTATTATGTAAGTGTAATCAGGTCCAACACATAGTTTTCCTTTTGCAGAAGTTTTAGGAGGTTCCAAAGGATTAATATCAATTATTTAATCCGTAAAGATACAATCATGAGTTCAACACGTTTCGTGAATCATTCACAACTGTGCATACTTGAGCAAATGTTCTTGTATCGTGTTTCACGTTGGCAACATTGTTCGCAATTACTAAGTATGCAGGTATGTCGGAGTAACTGTATCAAGATGGACTATGTAGTTGATACGATGGTTGAGAACGGTCTATCACACTGGGAGATTTCCATGCCTGTTGGTCGCCATGAGCTCCTGGCGTTGAGCGTATCATAAGTGTTAATAAACTAGACGGAGTGCTTACGTTTCTCATTTGATTTCCATTTCGTTCGTTTCCAATCATTCCACGAAGGTGGTCGTCACTTATGACGTCTGATTACACATCAACGAGACATTTATTTCCTCACGAAATCGGAACTAGTTTTCTTCCTCATTTTCTCATGGACGCTATTCTTGATTTAAGATCGAATTATTACCAATCGATCGACGAGAATCCTTATTAAAGTTATGAGATCTCCTGTAAACTTTATGAGACATGCAAGAAACTGTTTTTTTGTGATTTGTAACGATTACAATTCAGTAAAATTTACATATATCGACGGTTAAATTTCGAAATCACTGCACTGTGTTGCGACTTGAGTAGTGGACGTGGCATTTTGACACACTGGAAAAGAAGTCTCTTGGATCCACAGTCCTGATTCTTAAAACATTCCACAAGAAAAAATACTCTTGATTCAATCGGATATTTGCTTGAACAAAAAGGAAATCCACTTATATTATATTAGGAGGCTAGGCTCTCGAGTTACGGGAAAATCAGATTGAATCAAGAGTATTTTTTCTTGCCAAATTTTTCAAGAATCTGGGCTCTGGATCCGAGAGACTTTTTTCCAGTATATCCGTGCTGATATGTTTGAAGAATTTTCATACTTGTCTCGCAAAAATTTGTGAGAAACATGACAGCATTGAGTTGAGTCTGTAAGTACCAAAGTTGTCAAGCATACGTTATTTTATAGATAGATATAATTTAACCACTCTTAAATTACGAAGGAAAACAACTTTGACTAACATTAGATTTCTTAACTTAATTTATCAGCATTAAAACATTTCGATTGCCTGTAGTCAACAGATTTTTTTAAAACATGTTTACCTCATACTTAGTCAGAGATCTTAGTTAGAGATCATTCTGACTGCAGATAATTACGTGCAACGTGGGGACTGCAAGAGTCGCTTCCGAGAGGCAAAAGCCAGGTCTCAAGACACTCGACGAGGAGAGATAGGATCGATGAGCCGATGGAATTTCGGCAGTGCATCTAAATTTCGACGCCTTAATTTCATGGCAGAAGTCTGAGATGATAATTAATTTCCCGTCATCAATCACCTCGCGCACCCCTTGTCGGAACGCCGCTTCCCGTAACCAAATCTGAAAGTCGCGATCTTGCTCGTTCATCAAGTTTCAAGACGGATTAAACATTGCAGACGTCTTGCGCTATCAACATCGGGGCCTATCCGTATCCGTACAGTATACCTCCCTTCGATTCCAACTAGCTTCCTGGAATCTAGTCCTCATTATCATTTTTGATGTAGGTATTCTCCTACCTCCGAAAAATGGAACAACTTTCAATTTTTACATTTGAAGAGTTTCGGGACTTATTCAATTAGAAACCAGGATTTTTAAGGATGGCCGCAATTTTTCGGGATTTTTATTTTGGCACTTAATTTTGATGAAACCCTTAAGTGCCGGGACAAATCGAACAGTTTTATTTATAGTAAGGAAAATGAAGTTGAAAACCTTGACTTTTTCATTCGTCGCTCAAAGACTAATTTGTCCTAATAGAGTGCGCTTGCACAGGAGAAATCCTCCTGCTTAGGTTTTTCATCGTAGATAATCTTATCTGCACCAATACTCTCATTCGGAGCTCCATATCGACTCAGCTCCGAAAAATCTCCAAAAATTCTAACCAAATCGGTATTTTCGCTCTAAACTCCGGAAAAGAAAACCGTTTTTCCCTGAAAAGATTCAAGGAAAAAGACGAGGGAAGAAACCCTCGGTCCAGCAGAGAATTCGCTCTTGAGAATTTTTTAATCGGTTAAAGTAGCAAAAAAATTGTTTTTTTAAAGCTGTTTCTACACAACTTCCTACTCAATGAGCACTGCTCATGTAATCAGCTCCAAAGTGACAGGACAATCGTACGGATCATGTTCTATTTGTAGAACAGGCAAAATGTAGTAACTCCATCATGATCTTCTGCGAGAGTCTGGGTCCCCTTTCTCTTTCATTTTGTGTGCAGCAGTTTGAAAACAGGTCCCCTTTCTCTTTATTTTTGTGTGCAACAGTTTGAAAACATGACCTCAAGGCCTAAATTTACGTTTTTTCGTTTAAGGACGGGCATCGTGCAACACAACGTCCGAAAATTTCTGGAAAAAGACGTAGACACCATTGCGGAGAGTTTCTATTTATCCTTCAATTTTCCCCATACTCGTGTGCGAGCCTGTTTGCTTGCCCCGAGAAGATAAACGACCTCTTTACGTCGAAAAATATTCATTCCTGAACTCGGCGTATCATCCGCCGGCGTCTGTTCGTGAGACCTCGCCAAAAATAAAAAATCACGGGTGGGGAGGGGGATGAAAAGAGGGCTTTTTATTAATAAAGGGTTTAAAAACCACCAACACGTCGAGCAAAAAATCCCCGGAGCGAAAACAATACCTCGAAAAATGCCGCACACCCACTCCTGTTCCGCCGTGCTAAGGAAAAACGCCGTATGAGCATTCGAATGTTGCCAAGTTGCCTCTTGAAAAATATTTATTTTTGAAGAAACTTGGAAAAATTTGTCATTGAAATATTTACACACTTTAGACCGAATTACGAGCAACATTTTGTGAAAAATCAGAAGAAAATTACTAACAGATTTTCCCAAAAGTTCGTGATTTCTCGAATGAAATTTGGCAACGTCTGAAGGCTCATACGGTGTTTTTCCTCAGCACGGCGGTGTTGAAAGCGGGGCTGACGTGCGGGATCGCCAACTCTTACACCCCCACTTTCCACGACCCCCGCACTCCACCCTCAAGACGGCTCCTGAAAGTGAGAGTGAAAAAAGGTATGAAAAATTGTAAGCGTATACAACAGGTTCCCTGCGGTGGCTTTAATTTAATGGCTTTTCATTTATAATAGTGAGGTGGAGTGGGGGGGTGGAGGAGGGGGAAAACAATTTTACCGCCGCGTCTCGCCGACTTGGTGGGGACGTACCTTTCTCCCCCGCTTGAGTTTCCTCCTGTACCTGTTGAATCTTGTGACAAAACTCCACTCGAAGCTTAATTCAACGTCTCCCTAGCATCGCACACTCACTGGGAAAAAAGTCGCTTGGAACCATAGTCCATACTCGTCATAACCATAGTGAAAAAAAGGAGGTGTTTGCATCTTGAGGTTTGTTTACCTTGTGACGAAGGTCGGTACAACCTTGCTAGCGAAATGCGGAATTCGAAGTGTGAAAAACAGACCATTTTTTCGCTTGAATCAACTCATTATACAATTTCAAGCACTTTTTATGGAATGAATTTTTCCTTAAATTACAGCATTTCCAAGAAAATCGATGATAAAAGTCGCTGTGCCGACTTACGTCATCCAAAAAAATTCCAAGTTGCCCAAAATGTAAACACCACCTTCTTTTTCTCTATGCTTCATAACATTGACGAGAACAAATTCTCTTGATTCAATCTGATTTTTTCTTGAATCGAAGAGCCGAGCCTCTTGATTTAGGCGGATTTCCTTTTTTTTTTCAAGCAAAAAGTCCGATTGAATCAAGAGTATTTTTTCTTTTCAATGTTTTTAAGAGTCTGGACTCTAGATTCAAGCGACTTTTTTTCCAAAGCACGCCTGAGCTTGTTTCTGCCATCGGTATTAGTGATATTTAGTTGGGCACGGAGGAAAAAACTTCATGCATGGGACCCGAAGATGAGGTCATTTGGATCTCTGAAGTTTCCGGATCACGCATCCGAAAACTTGAGGTCCAGCTGCCGAAGTTCGGGTCAGATATCTGAAGTACTTCGGAATATACGGAAAGGTTCGAGTACACACAAAAGTACTTCAGGTGTCTGTGCGCTCAGGTATATTGTATTATAAGTGTATATTATATTATACATCTTATTGTATTATGTGTTGCGGCTCGCTCTCTTCTCGGGATCTCTAGCAAGCTACGATGCGATCAGAGGGCTCATTTTTCAATGTTTTGGGAGATAAATACTCCTCTGATCTTCATCCACACTTCACACGGAAAGAATTTTACAAATGCGTCCGTTTCAGAAGACTATAATCATGGTTGTACGGTTTTCATTAATTTATTATTTTTCCAAGCTGCATGCAAAGGACGGTTTACTTTATTCTCCTCGCGTGACGCGACGGAGTAAACTATTGGTACTGAGTACGGCGGCGTAAAATTTCCGGGTGCTCGTCGCACGACAAAACTGGGTCGGTCGATCGCTCAGCTATCGTCTTAAAATTTTGTGGGAGTCGCTCATTTCGGTGGAGTCATCGTGATCGAATTGTGAAGCAGAAAGGTGAGAACTTGTTGACCAAGTTACAGGCTTTATTAGGTCCTGTTGAAATCTAATTTTTTCTCGCCCGACACTCGCCGAAACTTCTTCGGTTCGCGTCACTCACTAATTTTGCGGTGATGTAATACCATTGTTGTCGAAATTCTCCCCCTAAAAATCGGTTTGCACCAATCAAAAAGGAACACATTTTTCTGTATCGTGTATTGATGCACCTGCAGTACCTATACAGGGCTCTGAAGAAGTCTGTAATATACCGTAAATCTTTCAGGCCCTTAACACTGGAAAAAAAAACACATTGGATCTAAAGTCCAGACTCTAAAAAACATCGACAAGACAAAATACCCTTGATTCAATCAGATTTAAGCTTAAATCAAGAACCAAGCCTCTTAATTTGAACGGATTTCCTTTTAATTTAAGCTTAAATCTGATTGAATCAAGAGTCCGTTTAGTTTTCTTGTCAATGTTTTCAAGAGTCTGGACTCTAGACCCAATGTGTTTTTTTTCCCAGTAAATGATTGTTCTAAAATAAGGTTAGGACCGAGGATGGCGCAGCTACCCTGTAATTTCAAATTATCCATTGTTATCACTTGTAAATTCACTCTAAAAAAATGAAAGCATAGCATTCATTTTCGAAAGTACATTCACAAGTTTCAATGATATCGAGAAAGTTTGATCGCCATCAGTTGTCTTCTACCGCAACGTAACCTAATCGCATCAAAAATAAACAACGGCGACCATCCTGTATGCTCCCGATGTGAATTTGGAGATCGACAAAAACGATATAATGTATTTCGGATACTTCGTGTGGATTTGTCGGCTGTCCTTTAGGGCCTTACCTAAAATGACGTTGGGTAGTTTTCCATTTGAAAAATGAATTATGACAGGAAGTCTGCAACGTCGCAAACTGAGATACGTGGTCTGGTAGTTTCACCGTCGAATGTGGAAGCTATCACTTACGGGGCCACACCATTCAACCCTGGAAATTACTGCCTCCTTGCTGGCTTTCCAGCGACTTTTTGGAGGCCCTATAGATAGTTGAACACGGAAATCCTGTAGAATCCCTGCGGAATTCCGCCTGCACGAGGTCTGTTTATACAGATTTTAAAATAATCGCGGTCAAAGCTACTACAGTTTGTCCCCGTCCATCCTCGAAAGAGGGTTTGCGTTGGTAACCCGCCTGGAAGTTAGGCAACATTGGAGGCTTTGCATGAGTAGCCACTCCGATCGATTCGCGACGGTCATGTTTCTTCGTTGAAATTTCACCGTTTAACGCCTATGAGCGCACGGCCAACTCACCTACTATCTTGGAGACCTACTGCTCGAAATCTCAGCCGCGTTTTTTCTGCCCACGCCCGGAGCCGGAACGAAAATCAGCGCCAGTTTTCCTCCGCCGATCAGTTTCCTTCTCGAAACTAGCGAAACTGATCGTTACGTAAATGCCGGGTGAGAGGTGGAGGTGAGCAATACATCCGCGAAAAGGGACGGGGGTTGTTTTAACCGATCAGCATCCGCAGAAAATGTAATTTTGCCGGAGACAATCGTTTTAGCAGAGTGATTTTTGTGTAGTTGTGTCGAAGTATCGAATTTTTAAATGACGGAAAGTTCTCTTGTGTCCTTGGAATAAGTTCCGAGTTTTCTAGTTCATTTTACCGTCAATACACTGAAATAAAGGGTCGGCTGATTTCATCCATTCGGTGTTCCGCACCAACTTACTTTAGCTTGCTATGTAGTACCAATAAGTTGCTGTACAACACCATTTTTGAGTTAGCCGTGTCGTAGTACCAGTAACGCAATTTTTTTTTTTTTTATCAAAGACAAAAACCCTTTATCCCGTGAACTTTAAATTGAAGCTAACATTTTAGAAACTCAAAATTTTGGAATGAAATAGTTTTATCCAGATCGTATCACACCTTAGGCTGCCTGGTGACGGCAAAGTCCTTCCTCTCATTTCTCAGCACAGTGGATAAAAATTTCTGCATATCTTCACCTTCTGGCCAAAGTATCACAAGTGCCATGCGACGTTTCAAAATTTCCACCGCCATTTTTTATTTTCTTACAGAGAAATTGTTGGTTGAATCTGTTTGAAAATGTCACTGAATTTTATCGGCAGCACGAAGAAAATTCAGTGAAATTTTCAAACAGATTCAACCAATAATTCCTTTGTAAGAAAATAAAATGGCGGCGGAAATTTTTAAACATTGCGTGGCACTTATTGTGATACTTGGGCCGAAAGATGACGATATATGAACAAGCTAGAGTGCCTGTACGAGGGTTGTCCCAAAAGAAACCGGACTTTTGTCATAGAAGGCGAACCGAGCGTCGTAATGAAGTTTTCTTGGGCTTGTTTGAAAGCTGCTAAGCTACTGAAGATGCTTGTTTTTACAGAATGCAAAAATTCGTCTTGGTAAGGAAACTACACGCTTTGGACTAAAGGAAAGTCAAACTCGAGTTGCGATTTTTGTCTTTATGTCAAGAAAAAATTTAGATACAACTTAAAAAGAACCCCAGGTTTTAAGTTAAAAACTTCGTTGCTCTCTTATTCAAATCCTAAAAAATAAGGAAATTAAAATTTTAAGCAGCTCCCCATGTCATCACCTATCCCCTTCAAAATACTCGCCAGCTTTGTCGATGAATTTTTGCCACCGTTTCTTTAATTGGAAGAAACACTGTTGGAAATCCTCAGGTTTGAATGATCGCAATTCCTTCAAGGTGTTCTCTTGAATTTACCGAAAGGACAAACTGTCAATCGCGAATATTCCAATGGTGTTCTGAGACGATTACGCGAAAATGTCCGCAGAAAAATAGGCCCGAGCTTTGGGGAGAGAATTCCTGGTTTCTGCATCACGATAATGCACCTGCCCATGCATCCCTCCAAATTCGCGAATTTTGTGCAAAGAATGCCATGAGTGTCCTCCCTCATCCACCTTATTCACCTGACCTGGCTCCGTGTGATTTTCCTTATTTCCACGACTTAAATCTACCTTGAAAGGTCGACGTTTTCAAACCATTCCGGAAATTCAAGAGAACACCTTGAAGGAATTGCGATCATTCAAACCTGAGGATTTCCAACGGTGTTTCTCCCAATTAAAGAAACGGTGGCAAAAATTCATCGACAAAGCTGGCGAGTATTTTGAAGGGGATAGGTGATGACATGGGGAGCTGCTTAAAATTTTAATTTCCTTATTTTTTAGGATTTGAATAAGAGAGCAACGAAGTTTTTAACTTAAAACCTGGGGTTCTTTTTAAGTTGTATCTAAATTTTTCCTGACATAAAGACAAAAATCGCAACTCGAGTTTGACTTTCCTTTATTCCAAAGCGTGTAGTTTCCTTACCAAGACGAATTTTTGCATTCTGTAAAAACAAGCATCTTCAGTAGCTTAGCAGCTTTCAAACAAGCCCAAGAAAACTTCATTACGACGCTCGGTTCGCCTTCTATGACAAAAGTCCGGTTTCTTTTGGGACAACCCTCGTATAGCGATAGTATGGACAGATTGCTTCATGGAGATCTTAGGGCCTAAAAGTGCAGCCATCCTCCTAACCAACTTCTAACACACAAAATTTCACTGCCAGTCTGCAGAGTCTGCAAATTCCAATTCTAACGAAGATGGCCAAGAATGTACAGAAATGAGCGTTCCTCCGCAAAAATGAGTAAATTTATGCCAAAACTGAGTCAAATACGTGCTTTTTAAACGATGGTTCGAAACAACAGTATTGCAAATTGTTCTGGATAATTGAAATTCATAGATTGGCTGCATTTCTGGGTCCTAACTTTTTTCGTAGAAGCATCGGTGAAGGTCTGATGGATTTTCGGAGTTTCACATCTATCCATACTCTCGCCATGCAAACAGGTACTCTAGAACAAGCCAGCTGCTTAGGCACTCCTGCCAAGCCGATCGACAGTGAACCCTCGGGGTAATTTTGAGTATATAGGGCAGCACCAGGCGAGGTATCCTGTTACCGTCACTGGTAACTTACCAGTGTCACTCCAGATCGGGCGCTAGTTGCACCGGTGCTAAGTATTCGGACGGCGTTAGGGATCGCTGGGTTGTTCTGACGCGGAAATCCGATCGAGATTCCCGGGGCGGCTCGAAGACGATTAGCCGGATACGGTTCCAGCTGGAACGTCAATCAACCGTGCTCCTGAGTGGAAGTCGAGGGTCGTCTTGGGGTTAACTCGTCCATCCGAGAGGAATCAATCGCCTCGAATTTCTCCCTGAAATCTCTCGAGAAGCGGACAGATGTTGTCTGCACTCACCGTCGCCCCGGTTTTGGGAAGCACTGTCGCTTTGTCATTGATATTAGGACCAAGTTTATCAGGAAGGAATTAGAGTCCATTTATAATGAGAGTTAAGACAATGTGAATCCATCTCTGATTCGTTCCCGTATTTCAGGCCTCCACAGTGCAACAAACGGGAATGAAGATTACGTTCTCACCAATTGCATATAATCTGGAATGGACCGGGGAATTACGGGTTCGGCAAGGAATAAACTGAATGAGAGAAGGAACGGAGGAAGGAATTTAAGAATGGACCGATCAAAGATTACGAAAAACTTTCAATTTGTGTAATCCTCATTCCCGTTTGTGACTCCATGAGAGGGTGTTGTCTTGACTCTCAGTATAAAGGGACTCTAGAAGGAACCAACCCACACTTTCGAAAAAATCGAGATTAAAATGTTTGAGTTCCACTGGCCGTATATTCTCCTCTTCCTAAAAACTGGAAGTCGAAAAAATAAACTAGTTTGTGAAGAAAAGGGGCCTCATGCAGGATAAAACTTCAAACCTCTTTTTCTGTTTCAACTTCATGTGGGTTAATTGCTTCCTGATGAACTCGGTCCATTTCTAAATTTCTGTTATTTGGCATGGTGCAACTCTTAGGCTGCTCTCGCAAATTATTTTTGCCCGAAGGCTTAAAATCATACAATTATCAAAATTAGTAGATCCCATGAAAATGGTTTCCAATCTTATTTTCTAGTTGTAATCTGAATGTTATTTTCACAGTAATAGGTGGTACCGGTAAACATTGCCTGGTAAAAGCCCAGGCCCGCCACATCCCATCTCGGGCCCTGGTACCAATTTTCTGGCCCGGGCCCCTAGCACGGGGGGGGGGTCCGGGGGGCCTCCCCCGGGAAATTTTTGAAATTTTAAATCTATTTGGACACATTATGAAGCTCTTATGATGGAGATTTTCCATCAATTTCTGCAGAATAATTACGCCTTTTTGTTTACTTTCAGCACCAAAAACTTTCGAATTGTTGCATTCAAAACATCTATAAAATTTTTTTTTGAGGGGGCAGATGATAATTTTCAATTCTATGGGGAGCCGGGCCCCCCTGGACTCCCCTTTCGTACGTCTATGGCAAGGGAGTTAAGCCATTGAAGTCGAGGATGCCCAGAAAGGAGCCTGTTAGCATCCGACGACGGAAGAAAATGAAACACAGTTACTAAAAATATCATTCTACATATACTCAAAATCTTGAAAATCTCTAAAAAAGTAAGAAAAATTTCATAGTGCCCTAGCGTGTTTTTGAAACTTTATTCACCTTTTGCGGAATTTTTAGGGTAATTTTTTCACTTTTCCCTACGAGACAAGGGTTACACATGAATTCGTAGTGGTTTGTCACCTGCGTCACGGGCCCCTCCAGGGCCCGGGCCCCGGTACCAAGGACCCAGTATCCCCCCCCTTGTGGCGGGCCTGTAAAAGCCTGAATAAAACAAACGAAGAATTCAAAAATAAAATGCCCCAATTGAATCAGACCACATATCATCCGCTATCTCTCGAAAGACTCATGAATAAATGTCCGTAGGTCATGTTAGTCTCAGTTAATGATAATCTTCGATGAGAAAGTTGCATTGTTGTAGACTGAGGGTGGCGTCCAATAGCAGTAGACTATGAAGGAAATCTCGCAACATCATTCTCCTGTGTACAATCTCTCCGCTTTGCAGGGAGAAGGAAAAGAGGGGCGAAAATCTAACTTCAAGACTCTTTTAATCGCTCGTTGAATAAAGCATAATCACGAGTGGGTCGATACTGTTTTATTGCGTGCAGTTTTGATTATGCACGGGTCTCTCAAGTGTTTCAGCCTTAATGATATCCGTTCATTAGTCCTTAAAAGACGCGTTGGAGAGCAGTCTTCCCCTCGGAAAGTTTGTACTCGTACCCCATGATTTCCCCGGGAACCTAAGTGAAAAAGCTGCACCAGTCGGTTTTATTAGATCGAATTTAAAAGTCTTTATTTTCTCTCGAATTTCCCTGATTTAATGATATTTGCTTAATGAAGACTATGGAATTAGTGGGAGTCTCGAAAGGATAAGAACTTTCTTTCAATGTCTCTTGTCCGCTCTGTCTTGATTGTGATGAAAGTAAATAAGTAAGAGTATCTGCCTAGATTCCACTGCGCATACTAAGTTCTTTCCTAAAAAAAAAAACGCTTGCAAGAATGTTTTAAGACTCCATTTGCTGTTCCTAAAAATTTACCGAAATTATTGTCTATTATTTACATGTGCCTAAATATTTTCCAACATTTACTTCCGTATAATATACTTTTTGTGTCAAAGTTCTTCCTGATCAGGCCATCCTCAAGTCCCTCAACAACTTTTTTATACTCACAAGATTCTTGAGCAAATTCGTTGTAGCTCCCAGGTGGATATACCAACCGCAATACTCAATGTTATGTTAATCGCAGTTGAGAGATACCCAATAGACTTTTGCGAGTGGGATTTAGGACCTTTTATTTTTTAATATGTCGTCGGGCCGATCGGGAACGGCCGGAAGTAGGGTATTGAAGTGGTCAAAACACGTACACGGCGAGAACGGAACAGATTAACGGATTTACGAGGAGGTTGCGATGAAGTTGGTGCGATTTGACCTTTATTCCCAGAAGAGGTGAGACCGCCTCCTCCTGTCGCTGCGATTGATGGATTCCCTCCACGCCACGGCCTGAGGGGAAAAATCACGTATCCAAGCACAGTTTGCATTTTGAGTTACGCGGTTCTGGTCATCGAGGGGCAGTATGTTCCCGGCCCAAGATCAACGCGTGGCTGTGCTCCATAGGAACCACTTCAGTTCTCTAAGTTGTCAAATCGTAGCTACAACCTGGGGGTAAGATTAGGTTTGCAGGATTTGTGACCTCTGCATTTAAAAGGCCTCGAACATATTTTACACTCTTTACAACGCCTTTTAGAATCGTTGAATTTGGGAAAAAGTCTTAATCACCCTCGATAAGTCTTGACTTGTGCACTTTTTGGTGAATTTCTTCACGTCCATCACTGCGGATAAAAAACACATTGGATCAAGAGCCCAGACTCTTGAAAACATTGACATGAAAAAATACTCTTGATTCAATCGGATTTTTGCTTGAATCAAAACGAAATCCGCTTATAGTAAGAGGCTTGGTTCTTGATTTAAGCTAGATTCTGATTGAATCAAAAGTACTTTTTCTCGTCGATGTTTTTAAGGGTCTGGACACTAGATCCAATGTGTTTTTTTTTTCCAGTGATTGAAAAAAAAAATCGATATTTTCATATTCCTTTCGCAGCGAAGACTTTCGGCACATAGATGAGCGTTAGCCGCATGACACGACGTTGTACTTTTATCTTTACACAGATAAACCCCAAACAAATACCAAAGATATAGAAAAAGGAATATGCATTTTTATGGCATTCATTGAGGTCTCTTAAATGTCGTCAAAGTATTTGTAAAATTTTGTTTGACATGTCTGAAAATTTCTTATGAGTTCTTGCTTTTGGCGATGAAAAACTCTTATGAAACCCCAGGAGGTCCTTGATAATTGTCTTTTAAAACTGTCAAATCTATGATCCATAAACTGTGTCCTCCGAAATTTCAAGATCCCCCCCAGACAAATCGGTCACTTTTGCGTTCTGCGGGATCGTATTTTGATTCTTGAATAGCCGAGGCTCCCAAAAAATTACAATGATTTTGACCATTATTTGACCGCCGCCAGTAATATTGGGGCAAGCAAAGTTTGGAGCTTGTCAAGCAGCTTTTATTTTCCGGCCGATTTTCAAACTGTATTTGTAATAGAGGGAGTGAATTTAGAAGAATAATTGGAATACATTTTGCAATTTGGACGTATAAATTCTGGCTCATCTGAAAAAACACTTTCGTGAATGGGGAAACTAATGGCACATACGTTGTTTTTAAACCGGGTCGGAACATACATGTAGTTCCTAATTGCAAAATGTAGTCCAATTAGTTGTTAGTGTTGGTTACTTCGCTCAAGCGCCTCATGGAGGGAAGTTACTTCAAAGCCACTTTTTCCTCCATCGCAAGTCCATTTAACTTGGTTTCCTTCGCTAAACACTTTTCAATTGAGCTCTTTGGAGAATGCAGTGGCAACGGAGTGTTATTTCGCGGACAAATCCGTGCCGGAGCAACAATCGTAATCCGAGAAGTGTGTTTGCCCCCGTAAGTTTTTTACGGCTCTTGTGTGGAGCAGACGGTCTTAACGATGCACTAAAACCATTATGCGTCAACCATCAAGGAACTTTACGAGTCCCTTTTGTTTCGATACACTATCTAACCAGCTTATCAATACCTCCTGTAACCTTTATCGAGTCTCTCCTTCCTCTCCCTCCCGCCGTTGTTGCAGTGTAATTGCAACATTCAAATGACATTCGTACTATCGCGTCTTACACGATGTTCGACTGTACAATTTTGCGAAGCTGAGAGCGAACTCCATTCGAACATTCCCATGTTTGAATTTTCAATGACATTAGGTCAAATTCTGGGTTAGATTTTTTGAAAAATTGGAGGACCCAAATGAACAAGTTGTTCAGGAAATCTGTGTTTTAATGGCTGTAGAATCATACGGCGTTCTCCTTTAGCACGATAGTTTAGTTACAAGCCTCGTTTTTTCCGCCTCCAAACATGGTGGATCTCATTGTTTAGCGTTGGACTGCTGTTGATACCCTTGCGCTCGGTTTAACGACCGTGCTTCGATTCATATGGCTTGACAAAACCATTGGCGTGGTTAAATTTTTAGTGCATCGTGATACGTGTAAAATTTCGGTCTAGACAAGAAAATCTCCCCATAACATAAACGTTCACTTCAGCTTTTCTAAGTTCAAATTTTACCAACCATTTTTGAAGCATTCAATTTTCAGTATTTAGGTAGAAGAACGTAAAATGAAGGATCTGTATCATCCTCCAAAGATGATGTATTTTTACCAGCGGTGCGTAAAAATTGAAGAAAAAAAAAGAAAGAAAGAAAAAAAAAAAGTGGTGGGAAAAATAAAAGTTGACTTCAGCATATCTGCACAACCATCCGCTGCTTTTCCTACTGTTAATCACTGGGAAAAAAAACATATTGGATCTAGAGTCCAGACTCTTAAAAACATAAACATTGACAAGAAAAAGTACTCTCGATTCAATCAGATTTAAGCTTAAATCATGAACCAAGTATCTTAATTTGAGCGGATTTCTTTTTGATTTAAGCTTAGATCTGCTTGAATCAAGAGTCCTTTTTCTTGTGAATGTTTTCAAGAGTCCGGACTCTAGATCCAATGTGTTTTTTTCCAGTGATTTTATATTTTTCAATTAAACGGATATGGAGTATGAAAAAGACGCCCATCCAGCTCCACGAAAAGGCAACGGTGAGAGCTTTCCAAAAATAGAACTAGCTCATGGTTGAGTAAGCTTCTGTTAGTTTTGTTGAAGTTAAGGCACTCAGGATAAAGGTTGAAAAATCCTCCACCTAATAATGATTCATTATTTACAAAGGCCGTGGTCCCCGGGCGTCTATTAATTCTCAACCCTTACCGCCACCGCGCCGTCCTGCTCAATTTTTAGTGCTCATCAATCTCCAGAAAAAGTCATCTCAGAAGCGATATTTTTTGGTTAAAATTAGAATGAATACCGTCAGTCACGCAGCAAGGTTGTCAAATAGGATTTTGCTGGATCAAGGCAGGAATTTTTCAAATTGACTGAAAAATGAAATAGGTCACCTGGTAAGCCGCTTTACCCTTTAAATTAAAACTAGGGGCTTACGGGGCTGCTTCGCAGCCCCTTATTTTTCCTGTACACTTTTCACTTTCACATGTTTTTTTTTTTATTTATTTATTTATTTTCATTTAATTTTCTGTTTTGTCTTTGAATCGGGTCTAATTATTTTTTTGAGAGAATAATAAACAAATGTTTTCAAAAATTGTAATTTTATTTAGTAAACTTTAAACTAAAATTTTGTTTTAATCTTCATACAAAATTATTCTTTAGGTTTTACATTTGTTTTCAAACTAATTTTAAAGAAGATCTTTTTTTATTTTTTAAATACTTTGCTTTTTTTTCGATTAAATTGTTGATTCTTCTTTTGCCATTTCTTTAAAAAAATTGCCCCGTTGCTCGTTGAGTCTTTAATTTTTGCTGAGAGAAACGCCCTTGCAGAGAAAGAGGCAAAAGCAACAGCACTATGATAATTTCTGATATGCTTTATGAAATTTGGAGAATATAAAAATAATGATTTCAAATCGGTATTTGTCCGAATACTCGGTAAAGAAATTAAGCCATTTTGGCAGCAGTTATTAAAATGACCATTGGACATTTCACCCTGAAAATGGCGAGCATCACAATGATGACAAATTATATTCATTGAACCGACTGAAAATTTGGTGACAAAATTTTCATCAAAGTTCTGATCATCAATTTTATACTTCCGAAATAAAGAAATGAAACTTTGATTTTCTATACTAATAACAGAGTTAAGTTCTTGCTTCACTAAACGAACATGCGAAGAATTCTGGAAAACGCGACCACGTTTTGGAGGACGACCGCCTCGGTCATTGAAAATTTCACCCATAACAACTGTTAAATTTAAAATTAAAATTAGTAAAAATTATTATTATTTTAACAAAATCATAACTGAAAAGTTCAATTTTTAAATTAAAAAAAATAAATCAGAAGAAAAAGGATGAAATGAAAATGGAAATTAATAATAAACATATTTATACACATTGAAAAGAAACAGGGTGAAAAGTTCTGATCGGAAATGAGAAAAAAAACTTGGAGGTTATTGACTTAATGAGGAAAAATTGGCAATAGGAAAAAGATGGAACCAATCATGAAAAACCGTAAAAAAAAAAAAAAAAAAAAAAAAAAAAAAAAAAAAAACGCGGGAAAAGAAAAATGTAAGTTGATGGCAGAGTTGAGTGTTGGAAGTAACCTCACTTAATGATGATTGTTGAATGAAAACAGCTGATAAAAAGACAGCAAACAGTAAAGTAAGATGCGTAGCAACAAAACTTATCCGAAAAACAAAAAACCAAAAACCCCCACTTCCCCTCATCCAATTTATGAGTTTTTAGGGATTTAAAAATCGGGGACGAACCCCAGAAAATAATTTATAGTTTTCCCGAAGCATTGAGAACAACACCTTTCAAATGAACCAACGCCCCTCGCAATTAGTACAGTGGTTGATTCACAATTTCATTCTATTTTTCAAATTAGATATTAAGATGGTCACCGTTTAGGGTAGGAGCTTGTAGAGGCAAGTCCTAGGGAAGGTCCGGATATTTTCCTCCCAGCAAAGTCTTCTCTGCGATTATCGTGCATTTTTAATTTTCACCCCCACCTCCTACCCCGTGAAGTATTTTTCACCATTGCTTAGTGAGTCAGATGAATTAATCATAGAATCTTTTCGTTGGGATAAATTTTCAAATTGTACCATAGTAAAAATTGGCGTATTTCAAAATACCATAGAAGTTCTTTTAGCCGACTGAAGAAGGCTATAGAAAATCATATAGCTGGCTGTAGAAAGTGGAAAAAATCATACGGCGGGGCTATAGTTCCTATCTCCGGGCTTCACTCTTTATCGCCTGGTTGTTGCTTTTTTGCCATCGCCTATAAAAGGCCATAAGAAATTGGGTAGAAATTCGTGTGCTTTGTAAATCCTTAAGTTCGCACGGAATCACCTTAATATTTACAAAGCGCACAATATATTTTCCTTTACTACTTATTTTTTTTCATCAATTAAAATGAGAATAATCCATACAGAGTGTGCAAACATTTGAAAGTCATGAGTTGAATAACGCTGATTCCGCCAGATTGAATATTAGAGCCGAACACAAATCGGAGCGGCGATGCACTGACGCCTACAAACCTAACAGAGATACTTCACGCATTGCGCAACGCGTGAAGTATCCCTGTTAGGTTTGTAGGCGCCTATGCGCGTTTCACGCTGGCTGCCCGCCAGCCGCGCCGCAGCGTACCACGGCGCTTGAAGCAACTATTTCACACCAGAGGTATTGCACAGTATCCAAATTGAAGGCGCTCCAACATATTAGGAATGACAGGCATCCTTCAAAAGTACGGAGCTTTCCTCGCAAAATGAATCAAGATACTACGGCCCAAAAAGAGAGCGGTAGTCCAAAAACTCACCGAGTCCTAGCATCCGTAATTATAGTAACGTTTAGCATATACTTTATCGCCAGGCTGTTGCTTTATCGCCATCGGCTATAAAAATCTATAAGAAATTGTGTTGCCGGCTATAGAAGCTATTGGAAATCTTACAGCCGGCTGTAGGTCTATGGTATTTTGGAACATAGATTCTACTGCCAATTTTTACCAGGGTAGTTGTTTGATCATAAACTAAAAATTTACCAGAAGCGTAAAGCATGCAGAACCCTCATGTTTGTAGGTATCATGCACTTCGTCGTAATTTAAACATTTACCTTAATTACGAATGCGTATGTGCATCAAGACATCCAGCTTTTTAGTTATGACAGATGGATGCTTAGAAACACGTTTTCGTGGCTTGCTGAAATTAATTATAATTACAAATAATTGAATAATTAAGTATAATCATTTCTTCTTCTTTTTTCAGGTATGTCCCAGCTATCCCTGTATCTTAAAAGTCTATTACAAACGTGAGTTTTATTGAATTACATATAAGATCGTTAAAACCTTGCAACCTTTAAATTTAATTTGTTTCTCTTCGATAATTCACGTTCAATTTCTACCCTACGTCGACTGAAATAATTATTTGTCAACATTACGTCACCTCTGGGCCAGGCCTGAGGAAAAGCTACCGATTTTCTCATCAAAACTATCGTCAATTTTTGGCCGCCAAGTTTAGCAGCGACCGCGGCTGGCCCACCCGGATAAGGGAGGCTTAAAATAATCCCACTCTCAAATTGAATGGACGATTCGAAAAGGGTCGTAAGTTCTGGGAGAATCCCGTGGCGCATACGCTCTTTCTAAAGTAAGCCGTTCAATTGTAATATTATTTTATGGGGCGACGCAAAATCTTGCCCATCATGAGGCTTCTCCGGCCATTTATTAAATTCCTCTTTCACGGTAATAGCTTTCGTTTAGCCACCGCCTACTCAGTGGACAGCCGGACAATTCGCCGTTGCCGCTCGCTGCTCGATTTCTAATCCTCGTGGGTGTCGTCTCTGACAGGGAGCGGAGCTTTTGCGAAGTGATTGGATTTCGATAATGGAGGTTGCGAAACACATTTCTTTGTTGCAATTCTCAATAACTCAGCTATAATAATTTTTTTATCGCTATAATTATATAATTTTTTTCATTACAAAAATGTTTTATTACAAAAAATCTAACTTTTTTTATTTAAAAAAAAGAAGCAGTGATCTTCATTGCTCGTTATGTTCACATAGTATTCTTCTGATGTTAAAATTGAAAAACAAGGAAAGAAATCGATGAAACTTCCGAAGAATAATGTTTTCTCTCAGGAGTAAATTTGGGAATGTTAGATGTATCCACCATTTTTCTACGAATAAATTTTTAAGCAGTGGCCGTAATGGCAGTAGATTATTGAGATGTTGTGAAATCCACCTCTGTAATCGATCAAATTCTCTGTGCATAGGTAAAAACCGTGTGCATGTCTGTTTGAACTTTAAAAAAAATTTGAATCCCAACAAAAATTAACCTCCTCGTCTGCGTACTCACAATCAGCTCTATGTATTTATGGATAATTTAAGCCCGAGCTTTCCTCATACTCGTTAAACCTAAAGAGCTTTTCATGAGCGTGGGAACGGACGTTGGGTAGGACCAATGGTAATGGTGTGTCACGGAATTTTACGCTGAGATAGATAGACGGTTGAATTTTCCATCTCCGCATTTAAAGGAACTTAGCCGTAAAGTAGGGAATTTGCTGGTGTCTGAAGTTTGATGAATTTTGTGTTTAAGTGGAAACTACTGAGTGAACTGAACACGGGGCTTCCTTTGGTTCATGAATTGAACAATTATTGGAGAAAATATGACAAAATGATCTAATCTGCTAAAATACACGTGTTTAAATGAGAAATGCCGCCAGATGACTTTTAAATCTATTTTTCTACTATTTCCGATACCAGGAAAAAATTGTAAAAAATTCTGTGATATCAGCTCTTTAAGCACTTACAGATAAAAAAATTGCATGCAAAACCATCGACAGGATTCCGGCTATAGCTATTTTACGTCTCATCGGCAACCTTCCAAATTTCCGCAAGTTTAATAAACGATGTAACGACAATTCGAGGGACGCCTTCTGTCTTCAACGGTGCTCATCATTTTTAGAGTATGTCATTTGCAGTCAAGATTATTTTTTCCTCGAGCAAATATTGCGAGATCCACTCATTAAAGGTCAGAAACGCAAGATGTGATCATCGTAAAATACCGGTCAACCTACCCACTTCACGCTGGTGACATGCGATGTCAATATGAAAGTGAAACCGCCAATAAACAACATTTACTTCAGCTCCTGAAGTTTTATCATCTGAATCACGTGCTTCGAGTCTTAAACGGATCTCATCTAACGACAGGAGCCTGTTATGGTCAAGAAATAATGAAAGTGTTAAAGAGGGAGGGAAGAGCTTTGGTTCTTTATGAATGAAATTTTCATAAATTGGCTGCAGAAGATGTATTGCCGCACTTATCGGAAGGATTTCTACAGTTACTATAATTAGATTTCTACAGCCTGAAAGAGAGGTCCTGTCCCAGCGCATTAACTTATTCACTTTCCTATGGGTGTAGAAAAATTCCGACAGTACCTTGTTGATTCAATTTCAACAGTGTAGCGCTGTAGCAACAGGTTAAAGAGCCTGCTTACGTCACTGAGTGCAGCAATAATGTTTTTTGTCCAAACAAATCGTCAAAATCCTTGGCAGCTGAAATTCTCTGACGAAGTTTCGCCACCGTGTCTTGTTTTTCAAGTAAATAAAAACTTTTTTTACTCTTCAGTTGATTTGATCTTTTGGAGAAGTCGGAAGTATTTGTTTTCCATGGCCGGAGGGTAGAAATCAGAAAATATATTAACAGAAGGGTTGGTTATTAGCATAAGCAAGGGATCGTGAAAGATAAATGCCAAGTGTGGGTGAAAGAAGGCTTGTAAAAACTCCCAAAAGGCAGAACTCATTCCATTACAGGCTCACTTTCAGATGAAAAAAATTAAAAGCACCAAAATTAATAAAACAATTGAGGATAACCTGACCCCAATTTTATCATACGACTATCCAGTGGTAAACATGCAACCTTTCAACATCTATGTTCAGTTCGCTGCAAAATTTTTCAATCGCTTTTTTTTTTGTTTTCTTATCTAGAACATGAGCTGATGACAGTTCGAAACGAGCTGTCGCATAGTACGTATTATGAATTGTTGAGCCTTTTTTCACCATTTTTTTTTTAGTTATCCTCTTCTGTGCCGCCATTTCTTGTCTACTATATCGTCGCCTCTCTGACGTAGACGTATCTCCATGTCCACATGGGCCATGTTATCCTTATAACTCGATGCTTTCTGGGGCTCATGTAGAAAAAGAGGCATACCTTTCCGTCAGAGGAGTGACGATATTTGTGTACCCCCCTTTCAAGGTGTAAAATGTCATTTTTTCGATACTAAAATTCTCGACGCACAGCGCAGCCTAGTTATCACCGAGCCACTATCCTCATTTGCAAGCAATAATCGCTACTGTGCTGCTCCTGAACAGCCATAGGGGACACGACAACCCAGAATATAAGATCATCATCACCGACTAATATTGTTCCAGATGTAAGAGTAACAACGACCCACCACTTGCCCTACTTACTGTCAAATTAAGTGCAATAGCAATCAACTTTAATGGGCACCAGGATACCTTCTCATTCCTGGCGTGTCCCATTTAATTGTGCATATTCGGGTGTCTCCTTACATCGTTGCCACACGGAGGAAAAAACTTTGAAATGAATGACCCTCGCATGGGCAATCTAGTATGTGAGTCTGAAACCTTGCACCGATGTGCGTACAGAGGCAATGATCAGGTTCGATTTATGGGTCAGACTGTGTGCATAAGTGCGACTGTGAGGGAGAGAAGGAGGAGGAGTTGACCAAGACGATTGCCGCGACCGCCTTATTGGGTCAGGAGGAGCGGCGTGGGTCAAGTTAACGACACCCGAGACCTCTGCTGCCCTCTGGCCGCGTCTCGCCGCAACACGTCAGTGACGTCATGCGATCCGAGATCAAGATAGAGATCGGGGCCTCCGGGGCCCTGCTCCTTGGACGCCTCCCACCGCGCGAGATAAAGCGTGTGCCACGATCCGCGAAGATTTGCAATTTTATTTCGATAATTTTTTTATTATTTTTTTTTTTTGTTTAAAAGAAATTGCTGCAATTGGGGAAAATTGGTTGAAGAAGCGGTTGCAAAGACAATTCTATCGGTGTTTCACCGGTTCGGTCTTTGTTGGTTATATTTTTCCAACTTGGGTGGATATAATTTCCGGAAAGTACGGAAATAGTACTGATTTTTAAAGAGCGGTCTGGAAGTACTCAAAAGGTGTGGAAATTCCGCAAAAATGTCCGGATTTTTTTTTTTTTTTTTTTTTTTTTTTTTCATTTTTTTCGCAATTTGAGCGAGAAATTCAATTCTTTTAAATTTTTCGACTTTCGACTGGAGGTACTGAAAAAGTACTGAATTCTTCTGTTGAGGAGGTACTGAATTTCTTGGGAATGTACTGGAAAAGTACTGATTTTTGGCCAGCCTGTTTTAGTAGACACCCTGAACCGAGGAAGGCTTCAATCAAGACGTTTCAGCCGAAACGTTTTCATTTTATTCGTGTAAATTAGCCTTGCCACCCGCTTTTTAAATTGTTTTATTATTGCATATCTTTTCACGGGCTGCGGAGCATCAATCATTACCTAATAACTTGTCTCCACTCTGCTAAACTCCATCTTTTTCCTCCTCACCGTGGGGCCCGTTCAGCGGAGGGGGTTCATTGACCTTGTGTTGCATGATGCAGGTTGGCGTCTGGCGAAACTAGGGTAGTAGGGTGGAAAAGCGACGGTGGTAGCTAGGGCGAGTGTGCGGCTGTGGGTGACGGTGTCATGCACCGGGCGCCCTCCGCGGCCGCTCGTGCACTTTGGCATGGACGGTGCATGGGTGCATCGGCGCTCGCTGCACGGTGCTTTATCGGTCCCACCGTCCATCCACGCTCACGAGCAGCGCTAACGAGGCTGATAAAAAATGCAATCAAAACAAATATTACTATGGTAACTACGGGCGCCCGCCTCTAGTGTCGAAGCGCACAGTAGCCGAAAAAAGTCGTTTCGTGACCATTGGAAGACCCCTTGAGAAACCCTGAATCTTGAGACAACATTACCTCGCCGAAATTGTCGCATCATAAGAGGCCACGTACCTGTTTTCGCGGGAATGCAATTTTACGACGTGGTAAGTTGTTGAAAAAAGGCCAATGTAACGTGCGGATATTTTGTTACATTTTAACGAAGTGACTAATAGTGATTCCTTATCGCAATACTTAAGTACACTGGAAAAAAAAAAACACATTGGATCTAGTGTCCAGACTCTTTAAAACATCGAAAAGAAAAAATACTCTTGATTCAATCAGATTTAAGCTTAAATCAAGAACTAAGCCTCTTAATTTGAGCGGATTTCCTTTTGATTTAAGCTTAAATCTGCTTGAACTGAGAGTCCTTTTTCTTTTCAGTGTTTTTCAAGAGTCTGGACTCTAGATCCAATGTGTTTTTTTCCAGTGTAGTCCAATTGATCTATTACTTATATAGTGACTGTATACGGGAGAGTATTGCCATCTCAATCATTTTACTACAGAAAAAGGGTGCCACTCTCTGATTGGCCGGCTATCATGGAGCCCCAAAGTTGGATCAATGTACACAAACCCCAGCCTCTCCGCTCCTAGTTTGGTCCAATGTAAACAAACCAGATGGTGGAAAAGTTCTACAAAGTTTTAGACGTGATTTTGGGTGCGCGATAGAAATTTCTTTGTATCCAACTTCTGAATTGAGTTCGGATCGAACTTTGATGATTATTTTTGCCGAAAATTGAGCTTTGAGTGTGATTACCATTAATTTCTCAGCCGATAATACGTGTTCCTCTGGGTCGGGTTTGTTTACATCGGTCCAACTTTGGAGCTCCATGATAACCTGAAACTGATAAACCAATCAGAGAGCGGAACAGAGATGACAACACTCTCCCGTATACAGGTACTCAAGTTGCCGCACTCCGAACTCATTCATTTCAGCAACTATTTCCTGGAAAGTTCCCTCTGAAATCCCTCTTTGCGAAGCTTCGACTTTTGCCCACGGAGCGGCACCTTGTTGGCGTCGTCGGCGCGATGGAACAATTAGGGCGAAACACGTGGAGCGTGATTCCCAGCGTGGGTAAGAGAGATCATTCGTTGCTCTTCCAGGGCCCGCATGGCTAGAGCAGGACGGAAAAGTCTTGTCCGTCTTTATCTTGGATCTGGGCGGGAAAGATGACCGAGTCCACGGCTACGACGTCCATGACCCCCCTTATTTTCTGTCGGTGGGGGGCGCGGACCCCCAATGAGGGGGCGGATACCCGTCGCGGATCACACGTTTGCGCCTCAGCCTCGAGTCCGTACGTCGCTCGGCATATCGACGATGCAAGTCGGCAATCGCATAACTCGGTTTGCGACGTCGCCAGGGTGTCTGCAAGTCCGGAATTTTCGGAAAGTCCGGAAATAGTATCGATTTTTTAAGGGGGTTCCGGAAGTACTGAAAAGGTGCGGAAATTCCGCAAAAGGTCCGGAATATTCTTCATTTTTTGGTCATTTTTGTCTCAATTTGAGCCAGAAGTTCAAACTTTTAAAATTTTTCGAATTTCGTCAAATGGAGGTACTGAGAAAGTTCTGAATTTTTCTATTGAGGAGGTATTGGATTTTTTGGGAATGCACTGAAAAAGCACTGTACAAGTACTGATTTTTGGCCCACCTGTTTTAGTAGACAACCCGGTCTACTACTTGACTGGTAACTGGTAAAACTACTTGACGTCAACGCTTGAATACTTCCGTGTTTTTTCCTCTTCATGCGAAGAAAACTCGGTGAAAATGTAAGAAATGATATAGATTTGTGCTCCTTCAAAAAAATAAAATGGGAGCGGAGGTTTTTAAACATCGCAAACGAGATTCGTGGTATGTTAGTTTCACAATCGATATGTAGGTATGACGGATCGTCAATATCCCGAATGATATATTTTGCCTATATACCGTCTGTTTCCCAAATGATATATTTTTCCTCTAATATACTGGCGTTTTCTAGTAAAACAAACGGTAACATGCGATTGCGCCAATCATTGAAAGAATTTCGATTTTTCGTAATCTCCCTGCGTCCTGTGTCTTTTGAAGCCGCATTCTTGTTCAAGCAGAACTTTCCACGCTGAGGTCTCTGCTGCTCAATCACAGTCATCAATTGGATAATTGATGAATTCAAGGTTGGTTTAAGACCAATGCCAAATCGCAGGAAATCGCCAAGATAATCGAAGCAGTATCCACAACACTGGTGTTCAGAGTACATTGGTAATGACATTTCCTGAGGATTACCATGTTCTCCGCTGAGGATAATATCAATTGTGGGGAGAGGTTTTAATCTTCATCACGCGAGAAAGAAAAAAGTATGACACGCACAACTAACATGATTAGATGAACTGCATTTTGCGATGAGATTTTTCATATCTTTAGTAGTAGTATTACAATGATTTTAGTATTCGTCGTCTCCCGGGTGGAAGAACGTAACTCTAGTCTAAGGTTGCCAAATTGACTAAAAAAATTAATTATTTTACAAAACTGTACCTGTGCATTTTTTATCCAAAATTCCTCTGATTTTTACTTGACACTTGAGGAAACATCAGATCGATTTTCAGTTAGAGATGCAATTCGTTTTTGTGTAATATGCAAGTTGTGAGGGGAGATTTGGCAGCATTAAAATGAAGTTACATGGAGGTCATGAAGGAAAAGACGTATTATGCTAACATTTCTTCTATCTTGCACGTAAACACTGGAAATTCAAACAATTTCCTTTTGCACACCCAAAATATCGCTTTAATTAAAGCAGGGAATCGCCCTCCAATTTTAATTTAATGATCCGCCCCCAATTAAGTTAATGTCTATATTTAGAAAGCCTAACAATAGTGAAATTCCAGCTGTTCCTGATTGCAAAATATAGTCAAATTTATTACTAAACGAAAAAAATGTTTCCTGTAGATCTGTGCGGTCTGGTGGAGTATTCCATCTGACAATGTGGGAGGAGTGGCGATGCGTGAATGATTGATTATCGATATCCCCCCATTTGAAGCTGTGTAAAGAATCGATTATTAAGGTTTCCGTTTGAACATCCTGTCTATCGATTCTTTTCCATAGGTTTAAATGGTAGATCACTCGATACATGACAGAGTGCGCCACGCCACTGGTCGTAGGGAACAATTCTGCCGTGTAAGGAAGAACGCCGGATGAACAGTCGAGAGCTGGCAAATTTCCTTCGATAAAATGTTTATTTTTGCGGAACGTTATGAATATTTTTCCTTGAAAGTTTCAGGAACTTCGGGTTAAACTACGCACAAAATTATTTGTAAAATCGGAAGGAAAATTTTCACAAGTTTTCCAGGAAATTTGTGTTCTACCAAAGGAAATTTAGCGACGCCTGGAGGTTCACACGGCGTTTTTCCTCAGCGCGGCAGAATTGGAAAGCTTCCTGGTGTGAATCTGAGCTCGGGGTAATTACAGACGTTAGAATCTGAATGACATGACCATTACGGTTATTGATGTTGAAGCCTTCTACCGGGAATTGATTTCGCCATCGCTTCGGTCCGGCCTAAGCCTCAAATCCATCAATTACAGCCACTCTTCGGTTAACGCGCCAGGCTCAAACTTCTTTTCGAGCACTTAATTTCAGGCCGTAAACCGTCCTGTGGATTGAAAGGCTTTCATTGATGATTTTTACGTAAGATCCACTCTTGGCGAGCTTTTCTTCTAACCTTGAGCGTTTTAATCGCTTCAATCCCGTCATTTAAGACCGTTTCGCCGAGAGCCTTTTTCAGCACCTCACACTCCGCCCCGTTCCGAGTATCAAACGTTGTCGAACCGCTCTAAAACACCGAAAAAAAATTTTCTTGAGACATGATAATTATGACCAACACTGGAAAAAAAACACATTGGATGTAGAGTCCAGATTCTTAAAAACATTGACAGGAAAGAATACTCTTGATTCAATCGGATTTTTGCTTGAATAAAAACGAAATCCGCTTAAATTGAGAGGCTTGGTTCTTGATTTAAGCTAGATCCTGATTTAAGCTAGATCCTGATTGCATCAAGAGTACTTTTTCTTGTCGATGTTTTTAAGAGTCTGGACTGTAGATCTAATGTGTTTTTTTTCAATGTATTGTCGATGAAATTTGTTTGTTTTTTTTTAAAGTTAAATCCTTGCGGATGTAACTAAACATCAATTTTCTCTCTATAGCTAAAGAAACTTTGTTTTGCTCTCCTTTTTTAACTTAAATTTAAAAATAACACTTTTTTGGACAGCGCTCCAGTCCGTGTACTTTCCTGCGTCACAGACAATCTTCAAGATGGCTGCCTTGCCACCACCTTCTGTATTTTCTCTATGGTGGTTCTGCGACGACGCCCGGCCAGGCTCCCCATTCTCATCCGTGCAGTTTGCACATCATTTTCCGGTGCGACTCGCGGGTTTTCACTCGGTGACCGCTGCTTCGCCGCGCCGTTAATTATCCTCGTAGGCAGTGGCGGTCACGCCGCGCGCGGTCCTCGAACCCGGGTCCCTCGGTCCCGCCCTGCGCCACCACCTATTCCGCAGACGTCCGTCCTGGGAATCGGGGTTGGATGTCTGCCCCATATTGACCTCGTTAAAAATTAATGTCGTCATTCGCACAAACAGTGGGCCACCATAAAGATGAAATTAATGTGCTTTCAGATAGTTGCAGCCGTGTACTCTCGCCGCACCGCGCTGAGGGAAAACGCCGTGCGATTTGGCCGATGCCAAATTTCTTCGTTTGACATATCCAGATTGGAAAAAGTACAAATGTTTTCCCCAGATCTGCATTTGTAAGACATAATGGACACTGAAAAAACGAGATTAGGGCTGGGCCCTAGAATTGCTTCATATCCACCGCCACAGGGGCAGGCCCTGCGCGGGTAAGGCCCAGCCCTACCTGGACAGGGTCTAGCTCTTGACAGGTAGGGCTGAACCCTGAAGCAGGTAGATTTGGGCTCTACGCGCGCCGGGCCTGCCCCTATGGCGGTGGAGGTGAAGCAATTTTACCTACCCGGTTAGGGCTGGGACCTTCGGTGCAGGTACCAGCCCTTAACTCGTTTTTTCCGTGGATGAATACAGAGATTGGCTTAACGTCTCGCTCAAAAGATGGTGGCGAGGTCAAGGGTCTGATATCGCATGACGGGGAGGGGAGAAAGTTTGTCAAAAGTTCTTGTATATTACACAAAAAAATGTCGAGTTTCTTCAAAACGTGGTGGCAGGGAGACTCGCTCAACCCCACACGATTTTACAGCGCAGGTGAATACCTACCTCGCAACAGGTATGTGACAAAAGGGAAGAGGGTTTCCGAATTTCCTTGTGAGGGTACTTTCCAAGCCTCCTGCAAGAGTATCAGATTAAGTTATACGAGCGTGGAACCTAACATGGAAGCTTGACGTTTCCGCACAAAAGTTCCAAGTTTGCACGGAAAAAACGAGTTTAGGGCTGGTACCTGCACCGAAGGTCCCAGCCCTAACCGGGTAGGTAAAATTGCTTCACCTCCACCGCCATAGGGACAGGCCCGGCGCGCGTAGAGCCCAAATCTACCTACTTCAGGGTTCAGCCCTACCTGGTAAGAGCTGCACCCTGTCCAGGTAGGGCTGGGCCTTACCCCCGCAGGGCCTGCCCCTGTGGCGGTGGAGGTGAAGCAATTCTAGGGCCCAGCCCTAATCTCGTTTTTTCAGTGTGACACTTCCATACAAACGCTTAGATTGACATTTCCGCAAATTTTATTTATTCAAAAAAATTTGCAACGCCGCGCAGATTATTGATTTTGAATTCGGCGGAAAGAGCTTTTAGGCAATAGGGTGTCTACAAGTCCGGAAAGTCCGGAAATAGTACTGATTTTTCAAGGGCGGTCCGGAAATACTGAAAAAGTGCGAAAATTTTGCAAGAGAGTCCGAATTTTTTTCATTTTTGTCGCAATTTGAGTTGGAAATTCAAATTTTTGAAATTTCTCGAATTCCGTCAGTTGAAGGTATTGAGAAAGTACTGAATTTTTCTGTTGAGGAGGTATTAAATTTCTTGGGAATGTACTGAAAAAGTACTGTAAAAGTACTGATTTTTGGCCAGCCTGTTCTAGTAGACACCCTGGACAATGAACAACAATATTTTAAGAGAAGAAGGAAAAATGTCAACTTAATTCCAATACCTCATCCGAGCTTGACACAAACAAGGCACGAAGCGGCCACTTTCGGTACAAGCAACGGTGCCAGAAGTTTTTCCACGGGAAATATTTTGCGCGGAAATGTCAATAACGATTTTTGTGGAGAAATGGCAAGGACAGAGGTTAAGGTTTTTGTGCGGAAAAGGCATACCTCCCCTAACGGTAAACAATGCAGTAGGAGACTCCATCAAGTTCCTTGCGGTATTATACGCTGGTTAAATCGCAAATCCTTCAAAAAATAACCGTCGGAAAAACTCCGAGATTTATATTTACATCCGGGAAACGGGCACACTGTCGGTGTGAGGTGCTCATCTCATGGGCTCGTTTTATTAGGTAGATTTCGAAGAAATATCTACCGATTGCAGACGGTACGACATCGTAATTTTCGGGAATTTTTGCTCAAAGAGCATCGATCCTGAAGCCCTAAGTTGAAAAATGTAGGTCATAAAAAAAGTACGATATATATTTATATATATATAACTGTTTTTTCCCGGAACTATCCATACGATCAAAACGAAACTAAGCATGGTTCTTCACTGCTATGAGGTCTAGATCAAGTTTCCTTTTTCGTGAAAATCGATCCACCCCTTATCCGGAAAATCTCAAGTCCAAAAGGGGATGATTTTTCAAACTCGTCCGATCTTAGTCGGTGATACGTCAGAAAACTCGTCTCGTCGTGGCCTTCAAAACAACCAATATTCACCTACCCTCTAAAACCACCCCTTATCCGGAAAATCTCAAGTCCAAAGGGGGATGATTTTTCAAACTCGTCCGATCTTAGTCGGTGATACGTCAAAAAACTCGTCTCGTCGCGACCTTCAAAACAACCTATCTTCACCTACCCTCTAAGACCACCCCTTATCCGAAAAAACTCAAGTTCGAGGGGGACGATTTTCCGACCTGTCAGGCTCATTAGGCGCAATTGTTTTCACAGAAACGATGAGTCGAAATCTACCTCTCGTTTCCACTGTGGCTGGAAAGCGTTTTTATGCTCACAAAGGGAAAGGCGTCATGATCCGTGGAGGGCAGACCCGGCGGCTCCGGCCGGCGGCGACCGTCGCGTCGCGTCGCCCGTCGGGCCGGGCCGGGGCGGCATAAGCAGCATAAGCTGGCCGAGCTAATAACGGGCCCAGTCACGAGTTTATCCTTGCCTCGTAAATCCCTCGTCTCCTCGCTCCTCTCTGCTCTGTCCCACCTAATCCTTAATCCTTTGTTTTGTCTGCTTTTTCACTCACATCCTCCTATCCTGGTCGCCCGGACTTCAGCTCCTCTGTCGCTGTGTTAGGTAAAAATGCAGTTTGAACTTTTGGAAGTTGCTGATAAAAGAGATCGCATTTAGCTGAAGGGAACTAACCCAATTTTTAGGGTCTAGTCCATGCCTAATCTCTTGAATCATGTCTAGATTATTTACTTCAAAAACAAGTGCTTTAATCCGTTTCGAATTTGAATAGGGGATGATTAGCTGTGATCGGTGAGCTCTCCTAGTACACGGGAAAAAAATTTCGTTCATGGGACCCGAAGTTGAGGTCATATGGATCTCTGAAGATTTCGGATCGCGCATCCAAAAACTTGAGGTCCAACTGCCGAAGTTATCGGGTCAGACATCTGGAGTACTTAGGTATGTAAGGATCCAGCGCGTTGACGAGTCAATATCAGGGCAAAGTCAGACCTTCAATACAAGCGGTGAGAAGAATTAAGCGGGACAGCGACAAATCATATTCAATGGCAATATTCAATTACAGAAAAAATACAATTTGTACATGAAGCAAATGCAGAATAGAAACTACAGACGATATTAAGGCATAGTAGAATTCAGTAGTGAACTAAAAGGCAAAATAGGAGATGAGAAATACAGACGGTACAAAAGCAGAGCACAATTTAGAAACTACAATCAATATCAATGTATACACAGAAAAACAGACCAATATGAAGCGTAGCAAAATTCGGTAAACGCAACTATTCGCGAGGTACAATAAGAACACAAGAAAAACAGACGGTACCAAAAGCACAACCCAATTTAGCAACTGCAATCAGTAGCAAAACAGATACAGAAACACAGACCAATATCAAGCATAGCAAAATTCGGTAACCGTAACTATTTGCGAGGTACTATAAGAACACAAGAAAAACAGTCGCTTACGCGACGTCGCAACCTCGCGTAGGTGAAAATGTTCAGGCGTGGCCTCTTTGAGGAGCTTTGCCAAATGTCTCATGTGCATAGTTACATTTGTTTTTTCGTGTTCTTTCATATGGTTACTGCGAATTTTTGTTCCGATTTTCAAAATTAAGGGATCAGCTTCCACTATATCTGCTACTTCCATGGCTAGAGTCTGCGTGTGAATTTGAACAAGCACTCGGCTGTTCGTAATTCCCTGTCGCGCACTTTGCATAGCTAGATAATTGAAGGCACTTTTTGCGATTGGAACGACGTACTCCCCCATAGATGAAGACGGAGTTCCCTGACAGTATCCAGCTCCAGCTGGCTTCCTTTCGTAAATTTTGTTGTGATCTAGAAGCTATAACGGAGCTTGCTGTAAGTTGGTTCCCTTCTGTGGGATGATTCAGTTCGATTCTTAGGAGCGTAAAGACGGACCAGTCACACCGAATAATTGAGTGATAATGATTTTTGTAATTATTCTTGTCTCAAAAATCTGTTTCAGTTGACGGAAGGCAAGACATTGATTGATTGTTCCGAGTGACTCTTTAAAACGAGAGTGCTATTGAAGTATTAACTTATACTCAATATTTTCCCCAACTTCGCAGGTGAGAATTTTCCCTGTGACGAAATTCCATGAAATGCGCCGTGAAGAAACAACCGTCAACTTAGCTGACCTCACCTCTACATAGCAGTAAAAATAATTCAGCGTTTTTTTTCTATTTCTTGTGAGGTTCGCCTGTGCCCGTGATCGATTCCGAAGGAAATAGATGGAACCTAAAGCTTGTAGCCTATCGGGCCAAGCAGACATCGGGAAAGTGAATTCGAACAGCGCAACGAGCAACGACAATGCCCCGATGTCAAATAACTGTCGGCGGTTTTGATTAATCAGGTATTCATCCTCCTCCTTCCCAGGGCGTTTCACACCCACTCTTCTGACGCGGCGGCGGCGGCGCTAGTTTCAAAGATGGCGGGCTCCGCCGGTCGTCGCGCTCCGCGTAGTCGTATTCAGTAATGACCTACTTGTGTATTACGCATTCTTTGAAGGTCGTGCGTTCCTCCGGCCTGCTCCATAAAATCCTCCTCGTTGGCTACACCTTGTCGCTGCTCGGTAAACATTTCCACTGTCATCCTTACGATACCTCATTAAAGATGTAGCGCTGTTGTCGGCCTAAACCATGCCGTTTGAAAGCTTGGAAATTACCGGAATAGGTTAGGGAACGGAATATTTAGGAAAGACCCGCACAGGCGCACAGTGGATCGAGTCAATCAGAAAGGTCGGACATGAAATTTTTAAATAAAACTGCAAATTTTGATATTTATTTTGTCACATTTTAAATTTTAAGGGGTGCTAATACAAGAAAATGTCACGAAAAAACCATTAACACCAGGGGTTTCCTCTCTTTTCGCTCCGAGATCCGAGAAATTTGCTAGTCCTTGTTGATTCGTCTATGAAGGCTGAAGAATAAGACGTGAGAAGTTATTTTTTTCTGAATTCCAGAGAATAACTTCCAGAGTCTTTTCCAGTAATTTTGAATAAAAAGTGAGGAGAGATGTAATTTTTCCCCGAAAATTAGGAAATGAAAAAAAATCAATAAATGACGTTATAGTCTGAAGACAGGAGTGAGGATCGAGGAAATTGGGCAAAATGTAGAATTTCCAAACAATAATAAGCAAACAAAGTATAACTATCGAAGAAATTAACATTTTTTCCCGGCAAGACGACCACCTACTTTCTGATTTTTTACTTAACTTTCGATCAGCCCTCATCGAAAAACACGGCAATTCCTCCTAATGTATCTTCAGTAAGATCTCTCGACAAGGTATCAAATTTAGTTCAGTAGGTTCAGGTCTCCTTCAGTCGCTGAGTAAACCTTTACATGAATGTATGTCCCAGTAAACTAGTCATAATTTAATGATAACTTAATCAGTCAAAGGTGAACGGCAACATCTTCGACGGAAATGTATCCCTCAACTTCTTGACAAGCTCTCATCAAACTCTCCCAGCTGTTAAAAATTTTGAGAATTTTTCCTCTGCCGAATCAAGTCACATTCTTTCAACATGAGAATCTGAACAACGGAAGAAACTGAAAGTCGCACAGCGCATACCTTCCTAAAAGTTGAATTTTTTCTCGCGCAGGTCGCAGGTGGCTTGCCATGTTTTTTTCTAAGGTTTCAATTAAGGCACAAGCTGTTTTGAAAATTTTATTTTATCCTCGCACTCTTAAGTATTTATCGAGAGATGGACCAACTGATGCGATTTTCTTTTGTTCGATGAACCTGTTGAACATGTGTGTCAACTTTTACGTTTTCTTTACATTGCAAATTATTTAAATTTTCACATTTTAATCTTAATCACTGCCCAAAGTACATTGTGATTTCGATGGTACAACTCATATATTAAATAAACCATAACCTTTCGTCAATAACCATTAATGTTTGTGTAGATTTACGTTTACATGTCAATGCAGTTTAAAAACGATAGCTAAATTTGTTCGATCTAATTAAAGAAAAAAAAAAAGAAAAAAAACAGAATCGCCCCGATGCACATGAGAGAGAAAAAATAATGTTGAAGATACGGTGCAGCGGAGCATAAAGGAGTCACACAGTGGTTTACTCAAGGCTAAGCCGCTTGCGTCTGTTGGTAAACATCATTAATACGTGTGCAAGGTCATGGAAAATATGAAAGAAAAAAGAAAAAATGGAAACCTTAAGTTGCACCGCAGAAACTTCCTAAGCGTATACACAAGTATGGTTTATACTGTTATGTCAAGTGGCATCGATTTCACACCTTGCGAGACTTCTTGTGATCTCTTTTGATCGACCCAAGTCTCTGAAACTGAATGAACATAATAAATGAAGAATTAAACCAACGTTTCCCAATGCTGCTTCACGAGTCAGTAAGTTTTTCCATGCGTTTTCCTGCACGTTTTGATGTATACCTATGTTTTTAGAAACTGAGTGGATTGGTTTGGAAATTATCTTGTGACACACGTTGTTCTATAAGTGCCATTATGGTGATATTGCCATACCGCGCATAAGTGCTCGCCAATGTTTTTAGTATAAGTACGGGATAGAAACTTAGCTGAACTTCAAATCAAACGCACAGCTTGTATGAGACGCTCATAATATTATAATACATATAACTCATTATACAACGACAAAAGAAAGGATCAGATAGCCTTGCGAATTGTTCCCTGTAGATGTAAAGCTGATAACCAAGGCATATTTTGACAAGAGAGAGAGACTGAAATAGGTACAGTGCATTTTCAATATTTTACTGTGTTCCTGATCACTCCCCACCTCCCGTAATAAGTAGCTATGTAAAGGAGGTAAAGTACTCCCTATAGTAGTTTTAAGGGAGGATTTACATAGATACAGCTAACGGTACAGAAGAAAATCGAGAAACCTATAAAAAGTTGCTCGCGTAATGCACGAGGACCGAGGAACATTTCGGAAGTTTGGCAACGCTGTAACGCCAAAAACTGTTCAATTTTGCAAATTAATAAACCGGCAGAGAGGTATAACTACGTCTAGTTTCATAATATCTTTAATTTTTGGCAAAATCCTCAATGATTCTTAAGTTATGAGCTTGGAACGTTACTTTTCAGCCGGGTTTGATTGGAATGACACTGGAAAAAAGTAGCTTAGATCTAGAGTCCAGACTCTTAAAAACATTAACAAGAAAAATTACTCTTGGTTCAATCGGACTTTTTGCTTGAATCGAAAGGAAATCCACCTAAATCAAGAGTACTTTTACTTGTTAATGTTACTAAGAGTCTGGACTCTGGATCCAAGAAGGATCATTTCGATATAAATGTTTACATTTTCGGGTTCCTTACGTTGCAGACTCCGCATCAAAGTTTACACTGAAAAACCGGCTTGCACTGGAAAAAAACACATTGGATCTAGAGTCCAGATTCTTAAAAATATCGACAAGAAAAATACAAATCAGATTCAATCAGATTTAAGCTTAAATCAAGAACCAAGCCTCTTAATGTGAGCGGATTTCCTTCTGATTTAAGCTTAAATCTGCTTGAATCAAGAGTCCTTTTTCTTGTCAATGTTTTCAAGAGTCTGGACTCTTGATCCAATGTGTTTTTTTTCCAGTGTGATTAAAAATTACAGCGAAGTGGATCATTTCGATATAAATTTTGACATTTACGGGTTCCTTACGTTGCAGGCTCCGCATCAAAGTTTACACTGAACAACCAGGTTGTGTTAATCATAAAAACGAACAGGAGATATTGAATAGATGCAGAAAAATTAATAGGCATGAGGCGTGGGACCCGGGACCCGGTGGGACCGTCTGACCAACGCGCTCCGTCCCCAGCCAACCAATCAATCGATGCGCTCATGAGTTGTACGGCCATTAAACTTTATGGGATAAAAAACCAATGCTGAGAGTCCCGTACGTTCATTCATATCAGGTTCCTTTCTCTTCTGGGATCGGATGGTGGGCGAAAAATAATAGCCGGAAAAAATAGCGGGTTATCAGGAGTGGGCATCGACACACGGAGACACGATACGGGGCCGGGCGCGGTGTGTGGTCAAGAGATACGGTCAGTTGAAAAATGAATTTTAATCCACCCGGCAGTGACATTAGCAGCATAAACAAAAGACAATTAACATTGCTCCGGTCGTGAAGGGCAAAACGGCTGCACCCGGAGGAAAAACCGCGCATTTACATCGGGGATACTATCGACGTTACGCGGTTTTCGCCTCGTCGAGCGGTGAAGGTCCGGCTTCGTCGTCGGTTTACGACTGGCCGCATAAAATTGCACTTTCTTAGCCGGGACCCGACGATTAAGCACCCTCGATCTGCATGGGGAGATAGGGCTCGGCTAAATGATCCGCGGCCACTAATGATACGCGAACATTTTCGGCGCCCGGTGTATGTATCGCATGTTTTCAAGTGTAATGGGAGAGACTTGAGTTGACCGCAAGTTGAATAGTCTTCCGAGCACGATTTTCAGGGGTTCTCGCCAGTTTCTTTTCTTTAACGATGTACGGAACATCCTAAGGCCATTCCAGAGGTGTTTGTTGTCTAATTCAGGGGTTTGAAGAACGACGGATCTTCCGCATTAGTGATAAGAGAGAGATGAGACTCAATAGCCCGAATGCAGACAACAATAAAAACACATTGAAATACAAAAAACAAATGGGTAGACAAGGCTAAGGAGACATAAAACAAATCAGGACGTTTCGGGCCAATTACATGCCCATTCTCAACTGGAACAGAAGCTAAAAAATGTAAAAATTAAAGAAGAATTAGAAACTTTCATGTTTCAATCAAGATTCATGTTCAGTATATTAAAAAACTGAGACTTCTTAATCTCGTTGAGCTTCGGAATTTTCTAAAATTTGTTTACCTATCAAGGTATTTGAGAAATTGCGCGATACGACTATCGCCCGTCGGTATATCTGCACCGTTCTGTAATGTAGAAATATCCTGTATAATAGAAATTGTCAATATCGCAGAATAATGTAGATTTAAAGAATGAAACAGATCATTGAACTATCTTTTGACGGAAAGAACTGTGAAACTGTGAGTGTCTCAAGTCAAAGCGGATCGGTTGAAAAAACTTACAGAATTTTAGTCATTCTTCACTCAACCTTGAGAACTCAGCCGGAATAAATAACTTCGATATGATTTGTCTCTCACATTCACAAAAGTATTTGAACTCAACCTGGGGTGCGGGAATCTTATTCGTTCAAACACTGTTCAACTTGCCGTATTTACTCAACGTATCTCAAAGCTCTTCAGATATAAGTACAATTATTAGTCACCAGTTCACTTATTGCATTAGTCATCAGATGGTTGCATCCCGATGGCTTTTTTCAACGATCCCCGACTATGATGACATGTATAATTTACTTTTTTTCGATTGATATTCATGATTTCTTTTTTCTTTTGTTCGCAGGTAAGCACCGCCTCTGTCAATATCAAATGTTGTTTTCTGTGAGTATTTTTGTATTTTCTCCAAAAACGATTGATGCGTTGATTGTGCACAGAGAGGCCAAGTATGACAGATTGTTGATGACCAAGTCCTTGTGAATTTGCCTCCGTAAATAAAAAGACACATACCTGTTTTCTGTACCTTTGTCATACCTTAAGAACCTTGGTAAGCCGCACCATGAGGCAGCTGGTGTATGCTTTTTTGTTGCTTTCACATTTCATTTAGACGACTTTTCTGCCATGATCATCAATATACCCGTGCAAATAGATTTTCAACTTCTAAAGTTTCTCGTGGCACCTTGCACACGATAAATGCATCTGAGAGGCCTTGATAGTCTTCTTCGATTTACACCATTACCATCACTTCTTTTATGTAGTCTCTGATTCTTTGTCTAGTGATCTTAAAACCTTGCTGAAGCATTGCTCCTTTGACGTACATCTCTCCAATGTGGCGATTCTCTTATTTTATACACCCGTGCAAATAGATTTTCAACTTCTAAAGTTTCTCGTGGCACCTTGCACACGATAAATGCATCTGAGAGGCCTTGATAGTCTTCTTCGATTTACACCATTACCATCACTTCTTTTATGTAGTCTCTGATTCTTTGTCTAGTGATCTTAAAACCTTGCTGAAGCATTGCTCCTTTGACGTACATCTCTCCAATGTGGCGATTCTCTTATTTTATACATATACTCGGAATAACCGCAAATAGTTCTTCATCATTTAAATCCTTTTCCCAAGGCATTGTATTTTTGCATTCCTTTAATGTTTGATCTTCTTTAATGAAAATCACTATGAAAATTTTTCAATCGGGTGGGAAAACATTCGGTCTCTACAGAAAAAATAGAGCAGTTAGTACTTATACTGTACATCTGGTGATGTAAGCAACCCAAACATTAATTTCCTCCTTAAACGAAGAAAATATAGCTATCTTCACATTTGGTGGCGGGGCATCCTCTACTTCTCTTGCGTGAACGCTCTTGAAGAACTCCCGGAACCGCACGAACATAAACTTTAAAAGCTCCCCAACAAAGTCCGCTCGGGTCTCCAGAGGTCGAACAATAGATTAACTCGGGGACAGGTGGTGGAAGAACCGGTTAACACCTTCGCCTCCCCCATTTCGAAAACAGTCCGGGTAAAATAGACACAGCTCTTACTGTGTCTCCGATCAGCTATCACAAAGGGAAATCTGCGGGATGCTCAAGTGACTATCCCAACCTCAACACATCCGACAGCGGTCGAAAGCACTAGGCAGAAGTAACGTACATTTCCAGCCCCGCTGCGCTTGACTTTCAACGGCTTCCATCGCTGAAAGTGTATCGAAAGATACGTCCTTCTAACGCCAAAGCAAGTAGAGGTTATACTCTGTTGTAGCGATGTCCGCTTATCATCCCAACCCTCCATTTTGACCAAACCAACATAACGGTCCGGTCACGATTCTCTCAGCGACGACGCCTCTATTTCGATATGCTAAACTCCGTGTACACTGTCACCAGTCTCTTAACGGTCGGAGTGGAGTCCTTGTAGTCGAGTTTAAAAGCTCCTATTTTGCCGGCATGAATGGAAGCAGGAACCGGTCGGCGCTGTGCGGTCAGTATTACCAACTTGTGGCGAACAAAGCCTCGATCGATGTAAAGTAGGGAATTTCGAGCGTACGGTTCGGAGACCCTGCTGAGCTCGAGGCAGTGGCCGCAGCGATACGCTCGGGCGACTGAGGACAAGTGAACACGGGAAGGGACTCGCAGGATGAATTGGAGACGTCTTATTTATGACTTGGTCCGTTGCGTTAGCAGTGGAAAACTTTGCATGCATTACCCCTTGCCGCTGTATTAGAATGGAGATGTTGCATGTGTGAGGAATTTGCGATTTGACTATGGATTCTCAGGTAAAAGATTGCGAGAAACACGATGGTGCCTTTGGTTTTCTCTAAAATCAACTCCCAAGCTCAAAAAAAGCTCTCAAGTTGAAGCCAAAATGGACGCCATCCTGAGAGCCCACCTCTACATCAAGACGAACTCTCCATGCAAAGATAGGGAGCAAATACATTAGCAGTGATGCTGTGTTTTCAGCTTTAGAGTCCCCAAATAAAGTGGCAGCCTTGTCAATGTATTTGCTTCCCATCTTTGCATGGAGAGTTTGTCTTGATGTATAGGTGGACTCTCAGGATAGCGTGGGATATCCCCTCCATTTTGGCCTCAACTTGAAAGTTTTTTTTGAGCTTAGGATTTGATCTCAGAGAAAACCAGTGGCACCATCGTGTTTCTCGCGAACTTTTACGTAAGAATCAGTAGTCCAATCGCAAATTCCTCACACATGCAACATCTCCATTCTATCGCCTGTATTCTTACGGAGTCTGTTTCGAAAATTCAGACCGTGATCTAACCCGCGGCGCGAAATAAAATCGCCCACGTAGAGGGGCCCATTCCCCGAGAGCTCGGAAAATTATGAGCCGTAGCTTTATTTCCAAGTTGCAACGATTAATTATAAGTTAACGGCGCAAATGCAGTGGTCGGAATCCGCAAGAATGCACTCCTCCGCTCGGCGCGGGCTGACCGTGAATAATCAGTGACCGCAGCCTGATTGTCAGAGCTTTGAAGCCGGGAAAAAGTTGCGACCTGAGACAGCGCAGCGGAGCGCCGCCAACCTTAGCGGAAACATCCTATGATCCCTCAACCGTTGCCAAATTTCAGCTTTAAAATAGTTTTTTCTCTGGAAATCTTGCGAATGCTGTTCCCTAAAATGTTCAGGTTTGGTTTTTTTTACTCCAAGTAATGGTAGTTACTCTGATGAAGTCAATGAGAAGTATGATGCAGAGCCCGGCGTTAACGATCACGAAGTCAAAAAGGCGTTCGTCTTTTCCTGACCTACACTGCCGTGCTAAAGAAAAACGCCGTATGAACCTTCAGGCGTTGTCAAATTTCCTTTGGTAAATCACGCATTTTTGGACAAATTTGTGAACATTTTCCTTCCAATTTTTCAGATAATTTTATTCGCATTTTTACCTAGAGTTCTTGAAAATTTCTCTGAAAAATATTCATAACTTTCCTCAAAAATAAACATTTTATCGAAGGAAATTTGGCAACTATCGAATGTTCATACGGCGTTTTTCCTTAGCACGGTAGTATGGTGTCAATGACTGTTGATACTCTGATCAAACACAAATATCATATTTTTCCTGTATATCATAGGCTGGTTTAGAAAGAATAAGCGCTTATATATAAGTTACTCTGTCTGCTCCTCTCTCGTGTTCCATTTATTTATTGAAAAAATAAAATAAAATAAAATAAAATCTCACCTTAAATTGTAATAGTAGGTATATTTTTTACGTTTGAAAGAAAATTCCTCAGAAAGATGGAAGGTTTTTTGTTGCATAATTTTCCCGAAATAATTCTAGAACTAGAAAGAAAATTAGGCAACGTTAGGCACAATCAGACTCATTTTGGTTGAATCCACACAATTATGGAATGGTGAGCATGAGCGTGGCGCCAACGGAACTTACTCTTTCTCCTCATGATAACTTTAGATTTAATATGTTTAAATTCATTCGTAACTTAAGTTGACCTAACATAAGCTTACTTTACCTCTTTTCACCCAAATCCACTTTCTAAAATCATAGGTGCAAGTTCAACTTTATTGTTTTATAACTTTACCAGCGGTAAACACTGATTGTTCATACACCATGATCGCTGACACTCTATCAACACTGCTAGTTCTGGATTCTGAGCTAACTTAAACCATGCATAAAGTTTATAGGCAGCCTATTCGTTCACAAGAGGGTCTAAGGCCTTGTCTCCACGAGACGTTTTCATGGGATTTGTCCCAAGTTCGAATCGCAGGAATGAAACTTCTGGGATTTTTCCCAGTTACCGTCTCCACGGGACGGGGCTCATACAGTCCTGCGACTAGTTTTCGCGGGAAGATAAATTGGTTAAAGTCGAGTATTTAACCGGGATTAAAATAATAATTGCACTCAATTGACAATTAGACACATTATTTTAACTAAACAAACATTAACAATGTAGTAATGAATAAAATATCGCACAGTTCGTTTTCACTTCTTCTTCTTCTCTCAGTGGGTCCTAAGAGTACAAGTACCATACTTGGTACTGGGAAAAATATTGATTAACTCAATATTTTTCCCAACTTCGTAAGTGGGATTTTTCCCTGGGACAAATCTCGTGAAACGGCTCGTGGAGACAAGGCCTAAGCTTTTATTCTCGCTCTTTGTTTGATTTCCAAAAAATTCAGTCCGAAATACTCGAAAGTTTCTCAGAATTAACACTTTTTCTGGAGAGAATCCGGCATCCTTAAGTGGTCATATAAGGCGTTTTACCCTAAAATAACAGCGCGATGCTCTTGAGCGGGTCCCGGCCGGCCTCCCCGGCGGAGCGTGACCGAGGCAGCGAGGAAATGATTAATACCACGAAGCTGAGTAAAAACGCCTTACGAACATTCGCTTGTTGCCTAATGTATCCCAAAAAAGTGTCATTTTTTTTACAAAAGCCATGAACATTTTCCTATGAGACCATCGTATATTTCACATAAAATTGCGCATCATATTCCTTAAAAAATTAAAAGAAAAATAATCATATAAGCTTCCTTGAAAATTCTGATTCTCCGAAGGGCAATGCGGCAACATCTGTTAGTCCATACGCCGTTTTTCCATAGCCCAGTAGAATACCGGCCATCCTCACTCCGCTGAAAGAAAACGCCGAGTGAATCTTGCGTTTGGTCTGATGAGCACCGTGTTTTCTGTTCTGTTTTCGTTTTCCGTTCTCGTTGGGACTCGCGGTCTTTAAAATAGATCACGTCCGTTTTAAGGTGAGCCCCACTGAGCTCGGAGTTTTATGCATTTTGGAGTTCATGCAGAAACGGACTTACTCAACCATCAGTTCTATTTGCCCCGTGAGCTTCGTAGCGAGTCAACCTCTGCCCGTGTTAGCTCAGCTGCCTGCAAAAATCGTCACTTCTGCTTTGGCGTATGGACGTGGCTCCATTTTCTTTTGAGCCCTAGCGAGCGTGGAGTCACTTGGAAAACAGGGCTCTTGTAGAATTGGAAACGCGATTTTAGATAAACGACGAATTGTATCTCTCTACCGCTGAACAGCGAGAGCGGCCCCGAGCAATGCGAGGTACGCCCGCTTTTCGAATGTCGCGCGTAGCTCTTGTCGTAAAGTTGTCAACAGTATGACGTCAGAATGTACGTCTCTCGGTTTTAATGTTGTATACCGAATATTTACGTCAGGAACTGCGCCAATAGTTATCGCCGTATCGCAAAACTTTCGATCGGAGGCGAATCTAGCAATTTGGCAGCACTGGATTTTATTTGAAACTATGCTAAATAATCGATTCATGTCGGAGCACCTGGCCCTTTTAAGGATATCTTAAGGATTTCTTTAACCTAACATAATCGTACCAGTCTATTTTATTGTTATCTTTGTGAAGAAACAAGAAAATGGACGCTCTTTTTCATGACTTTTCAAATGAAATAATTCATTTAACAGAACAACCGCAATAACCAGACAGCGCCGGTTTTGCCGGCTCCTCTAAAAACCAACAGTCATCACTTTTACTTTCGCGGGCCATCTCCACAGTCAATACTGCCGTGCTAAGGAAGAACGCCGTATGAACCTTCAGGCGTTGCCAAATTCCCTTTGATAAAACACGAATTTCCTAGGAAACTCATGAATATTTTCCTTCCAATTTTTCAGATAATTTTGCTCGCAATTTCACCTGAAGATTCTGAAAATTTAAAGGAAATATGTTCATAACGTTGCTCGGAAATAAACATTTTATCGAAGGAAATTTGGCATCTCTCGAATGCTCATACGGCGTTCTTCCTTAGCACGGCAGAATGGTTAAGTGATTTTACGTCACCTTTGTTCTCGATTTTGACGCCGTTCTGCTTTATTATGCTCGGCAAATCGGTGTAATTCTTCATGGTGTCCCACAATACGTGTCCTTTGATTTTCCTTCCTTTTCACCGTATCGATTGCAACCGCGGAAATTGGGTCTGAAATTAATATCCCGCGTTACGTCTCTCTTTACACTACACTCATTGCAATTTTCTGCAGCTATAATTGCAGTGTTGCCAACATGACTTTCGTACATTGATGATGAAACGATTTCCGTTTATTATCATGCAGGTTGCACGTTGCATTTGGTTGGTCGCGCCCCATTGGCTAATAAAATATTAGATAGTTTAGTGGGAGGAACCCAATCTGCCGCACAGCGCAAAAACGCCATTTTAATTTTTTTGGAAACAATGCATCGTAGCAGAAGAACTTGTGTGCCTCGAGACAATGTTTTAACAGAATTATTTTGCAAATACTATCAAGAACTTTTGAAAAGAGTTCTGCGCCAACTAACTTTTCGCACTTTTAGACCGCGACAAGATGCGCCATCTTGCTTCTTGCATTTACTTTCCATACGGAAATTACATCAGACGACCTTCTGTCGCAGTCTAAAAGTGCTTAAACTTATTTTATTAGGCCTTGGCTCTACCTTTGTTTACATGGATCCATTGATAACATACCCGCTGCAAAACGACCGGAAAGAGCGTACACTACTAACGTGGTGAACGCTCAAAACAATTTAAAAGGGGGATAACAAGGCTATAACACAAAGCAAAACGTTTCGGCTAAAAATTCAGGCATCCTCAGTTGGATGGATAAAAATAAAAATGGTTAAAAATCTTAAATAGTACCTGACTGTACCTTTCAATTGAGAATTCTGATATGACAGAAATTTTGATAACACAGTCAAGAAAAACACCTACCTACCCCTCCTTGTTTATAGAAAAAGGAGTACCCCAAAAGCCTAAAACTTGCCGGCCAATCATAAGCGGCACACGTTTTCCATAGTAAAAGTCTCGAGATGACAAAACTCTCTCTGTATTGTTATTCAAGTGTTTACGCAGCGGTATCATCGGGTGATGTGACAACGGTTGGGAGGTGATGCAGGTCCATCCTTGGTGCGCGGTGGTGTGCCCTGTTTTTCGCGTTTATTCTGCTCCTTTGTTGGCGGGTGATTAATTTTCGTGACTCGAACAATTTCCAACAATGCCCGGTTAATTGCTCACAAAGACTGTCGCCAGGCGTTTGCGCCCCTGTGCGTGGACTCGGGCCTCCCGCTGCACTTTCAATCCCGCCCACACTCCACTCATCTCTCAAAAATGAAAGTTCTTATCATCGAGTCTCTTCGTCGCGGAGGCCGTCTCCATATCACGCAATGCTCTAAAGAGAGCGGAAAGCTTTACGTCATTTTATTTTTACGTGTTAAAGGATAGGGACCTACGTCACAAAATCATTCGAAGTGTTTGGGGGGGGGGGGGGTGTCAAAAGGCGGTATGCATTTTCCGCACAAAATCTTGGATTTTGACATTCCTGGACAAAGATAGTGATGGTCGTTTCCGCACAAAGTATTTCCCTACCTCATCCGTCTGGTAACTTTTTTCTTGCCATCAGAAGATGAAAAAACCCTTTGCAACCCCGCTAATGTATTTACTCCCTATCTTTGCATGGAGGGTTTGTCTTGATGTAGACGTAGACTCTCAGGATAGCGTGGGATATCCCCTCCATTTTGTCCTCAACTTGAGAGCTTTTTTTGAGGTTGAGAGTTGATTTCAGCCAAAATCAGTGGCACCATCGTGTTACTCGCAAACTTTTACATAAAAATTAATAGTCAAATCGCAAATTCCTCAAATATGCAACATCTCCATTGTAAATTTTTAAAGTGTTTGAAGGAATTTTACAATTAGTGATTCTCGTTTTAATTTCTCTTGTAACAAGCCCATTCATTCATTCGCATCTCTTGTCTGCAACTGGCCTATTTTCGTCAATATCCTTAAGATCAGGAGGAAGTAGAAACCACTCGGAATGTTCTCTCGTGCTCTCGTATGCCTGAAAAGCTCTGTCAGTGTAAGCATCGCATCGCAGAAGAGGCAGGTTGATAATCACAGTCTCAATGTCAAGATTCCCCGAAGAGGACAGCGATTGACAGATCTTGGGTCGGTGGTTGTGGAAAGCCTCTTCGACAATGAGCACTGCACAGCGCAGCGGTGCATGTCGCGGTTCCAGAGCGAGCGAACATGATGCTTGATGAGTTGTAGCCATGCTCCGAAGCAGTGTTCTTGTTCTCATGGCATCACAGCACGCAAATCCGGCCGCATTCACCGGCTTCACATCCATTAAAATCGTGCTAGAAATTGATTTAAGGGTCAAGTCATCCAGTTCCGTTTCCATACTTTTACGCCCGGCGAAAGGTCAAAAGGCACCGGTACATGAAAACCGTAGACGCACGTTGCGAAATTTCGAGACAATCGCAAACCAAAGCCATAGAAACTCTTCGTTTAAGCTGGATCTTCAGCATTTTTGAAAAGAATGGAGATGTTGCATGTGTGAGGAATTGTCGATTTGACTGTTCATTCTTATGCCCAAGTTCGCGAGAAACACGATGGTGCCACTGGTTTTCTCTGAAATCAACTCCCAAGCTCAAGAAAAAGCTCTCAAGTTGAGGCCAAAATGGAGGGGATATCCCACGCTATCCTGAGAGTCCACGTCTACATTAAGACAAACTCTCCATGCAAAGATAGGGAGCAAATACATTGACAGGACTGTCACTTTATTTGGGGACTCCACAACTGAAAACACGGCAACCCTGCTAATGTACTTATTCCCTATCTTCGCATGGAGAGTTTGTGTTGATGTAGAAGTGATGTCTCAGGATAGCGTGGGATATCCCCTCCATTTTGGCCTCAACTTGAGAGCTTTTTTTGAGCTTGGAAGTTGATTTCAGAAAAACCCAGTGTCACCATCGTGTCTCTCGCGAACTTTTACATAAGAACTACCAGTCAAATCGCAAATTCCTCACACATGCAACACCTCCATTTGCAATTTTTTGGGGTCAAATTGAGCGTTTTTTCTGCAATGTGACAATCCTGTTGGACCGTAGCCCGCGAATCGATTGACAGCGTCTATTTTCAATGAAAATGACATACGCTAAACACGGCCATTCATTACGAGCTAACGGAAACGCAAACAAAATTATTCGGAATCTAAATAAAAGTGAAAATGTGAACAAAAACACTTGTTAGAGAGGGAGAAGCGTTCGTGGCGGATATTTGTAGTGCGTGACTTCATACTCGGCTAAGCAGATGTTCTCTTTTCGAGTTTTTCGCGCCGCGTACGCGTCCCCCCGGATTTTTCTCTGTTAGAATGAGGGGAAATCCGGAGAGGGGAGTCCCTGCCATGTAACCTTGGATACCACAAAATCAAGGTTGCTAGATTGGCAAATAGGAGCGACTGATTTTAAATGCTCCAGGTGTACACTGGAAAATAAAAAACACATTGGATCTAGAGTCCAGACTCTTGAAAACATTGACAAGAAAAAATACTCTTGATTCAATAGGATTTTGCCTGAATCAAAACGAAATCCGCTTAAATTAAGAGGCTTGTTTCTTGATTTAAGCTAGATTCTGATCGAATCAAGAGTACTTATTCTTGTCGATGTTTTTAAGAGTCTGGACTCTAGAACCAATGTGTTTTTTTTTTCCCAATGTATATTGATTTATTTTATGTTTCTTTCTTTTTTTACTTTTTAGATGCATTCGGAAATTTCCGGTGAGTTTGTAACTGTGACAACCAGATTCCGAATCTGCACGCCACTGAGGATGTTTCTAAGCTTAACAAAAACTGTAAACCTGCATGATGAACGTAGAATCCCTGGAAGTTTGTACATGTAGTCTCCTTAAAAAAATGCGTAATGATCTGAGCTCCCTACACATTTGCATATATGCTTTCGGTGTAAAGTGTTCGTGAAAAGTTATGAAAAGATGAGGAAATGGTGACCATGTTTAATTCTTGGTTAATTAAATTGCTTTATCTCGCCTGAATACGCCTAGACTTATGAGATGACTCCCTGTAAAAATAATTTATCATGCTTTCACCTTAACAAGTTTTCTTGTGCCACGATCATAGGAACACAAGAATCACTAAGAATATATTAGCTCATCAGTACCAATATAAGATGTTCCTCTAATTAATGTTTATATTACAATGTCATTCACATGAATTTTCTTTAAGTGTCAAGATATTTTCTGAAAAATTAAGGTGTTGAGTTTGAAATGTCATTTACTCAAAAATACAGCAGTGAGGTATATCCGAAGTAAGCCTCTTCCCTCGTTAAATTCTGTCAGTGTGAGCCTTACGACAAAGTGTGCAATCTCCTCGCGAACTTAAAGGTCACAGTAGCACCTAAAACGGCGTTAAAGAAATTTAAAGGCGAAACATACATTTCAAGTCAGACGTCAGCAAAGTGATTACCGAGCACAGGACGCCCACGAAAAATTGGGGCAAGCATTCATTTCTCTGACGTGTATAAACATCCAATTTATCTTTACATTGTATGGCACTTATCTGCAGCGTGCTGCTCTGAGCTTAAAATTCATCAGAGCATTCTTTGCCCTTTCCCGAAATCCTATTCTGCTCGGCATTTTATACCCCGTAGTTAACACGACTTAGGAACAGGAAGAAATGTGGCCGCGTTTTCCGCAATCGTGCCACATTGTCATGAATGAACTTTCCACCAGTATTGCCGTTTGGGGGGAAAATTTCTTATTTTCGTCGGGAAATTCGAAGAATTCAGAACTTCGTTACCAAGTCAACCCCTGACCCCTCGCCGCTATCAGCCAACAGGGAAGGTGTGAAAAAAACCAAGTAGAGAACGCTCGTGAAAACTTGCACGGTCGAATTTAGAGTTTGTGGGCGGTGAGTTTGGATGAGTAAAATGTTTAAACTTTAAACTCCTCAAAAATAATGTGGGGCATTTTGGACGTTTATTTAAGAAGAAAAAAATCAATGAGAAAATTCAGATCGCATAATGCAAGAATGTTAATCCTTTGCATCATTGAATGCAATTTTAGTCCGCTTTTGAAATTTTATAAAGGTCCAGGTGAAGGTCCACCCAAACTGAAGTCGGTACGGTTTGAAAAATTCTTCTTTCGTAAAGAGTTCCAGGAGGGTTCGCCTCTCTTTATCGGAGGTTGATATTCGTTAGTTACTACCGGTTGGGGAAAGAATTTTATGTATGTCTGACATCGATGATAAGACAAACTGTAATGTCAGGTTGTTTTCATTTTTGCCTTACTCATTTATTTTATTCGATCAGCCGGTGCGAGATCTTTGACTTTCTTTACAACTGAAGGATAGCCTCACAAATAAAACGACGTTAAAGTGCTTTGATGGACGCCATATTTTGTGTCAGGACGACGTGCGATATATCGCATCGATTGGCTTTATTTTTTCAGCTACCAATCATTTGTCTCGCGTCCTGAGATCGCAATTCTGTTGTCAGGAGACTAAAGCACTCACCTACCAATTTTTACAAACAAATTCAACGTAATGAAGGCGTGGTTTTTTTTAGAGAGAAAATATCGCATTCGAGTGCAGTTTGGATATCAGTATCGAATGCGATGTTTTCTCTCGAAAAAAACCACGCCTTTATCATACGTTGAATTTCTCTGTTAAAATTGGTAAATGAGTGCTTTAGTCTCCTGACAACAGAATTGCGATCTCAGGACGCGAGAAAAATGATTGGTAGCTGAAGAAATGGAACCAATTGATGCGATTTATCGCATGCCGTTTTGACACAAAATATGGCGTCCATTGAATCACCTTAACATACATGTTGACAAGATATACTGCTCATGAAAACGTGTAAAGGAAGACTATATATCAGTGTTCGTCTTATGCGCGGAGACTATTTCAAACTTCCTATAGGTCTCCGCCGCATTATTTCTTGAAAAGCGCTCAAATGTGAAAAATTCATGGCGGGTTCCGACAACAGCGACTAGAGCGTTTTCCTGGTTACGCCAGTGTAATTACATAGCTGCGATAACCTCTTGAGCCAGTAATGTTGAGGCGATCGATTTTTGTGCGTGTTGGCCCAGTGACACATTGTTACCCTGCATTAGAAATGAGCGGCGCTGCGCACAGTGGATCGAGGCGATTAGAGAGGGTTGACATGAAATTTTTGACAAAAACTGCACATTTTTACGTTTATTTCGTCACATTTTAAATTTCAAGGGGTGCTTCTGGAATCAAATTCCACGAGGAAACCAATGAAACCGCTTTTAGAACCTCAAAGTTTTGTATAAACGGAGTTATAAGCGTATAAAGTTTCCAAATTTTATCCGACCTCTCCTATTGGCTCGATCCACTGTGCGGCGCTCACCAGGGCGAAAACCCTCCTCGTGAGTATTTCTCACCGTTAGCGAAGGAATAATATAGGCTGCTAAAGAATGAAAATAAAAGCTAGAAGATCCTGCAAACACTGATATTAATTAAAAATCCAAACTTATATTTTGGAGGTTGTAACAATATGGAGCGGTAAGCGTACTATCCATGCGTTGAATTTCCCATTATGTTTAAATTTCAAATCGGTTAAAATTCTCCATTTTTGTGTTGTTGCAATTTTACGTATTTTTTAAATCGTGTCTGTGATGCCAATGATACGGTGAATTTCCCGTTCTTATATTAAAAGTTGATATTGAGAAGGATTGTTTTTAAGAATTTTTTTATTTCTTTGTCTTGCAAAAGCTACATCCTCAAATAAATAGAAACCGCACGTACGAAATCGTTTCACAGTTTGCGAAATTCTTTTTTAAGGTATTTTCTCGCCTCTCTCTCCGGGGACAAACCTAATCACCGGCTACAAACCTAATCACCGGCTACAAAGCAAAACCGCTCACAGGAAATATGAAAAGCATCGCAGTCTTCAGGCCAAGGAGTGGATTTCTGAATTTTTTAATGTGTCACTCTTGATTTTCGTGCAGTTTTAACATATCATAAAGATACTCACTTATGTGCATATATTTTGTGTGGAACGACCCTCTAAATATTTCAAAATGTAGCAAGGTTTATTTTGGATGAGATATGATTGATGCCACGCAGCCCGTGACAAGATATACAATAGAAAAACAAATTACACAGCCAGGGCCGGATTTAGGGGGTGGCCACATGGGCCGCGGCCCAAGGCGGCAAATTTAGGGGGGCGGCAAATTTTGAATTTTTTTAAAATGTAGGTATAAAAAAAATCGGATTCAGAAAAAAAAATACAAACGAGAAAACGTGACAAAAGTTTCTCATTTCCTGAGAGTAAAGTAATTTCTAATTGTGACGTCATTTGGTGATATAAAAGGCAGCACCTTTCGAGTTAAGAGAGGAACCAAACACGCAATTTGGCCTGGAATGGCGCGACGCGACGTGGAGAGCAATGATGACGAGGACTTAAGATGAAAAGGAGAAGCCCTCGGCGCGGCGGTCAGCGTGTAACACATATTAGCGCCTACAAGACTGCATGAAGACTTCACGCATTGCATCAAACACTATGTGATCATCAGCGGTCGGCGTGAAACGCATGGCGCCTACAAGACTGCATGAATACTTCACGCATTGCGCCAAATACAGTGCGGTCAGAGCGGCGGAAGTTAAAATTATTAAACCACCTTATGCTTGTTCTTTTTTAATTTTTTCGTTCAATACTTGTAAATGGAAGGCCTTGTCCACACAGAGATAAGTTTACGGATAACTTCTGCGTAAAGTTTCGTGAACTTTTGCTAGTAGTGTTGACAGGGTTTTCGCCAAAAATGTGTCCAACACGAGTAAACGCGTCTTATGCACCCCTCCCCCTCCGGCACGTTCACTTGATGATTTTTATTGATGTTTCGGAACGGATGAGAAGAAGGCGGCAAAATATAGGCGGCCCATGGGTGGCAAGTAGGTAAATTCGGCCCTGTACACAGCGGGTAATAAGGCTAATTTCCAAGTAAAAATGTCACCAAAACGTTTCGACTGAAAACTCAGCCTTCCTCAGTTGGATAAAACAGTAAGAAAATTGTAAAAATCTGCAACGTAGTACGTGGCTGTACCTTTCAATGGGAGAACAATGTTTTTACCGCTTTTGCAACAACAATGTCGAAACAACATTGCTTTCGCTTCTACTTTTACAATTTTTTACTGTTTTGTGCAACTATAAGGAAAGCTGGGGTTTCAGCCGAAACGTGTCGGTGATATTTACTCGAAAAATACGCTTGTTAACCGCTGTGTAATTTGTTTTATTATTTTATTTTGGATAGTGCTGTCAAATTGATATCACGATCGAGTGATTCTCTACTGCATCGCTTTGAGGGAACAATGTAAGTATTGCTATTTAAATAATCATCCCCTCTACCAACTGAATGGTTTAAATTGTCTCATTGTCGAATGCCAAGAACCCTCTAGGATTATTAAATATCCTAGAAACCCTTTGATTTTCACACAAATTCTACGATTGAGGATCATCTTGCAGACTGGAAATTCGTACTCTCTCATTTTACAGTGAAGGCATGCATGAGTCAGGCATATACGTGTGAAGGGGAAGGGCCTGGAGGTGTCTGATATATTAGAGGTTTCTGACGCGGGCTTGACATGTGGGAGGGGAAGGGATCGTCAAACAAATTTGAAAAATTGCCCCTGCCCCTGTCACCATGTCATTTACGACAGCTTGAAGACCTTAAAACTGGGGCAGTAATTTCAATTCCAGCTAAAATCATAAGAAAGTTAGAGATCATTCTTTCCCGGTCCAAGAACACGCTGCTCAAGAACAGTACGACACCCCTTAGTTTTAAATGTTATTATTGGAGCACGCGTCATGTTGTTGAGGAGCTCCGTCCAATACTGCCGTGCTAAGGAAAAACGTCGTATGAACATCAGAGAGTTGCCAAATTTCCTTCGATAAAATGCTAATTTCTGTGGAAATTTATGAATATTTTTCCTTGAAATTTTCAGGAACTATAGGTGACATTGCTAAGAGAATTATCTAAAAAATTTGATAAAAAATATTCGTAAGTTCACCACCGGTTGTCTACAAGTCCGGAATTATTACTGATTTTTAAGGGCGGTCCGAAAGTGCGGAAATTCCGCAAGAAGGTCCGGAATTTTTTTCATTTTCTGTCGCATTTTCAGCGAGAAATTTCAATTTTTGAAAATTTTCGGATTTCGTCAATTGGAGGTACCGAAAAAGCATTGAATTTTTTGGGAATGTACTGAAAAAGTACTGCAAAAGTACTGATTTTTGGCCAGACTAGGTTAGTAGACACTCTGCACCAGAATATTCGTGTTTTATCGAGTGAAATTTGGCAACGTCTGAAAGCTCATACGGAGTTTTTCCTTAGCACGGCAGAATAACAGAGCCGACACCCTAATTTATTCAAAGTGCAGAGATTTCCAGCGAGCATGTGTGTCGCTTATGTGCGAACGATAAGCACGTTCATCGTAAACGTCGATATTTGGCGTCGGCATGCATGCTTGACTCGATTTCGGGGGGATTTATTGAAAATGTGCCTGGGAGCACGGGGCGGGGAAGGGCGGGAGCTGTTTGGATGCGGGAAAAATCGGGAGGATGCTCCGTGAATGCTGAGTGGTCCCGGCGCGTGTTCGGCCGAGATAACTGGGTCCGTTTCCACAGCCCCCCCACATTCGAATCTTAAACCAAAAATTATATCATAATTTTGTGCTAATTTTGTGCTATTTTGTGCCGCAAATTAAAAATTTTGTGCTGCAAAATTAAGGGGGGAAACGCTCCTCAAAATTGGGGGGGCTGTAGAAACGGTAGCCCCCCCACTTTCGAATTTTCGAAAAAAAAGAATGCCATAATTTTGTGCTAATTTTGTGCTATTTTGTGCCGCAAGAAAAAAATTTTGTGCCGCAAAATTAAGGGGGGTAGCAGCATTCCAAATTGGGGGGGCTGTAGAAATGTTTGCCCCCTGTTTCGATTTCTCGGAAAAGGAGTATGCCATAATTTTGTACTAATTTTGTGCTATTTTGTGCCGTAGCAAGACTTTCAATTTTTTCAAATTTAAGGGGGAAAAATTGGTATTTCAAAATTGGGGGGGGGCTGTGGAAATGTTTGCCCCCCTCTTCGATTTCTTGAAAGTGGAGTATGCCATGCTTCTGCTTTAATTTTGTGCTATTTTGTGCCGTAGAGATATTATTCATTTTCGTAAATTTAGGGGGGTAAACGGGCACATCAAATTTTGGGGGGGCTGTGGAAATGTTTGCTCCCCTTTTTGATTTCTTGAAAAAAAAGTATGCCGTAATACTCTCATAATTTTGTGCTATTTTGTGCCGCAAAAAGAAAATTTTGTGCTCCAAAATTAGGGGTCCTAAATACCACCCCAAATTTAAGGGGGAGGTCGCAGGTGCGGCAGCCCCCCACTTTCGAACTTCGAGAAAAAAAGCACGTCATAATTTTGTGCTAATTTTGTGCTATTTTGTGCCGCAAAAAGAAAATTTTGTGCTCCAAAATTAAGGGGGTTAAATACCATTTCAAATTGGGGGGGCTGTAGAAACGATAGCCCCCCACTTTCGAATTTCGAGAAAAAAAGTACGTCATAATTTTGTGCTAATTTTGTGCTATTTTGTGCCGCAAAAAGAAAATTTTGTGCTCCAAATTTAGGGGGATTAAATACCACTTGAAATGGGAGGGGCGGGGACTGTAAGACAAGTTAGCGCTCCGGCGGAACCCGAATCTTCCGCTCCGGAGTCGCAGGCTCGCAGGTAGCCGGAACCTTTGGCAGCGCAGCGTGGCCACATCTCTCTCCGCTTTGACTTCTGCTCATGGAAACGGACGGAAAGGGCCAAGCACCGTGGCAACTCAATAAAGATCCGGGCGGGAGATCCGGCGCGGCGCTTTTTGCACGGGATATTTAACCAGAGAGATTTATCCTATAATCATTAAGGATCCTTTTTGGAGGGTTATATACAGTTGGGTGTCAGCGAGTTCCAAATCGAATGTTGCTCTACTGTTTTTATTTTGCACGCTACCGATTATTATTTACTGAATCGAACAGTTTTGAGAAATAAATGATTGGCTTTACCTCACTGGAATGCGCCCTGTGCTCTTTTCCAACTTTTAATAACAAAATCCAATTTTTCCACCATTTTTCGTTAGGTGCCGATGCTTGGTTTTAAATAAAGTACCAACACAATGTACATGTATATTTTTTAATAACGCTTCATTTATTCTAAAAAGCGCTGAAGTGTCCGAAATTTTCCTTTGTGGTAAAGCCTAGCTCTAGCTTTCTACTGGGCTGATTTTCATGATTTTTGCGGATATCAACAGGTAATTTTGTTTAAATGAGCCCGCTTACACAGCCTGATTTATGGGGGGGGGGGGGGGGGCATGGTGTTATGCCATCGGGCGACAAATTTCGGGGAATTTTTTGGGTTTTTTTATGGAAGGGGAGTTCATGTTTAATTTTCGCCTTTTACGTGTCACAAATCCTCGTTCCTTAATAAATCATTTCCCCTTTCCTAAATAATTGTTTGCAACACTTTCCTGCACAAATGCGCATCCTTCTCACTATCGCAGAATACGATTGCGCTTTTGATGTTTTCGAAACTTATATTTCGTGCGCATCGGCATCGCGTGAATCTATAAGATATATAATTGATCAAGAGTAAGATATTATATTATTGACCCGAAAAAAATCCCTAGCCGGGAAGAAAAAAATCCCTAGATTTCGCTAAAAATCCCTAAATCGCCAGATTTGCTCAAATATCCCCAAAAAGCCCTAGAATTTACACAAATTGCCATTTTCAACGTAGAAATATGACATCGTTTGATGTATCAGTTTGGAATATTTTAATCTGATTGGCTTGTTTGAATTTTGCCGCCCTATGAAAGCATTGAACAGACCAATAAAATGAAGGAATTGGTAGTCGCGAATTCCCCCATTTAACCAATGTAAATTTTAATTTTTTGTCACAGTTCGTTTGAGCGTTTCACTGGGTTGATTTCCATTACTTTCCGGCTACCGACAGGCGATAGTCCCTAGATGAGCCCGCTCCATGCGGAGTTTGGCAATATGACCCAGGGTTCTAATATTTGGGTTGACTGGTGAGCTGGGCAAGGGTAGGGGCAATAAGCAAAATTTGAAGTTCCCTACCATGAAAAATGACGGGAATTTCAAATTTGGCGAAAAATCGACCAAATTAGAGATATTGAATTTTGGTTTTTTTAGTCTCAGTTCGTTTGGATGATCAACCGGGGTGATTCTCATGGTTTTCGCGGCTACTAATGGAAGAGAATCCCTGGATAATCCCGCTCTATACTGAGGGCGCGATACGATGATGTCTGGACCTAAGGTTTTTCCAGCACACGCTGACACCAGCGCAACCACATCTCGGCCGATGCCGGTCTCCTTTAAACATAACAATAGACCGCTCGGCATCAATGGATCTCAATCCGTTGGCCTCCCCTGTGGCCTATTGGAGCTCCAAAGAAATTTGATGACATTTTTAAGATTTGCTTCGACTTTAACTCTCTTAGTAAACTTACATTCTGCGGAAAAAGCAGATTACAATGAACTAAATTTTTTTATGATTTGTATATATACAACGGAGATGTCGGTCCGCAAGTTGCAAATTCAGCAGAAGAAATGTTGGACCGCATTTAGCAAAAAGAAACCAGCGTGATTACAGTGTTTTCAAAATCGTGCGACTACTTTTTTTTTCTTTTAAAAATACGAAATATATGTACTGTATGAAAATTTACAGAATAACTTCCCTTCAAAATTAACAAAAATTATTTAGTGGGAAGCAAGAACTATTTCCTACTTTGGGAGATTTTTTTTTAGATAATTATGAAAAAGCAATATTTTAACAACACTGTGATTGCGCAGGTTCCTGTTTGCTAAATGCGATCCTATTGATCTTGCTATGCCGCAGAATCACGTATTTTCTTTGGTTTGACCACCGATTTGCTCGAAATTTTACCGCGAATTTGAAAATATAGACTAAAAAAACTTTTTTTGAAAAAATAAAAAAGTTGCACTCGCGAGCTGTCTAATCCTCGGTTGAAATTTCGAGGGTCAGATTCAGGTAAGCGCGAGACAATGGGGCAGCGATGTCGAGCGTGCCGAGTAGCGGTCTAGAGGATTGCTGTGTTGCCAATTACGAGATTATGGTATTTACTCATTCGATTTCCAAACATCGTAGCGCGCCCCCGGTATACTTAAATTGAGCAACAAAGGCCTGCGAAGCGGGCCCTTTGGGGGTTGGACTGCATAGCGGCCAGTAATTAAAAATGACCCATCATGAAGAACAAAAGCAATAGCATTTCTAGTTCCGTGATCGACCAGCAGGGGTATATAGGGTGTTGCAAGACGATGCAAAAATTTTCAGGTTGCTAGGGTCGCTCCGAAATAGAACAGAATACATTGATCGCAATCAAGCGGAGTGACGTGACTCAAGGGACCGGATTTATCATATCGATGGCTATAGTGGCCCAATCACACATGAAAAAATTTCTTTTGAGAATTTTTTTGGTCTTACTCCCTGAAATCAATTCATTTGAACAAAAAGACTCTGCCAAGTTTCAGACAAATTGAATAATATTAACCCATGCCGACTGAGCCATCTTTTTTATATGGGATTTTACATTGAAGAACACTTTTTTTTTTTTAGAAAATGCAATTTTCCGGAAAATCGGTAATTTCTAGAAAAAATCTGAAACCGTATTCGGAATAAGCCGAAAAAATTGAGAGGGAAGAGTCCCATCAGACACTTCAAAAACAATAAATTCACCTCTCGTTTTAGCGGTGAAACATGGGAAAGTGCTTTTATGGAGGGTAAATGACGGTATAAAAATCTCAAATAATTGCATAGGTCTGCGTCCGAAAACAAAGCTTAACATACGATGGTTGTAATTCATGAGTTTTTTCCGCTGTGTCCGATAATACTATCCCTATTTCTTCATCTCATCAGCATTTCCTGGAATATATACATATTTTCTCGTAAGAAGGGGGAATTACCATTGATCGACGTTAAAGATTTCGTCATTCATACCTTGTCTAGAGGCCCAATGTGCAGTAGTTTTCCTCAGAATCATGAATACCACACCAAGATTTAGAGAGTATTTGTGTGGGCACTTTATTTGAAACCAAACATCGGCACCAAACGAAAAATGGTGGAAAAATTTAATTTTGTTATTAAAAGTTGGAAAAGAGCACAGGGCGCATTCCAGTGAGGTAATGTAAACTAGATTTCAGAGGTCTTGAAATCAAAAATAACACATTTTCTGAAACATTCCTTAAAAATGGTCCTTTCATGATAAGTTTCGCTGGATACGTGTCAAAATTGTTGTTGCTTCTGAAATGAAAGCCAATCATTTATTTCTCAAAACTGTTCGATTCAGTAAATAATAATCGGTAGCGTGCAAAATAAAAACAGTAGAGCAACATTCGATTTGGAACTCGCTGACACCCAACTGTATATAACCCTCCAAAAAGGATCCTTAATGATTATAGGATAAATCTCTCTGGTTAAATATCCCGTGCAAAGAGCGCCGCGCCGGATCTCCCGCCCGGATCTTTATTGAGTTGCCACGGTGCTTGGCCCTTTCCGTCCGTTTCCATGAGCAGAAGTCAAAGCGGAGAGAGATGTGGCCACGCTGCGCTGCCAAAGGTTCCGGCTACCTGCGAGCCTGCGACTCCGGAGCGGAAGATTCGGGTTCCGCCGGAGCGCTAACTTGTCTTACAGTCCCCGCCCCTCCCATTTCAAGTGGTATTTAATCCCCTAAATTTGGAGCACAAAATTTTCTTTTTGCGGCACAAAATAGCACAAAATTAGCACAAAATTATGACGTACTTTTTTTCTCGAAATTCGAAAGTGGGGGGCTATCGTTTCTACAGCCCCCCCAATTTGAAATGGTATTTAACCCCCTTAATTTTGGAGCACAAAATTTTCTTTTTGCGGCACAAAATAGCACAAAATTAGCACAAAATTATGACGTGCTTTTTTTCTCGAAGTTCGAAAGTGGGGGGCTGCCGCACCTGCGACCTCCCCCTTAAATTTGGGGTGGTATTTAGGACCCCTAATTTTGGAGCACAAAATTTTCTTTTTGCGGCACAAAATAGCACAAAATTATGAGAGTATTACGGCATACTTTTTTTTCAAGAAATCAAAAAGGGGAGCAAACATTTCCACAGCCCCCCCAAAATTTGATGTGCCCGTTTACCCCCCTAAATTTACGAAAATGAATAATATCTCTACGGCACAAAATAGCACAAAATTAAAGCAGAAGCATGGCATACTCCACTTTCAAGAAATCGAAGAGGGGGCAAACATTTCCACAGCCCCCCCCCAATTTTGAAATACCAATTTTTCCCCCTTAAATTTGAAAAAATTGAAAGTCTTGCTACGGCACAAAATAGCACAAAATTAGTACAAAATTATGGCATACTCCTTTTCCGAGAAATCGAAACAGGGGGCAAACATTTCTACAGCCCCCCCAATTTGGAATGCTGCTACCCCCCTTAATTTTGCGGCACAAAATTTTTTTCTTGCGGCACAAAATAGCACAAAATTAGCACAAAATTATGGCATTCTTTTTTTTCGAAAATTCGAAAGTGGGGGGGCTACCGTTTCTACAGCCCCCCCAATTTTGAGGAGCGTTTCCCCCCTTAATTTTGCAGCACAAAATTTTTAATTTGCGGCACAAAATAGCACAAAATTAGCACAAAATTATGATATAATTTTTGGTTTAAGATTCGAATGTTGGGGGGCTGTGGAAATGGAGCCGAGATAACTGCCGTTGTGAATGGACTTTGAGAAGCGCCCACGCACTCCACCGCCGCCGCGTACGCCATTCCCACCTCCGGCCAAGGGGGACTCATTGAATTCTCCGAAAGCCTCCCCCTCTTCGGATTATCCTCGTATTCGGGAAAGAATGGTGTGTAATATGTGTCAAAAAAATCGTATTGTCTGCTTAGGCGAGAGTATTGATCAACTATATTGTAATGGAGATGTTGCATGTGTGAGGAATTTGCGATTTGACTGTTGATTCTCTTGTAAAAGTTGGCGAGAAACACTATGGTGCCACTGGTTTTCTCTGAAATCAACTCCCAAGCTCAAAGCTCTCAAGTTGAGGCCAAAATGAGGGGAATATCCCACGCTATCCTGAGAGTCCACCTCCACACCAAGACAAACTCTTCATGCAAAGATGGGGAGCAAATACATCAGCAGTGATGCCGTGTTTTCAGTTTTAGAGTCCCCAAATAAAGTGGCACCCCTGTCGATGTATTTGCTCCCTATCTTTGCATGGAGAGTTTGTCTTGATGTAGAGGTGAACTCTCGGGATAGCGTGAGATATCCCCTCCATTTTGGCCTCAACTTGATAACTTTTTTGAGCTTGGGAGTTGATTTCAGAGAAAATCAGTGGCGCCATCGTGTTTCTCGCGAACTTTTACGTATGAATCAACAGTCAAATTGCAAATTCTTCACACATGCAACATCCCCATTAAATTTCTCTTAACATAAAACATGGGCAGAGACTTGCAACGACGCAAACCTTGATACGCATTTTTCGACATCGGCCATGCATCGATGCGCAAAAAGTGTCATTTAACCAGGATTTGAATGATCATAAGAGCAACTCTTTTTTCTCCCGATTATGAACCCGAGTTTTTCCAGTGAATACGTGCTCTCACAAAGTGTGCTTTCCTCGCAAAAATCCATCCCTTCATGCTCTCGCCGTACCGTAAAAAACACACCCTTAAGCCGAAATATTGATCCGCATCTTTCGCATTTCCGAAGGCTCATACTTTCATACCTGCCACCTAAGTTGGTAAACAGTTCGTCGTTCCTCTCATGTAAAGGCCTATCTCAATCTCCGCATGAGCCCCAGAATCCATGGGTTTATACGGAAAAAACGCTCACGTGGAAATTGAGATACGCCCCTACGTCAGGGAGGTGACGAGTTATCCCAACGCGGGCGTTGCAGCGTGGTATTTAAGCTGCAGGCGGCTTTGTTGGAGTTTTCAGGCGCACCGCAGCGTGTGCCGTGTGCCGTTCGGCGGAAATCCACTTCATTGCGAAGCGGAGCGAATTCCGCTGCTCTCAACGGTGAGTTTATCAGTAATAAAACCAAATCAAATTACTTAGAGGGACAGTATTAATCTCGGGCCCCGTGTTGCCGGTTTGTGAGCTAGTCGTCACAACTCTCGCTCTTCGTGTGAATTAAATCTATTATTTCTGAGCGACACGGAAAAAAAGAGGCACGGAAAAGTCCAAACTTGGACCTTCCGATGAATTGTGGTATTCCCCCAATAAATTAGGTTACCAACACAAATTTTGGGATATTACTCCTACTCGAGTTGCATTAGTACAGCTGGACACTTTTTTTTCCCTCGAATAACTCAGAGTAACCGCGATTTAACTAAAACTTCGGTCGATCGACCGCGGGCCTTTTTGATTGTTAACAATATCAGGGTTGAAGTGACCCTCATCGTCTGCAAGAACGCGGAGGATACACTCATACAGGGTTATCCAAAAGTCACTGACCACCCCTGTAACTTTTTTCCAAATTGAGATAGAAGTTTGAAACTTTGGGAATGTTCCTCGGTCTAAAGTAGCAACTTTTTGGTCCCCCCAAAATTTTGGGGGGACCAAAAAGAAACTTCTGGCCTCTTTTCCCGTTAAAAAGCACAACAAAATTTATTCTTCTTTTTACGTCGTTTCTGGGACTCCGCAAGGACTCTTAGTTGGCACTGTGATTAGTATTGACCAACTCAATATTTTTCCCAACTTCGCAAGTGAGATTTTTCCCTGGGACAAATCCCACGAAACGTCCCGTGGAGGCAAAGGCCTTTAGCAGATAAACTTGACAAATCGGTAGATGTTGCCAGTATACTAGACTAGTCCATGAGTTTCAACGATCGAAATACGGCTCTTTGACTGAGGTAACTGTCAAAATGAAGCCTTGTCCAAAGAGACTCAATCCTCAATTTAATCCGCGACAATGTTCGTTAATGAAGTCGTGTAGCTCCATCTATTAGCGCGCAATCTGTCAGTTTCTCGCATCAGCAGAAGCGAAGCCCGGATGGGACAATATGACTGGGGGTTAGGGCAGGTCAGTAGCGATCGAACACGCCCGAATTAAACGTCGGCGTCAGGGTTGCTAGACAGCAGGGCCGAAAAGTTCCGGGAGAATGAAGACCTGCTGTATTTTATTAGGCGTGGCAGCACTGGTATGGATGCATATAAACACTACTGAGGCGTGCTTCCGCCCGGCCACTAATTGCACCTGGGCGCTCCACTGTGAAAGACTCACTCGCTTTCATCTTGAATTTAATATACTCAGAGAGGGCGCTTTACTACACCGACCACTGCGCTGCCTAGAGTATCTGTATATTGGAGAGTATTGCCATCTCTGTGCCGCTCCCTGATTGGTTCATCAGTTTTAGGCTATCGTGGAGCTTTAAAGTTGGCCCAATGTAAAGAAACACGACCCAGAGTATGGCCGACGCTAGCCCACCAAAACACATGTGACTAGACGGGATTTTATCAGTCGGCGTGTTTATATTTGCATTTACCTTGCGTTTATGAAGACCATGGTGCTTCTTCACGATTTGCGCGTGGAAATGTCAGCCACGTTGAATATCGTGCACCATCGATCCCAGTGCGCAAGAGTTGGTAGAAATGTGGCAAAATGTTCCTGTGCTGTAGGCTTTAAAAGAGCATGTTTCTTACGCAGATTGTGAATTTAGGAGTGTATTTCAGACTCTCCGATTCGCTCGCTCACCGTGATATTTGAGCCATTATCTGTAAGAAATAATTCTTCTTTTTCTCTAGCTGAAGTTTGCAACATGCCCATATTTTCACAGTTAGGCTCGAAAATTCACTGAATGTCTGATTTGGCCTTCAGTTGACGACTCGCTCAAATGAAGGAATACCTTCAGCCAATGTTCAAAGAAGCTAGACCATGTGTTGATGAAACTTTTTGGTGCCACCGGTGCGCCTCTCGACGCTAAAGTCAAAGTTGGTGACTTGAGCGTCAGCAAAAGAGCGCGACTCAGCGTGCCGCGACGCGAAACAGTGAAGAGGACCACCAGGTTCATCAACCTGGACTGAACAGTCCGTGAGACCGGAGAACCTCTGCACGAGCATTGCCAATTTTAACGCGCATCCATTCCATCAATGTAGTTCACCGAACGAAAGTTCAGAGCCGTCAAAAATCGGCGTCAATGTATCCGACACCAAACCGTGAAAAGCCAGCCGCAAACGACAACGAACCCGCGACCATTTCACTCGCACTCCATGCAACAAAGCCGAGCGCCTCCCTCCCCCCCCCCCCATCCATGCCCAAAGTCACATCCTCTCGGGTTCCATCCATCCGGACGGTTGCCGCACTGTCACAAATCTATATGAAAACTTATCTTTAACTTTACCTGCTTTGTCCAGTGCTCGGAACTCATAGGCGCCAACACGCCAAATGCTCCTAAGAAATCGGTCATTGCGCCTAAAAAATGAAGGCTCTGCGCCATCGCGGCTCCTAAAAATTAACTCCCCCCCCCCCCCCCCGAAAAACAAAAATCCTGGCTTTTCTGTTTGGTGAGTTTTCAAAATTTCCCCCAAGTGACAGCTACTAGTTCTGTAACTAAAACATCTTGCGTCTAACTTGTCACTAAATGCGCCGTTATACATACGCAAAAAGGCAATTTGGCCCCCAAAAAATCTTCAAGTGCCCCTAAAATCGAGCTTGATGCGCCACATGGCTCCTGAAACTCCAAGGTGAGTTTCAAACACTGTTATCTGAAAGCATCAATCGTTCAATCGTTGACGGTCAAGTGATTTTGCATCGTTGAGACGGTGGGGCTCTAGACAAGGTACGAATTAAAACATTATAGTAGATGTTTTCTCTTTAAAGTTTCACGACGAAAACGAATCACGCAACGGGAAGTCTAAAAATGAACTTTCAAACGAGATATAAGTGTTGACAATCAACATTGGTGTAACGGCGTAAATGCAAATGAACTTATTTGTATAATCTGATTTCCATATGATCTGTGTTGAAAATTTGTACTAATATCTCTCTCAGGAGTCGTTAATTTCCAAAAGTCCCGTTGTATCATCCGTTTTTTGCGTAAGATTTTGAAGAGCATTCATGTAACGTTAATTTCTAGTTCAGGCCCTGTCTAGTGGCCCGTTGAATCTCTCAGTCCTCCGTCTCATTTTAAACCTAGATGAAACTTGTCAAAGGTAGTTTCATTGAAGAGTTAGGGTTTTTTTTCAATTTTAATGAATCATTATCCTTTCAATGGACTCATTTGTTGTTCTACTATGTTTCAGGTAAGCTCTCAAAGTTTCCAAGTTGTAAGTTTATTTCAAAGCTCCAGCTGCGCGTAAGTTCTTCATACCTTTTTGTCTATTCTCTCTAGTATCTCCCTCACCTCTATGTTTGGTATTCTATGGCTTGATACCGCGTGATCAATGCTAAGACCAAGAAAGCATTGTCACCAGTAGATTTGTTTTTTATGTGAGGTGAAAAATGAATCTTCATCGAACCAGGATTTCTCGATATGATTTTCGCACCCCGGAAAGCACGGTACAGGCTGAAATTCTCGGTCCTGGCTGCCGAAATGGAGAATTTGCACACAACCATTTTAATGCTTCATCTAAAAGTGCCGAATGAGCTGAATTCGCGCCGTATTTTTTATAATTTTTTTTCTGGAATGGGGAATTGTAGGTATATTATAAAGATTTAAATGTTAGAAAATGTGCCGCTTTATGACGTTATCTAGCGGCATGTTCCATTTAAACACATGTATTTTAGCAGCTTAGGTTATTTTGTCATATTATATCCAATAATTGTTCAATTTAGAAACCAAGGGTATCCTCATACTCAATTTTCCTAGTAGGATCATTTTAAAGGTGAAAATCACAAAATTTAAGACACCTGCAAATTCTCTTTTCAGTAGATCTGCCGAAACGTCGCGTCGGCACATCATGCCAAGCTTTCGGCAGTTTTTGATTTTTTTTCAGCGTGAACCGAGAATCTCTGCCGAGTTTTTCGGGGCGCGGAAAGAACCGAAATATACTTTGAGGGTCTATATGCAGGTCCATCATTTTCTTGCTTGGTCTATAGAAACCACCCATTTCAACCAATAGGGTAGCTCCATACTCCCTATGTCTCCTTTGTCTATCGCCTTGTCTATCAATTTCAATAATCGGCCCGCAGAGACAAGAGTGTACGTTATTATTTCTCGGCCGATGGCAATGCGAAAACGTGACAACGTCGATGGATCCAGGCGCGCCGCCGCGAATGTGTTCGAGCTCCCCGTTCGTCCCCCATCTGTCGCGATCGTGATGCAGGGCCCTGGGGCCCCTAGGCGAGTGCCCAAATTCGTCCGCATTGTCAGCCACCTCTGATGAAGCCATCCTCTCCAGACGGCATTTTGTCATTGCACCGTCGTTGTCGTGTCGACACTCCACCGGAGTGCCGTTACGCAACGTCTTGTTGCGCACCGCCACGGTGCGAAATCTCACGGAGTATCGAGAATATTTTGCGCGATCTCTGTTATTGTCACCCGTGGTCTCAGTGGTCTTTGATTTATCTATTTGTAATATATTATCAGCGGGCCGCAATTATTGAAAACTGATAGACAAAGCCATAGACAAAGAAGACAAAAGAGATATGGAGGGATCCTATTGGTGGAAGCAAGTGGTTGCAATGGACAAATGAGGTAGGTAATAGACTAAAGTAACGGCTACCCACGAGCGACCCGATAGTAGGTCCATCATTTTCTCCCTTGGTCCATAGAAATCACCCATTTCAACCAATGGGATAGCTCCATACTCCCTATGTCTCCTTTGTCTATCGCCTTGTCTATCAATATCAATAATCGGCCCGCTCTGTACACTATGTGTGGAAAACGATGTGTGATTTACGGCAATTGTTGTGATTTTTAATAGAGTTGAAGCGGAAACTTTTTAGTAGATTTCGAAATCTCGGAGAAATGTCATTTTCTCTCTCTCACCTCTTCTCCGCTTTACTTTTTATTCAAACTCTATCACTGAGATGGTTTCCATTGAACACGAAAAAGTCTGAAGTCTTTCGGAACTAGCTCATTGCCGTCTAAAACATGGCCTGTTAGGGGTGGGGCTCAGAGTCCTAGTGGCGTAGCTTACATTATTTTGTGTATATTTTATGTCTGCCCTGCAAAAGTAAAAAAGTACAAGTAATAAGTACAATTCACGAGGCTTAAGGGGGGGGGGGGTCCAGGCCAGGGGGCCAGTACCCCCCCCCCCCCCCTATCTAGGCCACTGCAGAGTCCCTCTCCTTAACACGCCTTGAGTTTAAATGTATGTAGATGGGTCGGAAGAAATTAAAGCAGTTTAGCGGTAATTTACTGTAAAAAAAAATCTCAACATCAATATTCTCCCTCTAATATCCTTAAGGGTGCCTTGAGGGGCGGGAAAGCTGCGCCTGATGTTCCGTTAAAACTACGTTCTATCGCTAAAATAAATTAAAATTGTCAGTTGTTTCATTGCCCATTTCTTCTTTCCGAGTAGATTTAACGGTTCTCTTTCGCGAGGGTATCCTTGTAACTATTTCTTGATGGGATCGGTTCATTTCACGCAAAGGTTGGGTTTGGTTTTACAGCATGATTGGGGGCATTCAGAAGGGGAAACGGGGTCCACGGCCTGATTCTGCCTTTCAAATTCCCATAAACTGGTGCGGCACGCGGGCATGCCGCCGCGGAGGAAAGCAAAAGCCGACTTTTACACTGTAGACGATCCTCTCGCTTTATCTTGCCGTGCTAAGGAAGAACGCCGTCTGAGCCATCAGGCGTTGCCAAATTTCCTTCTGGTAAATCACAAATTCCCGGAAAAATTTATGAATTGTTTTCTTTCAATTTTTCAGATAATTTTGTTTACAATTTTATCTATAGTTCCTGAAAATTTCAAAGAAAAATATTCATAACTTTTCTCCAAAATAAACATTTTATCGAAGGAAATTTGGCAACGCTCGAATGTTCTTACGGCGTTTTTCCCTTTGCACGGCAGTGTTCCTAACCTTCCCTTTTTGCCCCGATCCCGATGTTCCGGTGTGCGGTTGGTCAGGCGTTAACTCAGTCTTAGGCGCTTGCCTCTAATTTGTCATAATAAGGCGCTTCGAGGAGGACTTAAACCACGGTGCCAAATTGTGAAATTAAGTTTTTTTTTTACAGAAAAAACAACCTAGCGTTGAGCCCTAACACATTATCATTATACATTACAGTATCATCAGTTGATGTTGATGTGCCTTAGAAAATATAGAGGGATCAATTCGAAACATTTGCATATTTCAATGGTAAAATATGAAATTTTTGCAACGCTGAGTTGCTCCAAAGAGGTTTGAGCAACAACTAAAACTTTTACTGGATAAATATCTCATCGAAAATACCACGCTTCGTCGTAAGTCCGATTCTGTATCTAGTCAAACTCATGCACTGATTTGAAGAAAATATATTACCGGGGTTGCCACTTTGTCTGGGGACTCCAAAGTTGGAACTACGGCAACCCTGCTAATGTATTTGCTCCCTATCTTCACGTGGAGATTTTATTGATGCATAGAAATTTCGATTTTTTAGAGAAAGAAATTTTGTTTAATGTAGAGAGACATGTATAAATTCAAATTGTGGAAGAGGCATGTTGCGACCCGCCAAAGTTGATTTCAGAGAAAATCAGTGGCACCATCGGGTTTCTCGCGTAAATTCTCACACGGAGAAGCCTTTAGAAGGAAATTCCTGCCAGGTGCAAGAGCTCGATTTTGCGATGGGCGCAACTGACCCACTCGAAAGCCTCCATGCGTTGATTCGGCAACAAAGTGGGCCGATCATAGAGTTGTCTGCGAATCGTGAATCGTGGCCGATGTTTTGGGCGGGCGCCCTCGTAAGTAGACCGTGACTGCGGCCGCGGCTAGCGACGAGGATGAGGCCCGAGTCTGGCCCCTGCAATCAGCTCCCCAGCCTCGGTGCGAGGGTGTCATTCTCAGCTTGGACCCGTCCAGGCGCCGTCCCGACACGCTGCCGATGAACTCGTGAAAGCGAATCCGAATTCTCCGTCATTGAAATTCAGCCGAATCACTCTCCGCGGATGACACGCGTCGCCACCAAGAGCCCAGAAGCCCCCCTATATTCGGAAGTTGTATGCGATTCCATCGATAAATAGCCGAGATACCCATTTTTCAGCCATTTTCGGCCGCCATTTTGTGAAAAATCAAGATGGCGACCTGGGACTTGCGCCAAAAATTTTCTTTTTTTATCCTCTTTTCAACAGTGGGTCACAAGTGGGGGGTTGCCATTTGAAAAAAAAAGTTTCCCCCCGCCCTCCCCTAGGGGGCCCCCTAACAAATTTTGGGGAGTGCCAAAAAGTAGCTTACTTTGACCCAAGAACATCCCCCAAAATTCGTTTTTCTACGTGTAGCCGTTTAAAAACAAACAGCCGTCCCGGGACTTTTGCCGCACCCTGTATGTCGAAGGCAATGGACCACTAGACAAGGTACGAATTTAAGCAATCTGATATACATGTTCCTTAACCAGAATTTCACGTAAAACACGATGCACACAGCGAAAATTACTGAAATCAACTCCTAACAAAGATATCTACCTTTTTATTTCACATTGGTTACGAGGAATTTGAACTGCCCGCTCACAAGAAACTCAAAGCTCTGCGTGAGTCAAATCGCGCACTACAACGGTTTCAGCAAGCTTTTCAATCAAGCAATGTGCATTTTCCACCATGTGTTGTTCAAACTATAAGCAATTTGCTATAGCTGAGCCAAAGCGTCAAGATCGAGGTTGCCAGATTTTTGTATCCATGATAACGTTTAGCGCGCGATGTGGATCACGTAGAGCATTGAGTTTTCATATGCGGATGGTTTGAATTCACGCACTGAGAATCATTAAATATCTTCATAAGGTATTGATTTTGGTAATTTTCGTTGTGCGCATCGTGTTCTACGTGAAATTTTGGTCAAGAAACACGAATCAGAATGCTGGAATTCGTACCTTGCCTAGTGGTCCATTAGTCGAATCAGGCATTTTATCAAATGCCTAGGCCGGTAGTCAGTGGTAGTTTTCGAAATTCTGTAAATTTATGGCGAGGAGTTCAAGAGTTTTCAATATTTCGGGGAGAATTACTTTTCAAATCCGCGAACTCTCATTGTTCCTTCCTTTTTACATGCTTTTAGTAAATTTAAATATTATAATTTTAAAAATTGTAGGTTTTATGACGCGCTGAAGATTTCATGAGGTATGTGCATTCGGGATCTTGAAATCGTTTAAAATACTATTGCATGCCGCTTATCTTTACAGAGATTCTATCTTACAGGATCAACTAATTATTTTATCTGAGATTAGGGTAAAGAAATCAAAATATTTGACTCCTTGCTTACTCATTGACAAAATGCCTGATCTGACTATTTGCCCTCGACATATGTACCGGAAAAAAGTTCGATTCATACTGAGTATCGATGTTCAGTTCAGGTATTCCAATTTTTAAGCACGGAGACCGAGCTTTGGTACAGCTAACTGAAATTCGGTTTCTATCAGAGGCGATTTTACATGTTGCCAACATGGCTTACCCTCCATTCATATCTTTTAAATATATCGATTTTTGGTGAGGTAAACATTCACCAAGAATCGATTGTTTGACACATGCACATTTACTTGAAGTGAAAACAGCGGTGCCGACTTGCAGGAATCGCCACTAGTTTCTACGACCGAAAACCTCGGTTACCAGAACAGATTCGATATGAGCCAGAATTCAGTCCCTGTGAACGAACTTTTTCCTCTGTGGATTTTTTCATCAAACGTTCATGGACACGCTTATCGAAGCAGTATGCGAAGAGGGAAAAATATGAAGATAGGTACAGGAGCGCCGAAATCGTGAAAGCTAAATAAATAAGCAAGTCGCTTCGAGTCAGCACAGGTTCATTTACCGCTGCCAAAACAAAAAAAAAAATCAATAAAAAATTGGATCGCAAACCCATTTCCGTTAATATCACGCAATGTTCGGGAGAAAAAAACTGAGGTTAGGCTTTGGCTTAATTCTTTTTTTCAATTTAAAATGTTTTTGCAGCTGAAAATGAGCTAGTAACGGCTGAAAACGTTCTTTTTTCAATGCTTCAAAACTGAATCTTGTCGAATCATGTTTTTACTTTCTACTTCGTCACGTTTTTATTTTTGATCGAACAGGAATTAAAAGAATAACAAAATTTGACTTTCCCGTTATCACGATGAGTTTGCTTCGTTTTTAGTCGACTTCATTGAGGTTATATCCAGTTGAGTAAACTTCATGCTGCTATGACACAAGCTCACTTTTCGCGCTCAGTCAAACATAGGATGATTAACTAAAACCAATAAATGGTAAACACTCATCTGTTGGGTTTACTTCATCCTAACCATGGTTTGGATGAAATTGATTAAAGTATATTTCAGTGTGACAGGGTAAGGCTTGTAAAATTCTGGAAATGTTTTAAAAAAATTAGTCTCGATTTCCGCTCCTTCTTTAGACTAGCTTCAATAGTTGCCCCATTGCTCGAAAGACATCTACGGGGAAAACATTTTTTCTGCGATTGTTTTGAAAGTAAAAAGCGAAATAGTAAGAAAAACAAAACGTAAACACTCGAAACGAAGATTTTCGATCAGAATCCCTCAAAATGTGTATCAACATGTCGCAGGCCAATTTGTAGGAGGAAAAATTTGAAAGGACCCGTTAAAATACCAAACGAATTGTCAATTTTCTAGGATACACCAAGTTTGGTATGTCCTTAAAAAAGACGTCTGATTTTGTTCGGACTTTGCAAGGGAAAGTAGATTAAAATACCAATTGTTCCTAAAGACCTCTCATAATTATCTCTTAATCTTTTCCTGCCGAACTTTTAATAATTTGTATCTTCAGCACATTTCACAGAGAATTTAAAAAGAGAACCCTAATACTTAGATGATTCGACGCATTCATGCTATCAAGAACTATGTGCATAGGATGACCACACAATATAGTTCCTTGTAGCATGAAAACGTTCAATATAATACTCTATTCTAAAATCAGAAAAAATCCAAGATTGAATGAATGAATGTTCGCTCATCCATGACGGTATAACGCAATGTGCCTGTTTGAATATTAGCCTGCGAGATGAATGTTGAGTTTGAGTGATAGCTTTGAACAACTATACTTTCTCGTATCTCTTGTCAGATAAAGCGAGCACTCCTTTGAACAGATGCGAATAGACTCATTTTGCGCCTTCAACTGTTGAGATACGCAACACGCACGTATGTAAATGTCAACTGCTAGAGCTCGGAAACAGCCATTCCTGCGATACCGTCTCGTTGCGTCGCGTCGCCGCGCCAAGTTTTTGTATACAAAATACAGGGTGATGAATTGAAGCCCTCAAAAAGTTCAAAACAGAAAACTCTCAATGAAATGTATTTGTACTCAAATACTTCTAACTGTGGTTTGATCGTACTGAGAAAAACCCGTAAGAATTAACCGGGGTACCGGAGTACGGTGTCTTACATTATCCGCACGTTTCGGCTCATAGAATTGTTTTTTCGGCTCTGACAAGCGTCAACAGTTCAGTTGATCTTTTTATCCAGTTTGGTTCTTATCACCGAACTATTTTTACGGTTCAGTTTGGTTTGAAATATCGCTTACATAAAACTGAGAATAGTTACATGAACCAAAAACAGTGCGATCTTTAGAGCGTCGCACTCCGATTCTTTGAATCTCAGCACAAACTTCTCCATAAAATATTTGGAAGGACGGAGGAAACACATGGATTCGTCAAGGAGTTAAAAATGCTCAAAAAATATTCACCTACGTGCATTAAAATGAAACTTTGTATCCGGAATTTCGGACGCATTTCGGACGTTCAACGTCCGGCCGAAAGTCTTCCGGATGCAAAGATTCATTACATATATTGCATGTGAGTCAGTACTTCACAAAAAAAATTTAACTGCTGGACTTTGAACTTCATGATAGCACTGAAAAACAATATCGCGAAGCGAGAAATGAAAGCTCTCCGCCTTTACACAATCTAAGCGATAATATTCAAAATTAGTAGAATCAATGCGTTTTTAAGAGGTTCCATTGGTTGGCTGTGCAAGCTCGATTCATCAAACAACCATTTGTGAGATCTCAATAGTATTTGAATCAGTGAGTTCGAAAACACACCAACTCGGGTTTTTTTCGATTTTCACTTTTCTACGGTTTCGTAACACTTACGGATAGAAGCATCTGCACGCAGAAGGAAATTTCGAAATTGCAATGATCGGAAGTGCTCGAAACAGCGACGGGAAAAGGGAAAAATCGAAGTATTTCATCGGAAATACCAATTTTTAGCCATTTTAAGGGAAACGGATGACCATCCGATTTTGCGGTTTTCTTTTTTCGGTTCAGTATACCTTGTACCAACAAGTTATATACAGGGTTATCCAAAAGTCACTGACCACCCCTGTAACTTTTTTCCAAATTGAGATAGAAGTTTGAAACTTTGGAAATGTTCCTCGGTCTAAGGTAGCAACTTTTTGGACCCCCCAAAATTTTGGGGGGCGGCCCCCCTTAAGGGGGGCGGGGGCTAACTTTTTTTTTTCAAATGGCAACCCCCCTTTTGTGATACCTCATTCGAAAGATAAAAAAAAAAGAAAATTTTTGGCGCAAACCGCAAGTCAAAATGTTGATTTTTGACAAAATGGCGGCCGGTCAAAGTTCAAAATGGCGGAAATTTGGCATTTCCGTTTTTTACTGGCGGATTGGTCTGAAACTCGGAATCTAAGGGTTTTTTGGGACGAGAAAGACGATTCTGGCATCGGTTTTCCAGAAAAGTCAGTCCTTTTCAAAATGGCGGCGGTCAAAATGGCGGCCTAGAGCGAGAAGTGGATATTTAGGCTGCTTATCGCTGGATTTGCATGAAACTTGGTATCTGGGGGTATTTCGGCACGAGAAGAACGAATCTTTCATTGGATATCTGAAATTCCGACGAATTTCAAAATGGCGGCTAAAATATGGCGATAAATCAGTTTTACGGCTGTTTACCAATGGATTTGCATGAAATTCGATATCCTGGTGGTTTTTGGCTGGATAAAAAGAAATCTTTCATTAATTCTTGAAATACTAAATAATCGATATCGCATTTCATGCAAATACATCGGTAAACAGCCGTAAAACTGATTTCTCGCCACTTTTTCGCCGCCATTTTGAAATTCGTCGGAATTTCAGATATCCAATGAAAGATTCGTTCTTCTCGTGCCGAAATACCCCCAGATACCAAGTTTCATGCAAATCCAACGATAAGCAGCCTAAATATCCACTTCTCGCTCTAGGCCGCCATTTTGACCGCCGCCATTTTGAAAAGGACTGACTTTTCTGGAAAACCGATGCCAGAATCGTCTTTCTCGTCCCAAAAAACCCTTAGATTCCGAGTTTCAGACCAATCCGCCAGTAAAAAACGGAAATGCCAAATTTCCGCCATTTTGAACTTTGACCGGCCGCCATTTTGTCAAAAATCAACATTTTGACTTGCGGTTTGCGCCAAAAATTTTCTTTTTTTATTATCTTTCGAATGAGGTATCACAAAAGGGGGGTTGCCATTTGAAAAAAAAAAGTTAGCCCCCGCCCCCCTTAAGGGGGGCCGCCCCCCAAAATTTTGGGGGGACCAAAAAGTTGCTACCTTAGACCGAGGAACATTCCCAAAGTTTCAAACTTCTATCTCAATTTGGAAAAAAGTTACAGGGGTGGTCAGTGACTTTTGGATAACCCTGTATATGTAAATATTCAAGCGTTACCTATCTACGTCGAAAAATATAAAATTTTCAGGGCAGGCTATGAAAAATCGGTATCTGAAAGTCAGTGAGAACGAAAACACACCAACCGAGAAATTTTTAAACGCTTAATTCTCTGTCATCAAACATGGTGTATAGATTTCAACTTATGGTGCTTTACAAAGTCTCTAAGTACTTTTCCTTTGGCACCAAAAAGGTTTTTCTTACACTAACTTCTTCGCCCGCTGCGCAGTTTTAGGTGTTTCCTGAACAATTTTTTTTTCCGAGTTGATGTGTTTTCGAACTCACTGATTCATTTGAAAAAGAAGACTGAAAACGACTTTTTAAAACTTTGTCTCGCCGCTAGTGATGACAGATGAACGTCACGTAAAACAACTTGCCAAGTGCGTCAATCGAAGTGGGCATTGTCAGCAGGTTGCCATGCAACTTTTCCATACCAGGTAAATATATTGTGTGGGCAATAATTTTGCGTGTTTCGGGGATCACTACGAAAAAAAAAAATCCTACGAGGAGACCTAAGTCCCAGGCTTGCTTCTGGATTATTGGAATTTTTTTTCTGTATGTTCCAACACAGTTCGCCTAGTGGGATTTTAATATTGAAATGGATGGGCAGTTGTTTTTTCCCGAAATAAAATTCCCCGGTTTGAACACTTTCACTCTTTTATAAACGCAAGTTGTTCCGCCGTATTGCAGGAGTTTTTGCTTCAGTGTGAGCTCCACGCGAATCTATTTCTTTTTTTATGTCCGCGCAACTGAAAATTGATATGGGTCCGTTGCGTACCATGGACGCTGCTAACAGAATTTTTTTTTTGTGTTTTTTTTTTGTTTTGTCGATGGAACATACGAAAATTACGTTGAATATATTGAAAATGTCTAAAGTCCACTCCTTAACTACGCATCGCGCACGTAGCATCATGCACTATCAAATTTTATTCTACGGGCACATTTTTCTTAGCCACTGCGGGGCAATCAGGTTTACCGCGAGAAAGATAGGAAAAACCCTGACCTAAATGAATAAAGAATCTCGCAAATTGAAACACATATTTCTCGCGTATGTATAATTTCAATCGTTCGGAGGTTTTCAGATTGTGCAACACAAATAAATTAGGGAAAAAAGTATACTTAAAAACGATTAAAATCACGGTCTGAATGAGTTCTTAAAATGGTACTTGCTTAAAAGTCACTAGGTTATTTTATGTACTCTGGGAAAATTTGAGACGGACATCAACCTAACAGTGCCCACTGGCGCGGTGAATTTGAAAACCTCTGATAAGACCATGCAAATTCTGCGTTTTTTAATGAATTCATCGAATTCCGGATGTGCTCAGCGTGATTACTTTATTGACCGTATTTTATGTGCGATAGGTACACTGTCCCCACGAAGTGTTCAGCTTTTCGCGGATTTTGAAGCATAGTAGCTGCTGTAAAAGCGTTCTAGCCTGCTTCAAAAGAGCTGAAAAAAAGAAGGAAAAAACAATCGTAGACCATGAGCATTGCCACATGGAGAGACAAACTAATTTTGAACGCATGCTTTGCAAGGAGCGTACCATCCGTCAAAATTGCCAGCCCATTTTTATACGCTGCATGTCATTACGTAGGTTGCATTTGGTGGCGACCAGAGAGTGAAATGTCACCACTCGTTTTTTTTTGTGGCGCTCAAGTAATATGAAGCCATGAAGGTAAACTTAGTCGAGTTTTGAGTTGTGTGAAGGATAGCTCACATATATTTGAAGTGTTCAATTGAAGTAAACGTTCGAATTTCTAGGGATTAAGTTCACAAATGAAAGCGACTACACTGAAGTCATTATTGCCCACCAAAATCTTGATTCAATGTTTCCTGTCACGGTCGGAATCGTTCTTCTCGCATGTATTGTCAGTTTTTTTGTAAGTGATACATTTCAAGTATTGTTTATTGATTTAATTTTATTTCCATGCATGTTAAATTTCTGAAAAAAATATCTCTCCTCATACGTACTTTCTAATATACCATATGAAGATTTAAACATTCAAGTGGCTTTGAAATTCAATAGATAACAGAATGGTTTTTTGCGAGCGCACCCTATTTCCGGCCTCTCGCCCTCGTTACACATACTGTGTCATCCCGACTTCGTATGCGTCAGTACATAACACATATAACACATGTTACTAATCCAAACTAACACACAAAGGTTTTTTGGAAACTAACAATGTAGATTTGTCCGTTTGCCTAGTAACATCCAATGGATAAGTTAAGTTTCTTTACTTAAGGGACTTAGGAAGAGAATCATACCTCCTGAATGCAGAAAAAGTAGGCAAGCTCTGATAGTTTTGTTGCTGCGTTACAGACATTTAAATGCCCCCTCCCTACCATATCCTCTCAAGTTTCACTGCACTAAAAACAAATGCTCAATTGATTGTCTTGGAAATTTCGAGGCTGCTCTGATGTGTATTCAAAGAATGAAGAGACATTTACGGCTCTGATGTAACATTTTGAAACCAAGTGACCCGAATCTCAAGTTGAAGCGTAGTTGAAGACGATATTTTGGGTGTTACCCATTACAAGGATGGAAGGGGTTTTATTTTTAATAAATGTTTTTGAAAAGCTATACACAGGTTTTCGGAAAAGTTTCCGCGAATTTACCCAAATGATCTCAATTAAACGTATCGAAAATCTCGATGCGATATTTACGTTCGTTTTATTTTCTTTTAATGTATCAAAAAAAAAAATTAAACATCATCCGAGTTTCTAAATTGTTACAATGAAGGAAGATATTTTCCCTGTTAACCTTGATAAAAACTGGAGCAGATATTCAAAAATGATAACACGCAGTCCCACCGCATTCCTACACTCTAGCATGCGCTAATATGCAGCTCACGCTAACTGGCTGACTGCACCGCCTTTGGCTCAATGCGAGAAATATTCACGCAGTCTTGGAGGCGCTAATATGGGCTTCACGTCGACCGCACTGTTTGGCGCAATGCGTGAAGTATTCATATAGTCTTGCAGGCACTAACGTTAATATACGTTCAACACCGGCCGCACTATGTTCGGCACGTTTGAGTGTCTTAAAAATGATTTTATTAGAATAGAGAAGATTTTCCCACTTGCGGACTTGAAACTCCGGACCATATGGACCGTATTACTCCCTTTCTCACCCCGTCCATCGAGCTTCTTGAAAATGACTTTATTAGAATAAAGAGGATTTTCATTTTATGATTTTTTTTTTTTCATACCAACTTTTTCCGTTAATTTCAGGAGGCAGGCAGCTTGGAAAAAGCTGTCAGCTATCAATACGAGCGAATATCTAGGCATCACAACAACGAGAATATTGAAGACAGAAAGATTTCCTTCCAATCGCATTGGAGTGGAGGAGGTCACGATGGCAATCAAAACATTATCAATCAGTATGCTCAAAATTCTATCCTAAAAGGTCACTCCGAGAAGCAGAAAACAGACGACCAATCCTTAGAGGATTTCCTTTTTTTGACTAATCAATTTACTACCAGTGTCGATAACAAGTACACTTTTGAAAAACTGTACCACAAATGTCTAAAGGATGCACCGTCAAAGACCAATCAATTTAATGAAATCATTGTGAAAAGCAAAATCGACGCTGATTTAAAAAGTACCCCCTCACCTGAAAATGAATCTTCTATATGCGATACAGAATGTTTAATTAGTATCGTCCGCGAAAAATACGGGAATAATTTTTTGATGCAAAAGTCAGGTCAACAGATGATAGAACACATTGAGCGATTAAATCTCAAGACAACCGGGAAAAATATCGGTTACTTTCCTAGCTATAACGGAGCGAGTCTTCCTGACAAACTGCATGCCCTGACCTGTTTCGTCAAAGCTGTGTCAATGTTTTCCTCTGATTTGGAAGAAACATCATTTGAAAAATCTGTGCCAAGTGTCAAATTGGTGACAGCTGATTACCCAGAATCCTTCCCTCCGAGTCAAAAGCCAGAATACTACGATCAAAATTTGCAATCTAGACTTAGGAAACTTACTCAGAAGGCATCGAGTGTGAGCTCGGAAATTGGCTCAGCAGTGAAAGAGCGTACCATCGACACAGCTGGGAAAGTCAAGGGAGGCGTGAGTGAAGTAGGACTGAGGATCAAAGATGCAGCTATTGATGCTGGGCAAGCGGTACATACGGAAGGCAGAAAAGCAGTCGGAACGGTTGGCAGAGAAAGCCAAAAATTTGCGAGCAAGACGAGTAAGGAGACTAGAAGACTCGCTAGCAATGTCAGTCAAGACGGAAGATCCCTTGCGGCAAACGCTGGTAAAGATAGTCTTCGCAGATTCACATGGCTTAGGTCTATGTTCGGAACGAGAACCAACAGAGGAGACTCTTTCGTCAGCCGGCGGTCGAGTAGCCAATCGCCGCTGAAAGCTTTTCAGAACGATGACCTGTTCAAGTGCATACTTAAAGCCACAAGCTCCTTGAACATACCAGGGCAAGCGGTTAAATCCCTCAAGCAGTCGACAAGTTTCGGATGGAATCTGCTTCGCAAGGTGGCTTTTAACAAAAACAAACGAAAGCTCGGGTCTCCGAACGGTGGCACGCAAGAATCACCCCCTTTGACGGTGGAAAACTTGGTGAAACTAGATGGAATGCGGAAGTTCGTCGAGGAAGTCAAGGGTTGTTTGAAATTCTTCGATCATGACGAGGAGGGTAATTTGAGGATCAACCAGATGTATACATCCGGAGCGACGAAGACGATAATCAAGTGGTACCCGCCGGCTGCCTTAGCCTTAGGAACGGCCAGTGCGATAACGAACAATGTGACGCTGAAGAAAGATGAGAGAGGCGACTTCACGGAATATAAAATAAATCGGGAAGGGTTGATGAAGGATCTGGCCTTGGCCGTCGTTAAGGCGAGTCCAGTCGGTAGAGCCCTGGAAGCTGCTGATACGCTCAGCTCGATAGCGAGGACAGTGACGGGATCTTGACCATAGCCTATGTGATGCAACGGCCTTTTTTGTAAAATGGACCACTATGGACAAGTTACGAAGTTAAGCATTCTAATACATGCTTCCCGACCAAAATTTTACGTAAAACACGATTTATGCTACGAAAATTACTGAAACCAACTCCTAACTAATATATTTGACGTTTTTTGACGCGTGAATCAAACTTCCCGCTCATGATAATACAGTGGTCTACGTGAGTCAAATCGCACACCAAACTTTACCATGTCAGTCCCTGCGGTATGAAAATCGTGCAACCTCAATCTTGACGCTTTGGCTCAGCTATAACAAGTTGTTCATTGTTTGAACAATACAGGGTGGAAAATGAACAGGGTTCGATTGAGAAGTCTGCCGAAACCGTTGTAGTGCGCGATTGGACTCACATACAGTATTGAGTTTCTCGTGAGCGGGAAATTCAAATTTCCCGCAGCCAATGTAAAATAACAACGTGAATTCTTAGTTAGGAGTTGATTTCAGTAATATTCGATGCAAGCCTCGTGTTTTATGTGAAATTCTATTTTAGAAAAATGTATCAGCATGTATAGATTCGTACCTTGTCTAGTGGTCCATTCAATACCCCCACTGGACATCGCTGAAATAATATGATCCTCTATGTAATCCACGTGCTCTTACTAGAGAGCACTTATTTCTTCCTGAAGAAGTTTTCTTGCGGTGGTACTTTTTTCTGTATTTTCTGGTACCACTTTAAGTTATATTCTGGTTGAAAAATACAAATTAAAGTTACCCCGTAGTTACAAACTTGTTGGTTATTTTTTCAACTTCTCTTTAGTATATGTACATGTAGAATCTACATTTTGAAAATATGTATTGCACCAACATTTTTCGACAAACAGTGTATCGCAGTAAATCATACAAGTCTTCATCTCATCCATAACAATTGACTTTGCTTTATTTCATCCTTCCAGGGAGTTCCTGCAAAATAGCTCCAAAGCTCAAAGCAGAAATTTTTTTCTTAAAACTTCGAAATTGCATTTGCAATTCACTCCGTATCTGAAATCACGGGAAAAATCCATACATTTTTTAGCATAACATCGCCAGAATTACAAAATCGAAGTGTGTATGCGATTTAATGCAGATGCGTTGCCGGTTGTTTTTTAAGTCTGTCTCTCCGTAAACCTGAAAAACAAACTGCCCACACGCGAGGTAAATTTAAAATAGTGCGTAACAAACCAAGTAGATCGCGCGTAAAGGAATAGATTTTAGACTTTCTTGATGTGCCCATCATGATAGTTCTTTATCACCGGTCGAGAGTTTAGTTTGCGTGCAGCTGACCCCTTTTAGCATACTGCTGTGCTAAGGAAAAACGCCTTATGAACCTTCAAGCGTTGCCAAATTTCCTGGTGAACTTATGAATATTTTACTTCCAATTTTTCAGATAATTTTGTTCGTAATTTCACCTAGAGTTCCTGAAAATTTCAAGGAAAAATATTCATAAATTTTCTCTAAAATAAACATTTTATCGAAGGAATTTTGGCAATTCTCGAATGTTCATACGGCGTTTTTCTTTAGCACGGCAGAATACGCGGCACGCAGAACTGATCCGTCGTTGAGACTGATGACACTCCTCGAAACCAACACGCCATTTCGATTCTTTTCTTCACTGCTTGCGAATAAAAATCCCGAAAATAGCATTTTCCGCAAAGCCGCCCCCGCGTGTAAAAGCTTTTTCCAGCGAAACCTGTAACGCCGAAGGTTTAGCGCTTGAAAATTCACTCCTTAAAGTCAGTCAACATTAAGCGTAAGCCCAAAGCCCATTAAAAGCTTAGTTCTCGCGAAGAATGGCTCCTAACGAGCTGAAAAATCACTCGGGCCAAGCTCTTGTTTTCCAACTTCCAACTCGAATTGACGCGTTTCCTCGTGCTGCCTTGTTGAGATAGACAGTAAGTGCATTTGCAACATGGGCCTCGGTTAACACATAGCTTTACGCGCTTTGAGGCTCACAGCTGCATGAACTTAGTGCTATCTCCCGCAGCATGGCAGTGTGGGCGGTCAGTTCAAATTGCATGGCGGCCTGGTGACGAGCGAATGCCCTGGAGGAATTAATTTACCTTCGAAATTTCTCTATTTCCACGGACTCAATGCGTCAATGAGTGAGGTGTGAATGAAAGTTCTAAGTCACGTGAGTTAGGTATGGGTCGGAAATAAAACTTATGTTCTTGTTTTGATTTTAGTACCAAGAAATAAGCATCGAATGTGGTAAAACTCAAGCGTGCACTGAAAAAAAAACACATTGGATCTCGAGTCCAGACTCTTGAAAACATTGAAAAGAAAAACTACTCTTGATTCAATCGGATTTTTGCTTGAATCGAAACGAAATCCGCTTGAACTGAGAGGCCTGGTTCTTGATTTAAGCTAGATTCTGATTGAATCAAGAGTAGTTTTTCTTGTCGATGTTTTTCAGAGTCGGGACTCAAGATCCAATGTGTTTTTTTTTCCAATGTGTGTGTATAGTTTCAGCTCTCTATATCCCCTCAAAAATATGTAGTCCCATCAGGCGCTTTGAGAGATGGAAATCAATATCTCTATAATTTATGCCTAATGTGGATCATACATCAAGCTGCAAGGAATTTAACGAGTCACGGTCTTTTGCACAAAAATTTCACCCGATTTAACTCGCAAGAAAAGAGTTAGTTCAAAGTGGCGATTTTTGGCGACCATGATAACCGTGTTTAGTATCCCGTGAAGAACATATTGAATAAAAACGAATTTAGCTATACTCTCCCTCATAAAATTGACGAGTTATTGCGGGCCTAAGACTGACGATCACATCGGTTTAAACGTATCTTGAGGCCTGAAAGAGTTTACTCACCAATAACGAACTTGAATAACGCAAGACTACCGCTGTGTTGTTTTACAAACTTGATACACTGGTCCTCTCATGTATCTACTTTTTCCCGACAGATTTTAAACGCCACACAGTGGAACGAGCTTTCGGAAAAAGTCGGACAGTTTTTTTTTTTAAGTAAACGGCAAATTTTGATTTTGATTTTGTCAGATTTTATATTTTCAGGGGGTGCTTCTGAAACAAGATTCTACGAGAAAACCAAGGGAACCCCTATTAAAAGTTCGACGTTTCGGATTAACGTAAATATGAGCTTTTAAAGTTTTCACTTTTCGTCCAACTTCTCACGTTGACTTGTTCCATCGTGCGCCAGTTTTTGACTCATTTATGAAGGTCAGTAGCATATGTTTAAATGATCAGGAAAAATTAAATAATCATGCGGCTGTAGCTTTGACGCGGGGTTTTTGAGGTATTTTTTCCGGAAAGATGTGACACAAATTTAGGAGAAGGAAACGTGGTTCAAAGTCTCAAAGGCTCTCTTTTTTTCTCGATAAAATCTGTAATCAACGCCCTCCTCAGAAAATGTCTCATTGCAGCCGCTGATTGGCGCAACTTCTTGATTTGCGTGAGTTACAAGTGATTTACAAGTCGCAGTGGTGGCGCGGCGTGCTTTGCGATGTACGATTGATGTGCCACTCAATCCTATGGAAAAGGATGGATAAACGGACCGCGTTAAACAGAGAGGAACCGAGCCACATCAGCTATTGCTAAATTTAATCGGGCAATTTAATTTTTTACATGAAAACGGCTGTGCGGATTTTTGTGCAAGTTTCAGTGAATTTTCTCCATAATACAAAGCAAATTCCTTAAAAGTTTCAAAGGAATCTGCACAGGCGTTCTCTCGTAAAAAAATGAAATTTCCCTGTTAAATTTGGCAAAGCTGATGTGGCTTGGTTCCTTTCTGGTTAACGCGGTCCAAATAGGGTGTTCGCAACAAAAACCTTAAAAATCGATTCTCTACCATAGCTTCAAAGGGAGAAATATGGATAATCTATCGTTCACGCCTCTCCACTGACGAGTGGAAAGCATGTTGACGACATGGTGCATGAGAAATAGTTCATTTGAGTCGTGTACCTGTATATCATGAGATTATCGACTTTTTAATCCCGTGAATGGGCGGAGCGACGAGGAGAGAGCAACTACATTTTTTAAACCAATGTCTCTTTGCGCTTTTCCACTACGTGTAATAATGAGCTCCACTGGAGTAAAAAACCGTATTGCGTTACAATTTTTAGACGTCGCTGGGATGAAAATAAAATCAAGCAGATTTTAGTATCCGTTTAGTGGGCCGTGCGCGCGGTCATTGTGAATGAATTTTCTGCAAGAAACTATTAAAATTGTTTGAAAACATTCCACCATGACTGAAACACTTCAGACATCAAAGCTTGTGAACTAACTTAACTCTCAACGTAACTTTCAATGCGATGATTTCTCGCACGGTCACTTTGGTCGTACTTTTCACAGCTATTTCTGGTTCTTTTGTGAGTATTTCTTTCAATGTTATTTGATTAAGCACTCGTTTCTTTTACTCGAATTCAATGTCTTGCTGAAAGAGGAGCATTCAACATCCCTCCTATGACGACCTTGTAGGCAAAATTCGAATGAAATCTTTGCGAGTTATCTCTAAAGCTTTCGCTTGGAAACTATTTGTCATTAACAAACCTGAAGTTTGCAATTACAATGAGACAAATTTAAAATTTTGCAGCAATAGTTAGCATTCTTCAGATTTAACTTTCACCAAAGCTTTTCTTAAAAATGGCGGGCATTTTCAAATTGAACGATCAGCGTTATTGAATTCGTCAATTCAGACCTTCCATGAAAAAAAAATTAAAAATAAAAATAAATGATAGGATCAGCAGGGTGTCTATGGTGGATTTTCCCGATTCTATCAGGATTTGAGGTCAATCAGGATTTAATACCGATTTCACGAGGATTTGAGAAAAGTCGGCCGTCCGACTTTTTCCTCTCTTCGTCCGAATAATTTTTTTCCGTAAAAAATCAGGATTTGGAATAATTATGAAATCAGGAATTAGCAGTCAAAAATCAGGAAAAATCAGGATTTACCAAAATAAACAAAACTAGACACCCTGATCTAATTGGATGTTGTTGAATTAATTTCAGCATATTTTATGCAAGTAAATCCAAACTGCATGGTAAATTTTTTTCGTCAAGTTTTTTACATCACAATTTTTCTAGGCTAACTTCCGCGGAGTAGTCAAATAGTTAGATCGTAGTTGTAGCTGTTGTGTTTGATTATTGTTACAATGATTACATCATCTTGGTTAGAATATTGTCATCAGATATTCGTTAGATCTCCGATTCAACGTACGTTGACTTTGGTTTTTCTCGCGAGTGGCATGTTTGAATCGTCTGATTCCAATATGAACTACAAACACTAAATTCGTTTATCCCATTTCTTTTACGGGTCCGTTTTAATATTTCAGAAGACTGTTGTCACCGAGAGAAATGACACAAAGCAGAACCAACAACATCTCATTCACCTTAAGGATCAAGGAGAAGATGAAAATCCGAATTCGAGTTTCTTCAAGTCACAATGGGTGAAAAATTACGGAGAAAGGGAAGACTTCAACGTCCGAAATTCTCAGGACGCAGGTTATTTCGACATAAATCGAGCTACCGATCAACCATCACACGAATTTCCAGAATTGGCCGTAAAACCCTCAGTCATCGTTCAGCCACGCATACTCGAAGAAATATACCAAATATGCTCGGAAAATGTAGCAACAGGGGATAGTCAAAATGATGACGTCATAATCAAGTGTAAATCAGAAATTGCTCCAACAAAATTCGCCGATCATATGCAGGATCCAGAGAAAATCGCCAGTTTTGAAGGATTCGATCTGGAATGTTTGGTCAATTTACTCAGTGAGAAGTATGGGAGCAGTCGTTCGCTAAAAGATGGGAGTCAATGGCTCATTGATTTTACCAGGCGTAATTCCGAAAGCAACGTGAAAAGTATCAATTCACCTCCCGGACACGCCCCAAGGTACCTTTTTGGGGAAGTGCATCAAATTGCGTGCTTCATAAAAGCTGTATCTTTGTTTCCCTCCAATTTGGAGCACCCAACCGATGGATCCCATTACAAAAGTGTAAAGTTGGCAACCGCCAATCATGAGACAGGTCTGCCGACAGAGGACGCTGATCAGAATTTGAAAAGGAGGTTGTTGCAGAAGGCTTATAGCACTCTCAGCAACAAGGCCAATTATGAAGCTGGTCAGGGCCTCGCCGCAAGCGTCCTTCAAAACGCCAGAGAAGGAAGTCGGTGGCTCTGGGAGAAAAGTGCCCCTATAAGGGATACCGTAAGCACAGAGGGAAGGAAATACTTTGATAGGGCTGCTTCGGGGAGCAAGTACTATTTTAACGCAGCGTCGAGAAGATTCAGGGGCTCAAAGAGTGCACAAATTCAAGATAATCTAAGTCTAGGCGGTAGATCATTCGCAGAAACTGCACCTGGAGTGGTAAATCATCTTCTTTCCGCAAACGAACGGAAGAGCCCGTCCCGGAATAGGTCCTTCTCGAACTCAGCGTCAGAGGAAAAATTAATACAGGCTCTCAAGAAGGATAACTTGTTCGATTGCCTTCTGAAAGCAGTAAGATTCATCCCCGGTCAAGCTTTGGGACTGGTGACGGAGAATATAACCGGGACGGCCACGAAAAGTTGGGGCTATGTCCGCGGCGTCGGAAATTTGATTTGGAGAAGAGGTGAGAAAAGTCCACGCCGTAGTCCAACCAGCAGTCCGTCGAGGAAACCAAACGGTATCAGCAGTCCATCCAGGAGCCGGAGTCCAACTCGAAATTCATCCAATACACCGCCAAGCTTAACGGACGTGGTGACTGGGCCTGTGATGCAGAAAACGTACGACATGGTCAAGCAGTGCTTCGAGTTCTTCGAGCATGACGAAGAGGGTAAATTGATACTGAATCAGCAGTACGCGGCAGGAACGGCAGAGACTGTGCTGATGAAATTCCCGACGACGGCGTTGATGTTAGGAACGGCTAAGGCCGTAACGCAAAATGTCCGCATGACGAGAGATGCGGACGGAAAATTCAGTGATTATAATGTGGATACCCGGGGGTTGGTCACAGATTTGGGAATGGCCGTCGCCAATGCGTCCCCGATCGGTAAAAGGCTGATGGGTTTAAGTAATACGCTAAGTAGGTTGGGTACGTATGGTACGTTGCTGAACGATGTGGCGAACAGAATTGCGAGCTCTGAAGGGAATCAACCGAAATGATTGAAGGTCCGCCTCCGAATTGAAAAGCACACTGGAGAAAAAAAAACCACTTTGGATCTGGAGTCCAGACTCTTGAAAACATTGACAAGAAAAATGACTCTTGATTCAATGAGATTTAAGCTTAAATCAAAAGGAAATCCGCTCAAATTAAGAGGCTTGGTTCTTGATTTAAGCTTCAATCTGCTTGAATCAAGAGTCCTTTTTCTTGTCGATGTTTTCAAGAGTCTGGACTCAAGATCCAATGTGTTTTTTTTCCAGTGCACGCATATTATACCTAATCTGGAAATACCTATTATAAAGTGAGCTACGTTTTTTCATTCCTATTTGCTCTGCTTTTTAATGTTATTAATGAATCTACTACCATTTATGTATCTTTCCCTCCATTATTGTTTTAACACCAAACCAAGCACTATTATTCTATTTTGATATTCCCTCTAAATTGTAGAAAATATTCGTTACAAATATAGGTTATTATATAGGTTACGAATGATGTATTTTGTTTTTTTCCCTGATTTAAAAAAAACACACGTAAACAAGTAAAAAGGTAAACTCGATCTTTCGTGGCAAAAATGAGTTAAGTCAATGAAATTTTTTTCAAGTTGGGTATCTATAGGTATGGACGCTTTCTCTTTAATCCTATCAGGGCCTACCCTTCCATTGCTCTCAATACTACTGCAAACAATCCAATACCGCTCCATCCTTTGGTTGCCAGAAGCGAGGAACCAAAAAATGTACACAGTACAAGTGAATACAGAAAATTCCTCTTCATATGAACAACTTCACATCTCTGTCGGACAGAAGGCGCAGAAATCTATGTGTATTGCTTTTGTCACCAGATCTTTCCTGAATAAAAATCTGCATTTCACAGATAATAACCATTATTAATTGTTACCAATTATTTTTCTTTTTCATTTTTGACGGAGGTTTTATCGAGTGCCCGCCTGTTCCTCTCAAATTAGTGAATGTCGAGATGGCCAGCTTTTATTTTAACGAATAAGTCAAAAACCCAAAACATTGGAATTTTCGGCCTGTGAAAATAACCGCTGAGCTGACGATGAATCTCCTCTTTTTCGTTGCATATTAGTCCAGGCAAATGAGCCATGAAAGGGGCTATAGCCTGCAAAAATCCCGGGTAGCAATGTTTTCATCGATTCCTATGTAATATTTGACGCTGAATCCGAATTTCAACTTTGCGCCATTGAATTCGGACCGGAAAGTTGCCAGATTTGGCAAAAATGGCCTAAAATCGGCCTTTTTTCCGGATTATGGCCTGTAACTTGCTAAAAATTGATCTGACGATAAAATTAGTTATTTTCAGAAATAAAGCTCGTTACATTTCCTATAAAAAAGTTCCTATACCTTTTTTTGCTCAGGGCAAAATCAAGCGCGCTGGCGGGCTCCAAACTATGAAAAACGAGTAAAAATTTGGTTTTTTGCGGGCTATGGCCTGTAACTCGTCCGAAATTGATCTAACGACAATTTGGTTGTTTTAAAAAAAAAGTTCGTTAAATTTCCCGTAAAAAAGTTCCTATACACTTTTTTGCCGAAGGCAAAGTTAAGCGCGCTGACGGGCACCGAACTTTGAAAAATGAACGAAAATCGCGTTTTTTAGGTTTTTGCAAAAATCCCGGGTAGCAATGTTTTCATCGATTCCTATGTAATATTTGACGCTGAATCCGAATTTCAACTTTGCGCCATTGAATTCGGACCGGAAAGTTGCCAGATTTGGCAAAAATGGCCTAAAATCGGCCTTTTTTTCGGATTATGGCCTGTAACTTGCTAAAAATTGATCTGACGATAAAATTAGTTATTTTCAGAAATAAAGCTCGTTAAATTTCCTATAAAAAAATTCTTAAACACTTTTTTGCTCAGGGCAAAATCAAGCGCGCTGGCGGGCTCTGAACTTTAAAAAATGAGCGAAAATTGTGTTTTTCGCGGTTTTTGCCCGATGTCTCCTGTTTTAATCGTCCGACGAGTGATTTCTGGACAAATTAAGTGCAGATGATAAAATTTACACTTAGTGAAATGAATTGATGTTAATAATAAGGATAACCCAACACATTACAGTATGCGCAATTTTCGCACATTTTACAGAGTTTGGAGCCCGCCAGCGCGCTTGATTTTGCCCTGAGCAAAAAAGTGTATAGGACCTTTTTTAAAGGAAAAACGAGCTTTATTTCTGAAAATAACTAATTTTATCGTCAGATCAATTTTTAGCAAGTTACAGGCCATAATCCGGAAAAAAGGCCGATTTTAGGCCATTTTTGCCAAATTTGGCAACTTTCCGGTCCGAATTTAATGGCGCAAAGTTGAAATTCGGATTCAGCGTCAAAAATTACATAGGAATCGATGAAAACATAGCTACCCGGGATTTTCGCAGGCTCTTTTCCTTGTTTGCCTGGACTATATCTGACAAGTGAAATGATTTTGCGAGAGACAAAAGTGATCCGAGCACTCGGTTTTCACGTGCACCTCTATTTAGCAAGAAATTTTAAAATATAAAATAGTGTGATTTTCTAAATTTATCATTTTAGTTAACAGCAATATCAAAATCATAACTGTGATAGAAATATATATTTAATAATAACAATTAAATTATTTATAATGTGAGTCTTAGAAATTGAATATATACCATTAATCTTAAAATAATGGGTAAAATTGATGTCTCTATTATCATAAGTTTAATAGTTTTTTCTTTCATTTTCCTTTCGCTTTTCAAAGATGTCAATATCCGTCCCCCTCCCCCTTCATTTCATTAACTTTCAAATGTTGAAAACCAGGTAGACAAGCCATGTATATAGACTTTCTGTTTGTCAGATTCTGAAGAACTTTTTTCAAATTATTCAAATTTTATCAAGCCAGACACTCATTACAAAATGGCATTTCGGTACTGAGAAATATTTCCATGAAATAAATTCCATATGAATTTTTTATTTCTCATAATGGTAGCACAGCTCCAGTATTACAGTGACAATTTTTTTTAAGTAGAATGCATCGTGAGAGCGTAAGGCGATGTAAAAGTGCTATACCTATGTATATATTTTTTCCCCACTCTAATTCAAATAAAAAAAAAACTGACGTTGATTTGCGTCATAAGCTAATACTTTCAAAGTCATGACGTCAACAATGTAACAGCCAGCACGTACATGAACAGGTGCTCTCATCATTCTTGCTAAAATTTGCGAAAGCTTTGTCAATTTCCAGATCACATAAGTTCAACTTTACTCGTCCACCAGGGAAAATTTTAAAAACCATCATGCCTGTGTCCTTTTTTTTCTCTCCGATTCACGTGGGCAAAATAACGAAGTACACGAACGATTTTTCAGTTAATTTCAACTGCGTATTAAAAACTTGCGTGAAGCAACGATCAAGGTCGACAAAAAGCACACATCATTACTGTAATTAAAAAGTATCCCTCGTCAAGTTTTGAAAAATTACGATTAAAAATGGTTTTTTACACATTTGAATAATCCTACCCTTATTGTCAAAATCGCCTCTCTTGTCGCAATTTTCCCGATTTCACCGTGGTCTATCAACGAACGATATGAAGGAGGAGCTTCTGTATACGTCATATCAGAAACATCAATCCAAATTTCTGAAAAACTAAAATCAAAACGGCTATCGAAAATGCATCTACACATCCAGCAAATGAGTAGAATTTGCTATAATATCCTCACGCAGATATACACGGTACTTTAAACTTATCAATAAAAACGCAGTACACCTAGAAATCACCCGATCACGTGAACCTTAGGATTAGGGTAGCATTAATTTATTTTGACTCGAGTGGACGATCAAATTTTTCGGTGAGAAAGAGGTGTAAAATGATGGGTACAAAACGCGCTGATTTCTTATTACGGCTCACAGAAAAAAGAGCAGGGGGTTGTTGGACGATATGAACAGAACATGTCCAATTAATTGTGGCAGTGCCCCAATAAATTACGTCACAAAACCCAGATGTTGCGGTACTATCCTTATTTGAGTTTCGGTACTGTCACAGTTTATTGGAAATGTTCAAATCATCCAAAAAAATGTGAGTGGTACCACAATTTTAGGATATAACTCCTTGCACTTTTTTCACGGAGAAAAAGAAAACACGACGGTTACCACGGCAATAATGTCACACGGGATTCCACGGTATAGTGAAATCGTGGATTTTGGTAATATTTTTGATGAGCACGGTAGCATAACCATGCTCATAACAGTATGCCTGTGCCCACAGTAATATTACGGTGAACACGGTCATATCACCGTGCTCATCGTTACAAGTATCAAAATCCACGGTTCTCCTACGGTGGAATCCCGTGTGACATTACTACCGTTGTAACGGTAGGATAGCTGTGATTTTTTTCTCGGAGTTCCGTGCTTCAAAGTTTGAATTTTTTACACTGCAAAAAAATTCTATGCATTTTTATCAAGGTCCGTTGGTACCTTTACCATCTCACTTTTTTTTACCAATTATTGGTAATTTTACCAAGACAGACTGGTAAGCTTACCTAAAAACCGGTATTTTTACTGTTTTCTCAGGTAAGAATACCACTTTTATTGGTAATCAATTCCCGGTAACTTTGCCATTTTATCTCGGTAATTCTACCACAGTCGATAATAAATATTGGCGTTTTTACCAAGGTCCAGTAAAATTACCGAGAAAGTTCAATAATTTTGCCGAGATTTCTCGGTAAAATTACCAATTCCATAAATGGTAATTTTACCAAGAAAAAACTGGGATCAAATAGAACCCTGAATTCTTGGTAATTTTACCCTTTTCTTAGTAAATACACCGAGATTTTTTTTTCAATGTAGCTTCCATCGTGTATTACCAAAAATATAAAGACATCTGTGTAGTGTGTATGTGTAGTAGCACCTAATACCTCATTTCTGTTAGTGTAGACCATTGCACTCCAGTTCAAGCCGCACTCGCAACGTATTTGCCGAACCTGATCCTGAGTGAATCGCTGCGGCGGAATTCAGTTTCCCTTAAGTTTTGATCGATTTGCGAGATGGACGACCTTGAAAACAAACCGGAGTTGGTGGTCGTTTCCCTTGTTTTGATTCATCGAAGGGAGCGCGGTCGTTAAAACCCCAAACGGACCATGACCCGGTTAACGCTGGAGTTGGCAAGTTTACTTCCCTACCTGTCTCGAGATAATTAAAACTCGTGCTTTTTTCGACAAGAATTTGACCTAGATTACGCACTACTTGCGCATTATCTATAGATTTTGCAAGGATACGCGTTAAAAACGGTATATCGACGGTGGAAGAATCAGACCATCCGAAGGACAAGAGGTGCCTTACGGGGGAGGGTAGGAGGGGTCTAGCGCTGCCTTACGTAAGCCGTATTTATTTGTCAAACTTTCGTTTTTTTATAATTTATTTCTTCCAAATTTCGTTAATTTAAATACTGACTGGTCCAAAGTTCGTTTTCTTTAGACGTTTATTGTTTTTTGTTTAAAATTTAATTTTTTCTGAACTTTTTGAATTTAAAAACTGGTTATTTTTTCAATACAACTGTTATTTTTTATGATCTCCTACCAGCGATTAGTAATATTGAAAACAATACCGCTTCATTTGAATACCATTTTTATAATTAAATTATGCATTTAAATGATAGAAGGGGGGTCTGCCCAGCCTTACGTAATTATTTGAGGGGGTCCAGGCTAGCCTTACGAGTGCCTTATGGGGGATCAAAACATCGGAAAAAGTGCCTTGCGTAATTTGAATTAGTTGCGATCGAAAACACACCAACTCGGTAACTCGAAAATGCTCAATTTTCATTTAAGACGGTCAATGTTTACAAATGTCATTAAAGTTAGCACATCTGTTCCAACTTAGACCTTTAAAATGTCCTTAAGTGCTTGTATTCCGGCATAAAAAATATTCTTCTTAGACTAATTTCTTCATTTACTGTGCAGTTCTGTGTGTGTCTTGGTTACTTTCCTGTTTCCGAGTTGGTGTGTTTTCGTTCTCACTGATTCATTTATGGACGACCCCTCACTGGTAAAAAAAACTTCTTGGTTCAAGAGTGCAGCTTCTTGTCGCCGGATTCAAGAGTTCAAGACTCTTAAATCCGGCGACAAGAAACTGCACTCTGAAGTCAATGCACCGCGGCATTGGTCCAAGAGGTTTTTTTTTACCAGTGAGCTGAATACGATTCTTAGTAAGATTTTGAGAACGATTTAAAATTTCGCTCAAGAGGATATTGGCCTGTAATCATAACAAATCGCCATACCATTTGGCAATGCCCAAGTGGCTGCAATTTAGCGTGTTCGTCTTAATGGTAACATAATGACGATCCGGCGGGAATTCGAACTCGGGAACGGGGACGGAATCCACCGGTCGGTGCGCCCGGCCCGGCCCGGCGCGGCGCACCGAGTATGAGAGAGCAATTTAAATGGACACTGATCGCAGTGCAAGTCTCCGAGACGGCCATAAAACACCGACAGCTTTCGGTCGAGCATCACCTCTAGCGTTTTCGGAACCCCAGGAATGCGGGCGTAAAAATCGGACATGCTCCAAGAAAGCTGTCCGCTTCTCCTCGACTTGGGCCGGACCTCACGCTCGCATCGTTCCTCGATGGTAAACTGCACTTTCAGGAAAATGCGGACGATGCGCGGTAACTGCGGGGCTTTTGCGACCTTGAAACGTCCTTGAATCTTCTCCATCTCTTTCGATCTGATCCCGAGCGGAATTCAGTCCAAGAGTGAATGCAGGAGGAATGCATTGAGGAGCTCTAAAGGGCTTCCTTCACATAAGAATGGTTGGGTTCTCGATTCCTCCTAATCCGAGCTTAAACCTTAAAATCAGAAACATCACCCTAGTAGGAATAGCTCTTAAAAAAAGTTCTACAAAGAGTTGTCCAAAAAAATGTAAAAATTTATACATTTTTTAAAGTTCGGAAATTTTAAGTAAAAGAACTCTTAAAATACTCGTTTTAGGAAACCCTTTTGAGGAATTTTTTTAAGTAAGAAAATAGTGTTATTTTAATTAAAAGAAAATGTAAAATTTAGGTAAAAATCAATTAACTATATCCTCAATTTTTACGGGCTGCAACTGTTTTTTTTATACTTTCCTGTTCATCACTTTTTTTCCTCATTTTTGCCCGCAGGAAGTTAGAAAAAAGAAGAAAAAAAACGTAAATTTTACTCTAAATTTACTTAAAATTTTGCTTCAAATTTATGTAAAAAAAGCCCCAAAAAGAGTTTCCTACTACAAATATTTCAGTTTTTTCACGTAATTTTTAAGTGGTTTTAAAGTTAATCTTAAGAGATCTCTTAAAATTCACGAGTTTTTTACAATTTTTCTCAACAGCCACTGCTACTAGGGCAGTTATATCCACCAAGGCATACCTGAGCTAATTTTTCTGTATGTTCTTTTGTTGCAGCTGGTCTCTCGACGGAGAGAGGATATTTCGGACCATGGACTGTTTGCAAACAACAGCTCTACGGCCGAGCCAGGTGTGGAGAAGGGATCTCCAGGTTCCATCCAGTTGGTACGTATTAAAATTCTCTCAGCTACTTGTTCAATAATTGCAGGGCTCGGGTTTTTGTTCTAACCTCACCGTTAATACGAAAAACTCCCAGTCATTCCACGAAATTGATACAAATATCCTGTAACTTCGATGTTCCGCTTCCCGAGCAGCACGTACAATATCGGCAGTTCTCAAATACACACATCTGACCTTTCCATTTTACATAGGAAGTATTTCGTTCGTATCGAAAATGGTACAACTCCAAAGATTAAGCACTTTCATGTTCACTATCTTGTGACTGAAAAATCTCGGTTCTTAGCTGCAAAGCTCCTTTGAGCAATTGAGTAACGTGCGCCCAAAATAAATGTCCACCCACCGAAAATTTTTGGCGGAACTCATTCATGGCGTTTCTTGGATTTTTTTTCTTTTTCTATAGGTGTCTGTTCTCCTAAAGTTTCACTTACGTTTATCCTAGTTTTGAAATATTCACAATGGATGCAGCTTATGATTACATGTATAGCTTTTCGTATTTCATTCCTGTAGGTTTAAATGAAACTCTCATCAGATAAAAAATGGCAGTAAGAACAAAAAGATGGGTTATTACTGATTCTAATTTTACTGAAACTCACTCCTCTTATACAGGGTTATTCAAAAGTCACGCATCACCGGCCAACCCTGTAGTTCTAATTAAGATTTCGACTTGCGGTTTGTGACGTTTTTCCTCATTTCAAGGGGAAAACTTTTTTTAGGTACTTTCCAGTTTTTGATCCCCTCAGGGGGAGGGGGACGGGGGGCAACTAAAAATTTCAAATGACCACCCCCCTCATGGTCGGTAGTGCGTAACTTTTGAATAACCCTTTGTATGTATAAAGTCGCTCGTACAATGTACTCCGACGTTCTGCGACACCCAAACGCCACATATGCTTACCCTCTCAGAGGTTATCGGGCATCTGACACCGCAACATCTCATCGTCAACGCCCTGGGGACGTCCCGCAAAGGGATGGCGGCAGGGGCCCTGCCGCCATCCCTTTACGGGACGTCCCCACTCCTCACTCCTCTTAACTTTGAAGAATCCTGACGAAATTGGCTTATTTACAATGAGCGGTGAGATCTTTGGGTGTTTTCAGTACTTTTCAAGTAAGCTCAAGCAATTATGACCCTAAGACTTGAGTTTTTCGCCGTGTTCGGTTAGCGTCGTTAATTTACTTTTCTGACTTGGGCATTTTTCAGTTGCTGTCAAAGTGGCCGGCCTGTTCGCCGTGGGCGGAGTTGTCATTCTCGCCATATTCTGCATCCTCAGTATCCTTCAAATTGCAATGGTCGTCTCCAAAGAACAAGTTGTCATGCCTTACAGCTCAGCCGTCACCACAAAATTAGCCTTAGCTCTTGTAGCAGGTGAGAAGAATTACCCCACTTCCCTCAAACAACCTTACAAACACAGAAAAAAAAATTAATTTCCTTTCAGAGAGGAGGATTTTGCTCTTGGTTTCTTCTCTTCGATTTACAGTCTTTGTTTTATCTTTGTTTCAAATCAAGTTCTAATTACAATTTAACTCCAAAAGTTATTTTTTTATTTTATTTCGTATGTTTCGTATTTAACTCCATTAGGTTTTTTTGTAAGCTGAGTTGTGCAAACATATGCAAAGTAAAATATAAACCGCATTGACTCAAGGGGACGGTTATTTTTCTTTAGCGAACTGGGAAATAATCTGAGCTGAAGTAAGAACTTGGAGGCAGCATTTTTCTTTCTAAGCCATGGAAAACAATTTTTTCAGTGGTGAAATTTCGCATATTTCCTCACTGTGAGCTAGAAAGCAGTGTAGTGCGAAAAAGTCCTCAGACTTTTTTCACTGAAACAGTGTTCTACAGAGAATTCGCTGTGTGCGCACTCAAATACCTACTGTGACAATTTATAAGTTGTCCACTCCGTTAAACTTAAACCCAGGACGTAGTAATACATTTCAATTCGCACACACTGCGGTTCAATTTCGAACATGCGTTGAACTTTCCAAAACATTCTCAATACTGGATGTTATCATGGGTGAATGAGTAAAGAATCATTTTTAAGTTTTGGAGAAGAACGCGTCTAGAGTTGAGAGTCTTGATTTCCGAATATTGTAGGGTAAAAGTGAGCCTTAGTGCTCAACTTTTCCTAGAATATACGTACCATGAGAAGAGTTTTACTCGAAATGACATCTGTATTTTATTTTTATTTTTTCGTGTATACTTTTACCATTACAAAATTGAAAATCAGTAATACTGCTGAAAGATAATCAGCCGAAACAACTTCATAGAGCCGGATTTTATTCTGTCAAAAACACCTCAAGTCCACTTTCAGCGCTCGTTTTTTTTTTGGAAAAGTCTAGAAAAAACACGAAGACAGTGATTTCGCTGTCGGAGGAACATATTTTCCATGATCCATGCATCTCTTTCTGTATCCTCATGCCGTAGTTTTAAATAGCTGCTGGATTCCTTCATAAAAATTAGATCAAGCAGCTGAGACCTGTTTCTAATTTCCGTTAGCTTTGGCAACCAAGTTGAAACGAGCCTGTGCAGATGCAGCATTTGTATCAGACGCTATTGATTACGGAGCTAATCCATCACTGGAAAATCTTATTAAATACGATTCAGTGATTTATTGTTTCAAATACCGCATTATCTCTAGACGTTTCCTCTGTGGAGCGCAAAGTGTGGCCTTAACTTTAGCGCAAGTGTTTAATTTCGCATTTCGATGCATGTGAACCAGAACAGATGCTTCCTAATTCAGCCGCTTTGTTCCGGTTATTGTCAAGAATTAGACGTAGTTATGCTAAAAGGAACTATAATGCACGCATTCCCTAAGCACATAGCTCCTTTTAGCATAAGTACGTCAAATTATATCTCCGTCGAGTGATTGAAAATTATGACTCTCCGTCGAAATCCGTGCAAAACCTTAAATGTGTACTTGCCATTTATGTGTTGAATTTTCTAATTTATTTATTAATTTTCTACAGGCAATAGCCCAATATAAAATTCATAGTAAAAATGTACATAAAAATGAATGATTCATGATGTTTGTATGCTTCTTCACGGATTATCTCATTGCCCCCATTAAATTGACACTTTTAAACACAGTTATTTTTAATTACAGCACTTTTGGCCATCATCGCAGCTGGCCTATTCGCCTTGCAAACGGACGATCATGAGAATGACTTCGAGGTTACAAGGGGCGAGTCATTCTACATGCAAGTAAGTAGTTTCGTTTTAAAGCTGTTGAAAATTCTAATTCACCACGTTCAGGGTGGGGATTCGCTGGATGGTGATAAACTTCATGCCTTTTTCGGTGCAAAAAGGCACTTGTAAGAGTTTTCGTCGAAATTCCAGAATCCGATTTTTCGACTCAACTCAACAATAATCACTCCCATCCAAAAGTTTGTCTCCGTGGACTGAAGCCCGAATCACACGCTGAATGTGGCTTAAATGTGGAAGTCATCGGCCTGATGCCTGAATTTTTGAAAAATTCAGCAACGAGTCTCAGCGACCATTGGATAATCTCGGATTTGTCTGAATTATTTAAGTAGATTTGATACAAACCTGGATGAAAATAACTCGAATTCGCGAATTTTCAGCCGTTGACCGATGACTGTTTACTTCCATGTTCAGCTGCCAAATTCAGCGTGTGATTCCGGCATGAGGTTCCTATTCACGTGAACAGCAATTTTCTTCTCCATGTAGGTGAGGGTAGTATTCTGCCGTGCTAAGGAAGAAAGCCGTATGAACATTCTGTAGTTGCCGAATTTCCCTAAATCAAACATGTATTTTCTACAGCATTCATGCACATTTTCCTTTGAAATTTTTAGATATTTTAGATTAAATTGCGTACAAATTCGTCTGAAAATGTTAGGGGAAAATATTCACAATTTTTCCAGTAAATTAATGCGATTTCCATCGAAGACAACGTCTGAAGGCTTATACGGCGTTTTTCCTCAACACGGTAGTATTCCTCAAAATCCCTTGTGACAAAAACGTAAGGCTATACGCGTGGAAAGCGAAGCGGGGTTCCAAGTTCGATAATTCTTCATGTGACGAACGTCAAGAAAAACAGCGTTAACGCGCGTAATGGGGTGAAAAATTAATTATTCAAGACACCGTGGAAGCGGCAAACAAGAGGGATCTTTACACAACTCCAGTGGCGTGGCGTGGCGTGAATTGCGATATATCGATTGTTATGCCATTTAAACCTATGGAAAAGGATCGATAAACAGGGTGTTCGCAGCGAACACCTTAATAATCGATTCTTTACTATAGGTTTAAATGGCATAACAATCGATGTATCGCAATTCACGCCACGCCACTGCACAACTCCTATCGACTGATGATTTCCTTCGACTACTCGTAGTCATGGCAACAAAACAGCGGGAATCGGAACTTGACTCTTGGGTCACACATGCTCTCAAGCAGGAATGAATGCTTCGAACTCTCTCAGGGCACTCTTAAAATCGTATTTCCGCCACACCTGTTGAATACATCGAGGAAGCTGCTTTCCCTTTCCCCCTCCTGTCTTGATTTTTCCACCTCAAATCAACAATCCCTGCGGAGTTGAACTCCTCCCCTCTTCAAAGTTGCTCTACCGTATCCACGGTCTTCGTAAAACCGGAACATTGATAATATGAATGCATTTTCCTTTCCTTTCACGCTTTTCTATTAGCATTACAATCAAAAAAGTTATTTAGAATCCACATTTTAAGAGAGAAGGCTTAGACGAATCTATCTTCATATTGGCTTTCATTTCATTGATAAAATATAAAAATATATATCATAATTCCGAAGTTTAAATGGATCCAACTACATATAATTTCTTTAGGAGGGAAAACATGAGTTGTAGACAGCTTATCTTTGATTAATCCACGATCTAAAATTACACTACCATCTTAGAGTAGAATTTCAAAACCAGATGCGTAGCTGGAAATAGAAGTAGCGTATCCATAGAAGGGATTGAAAGCCTCTTAAGTCTTGGGGGAAGTATTTCAGATAACAGAGAAGAAAGAGGGGGTCTGGAGGCCCTCTAAACCTATTTTCCACACAGCTACGCTTGTTAAATGACTTTAAAATGTCTACTTGTTGAACCTCTACAGTTTTCAAAATTTAAATTATTAGTTGTGGCTTACATGTATTAAACTGTAACGTCACGTGAGACCTATCCGTAGGCCGTTTGTTCTAACATCCTTTGGATCCCTTTAATACCCAAACTTAACAATGCTTTTTTCAGACGTTTCATGTGGCAATGGCGAGGCGTGAATGATGATTATCGATATTTCCCCCATCTGAAAGAATGTTGGAGAATCGATTATTAGGGTGTTCGTTGCGAACACCCTGTTTACCGATCCTTTTCCTTACTTTTAAATGGCAGATCAATCGATATATCGCAAAGCACGCCACGCCACTGCCATGCGGATGTATCATTGAAGAACGAGCCCAAGAGTCATCAGAATGAGTGATCATTCTTCATTATAACCTCTGCAATAAATTAGTTTCTTTACATATTTAATTTTATTACATTTTTTTAAAAATTTGTTTCAGATCGTCCTTCTCATCCTCAACTTTTTGTTATTTATTGTTGCCTTATACGATGTTATGTTCGCCAGACGAATGGGTGGCGACCCAACGATGTGTAACCGAGACCCAACAGGGGCTGCCGCCACCACTTTCAATAATCCGGGATTCCGGGAAAAGTCATCCATGCACCCAGGTAAAAACTTTGAAAAATAATCTTGAATCCTAAGAGAGCAACAGGGTGGTTTGCCTTCATTTTGACCGGATAGACAAAACAGCTCTTACGAAACGGAATGCTCGCATCCTCAGAGATTTACCTCGGTGTAGTGCGCTTTTATGAGGACAAAAAACGGCAAGAGTGGCGCATCGTAGCATACACGCAATGTGTGAAGTATTCATGCAGTCTTGCAGGCGCTAACAAGCGTTCCACGGCCGGCCGCATTGTTAGAGCGATTGACCCTGCGCTGATTGTTGTGCTTCATCACGAAAGCTCGAAATAGCAAGGTTAGATTATACTTGAACCGAGTAACTTCCGTTTATCTGAACAAATTACCAAAATGTTGTGGACCTTTGAAAATATCCGTACGTAGATTAAATAAGCCTCTTAAGTAAATTTACGAAGATACAGCTATTTCAACGGGTTGAAATTGGTTTTGCTTACCTATTTTAATGCCAGCGAATCATACTGTTGCTCATTTGAAACCGTTTTCCATCATTCGGTGCGTCAATCACCTCCATTCATACAAGCAGGTGAAGCACCTACTCGATTTTCTTGGAAAACGTATTGAAAGTCGCTAATATTTCTGTTAGAAAGCATGTCCTGAATTGTGTTTTATTTATACGAGAATGCTGGAACTGACTATTTTTCAGTCAGAGCAAAGAGTCAAGGTGTCTCTTCAAAAATCAAAAAGTTGGTAAAAATTAATAGAATGTTGACGGTTGCGGGATTAAGATACAGGGTCATTCAAAAGTCACGCACCACTGGCCATAACTTCAGTTCGACTATGATATCGACTTGCAGTTTAAGACGTTTTTCCTCATAGAGGGGAAAAATTTTTCAGGAACTTTAAAGTTTTTGATCCCCTCGGGGGAGGGGGGCGGGGGGCAACTTAAAAATTTCAAATGACCACTCCCCGTATGGCCGGTGGTGCGTAACTTTTGAATAACCCTGCATGTTCATATTTCAACGAGCTTGGCATCTGGAATAGACCACCTGACAGGATGTAAGGTTTGAAAACTACGACAGTAGATTCCTCTTTGAAATTTTACGTAAATGAAAACACGGTGGACACATCAAAATTTACCAATTTCAGCTCATAAATGAGAAATCAGCGTTTACTGTCATCGGCAGTTTAAAAAACTTACCAACCTTACCAAAAAAAAAACAAAAACCAACGACTGCTTGTATCGAATTGATTACGTAAAATTTTATTATACTATCCCGCGTTGATTTTAGTTCCATAGGAAGCATGAAGTTCTTACTGTAAACTCAGAACACTATAATTCCTTTTGTTATTAGTTAATAAGGACAAAACGAACGTGTTTGGAACGAAATTTCAATGAGAGCACACCTACAATACTGTTCTACTTTTAATCTTCATCCTGTCTCGTGGCTCATTATATTCTTATTTTTTATCAATCGACGATGGAAAACCTTTTGTTTCAACTTTTCATTAATTACGAACCTTCTTCTCGGAAGCAGAATACGCCAAACACACCAACTTCATCATCAATTTAACCCAATGAGTACATGAAAGTTGGAAGAACAACTTCATAAGCAGGGCTTTGTAAAAGTTACCTTTTAAGTCCGGAAAGTAACGACCGCAAGTGCGGCCTTGATAACTGGGATACATAAAAGCAAAAGGCCCACACGACGGGAAAGACCTCCGGCCGAGGCTTTGAAATCGAGCGGTCAACATGCAGGCTGTAAAAGCTCTCGGTCAAGAGCACGTAAACTTTTCGACCATAGATGCACAAGAATAGATCATATTCGATAGCGGTTCGATGTGTCGTTTGGTTCAAAATAATAGGACATAACCTCAAACAAAAATTTAGGATTTAAGTTGGAAGAGCTGAAAACGAGAAAATTCCTCACTGGAAAAAAAAGTAGCTTGGATCAAGAGTCCAGACTCTTAAAAACAACGACAAGAAAAAATATTCTTGATTCAATCGGATTTTTGCTTAAATCGAGAGTCAAGCCTCTTAATTTAAGCGGATTCCTTTTTGATTCAAGCAACAATCCGATTGAATCAAGAGTATTTTTTCTTGTCAATGTTTTCAAGAGTTTGGACTCAAGATCCAAGCTACTTTTTTCCCAGTGCTAACAATCTCACTTTTCATTGGCATTTTGTACTCGAAAGAATAAAAATTCAATCGCCGAAGACCCGTCACCTCAGATTTCTAAATTGACTTCTCGTCGTCTCCTGCACGAGGAAACGTAACTCCATTCCAAGGTTGCCAAATCGCCTCAAACAATTTCTTTATTTTACAAAGTGACACCTGTGCAATTTTATGAAATACTTTTCTGATTTTTGCGTGAAATCTGAGGAAAAATCAGTGAAATTTTCAGTTAGGAATGCCCAAGATTCTTCTAGTTACTATGCAATTTGTGCGGCGGGAATTTGAAACATCGAAATAAAGTTACGATGTTACGTGAGGGAAACGGCGTTTTGAGGCTATGTTTACATGTCGAACCGATCGATATCGATACAATCTCACTCGTTGATGTATCGATAGTTTCGACGGGGGATGCTGCGACCGGGGTGACTTTTTACATTTTTCCCGGCGGGGGGTCGGAGGGGGGGGGGGAGTGCGGAGGTTGCGTACTATATCACCTCTCACCTCGCCGCGGTGCGGGGAGGCCGGCCCATCCCGTCTCGTCAAAGTTGACATTAATTTCCATCACAAAGCTTAAGCTACCCGCACGCGACGATCGCGGGTATTGAAACTGTCGGAGTTCGATCGGCACCTACGATCGTATTCGATTGAAAGTCCGAAGGTGCGTTTGAGTTCCGGATCGGTGTTAGCTCGGTGTGAATTAGTTTCCTCGCAGTTTGGTAAGTAGTGGCTTGTGATGACCGCTAAATAAGTTTATCGAGCCTCATCGACTTTCGCTTTCCTCTCATCGAGTAATTGCCTCGCGTTAAATGTGTTCTTGCATCATTCGGCAATATTCTCGATGATTTTTAATAATCGGATGGAGTTCAAGTGATTCGACGGACGCTAAACTTTGTGTCAGAACGACATGTGATATATCGCGTCAATTTATTTCGTCGGCCAGAATTTAAAGGGAAATTTGTTATTCTCCCAAAGCAGCTCACTCGATTAATACCCTCTCGCCGAGACGTTGACTCGAAGAAAATCAATATCGATATAAGACGCTGGAAGTAATTGATTTTAGTTTCTTCATTATTTCACTCTTCGTCGGTTTTCAGTATGTTGACAATGGCTCTAATTTCTAATTACGTTTTAATTTATTTGGCTGTGAACTTGCAGCGCGTTGATCGAGTCTGCCGCCTCTCGAACGAGGTGGAAAGAGGCGTTCTAAATGTAGCCAAATCTATCCTGCGTTTTTCTCCTTCAATAGTTGTAACTTCGAGGTATAACCCGCGATAAAATATAAATAAAAATTGACTTTTTAAATCCAAAATAATATGTACACTTTCAGAATTTGTTTAACGTCAAAAAAAAGATTTTATCAAGCAGTGAAAAGAATACGTTAAAGAGAAAGCAAAATCAGCGACAAAGTTACAAAAAACCAAACGTATGAACTTCCTTCGTATTTCCAGTTGTGGAACTTTCCTTCTAATACACGAGCGAGGCTTTTCATCGCAAAAATAAGTGTGCTTGCTTCTTCTAATAAGGATTGCATATTAGAAAATTATGGACAAGCCTGACCATGCAGGGAAAAGAGAGTGAGAATTTTGCGAACAATTTGTTGCCAAAGTAAGTCTGATACATACAAAAATTGTGAATATTTTTCCCCAAAAATTTTAGGCAATTTTGTGCGCAATTTCATCGAAAACCGAAAAGTTCCAAAAAAATGTGCATAAATGTTGTCAAAAACACATGTTTTATCAAGGGAAATTTGGCAACTCTGGAATGTTCATACGGCGTTCTTTCTTAGCACGGCAGTGGACCTTTCTCCGCCAGCCCGTCCCCGGCAAGAGAGCCATTCTTATGGACTGAAACCATAAACAAAGACTGGCATCGAAGTAGAAATCAATGGATGATGGATGAGTATAGTAAATCCGAAGAGACATAAAACATGCGGAAAGAAGGATCGCGCGTAGTCCTTCAGGGGCTTCGGCCGAGTCGTGTTACCCGCAGGAACCGCAAGCCTATCGTTCACGCGGAAATGATCTCTGTTATTTCTCAATCTCGATGGACCTGAAATATTTACAACCGGCGATTGCCCCAGTTCTGCTGCGGCTCTCCAGCGGAACAATCGAGTTCTTGAACTTGAGAGAAGCCTCGCGCCACCCCGCAACCTTCGGGCAGAGGAGCCGACGTCGCCATCTTGTCATATTGTTCGGCAAATTCCTCGTTTCGCAAACGGAAGAACCTAACTTCATTTAGACCCAGTTTATCAGAAAGAAACCGAACCCACATTTTCGAAAAAATTGAGTTTAGAATGTTTTTGAGTTCTGTTATAGTCGTTTATTTTCTCCTGCCAAAATCTGAATGTCGCAAAAAGGAAATTAGTTTGTGAAAAGAGGGGTTAAAGTTTATTTTCTGCGTTGAGCCTTACGCAGGAAGGAAACTTCAAACCTCTTTTTCTCAGCTTCAACCTCATGTGGGTCGGTTCCTTTCTGATGAATTCGGTCCATTTCAACGTTACGTGGTCTCAACAGAACAATTGTGTTTTTACCGGGAAAGCGTCGAGGGTTTCCCACGGAAAATTCCTGAAAACTGAAAAGCTGGTGCTTTTTTCCTTACTGTAGAATGAAGTTCATTTGAGATGGACGTATCGCCCCTTGTTCACAGCTCCACGCGAAACCGAAAATGACTGCTGTCATGTGACACAACTAGTTCCTCGCGTTAAAACCCGCACCAAAAGTAAATCCACTCAATAAACTCGATTGAACATTTTGGAATAAGGTACTAATATTTCCAACTAATTTTATAAAAGACAACTATTCTGGGTTAAGTCCGAATCGAAAGGTGCATCGCAGCGGATGTTTGACAACTGCGAGCGAAAAAATGAGCAACCTGGAATGCTATCCATTCTCCCGGAGCAATAACAAACTGTTTTGGTTGTAAAACGCACTTAAATAGATCGATCCAGTTATTTGAAAGAGGGTCCGGGCCGCACGGGGCTTAATGGCTCGGCCTTTTGTTGGGAGGGCCATGATTTTGATAGCACTTCCAAGAAATTGCCGCTTCTCGCCGTCTTTTTTTCGTTTCTTAATTATCCTCATTTCACCTTTATTAACTCATCTTGTACTTCACTTCACGACCGGATCGTGAGATTATAAAAACAATCAACCGTGATCGAGGGTTTTGGCCCACCGCCTCGATAAACACGTTCTTGGCGGATTTAATTAAAACAAATTTCTTTATGCCAATCCTCATTAGGAGTCCTTTGCACTCGCAGTCTTCAGTTCGAAGAGACTGGAAAGATTTTCGCAGAAAACGTCTACCTCATGTGTGTTCCTCGCGTGGATGGACTCATTTTGCTTAAATTCGTTCAGAGAACTGCCGTATCAACGTCAAGGGTTTTACCATCATCATGACATGCCGCGCAAAATTCAAAAGCACGTTATTTTATACTCTGGAAAAAGGGTGACTTTCGATTGACTCTGTCTGGCGTTGATCATTTTAGGTTGCTCCATTCACGAGAAAAGTCAAATTAGGGGCCAAAAATTACCTTCGAGAAACTTACTTACTTTTTTGCTTGTAACGAGAAAAGTGAGTAGATCGGTTGGGCATGACAGAAAAAGGTGGAGGAAAGCGTTTAAAAAATAACGAATTTGCTTGTAATGGGCCTGTTGCAAAATTTTCCCGGAGCAAAAATAAGACTTATTCCTTTCAGTAAATGTCTTAAAAATCACGATGAGCGCATTGGCAAAGTTTGAAATGCAGTCCTAAACTCCACAATCTGCGTAGGAAATTCGCGTTTATTTTTAGCTTCCCGCTTTAAAAACGATACCACGGCACAGGTGAACATTTCGTTAGAGGCTAAGTCGTTCTATCCAAACCCTATGTGCACTAGGATATTATACACAATATTCAACATGGCCAATACGGATCCGCCAAAATACATATTCCTGGACAAGATTCTAACCATTTGTTAACAACCCAGCGTGTTTACATTCACGATTCCTTCGCGTTGATAAAGGTCCGCTTTGGTGTACCTTGTGCTCTCGATTGCAATTTGCGCGCGGAAAGCGTCGGCTTTGTTGGGTATTGCCATTGCGAAAGGGTGAATGGAACGACTCCTCAAACGAAATGTTCACGTGTGCCGCAGTATCGTTTTGAAGCGGGAAGCTCAAAAAATCGAAAATTTCTTACGCAGACTGTAAAGTTAGGAGTGCATTTCAAACTTTGCCAATGCGCTCGTCGTAATTTTGAGCGATCATGCAGAGTGGATCGAGCAGTTCATTTTTGGCATTTTGGCCGCACGAGCACCCACGCTTGCTAAAGGTTACCCTAGTCGTGATACACCAGGAGTGCAAACGAACGAGATAGAATACGAGGGGGTGGTGTGGTGGACCAGTGAAGATGAGGTGGGGGTGGCACAATGGTTGCCCCGGCGGAAACTCAGCGTCCTGTTATCTCCGCCTCTACTCAGTTGGTGAATGAATAGCGGGATCGCTTTTGTATTAGCGGCCAATTTACAATTCACTTGGTAGCAGCATTCTCATTGCCACTTGATGCCACGTTGCGCCAGACGATGCGCTGCGCCGCACAAGTATAGCATCGTTCAAAAAGCTCTTGCCCACGATCAAGTATGTTTTATGGGCCCATAATTTCAAGTCAGGAAGTTACTTTAGGTATTATTTTGAAAAGTCAATCATGGCAGGGCTCAGGCTATCTTAAGCTCACTTCACACTATCAAACTTTTCATCCAACTCTTGGATGTAACTTGTCGAATGAAAAGTTGGATAGTGAGACACTGATGAAAGAAAACGACAATTTGATGAAAAATTGAACGGAAACTTTGTGACGTCACATTCAACTTTTTGTTCAACTTTACATCCAGTTAGCGCCGCCAATTGGATGGAAAGTTGAACGAAAAGTTGGAACGAAATCTTCCGACCGACATGAGCTGAAGCTGTATCTTCGCGAACCGCAGGCTGGTGACGATATCACACTGCAACGGTAATTAATTAAAAAAATTTTTGCGTCCAACTTTCCACCAAACTTTTCGTTCAATTATGCCGGAATTATGAGCATGAGAACATCGTTGGTTTCCGAAATGAAAAATTATTAGAGGAGATTTGGCCAAATGACTTAATCTACGGAAATCTACGGACTTAATCTACTGACCTAATCTACGGAGTCTTTATGTAAAATTCATGTGTTTAAATGAGAAATGCCGCCTGATGACGCCACAAGGCGGTAGCTTTTCTAACTTCTATAATATTTTTCTGCAATTTTCCATAATAGAAAAAAACTATCTGAAATAGTGCAAACGCAGCTCATTAATTACGCTCAGATGCAGCAATAAAAATTGATTGTGCAAATCCTCCATAGAGGTAATTCCGGGTAAATCTCCCCGATTGCACGCAATTATCCTGCGAGGAACCATGTGCGCCATAACATCGTTATATATATATATCATAAATGCGACCAATCAACATTGTAATGCAGTGATATAGCCGTCTCTTTTTACGTTAGAACCCCATTTTCCTCATCTCTGTCACGATAGATTTCCCCTAAGACGATAGATTCATTGCAGGAAATAAGGATTTTTCCTAGCGTGCGGCGTTATGTAGTGGTCTGGGCAGTGGCTCACACACCTGAACGTTTTAATTAACCGCATTTCAACTTCATACACCTGCTTGATTCCTCTGTTTATGCTCGGTGCACTTCTCTGCACTACCGATGCTTTCAACGTTTCTTTATTTTCCGCCTCTTGACCGCGATGGTTTTCAAAGTCAAGTTGAGGCGAGAAAGAGAGACGTCACAGGGTCAATCTTCACCTTACCAATGTCTTTATAGATGTTCTGATCTCTAACACGAATCCGTCAACATTTCTCTGCACTGGAAAAAAAAAGACATTGGATCTAGAGTCCAGACTCTCGGAAACATTGACAAGAAAAAATAATCTTGATTCAATCAGATTTAAGCTTAAATCAAAAGGAAATCCGCTCCAATTAAGAGGTTTGGTTCTTGATTTAAGCCGAAATCTGATTGAATCAAGAGTATTTTTTCTTGTCGATGTTTTTAAGAGTCTAGACTCCAGATCCAATGTGTTTTTTTTTTTTCCAATGTGGCTATTTTTCCACAGGTGAATTATCTAGTCTCTCTTCTTCTCTATTTCTCTCGCTAGTTGTGAAAGCTTCAAGCAATGATTTTGATTAAATTTGTTAATTTTCAAGAAAATAAAACAGGAGAGAAGGTTCAAAACACCGCCAACGAGATACTTGGTTTCAGTAACGAGGCGTGAATGATCGATTGTCGATATTTTCCCATTTGAAATTATGGCGAAAAATCGATTATTAAGGTGTTCGTTGCGAACGCCTTATTATCGATCCATTTCCACAGGTTTAAATGACAGATCCATCGATATATCGCGAATTACGCCACGTCACTGCTTGATTTGCGAGTTTCGCCGTCGTCGACATGCTTTCCTGCTAATGCAGCTCTCGGTTACAGGAATCGAGAGAGAAACGAAAACGCCTTCATTTCTTGTGTATGCAATACGGGCGTCCATGGAGCAATTATAGTTGTATCACGCATCCTCATCAGGCGTTCGGCTCGGCGTGTTTGTCGGTCAATCAAAACGAACAGCTCTTATGATATCGCTCGCATCAATGATAGACCGCCGGCATTGCACAATTGGAGGACCGAAAGTTTTATATTTATAATCGATAGGCGGCGCTTTTTGCGAACTTGATATGCGCCAAAAAAATCGCATCGAAAATTTTCGAACCTGGAATCCTGGATCGCAGTGCCGACAGTCCATTGCGCTAGCCACCCGTAAGTCGTGACCATTGAGGGGCATAGAGCGAAATAGAAGTACACTAGTTCAGCACGACGCTGTTTTCCACCCTAAATTTCTCGGAGTCTGCGGTTTCGGTCGATTTAATAAATTCTATTTTGGTTGTACTGATCGAACCAAGAAAAATTAATCAAATCAATCCGAAGTAACCTTCAATACAGAAATATTTAAAAGTCTTCTATTCATGTCAATCTTAGGTTAACATATAGGCTTTGGGATGAAGTTCACTTTCAGATTTCTAATATTGTGATAACTTCGTCGTCGTCTTCTTCTTTTTCTTCTTCTTCCTCCGCCTCTTCTCCCCTCTCTTCTTCTTCTCATCCTTTTTCTTCTGCGCATCTAATTCTTCTTTTTCCTTTTCTTCTGCTTCTAATTCGTCTTCTTCTTCCTCTTCCTTTTCTCTACCTTCTTCCGTTACTTCCTCTTCCTTTTCCTCTTTTTCCTTTTTCTTCTGCGCATCGAATCTTCTTCCTTTTCTTCTTCATCTAATTCGTCTTTTTTCTCTTCATTTTCTTCTGCATCTAATTCTTCTTCTTCCTCTTCCTTTTCTCTCTCTTCTTCTTTTTCTTCTGCATCTTATTCTTCTTCTTCCTCCTCGTTTTCTTCCCTCTCTTTATCCCCCTTTTCTTCTGAATCTATTTCTTCCTTTTCATCCTCTTCCTCTTCCTCCTTCTCCTCCTTCCCCTTCTTCCCTCTCTTCTTCTTCCTTTTCCTCTTTTTCCTTTTCTTCTGCGCATCGCATTCTTCTTCTTCCTTTTCTTCTGCATCTAATTCTTCTTCTTCCTCTTCCTTTTCTTCTTCTTCCTCCTCCTCGTTTTCTTCCCTCTCTTCATCCCCCTTTTCTTCTGCATCTATTTCTTCCTTTTCTTCTTCTTCCTCCTCCTTCCTCTTCTTCTCTTTCTTCTTTCTTTTCTTCTTCGTCTTATTCTTCTTCTTCTTCTTCCTCTTGTCCTTTTGCTCGGAATGATTGTTCAATCGGAATATTTTGATTTGTGTTTCAGGAGGAGGCATCTCGATGACCCACGCGAGCGGGAAGCCGTACCTGTCGTCGACGAACGGGTCGGTGGCCTCCATGTCGACGACGCTCTCCTCCAACGGCTCCACGACCGGCTCCGTCTCCCGGATCGGTCCCCTCCGCTCCAGCCTCAAGAAGCCCCGGACCCAAACCGACGGCCTCGGCATCCAGAACCCCGGGTTCAGCGGCACCTCGCCCACCCTCTCCAGGAACGGCAGCGTCAAGAAAGTCAGGATCCAGACCCACAGCACCGCCGTCTAATCCCCCGAAACAGGATCACAAACGAGACCCTCCATTAGCGTTCAGCTCACCTACAAACTGGCTTCAAAGAGGTTCATCGATGCCTTTCTTGGTCCTCTCATTGGCCAGCGCTTTGAGTCGGGGCAATCGATGAGTCTCTTTGAAGCCTCTAGTTTGTAAGCGGACTGGACGCTATTCGCATCTTGGCAATGGTTGAAGCTTTTACTCTTGCCTAAAGCCCAATTCACACGATCAAACTTTTCATTCAACTTGCCGAATGAAAAGTTGGATATTGTGATACTGACGAGAGAAAACGACAATTTGATGAAAAATTGAGCGGAAACTTGAATGTGCCGTCACATTCGACTTTTCAACTTCAACTTTCCATCCAATTGGCGAAAGTTGGAACGAAATCTTCCGACTGACATAGGCCGGAGCTGTATCTTCGCGAACCGTAGGCTGATAACGATATCACACTGTAACGGTGATTTTATTAAATTTTTTTGAGTCCAACTTTCCATCTAACTTTTCGTTCAATTATGTCGGATGTAAAGTTTGATAGTGTGAATTGGGTTTTTGTTATTTCCTTTGGCAAACATATCAAAGTTTTGTAAACTTGTTTGGCTCATTACGTCATCTGAGGCTCTTCATCCACCTCGGAGGTAAGATGACTCTTGTTCCCATACAAGTGTCCACAAGTAACAAGTGTTGAGTCCCCGAAAGTAAAAGTTTCCACCTGACGCCAATACACTAGTGGAGGGTCTCTTGTCCCAGCGCAGGGCGGTCTGGCCCACGTGGCTCGCAGAAAAGAATGCCTTGCTACAGTGATCAGGAACCTTGTCAGAATTGGACTTTGTTTTGCAATTGGAATCTACAATTTCTGGCGCCTCCGCAAAAACACTCATGTGCGTAGGGAAAGTAATGCTAACATACGTTGTTTCCGAACTGAAAAATTGTAGTTCCAAATTGCAAAATTCAGTCCAATTGATCTAGAAAATCAATGGTGGTAATCCTGCTAGACTGTCTAGTTGAGAGAACCACGGTATTTTCACAGCGTGTAAGTGCGGTCGTGTCGCGATACTTCATCTTATTATGGTTTTTATTTTGAATGGTTTCTCGGAGCAAGCTGCTGTCAATGAAAAAATCCATCTCTGTAAAGTATAAGCAGACGATAATATCGATTATCTACCCATTGATTTCAGCCAAATCCGAAGTGAGCTCGGGTCCATTTATCTTTCAGTATTTTAGGCAGTGTACGATGTTTTTCAATTTGTTGACGAGTAGTTCGAAGCCATTTTCCTGACTTTTATTATTGTTATCAATACTACGTACGTAGCAGAGCACCTTTCGAGGATATGAATGTTTTTCAAACACTATTGCTTTTATGCCCGTCCATTATTTTAGTTTCTATTATTGTTTTTATAATAATTTTTATCATTATCAGCATCGTTTTTTCGCATGTAAATTTTAATTTTTGTTGGTTTAAATATTGCGTTTTCTGCCTTACAGTGTATTGAAAGTAAAGTACCTACTCAACACTAATTAGAGTCGCGTCATGCAATTCCAGTGTAATATTTTTTACAGTATTAATATAGATTTTTAGATTTGTTTTGTTTCAGATTTGCGCATCAGTGTGATATAGCGTAGATATTGTATTATACTTACTCACATCTCATGAACCAAATTGACGCCATGAGCGAGTTCTCTGATTTTCTAAAATTTTGTCTTACTTTCCTTCAATCATCTTGTTTATTGTTACTGAAGTAAATTTTGAAAACTTTATGAGACCATTCATCATCTCACTGGTGATCCAATCACTGCATAGCAACTGATGCGAAGCACAGCAACATCAGTATAATCAGTACCATACTCCTTTGAGAAATATAAAAAAGGATAAGGTCCTTCAGGAATTCAAAATTTTTACCAAAAAAAACCTTAAGAAATGCCTAGCTGCCATACATTTATTTATTAATTTCATTTTACCATTTTTTCTTTTTTGGGTCTCGTCTATATTTACTCCACGTAATTTACCGCAGAATAAAAGAACGGTTTCTGGGGCTAAAATTATGGGTAAATTTCAATGTATTAGAGCGAGAAGCCTTTAATATCTGAAATTAATTTTTGGCATTTTTAACGTTGGTTCTATTAATTTTTATTCAATGCGAGGAGCATTTAAATCCAGCTGAAAGGAACGGAGTAATCCAAATATTTAGTTATTAATGACTGAGCTTAAGCGTACCTTACTTTTTGCTACCGAAAATCAAAACTTACGGAAAATCTTTAGAATTCTAAACAAGGGCCCAGAGTTTATTTTTTTTTACACTGGGAAAAGACGAGAAACATTTGAAAAGATTTTCCTATGTTTTGAATTTATTTGATTTCATTGCTTTCTCCTGAAATGAGTCCAATTGTATTTGTCTCTTATCCGTACCTTATCTCAACAGTTATTTTTAGCAATAAGCCGCAATACATCTAGAAAGAAAATGTTAAAATGTGAACCCAACTTCCTATTTGTTAGAGCTTATTGTAATTTTACTTTTTTCCCGACTATAATCCTCATTATAATAAAGTTATATCTCCGTACTGTTCTCTACACAAAATGCAATCAGCAATTGATTTCTCAGCTTTTAGTTTTTGCGTTTGCCCTCCCATTCAGCGTAACCGCTGCATATACGTTTTCAATTAATTTTACGCAAACATATTCACTGATTCATAATGGTCTCGTTTGTGAAGCGAGAGTCATTGACGGAAAGAATACATTTTGGTCTCTAAAATAAAAAAAAATGACAAGTGATACTGTATGTATACTTGTCATAATCTAATTGAGTGCTTGGTTTTATTTCCAAAAAAAAAAAAATGAAGAAGGTTTACAATATACTGCAATACTATTTCTGGAATTTAAGCGTTCTCGGTTTGATGGATTACATACGTATTTGATATGTACTGATAGCGCCGTTTTAAAACCGATACATTTAGATATGAGTCTTTGCGTGATAATGTTGAAGGCGACGCGTTTGGGAAAAGGCTAAGTCTCTGAAGTTGTGTTGAGCATCATACAGTGGATGTACAATTTTCTGTTGTTCTTGAAAATTTGGAAAAAATAATTTTTTGCACATACTTCTCTCTTCTTTATTGAAGCAGTGAACAGACTGTAGTCTACATTCACACTTAAAAGTAAGTTACTGAAAATAACTAAGATATTTTGAAAGTGTTGTCGCCTTCGATTCAGCTATGTTTGCGCCGCCTTGTTATAATCGGTGTGCCTTGATAATCTAATAATAATATTTTGGAGTGCTGTAATCAGAATGTATCGTGATATGAATCATAGGGACCCAATCTTATTAATCGGCTGAAATGTGTCTTTTCCGAGCAAGATGAAACTGTTTTTCCAAGAGTATTTCTTTAACCTTATTACTCGAAGAGAGCCGAGTAAGTAGGTACACTTCTGTTATATTTTGTAAAGGAATTTGTACTGCGTAGTTTTATTCTATTGTTTTCGTATTTAATGCGTTGTTTTGAATTGTAATTATATATCTGATGTAAACGCATTGTTGGTTAGTTTTACTCTGTTCTTTTCAAGTGTCGTGCAATACTATCCTCAAGAATCTACTCAGCCCAGCTGAATGAAGCATTCTTGCAGAACGGAAAAGTTTATCTGCGAAACCCTGAAACGCGCAAAATTAGTATCCTGAGTTCACTGGTGAAAAGTATCCATTAAAGTTTCACCATTTTCGATGGTCTCAAGCCAATACAATTTCTATACGAATTGCAATAAACTGAATTTTTTATTTAATTCATACAAGTATATTTGAAAAGATCATCTTAAGGAAAAGCATATGTAACTTCACGAAGTGGGTATGTTGATGCCTTAAGTCGAAAAACAAGTACCGAATTGCATATCGACGGTGAAACTACCAAACCACGTATCTCGTTTGCGGTGTTTAAAAATCTACGCTCGCATTTTATTTTTTGAAGTAGACCAAATCAATATCATTCCTTGAAATTTTCACAGAATTTTCTTCGCACGAAGAGGAAAAATCACAGAAATTTTCAAGACTGGACGTTAAGTAGTTTTTCATTTAAAAAATAAAGTGTGACAGGAAGTCTGCGACGTCGCAAACCGAGATACGTGGTTTGGTAGTTTCACCGTCGATATTTCGTTAGAATTCTAAATTTTACCGCAATAAGCGTTGGAGTACACTCCTAAAATTTTTAAGAGGAATCGCCGAATGAAGTACCTATCTTCTGTTTGCCTGTTCTTTGATAATAATTTAACATTTAGGCAAAAACGTTTAAAAGTCAAAATATTAAAGCATCAGCTTCCAAAGCATGACATCAGTATTCTCTCAAATACAAATTTGAAACTAGGTGATCCCCTGAGCAAAAACGAAGCAAATCACTCCTTCCCTGTTTGTTACTACACTTGAGGATAGATTCATTGTTTCATAGAGAAGTTTCATTCTTTATTATTTATTTTGTTTAATACTTGTAAAAATCTATATATTTATATTTTCAATGTTGATATTAAAATAATATAAATAGTTTATATTTCACTTTATAAATTATTTAAAAAAAGAAAACAAATAAAAAATATTGATTAAAATATTGTTTGAATTAATGTTCTTGCTTTAAAAACCTATGCCCATTCATTTTCCATTTCCTTCTTTTGATTGTTCAAATCAGTTTCCTCAAACTGTGGTCTGCCACACACTGGGACGAGTCTATGGGAGAAGTTCGACAAAATCTGGAAATTTTGAAAGCTTAAATTTTCGGAAATACGAACCAAAAAAGTTTAAGTGGTTTCATTGGGTCTGTCCTAAAATGCCCTTATACACGGAATCATCCCTTGAAATCAAATTTGTGACAAAATAAACGTCAAAATTTGAAATTTTAGCGAAAAATTTCATGTCCGATCTCTTTAATTAGCTCGTTCCACTGTGCGCCCGACCAAAGCCCAATTCACACTATCAAACTTTTCATCCAACATAATTGAACGGAAAGTTGGATGCAAAAAATTTGATTCAATTATCGTTTCAGTGTGATATCACCAGCCTAGTTCGCGAAGATACAGCTTCGGCTCGTGTCGGTCGAAAGATTTTGTTCCAACTTTTCGTTCAACTTTCAAAGTTGAACAAAAAGTTGAGTGTGACGTCACATTCAAGTTTTCGTCCAATTTTTCATCAAACTGTCGTTTTTTCTCGTCAATATCACACTATCCAACTTTTCATTCGACAGGTTGCATCCAAGAGTTGGATGAAAAGTTTGATGGGTACTATGAATTGAGCTTTAAATAAACACGGCTGGGGAGAAAGGAAAATAGGATCAAGAAAATGAGATGAGAGAAGTAGTTTAAGTGATTGCAGTAGTTCAAAGAAATAAAACATTTCTTAGAATCTGATCTCATCTGACTTAATTTAACAGAAACAAAACAAAGCAAGTTACTTATTAAGGAAAAATGAGTTAGAGGTGATTCTAATCCAAACTGACCGCACATTTTCTCATGCTAATATTTTTAAGTCGAGAAAAAATATTCCGAATATTTCTAAATATGTTGATATATATCTCTATATATAGTAAGTCGAGTTTAATCTATCTCAATGTCGTAGGCAAATAGTAAAATCAGGCATTTTGTCAAATGCCCGGGCAAATAGTCAAATATTCTAACTTAGATTGAAATTCTGGTTCTTTTCCTAATTTCAGACAAAGTAATTCATTGCTCCTGCAAGAAAAAATTATCGATAAAAATTTGCACACACAATAGTATTTTCAACAATTTTTAACTACTGAAGAGACACTGATTTTGAAATTTTCAGCAAATCGTAAAACACAGAATTGTTAGAATTTCAACATTTAAAAATATGAGAAACAATTGAGGAGGAAGAGACAAAAAGAGTTCGTAGGTTTGATGAGTTATTTTTCCAAAAATAGTGAAAAATCGTGAGCTCTTCGCCATAAATTCACAAAATTTTGTAGAGCGTCAAAATTTGACCACCTGCCTAGGCATTTGACAAAATGCCTGTTTTCACTATTTGCCTGCGACATCTAGGTATATCTTCAAGCACTGCGACTTACACCGTCGATAGGTATGCTATTAATACCATGTTAGTGTACAATGCTCAATGGTTTTTAGTTCCAAAATCAGCATTCTTTCCCACGCAACGGGCTGATTGCTGAAATTGACAAACAAAGCGATAGACAAAGAAGACTTAGGGAGTATGGAGGGATCTTATTGGTTGAAATGGGTGGTTCTCATAGACCAAGAGGGGAGATGATGGACTAACTATGGGGTTTCTAGTAGGTTGCCGTTAGTTAGTCTATTACCTACCTCTTTTGTCCATTGCAACTACCCGCTTCCACCAATAGGATCCCTCCAAATCCCTTTTGACTTTTTCGTCTACCAATTTCAACAATCAGCCCGCTGGTCGGAAAATAAATATTAGCATCATTTCTAGCTAATGATCTGAATAAAAAAAGCCAATCAATGAAGTAGATAGATAGGATTGGTGTACTGCCGTGCTAATGAAAACGCCGCATGAACCCTCAGGCGTTGCCAAATTTCCTTCGATAAAACACGAATCTCCTAGTGAACTTGTGAAAAATAAAATTTCCAATTTTTCAGATAAATTCGTTCCCAACCTCAACTAAAGTTTCTAAAAATTTCAAGGAAAAAGGTGCATAACGTTCCTCATAAGTAAACATTTTATCAAAGGAAATTTGGCATCTCTCAATGTCCATACGGCGTTCTTCCCTAGCACGTCAGTGTAGGTATATCTATAAAAAAACTGGAGGTATGCATTTTTTTTCTCGTAATTTATTTCGATCGATGTATTTACACTATTATACAAAACATGATTTGAATAAAAATAATATGTTAAAACTTAAAGAGACACATTAGTTTTGTAGCGGGGGAATTATTTTTCTAAGCGTGAATCCACCGAAATTAAGTCTTATTTACTCTTGGAAGATTAAAATAAAAAAGATGAAAAGGTACGCGACTCTACACTCGAAATTGCCATTTTATGGCCTGATTTACAAAACTTACAATACATTTTTGACTTGGCCAGTCACTGATTCCGCAAACTGATCAGTTTACTGGAAGAACGAGGCAGTAAAATTATTTGCTCCTGTATGTCCTCCAGTACAGACATCATTAAGATCAACTCGCGAGGAGAAAAATTGCATAAATCATAAGTTAAGTACAAAATTTTCAAAATACATGAACATTGCCGGAAGTATCGCCAGATGTATAACTATCGGCTTTCTAGCTTTCAACTTTTTGATCAAAAAAAAAAAAAAGCCCGAACAGGCTCACCCTACCTTTCAACAGTTTAGTAGATCAAGAATGAATTATATAAAACTAAGCATTTTTTCTCCCTATTACTGAATAAGGAGATACGATACATTGAACATTTCAAGTATTTTTCTTTACCTGAATCATTGAGAAGATTCGCAATAAAAAAAAAAAAACAAAAAAAAAAAAAAAAAAAAAAAAACAAAACAAAACTGCAGCAGTTTATTGTACATAAATTATTTTTGAAGTGCAAATTTGCAACGAATGTTCGCCCCGCCATCTATGACCGGTTCATACTTTGTCGACGATTCGAGAATTCATACACTAGAAGTAAGTGCGTTGCCTCTCACACAGCGGTTGTTAAAGTTAAGGTAAAGTTACGAGCCTGCCTCAGGTTATCGATATCACTCGTTCAGATAGCTATGCCTCAAGTGACCTCAAGTATACGCGTTGCATAGCTACCTTAGCAAGAGACATCTTTGACCTAAGTACGTACCTGCGGAGCAGATAACACCAGCCTCAACAACCGCCGAACAGTGGATCGAGTCAATAGGAGAGGTCGGACAAAATTTGGAAACTTTAAACGCTTATAACTCCGTTTATACAAAACTTTGAGGTTCTAAAAGTGATTCCATTGGTTTCCTCGCGAAATTTGCATTGCGTAGCACCCCTTGAGCTTTAAAATGTGACGAAATGAATATCAAAATTCGCTGTTTTTGTCAAAAATTTCGTGTCCGACCTCTCGAATTGAATCGATCCACTGTGCGCCGTGTACGAGCGCGCTTCTTCTCAGTGTAAGACATTTTTCGACTCTAATCTCACAGAATTCGGTCTTTTAGACCCGTCCCAGAGTTTGCTATAGTTGAATAACACTAAGCACTAGTGTCGTTCATACATGGAGAGTTCCTGAAGAAAACACATATGCGAAGGCCTCGGACTATTGACAATGTCAGATGGGGATGAAAAGAAATCAGAATACGAAGAGGAGGGGGAAAAAGGAGAAGGAAGCAGAAAAGGAATAAAAGTGAGAGAAGGAAGAAATATACAAACGAACATTAATCCAGGGGATTCTTCCGAAGTGCACTTAATGCAGTTCGAAACGGAAATTCTCGTCATACAGGAAGAGGCTCATTCGAGCACAAATTTTCCCTCGAAGAGGTATGCTGTTTGGTGGAACACTACGACGGCGTAAGTCTGCAATCACGTAGGTATCTCGTTTGCGGTGTTGGGAAATCTCCGCCTCTACGTTATTTCTTAAAGGAGAACAAATTAACAACAAAACTTGAAGTTTTTGCGGAATTTTTCTCGCATAAAGAAGAAAAATCGCGGCAGTTTCAAAGAACTGTTGTTGAGTAGTTTTCTATTTAAAAAATAAAACATGACAGGAAGTCTACGACGTCGCAAACTGAGGTATGTAATTACCGACTTACATCGTCGACATGCGTTTCACGCCGACCAGCGACCGCACTGTGTTCACCGCGATGCGTGAAGTATTCCTGCACTTTTGTAGGCGCTACGGACAACCGTAGACAAATCGAGATTCGTGATTGTGGATTCACAGCGTCGACGAGTTGCAACCTATCAGGAAGGTGACTCTGGACGCACTTCGGTATTCTTGGTCCCTTCATCAACGCAGCGCCAACCTATAGCTTAATTATAGTGTACCAAACAGCACATCGACGGTGAAACTACCAAACCACGTATCTCGTTTGCGGTGTTTAAAAATCTACGCTCACATTTTATTTTTTTGAAGTAGACCAAATCAATATCATTCCTTGAAATTTTCACGGAATTTTCTCCGCACAAAGAGGATAAATCACAGACATTTTCAAGACTGGATGTTAAGTAGTTTTTCATTTAAAAAATAAAGTATGACAGGAAGTCTGCGACGTCGCAAACCGAGATACGTGGTTTGGTAGTTTCACCGTCGATATCCCTTCCAGGCAGTACTCGAAAGATCTTAGTCTGCTCATTATTTCTGGGTCACCTGAATCTCTCTCCTCTTTAGCTAATTTTGTATATTCAATTTCATTTGCTCCTTTTATAACTCTTTTACTAATTTTCGTTTCTTACTCACTGTTTTCTGTTGTCTACCTTTTATAAGTCCACTGCTTTTGTAATCTTTGTTCAGTAAAGATCGCTTGAAAAAAAAAAAAAAATACTACTGCTATGTTGATGGGCCGGTGGTTGGTTGGGTTCAGAAGAAGTGTTTCTCCTTTTTGGGCTCGCTGGAGATGAGCTCCTTGCGCTTCCAGATGGTGCTCTTGGAGCGGGCCTGGGGGACGGGCCCGGAGACGGAGCCGGCGGTGGCCCTGGACGTGTCCTCCTTGATTAAATGCTTGGTGGCGTGGCGCGTGTCCACGTAGCTCCTGCCGCTCCCGCTGCTCTTGGGCCCTGGGGCGGCCCCCGAGCCGGAACCCGATCCCAGCATCCGTTCAATGTCGGCCGTCTTGGAGCGGAGAACCGCGCCGCCGATGCTCGAGATGCTCGCCGGCGCCCGCTCTTGGCTCTTCGGCGCCGCTTTCTTGCCCACCGACCACGAGCTGCTCGACACCGCTGACGAGGACGCACTCTTCGCCACCTTATAGCAAAACCAAAAAAAAACTAATCAGGCCAAGTTTTTTTTTTTGAGAGTTTTGTGGCTTCTATTCATTTTGATATAAATCTTTAGGAATCTACAGCCATCTATAGACGCTATTTATTGTCCTTAGACATCAGCGGGCTGATTATTGAAATTGATCGACAAAGCTATAGACAAAGGAGACAAAAGAGTTATGGAGAGATCCTATTGGTGAAAGCGGGTGGTTGCAATGGACAAAGGAGGTAGGTAATAGACTAACTAACGGCAACCCACGAGAGACCCGACAGTTAGTCTATCATTTTCCCCCTTAGTCTATGAGAGCCACCCATTTCAACCAATAGGATTGCTTTATACCCCCTATGTCTTCTTTGTCTATAGCTTTGTCCATCAATTTCAATAATCAGTCCGCAGGGAGTTTGGTAGACATCCATGCTCGGGCTTATAAATTTTCACGGATTAAGGCCGAGTGAATTCCACTTGCAGATCCACTCGTCAGTTCCACGGAAATGTGTCGCCATTTAGGCTAGCAAATTTCCAGGGATTAAGGCCGAGCGAATTCTGCTAGCAGATCCACTCGTCAGTTCCATGAAAATTTGTCGCCAACACCGGGATTCGAACTCAGGACCTATTGACCTAGAGTCAGACGCGCTGACCACTAGGCCAACCTGGCCGGCATCAGTGAAAGTTCCAAATGAGGGGTTTCAGGACATTCCGTCAACGATTTTTTGTCCACGCATCTGTTCTGCACTGAAAAAAAAAATTCTCGGCGTTTTTACCATGGTCCGTTGGTACCTTTACCATCTCACTTTTTTTTTACCAATTAATGGTAATTTTACCAAGAAAAAACTGGGATCAAATATAACCCTGAATTCTTGGCAATTTTACCCTTTTCTTAGTAAATACACCGAGATTTTTTTTCAGTGTGTCCAGTAGTTTACATCCATGCGTAAAATAAGCAACAGTGACTTGGCTCAAGCATTATATTTAAGTCCGATTTTAAAATTATATCGACAATATCGGAATGAGAAAATGGAAAGAGAAGGAGGTGTTGTTATGGTAACTCATTTTCTAAATGAAATGTTACTTCCTCCTTGTGATTCATCTTAGTAAAACGTAGCAAACATTTGTAAAACATTTTCAAACGATGGCATCGATATTAATCTCAATGAGTCGTGTGTTAAAAGGAACTGTACAAAAATAATTAAAAGAGGGAAGAAACCAAAAAGCACGCAATCTTTGGTTTTAACCCATTTGTACATCGATCTGTTAGAATCAAATACGTCCGATTTTGAGCGTTTGGTTGCGCTGCAGCACAGTAAAAGCACAAAATATGAAAGAAAAAATTAGAGGGCTTTGAAAATCATTAAATTTGACACGGAATCACCTTAGTCTGTACAGAATGCATGATATATTTTCCTTTAAAACATATATTTTTTCATCAATTTTAATAAGAATAGTCCATGCAGATAGTGTGCATGAATTTCAAAATCATGAGTTGAAAAACGCTGACTGCGAGTTTAAATATTAGAGCCGAACAGAGCGGAGCGGCGTGCAGCCAGCGCGAGAGGCTCACTGGCGCCTACAAACCTGAGTAGATACTTCAACCATTGCGGAATGCGTGAAGTATCTACTTAGGTTTGTAGGCGCCAGTGAGCCTCTCGCGCTGGCTGCACGCCGCTCCGCTCTGTTCGGCTCTAATATTTAAACTCGCAGTCAGCGATTTTCAACTCACGATTTTGAAATTCATGCACACTGTCTGCATGGACTATTCTTATTTAAATTGATGAAAAAATATATGTGTCGGCTTTATCAGGCGTCCTCATTTTCGTGCTTAAGTCAGGTGATATGCTATTGGCAACTCATGAGGTTGCTTTCAGGTGTGCTGGTCGATTAAATGATTGATTTCCTCCTTTAACTTGTATGGTCTGGTTGACAAGCCCAAAATTTCAACAAATACGAATTCAATGCAGAGACGAATCTCAATAACTGTTTAAAACTACCCAAAATGTTTTTTTTGTTTTTTTCCTTCTCTTTTTTCATTGAGAGGCTGAAGCCCTATCTATAGTTCTTATAGGTTAACTTTAGCCTTAGTCGCTAGACAAACAGCCACCGCACTTGGTAAGTACACAATGACACATCCATCCTCCATACTTTAAAATTTACATTGAGCCTGATGAGTATCTGTTACTGCTGATCCACTCGTCCCTTCCTTGAAAATTTATAGCCACCACTGAGACTCGAACCCGTGACACATTGGTCTGGAGTCAGACGCGCTGACTACTAGACCAACCAGCGGGCTGATTGTTGAAATTGATAGACAAAGAAGACATAGGGAGTATACAGCGATCCTATTGGTTGCATTTGATGGTTACTATAGACAAGAGGAGAAAATTATGGACTAACTATAGGAACTCTCGTGGGTTGCCGTTAGTCTTTGCCTACCCTCTTTGTCCATTGCAACCACCTGCTTCCGCCAATAGGATCCCTCCGTATCCCTTTCGTCTTATTTGTCTGTAGCTTTGTCTACCAATTTCAACAATGAGCCTGCTGGCGGCTTAAAATGTAGATATAGTATCCCAACTCTAGTCCTGTTCAACATAGACCACCGCCACGAATCTACATAAATAGTTTTGGAAGAATATTTAGATTACTCTAACTAACTAACAAGTCGCTCTTATATCGCTTCTGTGCGCTCTGCGACACCCAACCGCCACTGATTGCGATCCTGTCAGAGCTCCTCCGGCAGATCGCATCTCCTCATTTCTTGCCTTATTCCCTCACGGAGAAAAAAACTTCGTGCGTGGGACCCGAAGTTTAGGTCATATGGATCTCTGAAGTTTTCGGATTGAGCATCTGAACACTTTAGGTCCAGCTGCTGAGGTTCGGATCACACATCTGAAACTTCAGTTCTTACATCTGAAGTACTTCGGTTTTCACATCCGAAAAACTTCGGTTCTCACATCCGAAAAACTTCGGTTCTCTCATCTGAAGTAGGTACTTCAGATGTAAGAACTGAAGTTTCAGATGTGTGATCCGAACCTCGACAGCTAGACCTAAAGAGTTCAGATGCTCAATCCGAAAACTTCAGTGATCCATAAGACCTAAACTTCGGGTCCCCCGCACGAGGTTTTTTTCTCCGCACTCAATCCACGATTTGGCAGGGCGTCCTCTACGCTAGATTACTCACCTTGTTTTTATCCTCCTTGCCCGAGGAGATCTTATAGACGAAGGAGCGGGCTGGCTTCTCCGGCGGGATGACGATGCGGGAGACGATGGGCTCGGGGATGTAGTTGACGGAGGAGATGGCCGAGTCGGGGGAGTTGGGCGGGCTGGAGGCCCACGAGGGCGGGGAGGTGAGGCCCAGCTCGGAGCCGGAGCTGAGGCTGCAGACGGAGGAGGTTGTGTTCCCAGGGGGGCTGCTCACACCGTGGGCCTCGTAGCCCGGGCTCAGTTGCTGCGGCGTGGACAAGTAGTAAGGTGGAGATGTTGACGAGGAATCGCTGTCCGTTGGCAGTTTCCCACGCATCGAGAGCAGTTGCACTGGTAGTCGACAACCTGATGCAAGAACAATGAGAATGAACCACAAGAACGAAAACAATTTTCAATACCACGGGATATGTAGATCGCATTTTGCAAAAAGGAACCAGAAGCGTTGCAATGATGCTAAGATTGCGCATTTTCATCCTTTGTAATGAAATTACTAGAATCATGAGAAAAAATGAAATTTATATGGTAATTTTTGTCGAAATTTACAGTTTTTAGCGAGTAAGATAGAAACAGTCAATAAATAATCAGGTTTTCTTTCCAAGGAAAGAAAACCTCGAGTTAGGTTACTTAACCTCGGGTTAGGTTAACTTATTTTGTCTTGACAAAATAAGTTGCGCAATCTTTGCAACATTGCAATGCTCCAGAATCCTTTTTACAAAATTCCTTTTTCCAAGGAAAGAAAACCTCGAGTTAGGTTAACTTATTTTGTCTTGACAAAATAAGTTGCGCAATCTTTGCAACATTGCAATGCTCCAGAATCCTTTTTACAAAATTCCTTTTTCCAAGGAAAGAAAACCTCGAGTTAGGTTAACTTATTTTGTCTTGACAAAATAAGTTGCGCAATCTTTGCAACATTGCAATGCTCCAGAATCCTTTTTACAAAATTCCTTTTTCCAAGGAAAGAAAACCTCGAGTTAGGTTACTTAACCTCGGGTTAGGTTAACTTATTTTGTCTTGACAAAATAAGTTGCGCAATCTTTGCAACATTGCAATGCTCCAGAATCCTTTTTACAAAATTCCTTTTTCCAAGGAAAGAAAACCTCGAGTTAGGTTAACTTATTTTGTCTTGACAAAATAAGTTGCGCAATCTTTGCAACATTGCAATGCTCCAGAATCCTTTTTACAAAATTCCTTTTTCCAAGGAAAGAAAACCTCGAGTTAGGTTAACTTATTTTGTCTTGACAAAATAAGTTGCGCAATCTTTGCAACATTGCAATGCTCCAGAATCCTTTTTACAAAATTCCTTTTTCCAAGGAAAGAAAACCTCGAGTTAGGTTACTTAACCTCGGGTTAGGTTAACTTATTTTGTCTTGACAAAATAAGTTGCGCAATCTTTGCAACATTGCAATGCTCCAGAATCCTTTTTACAAAATTCCTTTTTCCAAGGAAAGAAAACCTCGAGTTAGGTTAACTTATTTTGTCTTGACAAAATAAGTTGCCCAATCTTTGCAACATTGCAGTGCTCCTGATTCCTCTTTGCAGAATGCAATCCATGTGTCCTAATCAAAATGGACCACTAGACAAGATACCAAGTCAATCATTCTGCTACTTGTTTCCTAACCAAAATGTCACATAGAACACGATTTGCGGAATGAAAAGGAGAGGTCGATCGTTAAGAGCCTTTTTGGGCCCACTCTGAAATTCCTCAACTCCGTTGAATGCGTTTTCACAAGCGGGAGGTTTGAATTCACGCGTCAAGAAACATTAAATATCTAAGTTAGGAGTTAATTTTAGTGTATGATACACTGAAATCAACTCCTAACTAAGTTATTTAATATTTCTTGACGCGTGAATTCAAACCTCCCGCTCGTGAAAACGCAATACGTGAGTCAAAGCGCACTCTAAACTTTCCTATGACAATCTCTGCGATATGAAAATGTGGAAACCTTAATCTTAATCTTTAACTCAGCTGTATATCAAATTGTTTACGCTTTGAACGATAAAGAGTGAGAAAGGAACACTTTTCGTTTGAGAAGCCTACCAAAACTGTTGTGAGGCGTGACTTGACTTGCGTAGAGGAATGCGTTTCTTGTGACCAGGCAATTCAAAATTTCCGTAACCAATGTAAAATAAAAACGTTTTTATCTTGGTAAGGAATTGATTTCAGTAATTTCCAATGCAAGAATCGTGTCCTACGTGAAATTCTAATTGAGAAAAATGTATAAGAATGCTTAAATCTGCACCTTGTCTAGTGGTCCGTCGTATGCACCTGTTAGCGGCCAAACCCGATTTTAGGCCAACCTAAAATATGTTGTAAGTCAATTTTTTCTAATCGCTTCTAAAAATGTATCATCTTTTTAGTAGTAGATTGTACCAAGTAAAATATGATATTATTCTTCGGAGATTCCTACTGAAATTATGTATCTTTCATCGTGATAGACAGCCAATATCACATGATCTAACGGTGCTATCATGCTATCAATATACAAGGTCTGTTAGATTAGAAACCGGATTTTGGTCATAACTACCCCATAATGCGTCCAAATTACGTTTTCTTGAGCTCTTCTGATAGCTGGAAATATACTTAAGAACGCTACGTTCACAGATTTTGTTTATTTTGATCAGTGTTTATTCTGTGTCATCTTGAATACGAGTAAGTCAGGTGCGTTTTGCGATTTTCATCATGCGATCACTGATAGAACAAAGATTCAACATTAAATTTTGTTTTAAACTCGGTATACCTTGTTCCAAAACTTTTGGTATACGCTAAGTAAAGTTTACCATGATCATTGTATGGGATGTTCCCACTGTTTTGAATGAGTTAAACGATTCAAAACTGGTCAGGAGTTTGTCAAAGATGAGGAGCATGGGAATCGACCCTCAACGGCAACTGACATGTGTCACGTGGAAGAAATGCGGGCAAAAGTGCTCGAAAACGGTCGTTTCGAGCTTGTTGAACAGAGTAATATTTCTGAAGGCTCTGTACATACAATTTTGATAGAATATGTAGACACGCATCGAGTTTCAGGTACACTTGCCCCTTGATTGTTGTCCGTTGAACGAAAATCCAACCAAATGTCAATTTCCCTTTAGCTGCTTGAACGTTCTAACAGTGATCCTACATTTTTGGATAGGATAATTTTCGGTGACAATATTTTAAAGTACGGCTACGATATGGAGACAAAACTCCAATCGTCCTTGTGGGTTGAAAAATGTAGTGCAAGACCGAAAAAAGAGAGGCAAGTTCGGTGAAACATAAAAATCGCAAAACACCCTTGAGGTTGCCTTACTTCAAGCCACATACCAACGAAGCTCATTAGGATTTTTCAAACTTATGAACGTAGCGTTCTTAAGTATATTTCCAGCTATCAGAAAAGCTCAAGAAAACGTAATTTGGACGCATTGTGGGCTAGTTATGACCAAAACACGCATTGCACAATGCTTGAAGTATCCACTTAGGTTTGTAGGCGCCAAAGCGCCCTGGCCGCCCGGGCGCTGTGCGGCGGCGCCTGAAGCAACTATTTCACGACAGAGGTGTTGCACAGTATTATACGAAATTGAACGTATTAAGAATGACAGGCATCCTTTAAAAGTACAGATCTTTCCTCGCAAAATAAATCAAGATACTTATCGTACACAGGAAAAATCTAAGAGCCTTTAGCTGAGGCAAATATAGCGGTTTATCCGGTTCAGGTATAACAAGGTGGAAATTTCTTGAAAGATAATTAAGTCCTGTTACACCAAAGAGATGTAGAGAGTTTTAGTGAATTTTGTCTCATGGAATTGGCGCTCCCCCATTTTTACCAAAACTCTCAACTACATATATTTATCCGTTGGACCAAACAGACAAAACAAAAAAAAACAAACAAACCCTCATTCTTCCAAGACATTATACATTTTCTTCCAAAAACGTCGTGAGCAATTGTCGTTTGTACTTACAAGTGGGCCAATTATCTTTGGGTCTCAACTGGCACGTGGACCAAAACTCCCGTGCCGAAAAAACGCGTGGACGTAAATTACTGGAAAAAACAGGTGCGCGGACAAAAAATCGTTGACGAAATGTCTTATAACCAAATGAGCTATTGTTGTCTGAGCAATCTGATTTGTTCATCATGTAGAAGTGTTGGATGTTATAGATATGGGAAAGATTTCCGTTTCTTTTTTCAATGTTTTTTAGTTTTCACTATCATGCTTTTGAATATGATTGAGAGTTAAATTAAAATTATGTGGACATCACTAAGTAAAAGGCATCTTATTACATAGGAATGTTCGAAAAAGTATACCCTTTAAAGGATTAAAAAATAATATACTTTTTAAACTTTCTCTGAAGACAGATTCCTTTTACTGAATGAAGTCTGCGTTAGGTTAGGTTTTAAGCACCGTAAGAAAACAAAAAAAAATATTGGTTTGATTCAATAACGTGCGTTAGAGTTTGCTGAATGAATGGATGTTCTTGCAGAGCGAGAAACGTTTCTCCTGTCAAAAAAAAAATAAAAAACCGACGCAATGCATGAAAGCACGTTTTCTACTTTAACAAAAACAATTCCTTCAGAAATCCGATCTCCCAATGAACATTAGGAGTATACTTGAGATCAGGATATTTGGCTCATTCGTTTCTTAAACTCGTTAATATAATCCGAAGAAAAAAAACACGCAAGGTTTTTGGATGTCTCCTCCTTTTGGATCTGCTTCGTCGCAACATGTCCATTTAATAAATAGACTACCTCAATAGAAGCGACAGCTTCGTAAGAACCAATGTTAACATTTATCTTCCCAGGGTCGGTCAATCTTCGCTTCGCACTTATTGACACCTGATTTGAGACTAACCTACGATTATAAAATTGGAACTGAACATACAATTTTAGCCAACTTTACAGTACTCCTCCGGATTAATGGAAGAGTAGTGTAAAAAATATATTTTAATTTCTAAAAACGTCTGTAACCGTTATTATTCGGCCTCTCCAGAGCGTCGACATGCCGCAGACGCAAACATGACTTATTCGCTCAGTTTCGTTTCGATGACATTAAAATGGTGGTAGTTTTCGCTTCTGTTGACGTAGTCTATTTATTCTATGACATGGCCGAGAGCGAAAAAATCTTAGAAAATAAGGAACTTACTATCATGAGTTGACTGCCTCAAACTCTCAGCTGATATGTGTCCGGAGTCTTCTATGTAAGGAATATCACTATCGTCTAAATTTAGCGCTAACGTCGTCGACGGTCCTCTCGGAGCCGATATTTTCAAACTTCCTGTAATAGCATCTCCCAAGTCTTCACTCCCATTACTCTGCAACATAGATTCAAAGTGTGTTGCGGAATATTGCAAAGTCTGAAAGTTTACCCAATAGCGTTTTAAAATTCACCGCCTTTAGGTTTTGGAAGATATGACTTGAATCGATCCTTTTAAATTCTACACAAATCTTACAGTTCTCAGTTCCCCGCGAAAAATGTTCAAAATCTTGCCCTTAAAAATTGTAAAACTCCAATTTTCAGTTCGATATAGTCTTCACGTGATTTATTTCAATTACTTTAATTTTTTCTCTCCTCTAACCATTTTCCCATTACTCTGCAACATAGATTCAAAGTGTGTTGCGGAATATTGTATAGTCTGAAAGTTTACCCAAGAGCGTTTAAAAATTCACCGCCTTTAGGTTTTTGGAAGATATGACTTGAATCGATCCTTTCAAATTCTTTACAAATCTTACAGTTCTCAGTTCCCCGCGAAAAATGTTCAAAATCTTGTCCTTAAAAGTTAGAAATCTCCAATTTTCAGTTCGATAACGTCTTCACGTGATGTATTTCAATCACTAAAGTTTTTTCTCTCCTCTGCTTCTATTAATAATGAAGAAATATGGTCATGGACAAGATTATCTTTCTGCTCTTTTCGCCATCACAAACATTTTAAGATGTAAACCGTACATCATTTTGAACTATCTGTAAGTCTCTTTAAAAACAAAAATACAACAAAATTGAACATTTCTTCGCAGATCCTCAAATAACTATTTCTTTGGTCTGGCTTCAAGCTAAATTGTCTTCTTTGAGAGAGGCGCAGAGAGTTGGAAAAGCTTAAGTCGTTTGTAAATAAAACTGCAAAAGCTCAAAAATATGCGTGCGATTCAATGTTGAAACTGGACCCTGATGACAAAATTTAGTAGTGAAAAACATGTGAGCACGTGCAAGAGATTACTTTAAAAATGTTAAATGTCAATAATTCAGAGCTAGCATTTTCACACATTTTGTGTGAAATACCATACCTGGGGAATGAAATACCATAAGTATCGCAATTGCTTTGATTGACCATACTACCGTCCTAAGGAAAAACCGCGTATGAACCTTCAGGCGCTGCCAAATTTCCTCTCATAAAACGCAAATTTTCTGGTAAACTTATGAATATTTTTCTCCTAATTTTTCAGATAATTTTGTTCGCAATTCCACCTAAAGATTCTGAGAATTTAATAGAAAAATATGCATAACTTTCCTCAAAAATAAACATTTCATCAAAGTAAGTTTGGCGACTCTCGAATGTTCGTACGGCGTTCTTCCTTAGCACGGCAGCACAGAGATAATGGTTTGAAAGCTCATTTTTGCACTGCATTTTCTCTCATCGCTGGAAAAAAAAAACACACACATTGGATCTAGAGTCCAGACTCTTAAAGACATCGACAAGAAAAAGTACTCTTGATTCAATCAGAATCTTGCTTAAGTCAAGAACCAAGCCTCTTAATTTAAACGGATTTCGTTTTGATTCAAGCAAAAATCCGATTGAATCAAGAGTATTTTTTCTTGTCAATGTTTTCAAGAGTCTCGACTCTAGATCCAATGTGTTTTTTTTCCAGTTAGGAGAGATTTCCTCTATCTTTTTAATTTGCAACTAAGCAGGCGATTCGCAGTTTTAAGACCGTCACTTTCACGTGCACAAGGAACTTGAATTTGTATTTGGCAAATCGTCAGGTGAGTCAACTGAATTAACCAAATGTATTACCTGCTGGAAATGAGCGCTGGGGCGACGTCCGAAGTCCGATAACCTGACGTCATCTGGGTGCGATGATGAAGATTTTCTTAAGGAGAGTCCATCCGGCCGCCGGGTTTCGTCTCTAGATCGTCTTTTGGCCCGTTCCGCTACTCTCTCGTGCCTGAAAAATTAAAACACCGTCAGAGGCGGATCCAGCAATTTGGCAACACCGGATTTTCTCCATTTGAATCTATGCTAAATAATCTATTCTTGTCGGAGTACCTCGCCCTTCCAAGGTTCGATTTATTTCCATAGGTTTAATGGAGAAAAGACACTGTTGCCAATTTGCTGGATCTGCCACATGAAGACCATATTATAGAACGGGATAATCGATGGGGAAACGTGTCAACGTGTCGATTTAAAATATATCGTATATACGATATACGTGTATACCTTTTTTTAAATGATAATCATACTTCGTTTTAAAAACATTATATTTTTAAAACGAGGCAAATATTTGTAAAACCTTTTCCAGGCGATGGCATCGATATCAATCTCAATGAGCCGTACTTGTGTTGAAAGAAACTATACAAAAATGAAAAAGAGAGAAAAAACCAAGGAGGACGCAATCTATGGTTTTTTCTCTCTTTTTCATTTTTGTATAGTTTCTTTCAACCCACTTTTACATCGATCTTTTTAGTCAAACACGTCCAATTTTAAGAGTTTGGTTGCGAATACACCACGCTGCAGCACAGTAAAAGCACTAAATATAAAAGAAAAATTAAAAAGCTTTAGAACTCATTAAATTAAACACGGGACCACCTTAATATTTTCAAAACACACTTTATGTTTTCCTTTAATACATATTTTTTTTTTCGTCAATTTAATGAGAATAATCCGTGCAGAGCGTGCAAGCGTTTCAAAGTCATGAGTTGAAAAACGCCGACTCCGCGAGTTAAAGCATTAGAGCCTAACACAGGGCGACGCGACATGCGCACTGGCGCCTACAAACCTAACGGGATACTTCACGCGTTGCGCAATGCGTGAAGTATCCCTGTTAGGTTTGTAGGCGCCTATGCGCGTGTCACGTTGGTCGCCCGCCGCGCCACGGAGTGCTGCGGCGTTTCAAGCAACTATTTCGCAACATAGGTGTTGCACAGTAACATACGAGATTGAAGGCGCTCCAACGTATCAAGAATGACAAGCTTCCTTTAAGGGGACAGAGCTTTCCTTGCAAAATAAATCAAGATACTACGTTACAAAAAGAGAGCGGTAATCTGAAAAACTCACTCAGTCCTAGCATCCGTATTTAATAACGTGTAGCATAATTTTTGAATTTCATTAGAGAAAAATGTGACTCGATTTATGCAGAAACATTCTTGAGTATGCCGTCAAGAAGATTTTATTTTGAATCAAGAATAAAATATCTGAATAAAAGCGGGTTTCTGCTTGATCTAAGTGACTTTTTTTTTAAATTAAGCATCCTTTTTTCTCTAAATAGGCATTATTATTTTTATTGATTTATTAAGGACATCTTCTCGGCGGTAAATTTGAGCATATTTATGTTTGAATCAAGTCACTTTTTCCTCTAATTAAGTTCAAAAATCATGCTAAACGTTACTGGATCCAGATACTAGGACTTAGCAAGTTTTTCGACTACAGCTTTCTTTTTTTCGTCGTCACTCGATTTAATTTGCGAGGGAACTTCGTGCTTTTGAAAGATGCCATCAATCATGATACGTTGGGGGTGCCTTCAATCTTGTATGTTACTGTGCAACACCTTCGTGGCGAAATAGTACTTTGAAGCGCCGCGCCGTCGCGAAGTTATCGGACACAGGAAGAATCTAAGAGCCTTTAGCTGAGGAAAAGCAAAAGGTTCATCCGGCTCAGGTATAAGACGATGAGATTTTCTTGAAAGATAATCAAGTCCTGTTGCACCAAGGTGTAGAGAGTTTCAGTGAATTTTCCCTCATGGAATTGACACTAAAATTCTCAATTATATATTTGTTTCCGTTTGGCCAACCAAACAAACAAAAAACGAGCAAACCCTCATTCTTCCAAGACATTTTACATTTCATCCAAAAACGTCGTGAGCAAATGTTGTTTGTATTTACATGTTGACCACTTAACTTTGGGTCTCAATAGTTGGTAAGTGGACCAAGACTCCCCAGCCGAAAAAACGCGCGGACTTAAACTTCTGAAAAAACAAGTGCTCGGACAAAAAATCATTGACGAAATGTCCTATAACCAAAGCCAGTCACATTAAAATCAAACCGAAAAAAGCCTGTTTGAAGTTGAATTCTTCCATTTGATTGAAAAACATTACTTAAGTTTAAAAAAAAAACTTTTAAAATTTACAACAACGGAAACCTTTCGACGGTATTTTTTCAAGTATATAATTTACGTCTCGTAAAATCTCCGCACAAGATACTCTAATAAGCTTGGCACTGTAGATTTTTCAAGAATTTTTAATGCTAATCACTGCTTCCAGTTTACTTTTCGTGATCAGTCAAATTTTACCTTCTGTTTAACCTAGAAGAATATCTAAAAAGGATTTCCTTATTCTTAACTTTTACCTGTTTCTCAAAAGTTTTATTTTTAACTTTTACAAGTTTTTAAAAACATTTTTAAACTGTCGTTATTACTAACAATAAGATACTCGTTTGATGACATCAAATTACATAGGTTACACCTGATCGGCATTTATTGATAGTTAGGCCTAGAAAAAAAATGACGAGCAAATATTATTATTCATTTTTTGAATTCTGATAAAGCAGGTATAATGCCTAGTATTCTGTTACAAGGATGGTGATTGGTGCCAGTCAAATCAGGTTTTGGCCGCGCAAGGCGACAAGCAACTATATTAACGCCGATGCGGTCAAATTGCCTACCCGTCATTTTGAAGGAATTTTGTATCGTCAGATTCAACTCATCTGCAGCCTGATCATTTACTTCGCTAGTTACGGGTGATGGATACGGCATATCTATCTATTGGTGCATTCTGTCGCTTGTTAAGTGTGCCGACCATTTACCTCGTATCTATTCCACCAGCTCTAGATGGATAAATTTATCTAGAGATACGATAGATACGGTCCGCAGTGCTTCGCGATCTAACTGAAAAGATTTCTTTCTTTTCAAACAAACACGACTCATTCCTACATCTCTGGAGAAAAAGGAGTGACTTCACGCCCGTAAATGTGAACATTGCCCGATTTGTGAACATGCCCGAAAAATAAGAGCACGACTAAAAAGCACGATTTCCGTAGTTTATTGTGGTTTTTGCGGGAAACACAAAAATACAGGGACCTTCATTTATTCATTTTTTTTAAAATAAAATTTTCTTTAAAATTCATTTTTTTTGAAATTCCAGCTTCTTCGGACTAATGTCACTGGACAATGGAGATGTTGCATGTGTGAGGAATTTGCGATTTGACTATTGATTCTTATGTAAAAGTTCGCGAGAAACACGAAGGTGCCACTGTTTTTTTCTGAAATCAGCTCCAAAGCTCAAAAAGAGCTCTTAAGTTGAAGCCAAAATGAAGGGGATACCCCACGCTATCCTGAGAGTCCACCTCTACATCAAGACAAACTCTCCATGCAAAACTAGGGAGCAAATACATCAGCAGGGTTGCCGTGTTTTCAGTTTTGGAGTCCCCAAATAAAGTGGCAGCCCTGTCAATGTATTTGCACCCTATCTTTGCATGGAGAGTTCGTCTTGATGTAGAGGTGGACTCTCAGGATAGCGAGGGAGGGATCCCCTCCATTACAGCCTCAACTTGAGAGCTTTTTGGAGCTTAGGAGTTCATTTCACGGAAAACCAGTGGCACCATCGTGTTTCTCGCGAACTTTTACATTAAAGTTTATATACTTTACAATTTTACATTACAACTTTTACATACTTTTACAAGAATCAATTGTCAAATCGCAAATTCCTCACACATGTAACATCTTTATTTCCCTGAAAGTTCGTATTTTATCAGAGGGGATTTGGTAACGTCTGAAGGCTCATTTTTCCTTGGAACGGTAGAGCTCTCCCATTTACATTAGGACTCTAGGTACCCTATATGATTTGGTGACAGTGGAAAAACAAGGATGAAAAACGGGAAACAAGGCTAAAATACACATTTAATGAAACCCGAGACGTTTCTCGAGGCCCTTTCTCTCAGATCCCAGCCACCACCATGTAGGGCTCAGGTTTTTTTTTATCGTTTTTTCTTTTAAATTTTTATTGTTTCTGACTGAAAATGACTCAGTTTTGAGTCGAAACGTCTCGGGTTTCATTAAATGTGTATTTTAGCCTTGTTTCCCGTTTTTCATCCTTGTTTTTCCACTGTTATCATTGTCTTGGGCTGCTCCTAAAAATTTGTTTCTATGATTTGATGGCATTACCTTCTCCGGGCGTCGACTTCGCGGGGTCCACCGGTGCCGGCGTTCTCGTGGAGGAACTCCTCCCTGGACCAGAGCTTCTTCTCGGAGGTGGGGCCGGCGAGGGTGCTGCTGCTCGGCGAGGAGGAGGGCGAGAGGGGGGACTTGGAGCTGGTGTCCCTGTCCAGGGTCTCGGCGCCGGAGCTGAGCGTCCCGGTGCCCGGCGGCGAGCGCGGCTGGTCCTCCCCGAACGACGTCATCGACGGCACCGAGTCCACCGAGTTCCCGTCCAGCTCGTAGAACGCCTCGCTCGCCAACGCCACCTCGTCCGTCGCCTCGCTCTCCGGGTCGCATAACCTACAAACACACAACTCAAATTAGTCACTTTACCTCAAAGACATAAAGACGGAGTGCTAAAAGCAAAAAATGAAGTTACCTCTCAACCACCTCTACTATTGGCTAGAGGATTGGCGGTGAAATCGGGACAAGTTAGAAATTCAAATGTAGGGCGGGAACTGATTAAAATTGCGTAAACAAAGTATTCTAGGTTGATTTTGCCCAAATTCACTTACCCACGTACATTTTTTTAACTTTGTGTTATCTTTGGTCCGTCATCGATCGATTAATTTCATTTGAGAGTAACGGTCATCTAGGACTGTAACGGCCTGTTCGAACCGGCAGGACCACCATGAGCAGATGAAAAACTAACTTTACCTTGCTTGTTACCGAGCCAAAATAAGTGTATTATAAAAATTCATCGTCCCAGGTTTCTTAATATATTCGTTTTAGGCATTTAAAATCGGTTTAGAAGAAGAAATGTGGAAAAATCAAGAGGACAAGTTCAAATCAAATTTCCATTTGCCGCCATGGATTCCCGCGCTCATTTACACACTCAGACAAGCACCCAGCGCCAAACCAGGCTTCACTTTTTCCCCGTGCTTTTAGATACGAGCACTCCGTCTTTATGCCTTTGGTTTACCACCCTCGCACATTCCTTCGAATCTCCGAGAGACGCGCTCGTGTGGACAAGGCCTAAGAAAGGGTGGTTAAATCGAAAATCCTTGACACATGCAAGAACTCCACTGGCGATGCCTAATTGTTTGGCGTCCCACATCTAACGGTTTCGGGTTTAGGTGCAAAAAGGTATAAGGCAACGCCAATTAACCCAACTGCCTTGTAATTTCGTCGCGAACCGTTATTCCCGTAATTGATTGTCTGTTATCAATTTTTGCACGAGCAGAAAGGAGGAGTTGCTTTGTATTGAGAGCGTCTCAAAGACCACGATTTGCTTATTAGGATAATCTAAAATTCACTTATACATCCACAATCTGCGTGAAATAATTGCACATTCCATAGCGTCTCGCTCCCAATAGTATACCTATCGGCAAGTACGTTTTTATTGATTTGTAGAATCTAATGTCTAAACTATACACTTCGGCGTCAGATGTCCACTTTCGCCTATCTTGTGAAATGAAGGAGAAAATCTGAACTTCAATAATTCCTGAGACTACCCTGTTATGACACAATTGTAATTTTCCCCTCTTTGTTGGTGCTTTTCTTTACTGAAAAATTATCTAGTAGTTGTCTTCTCTCAAGGCTGTGTTTATTATTTTTTGCCTGGAAAGTGCTTAGTGTGCCCTTAAAACTTCTTAAAGTTTTACGTGTTCTGATTGAACTGCATACAGAGGAAACTCTCCTTTGAATCAGTACACTGGAAAAAAACCACATTGGATCTAGAATCCAGACTCTTGAAAACATTGACAAGAAAAAATACTCTTGATTCAATCAGATTTTTGCTTAAATCAAAAGGAAATCCGCTCAAATTAAGAGGCTTAGTTCTTGATTTAAGCAAAAATTCGATTGAATCAAGTGTATTTTTTCTTGTCGATGTTAGTAAGAGTCTGGACTCTAGATCCAATGTGTTTTTTGTCCAGTGTAAGAGTATATCTCGCAGTGAAATTTTTTTGAGAACACCTGGAATTCAAAAGTTGTCAAGTCAAGTTGTGAGATTCAGAGAATTTTATTTTTGACTCCCGATCGATCGGAACGAGAATTTCTCTCCATGCACGTCGACAGCGGAAAGACGTTAAATCTGAATACCTTAGGCGGGAAAATCCCGTGCGTACGTGCTGTGCTGTACGTGCGGCTTAGCGCGGGCCTTGGGTCAACTTTCAATTTCTTCTTTTCGCTCAGGGATGTGTGTCACCGGGCACCGCACGCGGGCCTAAGTCGCGAGCTGCACCCAGAGAAAACTAACTCAAGGTCTCTGCGTGCGTAATCATAGAGTTGGACGAAAATCCCTCACCGTTGCCGCCTTCCCGAATCCCACCAAAAACCGCACACCTAGACTACGGGTCCTCTTGTGTTTACGCGGTTCTTCATCAATGACGAAGATCTCTCGTATCTTATCGACAACTTGGCATCCTCGCGCGGGCATTTCACTCACCGCTCATTGACAACTGCCAAACTTGGCACAGGAAATCGGTTCTCATGGTTTTCGGTGCTGGGCCGGGTAAAAAGCTCGTAACTGCAGATGGAATCCTGAGTAGATACGTGGTTAGGCTGAACACTGGGTTTTGGCGAAGATGTGGCATCGCAACGAGTTCGGGGCTCGTATTCCACGCTGCAGTTGGACTCGTGCTTGTTGACGTCTCATGTGACGTCACGGACGGGCGTGACGTGGTCGACAATTCGGCAGACGATACTGCGCCCGGCCCGGCGTTTTGGAACGGTGACAACGCCCCGGGTCCCCGGGCCGTTTCCAGCGGATCTCGCCGGGCGGCGCTACGGAGAGAGCCGGGTGATTTACCCACCGGTGGCGGTCCAGTTCCAAGGCAAGAGGAAAATATGTGGAGAGAATTTGAAGGTGTCTGAAATTTGATGAATCCGTGTTGAAAGGGAAACTACCGAGTGAACTGAACACGATGATACTCTCACGGGGAAAAAAACACATTGGATCTAGAGTCCAGACTCTTAAAAACATCGACAAGAAAAAATACTCTTGATTCAATCCGATTTAAGCTCAAATCAAGAACCAAGCCTCTTAATTTGAGCGGATTTCCTTTTGATTCAAGCTTAAATCTGATTGAATCAAGAGTCCATATTCTTGTCAATGTTTTCAAGAGTCTGCAGGACTCTAAATCCAATGTGTTTTTTTTCCGGTGCTTGGTTCATAAATTGAACAATTATCTACGAAAATCCTGAGCAGGAAGACTTCTCTTGTGCGAGTGCATTCTATTAAGGTAAAGTAGTCTTCGAGCGACAAATAAAAAATGCCAGATCTTCAACTTCATTTTCCTTGCTAAATAAAACTGTTTGATTCGTCCGGACATCCAAGGGTTTCAACAAATTTAAGAGTCGAAATAAAAATCTCGAAAAATTGCGGCCATCCTTAAAAATCCTCGTTTCTAATTGAATCATATTCTATTAATCATTTTTACCTTCACGCTTTTATTTCTGAGAAAACGTTTTGCAGAGGAACAGAGAAATCAAGAAATTCAAAATGTCGAAAAACATCAGGGGAAAAATTTCCAAATATTCCCTGATCAAGGCAACATGAAATTCCTTGTGTACACAGACGGTCTACCAGGAATATTTTGTTGGCGAAAAGCGTCAGCTGTTTTGTAAAGTTTTGATTCCTCCAGTTTTTCATTTCTCAGTTTCAGTTCGGTATGATACCTTGCCCATAAAGGTGATCTAAAAGCGTCCTCCGAGTGTTATTTCTTTCCATACCACCTTTAGCTTTTACCTTTAGCCTTTAGGTTATGGGCCCAGAGCAGTGCAGTTTTTATTCGTGATTTCATTAAGTGTCCAATTAACAATGAGTGGTGACCATAAAACTAAAAGAAATATTAAGCCGTTCGACGGTACCAAATACTCAATTTGGAAGTTGCGAGTGCGAGCGGTCTTGGCCGAGTTAAAAGTCTTATCCGCCGTAGACTCGGTAACCACGGTTACGACTCAGACCGCGTCGGGCGATAACAGTGTTGCAAGTGGTGCAAGTGAAATCTCGGACGATTCGGACCTAAAAGCGAAAAATGTAATTCTCGAGTATCTCGCGGACTCTCACATTCACTTCGTTAGCAACGAAGAAAGTGCACGAGACATTTTCTTAAGTTTAGATGCCATTTACGAGAGGAAGAGTTTGGCCGCGCAAATATCGATTAAAAAGAAGTTGCTCGCGTTAAAATTCCAAGGACAGTCAGATTTAATGAAATTCTTCACAGTTTTTGACGATTTGATGACTGAGCTGAGTGCCGCTGGCGCCACGTTGACCGAATCTGATAAGGTGGCTCACCTTTTAGTGACGTTGCCAAGCAGCTATGATGGTATCGTTACAGCTATCGAGACTTTGTCAGAAAACAACTTGACATTAGCTTTTGTTAAGACAAGGCTACTTGATCATGAAACAAAGCTGAAGGGTGATGATGATACAAGCCCCAAAGTCCTCCTCTTGGACCACCAAAAACGAAAGTTCCCACTAAAGGATTCAAAGTTCAATTCTCAAAAGTTCAATCCGAACATTAAGAAGAAGAATAACTTCAAACCTTTTCAGAAGAAATCAATGGGATGTTTCCATTGTGGCCGTAAAAATCACGTGATCAAGGATTGCATTTACAGACGCAATCAATCGAGCCAAAATTCACCGAGACCCAACTTAAAGAGCGTGAAAGTTAAAGATAAAGATGACTATTCACCCGAAAGTGCAAATATCTCTGCTTTTGCCTTCATGGCGGGTGAATCTCAAGGAAATCAAGAAGCTGGATTCTGGATCCTGGATTCTGGAGCATCGGCCCATATTTCAAAAACTGATGCATTCTTCAACAGCAGCGTGACACTAGATCCTCCAATGAAGATTGCCATCGCAAAGAGTGGAGCCTTCATCACTGCCCTTAAAAAAGGGAATATCAACGTTACGACTCAATCCGGGTTCAGCGGACTTCTCGAGGACGTTCTATTCTGCCCTGAAGTTCCTCATAATTTATTGTCCGTGAAGAAAATCCAGGAAGCTGGATTCACGGTCACCTTCGATCAAAAGGGCGTACAAATTACAAAGGGAAGTACAGTGTTTTTCAAGGGTAAGCCCTTTCATAATTTATTTTCGATTACATTTTTGATTAATTCCCAGAATGCAAACATGCAAGTTTATAGTGCGATGGGCAATACTACTTATAAACTGTGGCATGAACGCTTAGGACATATTGGCAAGGGAAAATTTTTAGAGTTGAAAAGACATAACATGTTTGATGATATTGACAGGATCAAAAATGTTGCAGTGAGTGAACATTTTTGTGAAGCTTGTATTAAAGGTAAGCAAGCAAGGTTACCATTTCACAAGATAAAAGATAAAAGTCACGTCAATAGAGCGTTATTTATAGTACATTCAGATGTGTCTGGACCAATTAGTCCTCCAACTATTCTGAATAATCAGAATTACTTCGTTTTATTTGTTGATCAATACACTCACTACTGTGTAACTTACTTGCTTCAACAAAAATCGGGAGTTTTTCTGCTTTCAAAGATTTTGTAGCCAAAAGTGAGGCTCATTTTAATTCAAAATTCGTTACTCTCTACTCAGATAATGGTGGCGAATATTTCTCCACTGAGATGAAACAGTTTTGTATAGATAAGGGAATAACATATCATCCGACCATTCCACGAACGCCTCAGTTGAATGGGGTGGCTGAAAGAATGGTAAGAAGTATCACAGAACGGGCACGTGCAATGCTTCATGGAGCTAAGTTAGATCTTGCATTTTGGGGTGAAGCTGTCCTAACAGCTACGTATCTGATAAACTTGACTCCTACCAAAGCTTTATCAGCATGCATGACTCCGTATGAAGCATGGCATGGAAAAAAGCCCAAAATAGAATTTTTGAGAGTTTTTGGTTCTACGGTCTATGTCCACAACAAAACCAGGAAACGAAAATTTGATGAAAAATCCTGGAAAGCCATTCTAGTTGGTTATGAACCAAATGGATATAAAGTGTGGGACGTAGAAAACGAAAAATTTGTCAAAGTTAGAGATGTAATTGTTGATGAGACAAATTACCTGGTTTCGAGGCCTGTGCTGAATTTGAATAATATTCTAGAAAATCGAGATAAATATGGTGAAACCTATGGTGATAGGAATAGTGCAAACCATAAACTCGATAATGGTCAAGTATCAGTTTCACAGCAACGAGCTGGAGTAAATGAAAAATCAAACACGTGTGAGAAAACATGTGAGCCTTTTAAACCTGAAAACTCTAACAAGGACAAAATGGATGATAAGGATGTGAATGTTAATTTACCTACAGCAAACTGTGACTCAAAGCCCCATGAACTGAGAAGGAGTGAACGAATTAAGGGATTGCCACATGTTAGTTATGATGAAACCGATGATATAACTCGGTACATTTTAAGTGCTCAATCACTCGAATGTGACATTCCCTCTTCCATTAAAGAGATCGAGAAAAGCCCCGACAAATTAAAATGGAAAAAAGCTATTCAGGAAGAAATTGATTCTTTATTAATCAATAAAACCTGGAATATTGTGCCAGAGCCCATAGGAAGAAACATTGTTGCATGCAAGTGGGTATTTGCAATTAAAAGCAATGAATTTGGGGAAAAAGTAAAGTATAAAGCTAGACTTGTAGCCTGCGGCTATAGTCAGAAATTTGCGGAGGACTACGACCAAACATTTGCGCCAGTTGCTCGAATCGCTAGTCTTAGAATCTTAACAGCTTTTGCAAACCAATTTGACCTGTTAATTCACCAAATGGACGTCAAAACTGCATTCTTAAATGGAGTTCTAAAAGAGGAAATTTACATGAGAATACCAGAAGGGATGGAGAGTAAAGAAAATCACGTTTGCAAACTAAATAAGGCACTATACGGTCTTAAACAAGGAGCACGATGCTGGTTTGAAACTTTTGAAATAAAACTCCTTAAGGTAGATTTCAAAACTTCACCTGCGGACCGTTGCATTTACTTTTTGGATAGGGGTGATATTTCCAAAAATATTTACGTTATTCTTTACGTCGATGACGTGGTAATAATTTGCAAAGATCTTAAAACAATGATGAGTTTCAAACGCTATTTAAAGAGTGAATTTAGCATGGTAGATTTAGGCAGCATTCGATTATTCTTGGGAATTAAATTCGAAAGAGGTAATGAAGAGATAACCATGAGTCAATGCGCTTACATTGACGCAGTCCTTAAAAAATTCAACATGAGTGATTGCAATCCTATTAGCAACCCTCTTCCGAGCAAATTAAACTTCGAAGCTCTCAATTCAGACGAAAGGTGCGACGCGCCTTGCCAAAGCCTTATTGGATGTCTCATGTATATAATGCTGAGTACTCGACCCGATTTAAGCACTGCAGTAAATATTTTGAGTCGATTCGCTAGTAAAAATAACAAGGAGCTATGGCAGTGTTTAAAACGAGTCCTGAGATATTTGAAAGGATCTCGTGCTTTGAAACTTACGTATAAACGAAATAATGATCATGAGCATATTCTAAGTGGATTTGTTGATTCTGATTGGGCAGGAGATTCAACGGACAGGAAAAGTACCACTGGGTTTTTCTTCAAACTGTTTGGTGTGTGCACCGTTAGTTGGAATACAAAGAAACAGAAATCTGTTGCTGCCTCGTCTACAGAGGCAGAATACATGGCCCTATTTGAAGGGGTTAGGGAAGCTCTCTGGTTGAAGTCATTACTGCATAGCGTAAATTTGGCAATACAACGGCCAATCCCTATCTATGAGGATAATAACGGTTGTATTAGCATTGCTAACAACCCGTCTAGTCATAAAAGATCGAAACACATCGATATTAAATATCACTTTTCCCGAGAGCAAGTTGAAGAAAATACTATTATCCTTCATCATTTGTCCACAGGTGATCAGCCAGCAGATCTGCTCACGAAGCCTCTACCAACTCCGACCTTCTTGAAATTCAGAGCTGAATTTGGGCTCCAATCAGCCAGTACCGAGTGAGAGATTTGATGAGGTTTTCATCTGGGTTTCCCTCATCCTTGCAACGAATGTTGAATCTATTTTCTTTTCTTCCCAGATATTAGATAAAGTTAATTTTTTTTTAAAAAAAAAAAAAAAAAAAAAAAAAAAGAATTTTTTTTGACGTTTTAACCCCCCCCCCCCAAAAAAAAAAAAAAAAAAAAAAAAAAAGTCAAATTTACATTTCATTTTTCAATGTCAAAATTTAATCCCCAAGTTAAATTTTGAGGGGGCGTGTTGGCGAAAAGCGTCAGCTGTTTTGTAAAGTTTTGATTCCTCCAGTTTTTCATTTCTCAGTTTCAGTTCGGTATGATACCTTGCCCATAAAGGTGATCTAAAAGCGTCCTCCGAGTGTTATTTCTTTCCATACCACCTTTAGCTTTTACCTTTAGCCTTTATATTTATTTGCGTCTTAAGGGGAAAGAATAATTTACATACATATGAGTCGCTTTTATAGCGCTCTTTGGCGCTTTACGACGCCTGATCGCCACAAAGCTCCAAAGAATAATTTCAGTCGCTAATATTTAAATTAACCTTTAAGTTCTCAGTTTATTTCGACATTGTTGAATTTTTGATGGTAAGTCTGAATGATAGTTAAAACTTGAGATCTGAGGAAAAGTAAAAGCAAAGAAATGAAAAGGCAGGCGTAACCAACGCGTGGAGTGCGCCGGCCAATCTTTGGGATACAACTATTTTAACGTGTAGGATGCAATCTTGCCTAATCGCTCATTTGAAGGCGGACAACTGACTGCATTTGGCTGGTTATTTATACCAGCTCACATGACGAGTTGGCGACTGCCACTTCATGATAGTTGTACTATATTCACGTGCACATATCCTCTCCTTCGGCCATATTTAAGGTGATTCGATGGACGCCATATTTTGTGTCAGAACGGCATGCGATATACCGCATCGATTGGCTCTATTTTTTCAGCTACTAATCATTTTTCTCGAATTTTGAGATTGCAATTCTGTTGTCAGGAGACTAAAGCATTCACTTACCAATTCTAACAAAGAAATTCAAGGTAATAAAGGCGTGGTTTTTTTAGAGAGAAAATATCGCATTCAAGTGCAGTTTCGATACCAGTATCGAATGCGATGCTTTCTCTCTAAGAAAGCCACGCCTTTATTACGTTGATTTTGTTTGTTAGAATTGGCAAGTAAGTGCTTTAGTCTCCTGACAACTGAATTGCGATCTCAAAATTCGAGAAAAATGATTAGTAGCTGAGAAAATAGAGCCAATCGATGCGATATATCGCATCGATTAGTTCCATTTTCTCAACTACTTTTATTCCGAATTTTGAGATCGCAATTCTGTTGGCAGAAGACTAAGAAATCCACTTACCAATTTTGACGAACAAATTGACTTGATAAAAGCGAAGTTTTTTAAGAGGAAGAATATCACATTCGATACTGATATCGAAACTACACTCGAATGCGATATTTTCTATCTATAAAAACCACGCCTATATTACGTTGAATTTGTTTGTCAAAATTGGTAAGTGAATTATTCAGTTTTCTGACAACAGAATTGCGATCTTAATTTTCGAAAAAAATGACGAATAGCTGAAAAAATGGAACCAATCGATGCGATATATCGCATGTCGTTTGGACACAATATATGGCGTCCACCGAGTCACCCTAATAGACACATTTAAAGCCCTTCTTGAAGCTGTAAGAGACGGCGGCACTGACAAGTTTCATGGAAGGGCTTTGATTAGGTAACGTAGCATGGTGTCAACGATTACAGTGTCAACAAACAGTTTTTCAAAGTTTTGGTTGACACCATGATCATCCAAAAATAAAAAATTCTGACTCTATATCTATACTCTTAATTCTACTCCTATCCTCCCAAAGCCTCGCCCTGCCACTCCCCCATTTCCTCTAAAACCCCCTGTCGCCACCCTCTAACTGGGTGTCCCCTTTATCTCCTCCTAGAAGGAATCCAATCGAGTGTCTTCTTCGGCAGCCTCTCTTCCGTCATCCAGTTAACATTACCACACCAAACAAAATGTTACGTCATGACGTCGAATACAATGTCATTTTGGTTTCAGGACGTTTTGTCAAAGATTTTTTGTTCGCGCGCCTTTTTTGTCCGGTAGTTTACGCCCACACGTAAAATAAGCAACAGTGACTTGGTCCAAGCGTTATATTGTAGTCGGTATGTAAAATTATACTGACAATATGGAAATGAGAAATTGAGAGAGAAGGAGGTGTTGTTATGGTTGCTCATTTTCTAAATGAAATTTTATTACTTTCTCCTTTCGAATCATCTTTTTAAATTGTCATTGGTGAATATTTGGTTTTATTTCTACCTTAAAATATTCGATGTACAATATACCTTATATATGTGTAGGTACTTTTTTTTATTTTTTAAATTTTTTCTTTACGAAATTATTACTTCATTTTGAAAACATTTATATTTTTAAAACGAGGCAAATATTTGTAAAACCTTTTCCAAGCGACATTAATCTCAATGAGCCGCAGTTGTGCCGACAGAAACTGCAAAAATGAACATAGGAGGAAAAAAAAACCAAGAAGCTTGCAATCTTTACTTTTAACCCATTAGTACATCGATCTTTTAGAGTCAAACACGTCAAATTTTGAGCGTTTGGTTGCGTTCACACCTCGCTGCAGCACATTAAAAGCACAAAATGTGAAAGAAAAAATTAAAGTTCTCTGGAAATCATTAAATTTGACACGGAACCACCAATATTTAAAAAGCACACATTATATTATTATTCTCCTTTGATAAACTGATACATATTTTTTCCCATCAATTCAAATGAGAATAATCAATGCAGAGTATGCAAAAACTTTAAAATCATGAGTTAAAAAACGCTGACTATGCGAGTATAAATAGGTATTAAAGCCTAACAGAGCGGAGCGGCGTGCTGCCAGCGCGAGAGGCTCACTGGCGCCTACAAACCTAAGTGGATACTTCACGCATTGCACAATGCTTGAAGTATCCACTTAGGTTTGTAGGCGCCAATGCGCGTTTTGCGCTGGCCGTCCGCCCGCCGTGCGGCGGCGCCTGAAGCAACTATTTTACAACAGAGGTGTTGCACAGTATTATACGAAATTGAACGTATTAGGAATGACAGGCATCCTTTAAAAGTACAGATCTTTCCTCACAAAATAAATCAAGATACTTATCGTACACGGGAAAAATCTAGGAGCCTTTAGCTGAGGCCAATATAGAGGTTTATCCGGTTCAGATATAACAAGGTGGGAATTTCTTGAAAGATAATTAAGTCCTGTTGCACCAAAGAGGTGTAGAGAGTTTTAGTGAATTTTGTCTCATGGAATTGACGCTCCCCCATTTTTAACGTTGAAATGAATATCTTTGCAAATTTTTGGTGTCGTGTGGGCCGGTTTTCCGCGATGTCATCTAATTTGTACCGTTATATTCGGCATTGTAGCATTCTTTGGTGGAGGATTTTTTTATTCTGTGGTGATTTTTTATCCCTCGATAAGTATCCCTTAAAGTCCAATTGGTTACCTAAGTCTCCATAAACTCTTATGTTCTCAAGATAACCCCAAAAACATCTCAACCCCACATGAAGTTCTAGTTTTTGTTTAAGTATTTCCCACAAGTCCCCTTCCCCCAAAATCTTTATAAGCCTTTTAAAGATCCGTAAACTGTCGAAGAGATCGCAGACATCTTGAAAAATGGTTTTTGCGACGATGCAATTGAAAGTATGCTTTTGACATGTAAAAAGTTCCTGTCTCTCAACGCCACTGTAAACTTTCAGCTTTGTGTGACCCAAGCTTTTCGTAAAACCCAATACCGTGATACCGACCCGAGAAATCGACAATTTGATGAAAAATTGAGCGGAAACTTGAATGTGACGTCGCAATCAACGTTTCATTCAACTTTCGAAATTAAACGACAAATGATTTAATCAAATTTTTATGCTTTCAACTTTCGATACAACTTTTCTTTCAATTATGTCCGATTAAAAGTTTGATGGTGTGAATTGGGCTTCATTCTCGCTCGTGATTTTTCCTCTCACTGGGAAAAAAAACACACTGGATCTGGAGTCCAGACTCTTAAAAACATCGACAAGAAAAAGTACTCTTGATTCAATCAGAATCTAGCTTAAATCAAGAACCAAGCCTCTTTTTTTAAGCGGATTTCGTTTTGATTCAAGCAAAATTCCGATTGAATCAAGAGTATTTTTTTTCTTGTCGATGTTTTCAAGAGTCTGGACTCTAGATCCAATGTGTTTTTCTTCTTTTTTTTCAGTGCTCGAAATAAGTGATCAAGAACCAAGCCTCTTAATTTGAGCGGATTTCGTTTTGATTCAAGCAAAAATCCGATTGAATCAAGAGTATTTTTTCTTGTCGATGTTTTCAAGAAGAGTCTGGACTCTAGATCCAATGTGTTTTTTTCCAGTGCTCGAAATAAGTGATGGGTCCTTATACGGTCAAAGAACTTGGATCCCATCAGAATCTCTACTCCGCTCACCCGACAAAACCTGCGTATATACATAGGGTTTCTATGGGAGTTGAGCGGTTTTGGCCTAGAGCGCGGGAGAGGGGGGGCCCGGTGGGGCGAAGCACCGACCGCGGCGGCCGGCGGCGGGCGAGCCGGGTTTTAACTAAACAAGTTATTTTTATTTGTTTTGTTTTTCGGGTTTTTTCACGTAAAACTGTCCACGATTCGTTATCAGCGTATCAATGCGTTCTATAAATAGCGCGTGACGCCGTCGGGGCGGAGGGGGAGGGTGGGTCAGGACGGTTTCCGCACTATCAGCAATCTAATGACCCACTTCCGAACGCGTCGCGACAAGCCGAGCGGTTTTGTTGTCATTTGATGTATGCAGCGCGCCCGGAGCCGCGGCCGCCCGGCCGAGCCGAGGTCGAAAGTTGCGTCAAACGGCATCGCGGCCGGCTCCCGACTTGGTGGAACTTAGCTCGAAAATCAATCAAGTTCAACCCGAGTGGGTGCATCTTATCGAGCCTTTATCGATACCTGCCGCGTATTTCGCGCCCACGAAGCGTCTCGTCAAAGCCGAACTTGGAAGTTCTCTGAACAATTCCCAAAAAAGGAACCGGAAGCTTCGCACTGCCGTGCTAAGCAGGAACGCCGTATGAGCCTTCAGACGTTGCCAAATTTCCTTCGATAAATACTGAATTTGCAGGGAGAATGGAGATGTTGCATGTGTGAGGGATTTGAGATTCGACTGCTGTTTCTTATGTAAAAGTTTGCGAGAAACACGATGGTGCCACTGGTTTTCTCTGAAATAATCTCCCAAGCTCAAAAAAAGCTCTCAAAGTGAGGCCAAAATGTAGGGGATATCTCACCCTACCCTGAGAGTCCACCTCTACATCAAAACAAACTCTCCATGCAAAGATAGGGAGCAAATACATTAGCAGTGATGCCGTGTTTTCCGTTTTGGAGTCCCCAAATAAAGTGGCAATCCTGCTAATGTATTTGCTCCCTATCTTTGCATGGAGAGTTTGTTTTGATGTAGAGGTGGACTCTCAGGGTAGGGTGGGATCTCTTCCATTTTGGGCTCAACTTGAGAGCTGTTTGAGCTTGGGAGATGATTTCAGAGGAAAATAAGTGGCACCATCCTGTTTCTCGCGAACATTTACTTAAGAATCAACGGTCAATCGCAAATCCCTCACACATGCAACATCTTCATTGTGAATATTTTCTCCCAAAATTTTCAGGCAATTTTGTACGCAATTTAGTTTAAAATACCTGCAAATTTCAAAGAAAAATGCGCATGAGTGTCGTCAAAAATGCATGTTTTATCAAGGGAAATTTGACAACTCTCGAATGTTCATACGGCGTTTTTCCTTACACGGCAGCACAGATGCACGTATTTATGCTAAAAGGAACTATGTGTAAGTGGAAAGATGGGGCGTGCTCGTGCAAGCTGCATTAGAAACAATGCAAAAGAAGATATAGTTCCTTCTGAGAAAATGGAAAAGCGGAATTTTCAATTAAATGAAAAGAACTCGTGAGCTGTGGGCATGCGACAAGAGCGTTGTGGACAGGGCTCATGAGTTACAGACCGCGTTGCCGAACGTCGTCGCTCCCGTCGTTGCCGCTGACGTCACTGGCGCTTTATATTTCCCATTCTTTCTTATGGCTCGAGCACTAACGGCACACCCCATCTTTCCACGTGCACATAGTTCCATTTTGCATAAATATGTGCAGATAGTCCGCGCAAATATTACCCGATCATTTACGTGTGCTTTGCAAAATTAGATAGTGTTTGGCAAACTTTCCTGAGAAAAAAGTCGACTTTAAGAACCGTGGTTACGATGCTCTATATCAGCCGCACTACTCGGTTCATGAAACCGTGCTTTCGGTTCTAGGAACGGTATCCTGCGACCATGCAAGCTTTCGAAACAAACTGAACTGCAGAAAAGATTGGTTGCCTGAACCGAGGATACGGCCCCCAGAACCGATAGTACGGTTGTATGAACAGAGAGTACGATTACATGAATCGAGAGTACGGTTATACAATGGCGTGGACAAGGAAAGGGGGCAGGCAGGGGGTCTAGACCCCCCCCCTCTTAGCCTCATTTATTGTACCTTTTTTTTACATTAGGAGAGCAGACATAAAATCAGGGGCGTACACAAAATAATGTAATTTTACCATCACGTTTTTGAATGGACCCTTAGACCCCTCTTTAAGAATTCCTAGCTACGCCACTGCGGATACATGAGTCAAGAGTACGGTTATAGGAACCGAGAGTAAGGTTGCATGAACCGAGTAGTATGGCCGATATGGAACACCGTGCTGGCATTCCATTCAAAAGAACCGCCTGAAGGCTGATACGGCGTTCTTCCTTAGCACGGCAGTATAAGAGTCGAAACGTGGGAGTAAAGCCAAACTTGATGCGTGTAATAACACTCGAGTCATAATAAGTCGGAGGTACTTACACCTCAGATGCGGGTATCCTTGCCCTTAATAGTTGATCCAACTCCTCCGGGTTACTGTCCATCATGTGCAGGTACACCTCGTTAAGCAAATCTGCCGAGAGCTGAAAATATAATAACATAGCAGGATTTTAATTAGATAAATCTGCCAAGGGGGAATTTGGGAACCATCTAAATTTTCAAATTAAAAAGACTGTTTTGTATTAGGAATTGCAATTGCCAGAATTAATCAATCTGTTCATACGCCAGTCTCTACATCAAATGGACCGAGTTTATGACAGAAAGGAACCAAGCCACATCAGCTATTGCCAAATTTAACTGGGTAATACAATTTTTTACGAGAGAACGTTTGTGCGGATTTCTTTGAAATTTTTTTTCACTGCAATTTGCACGAAAATCCGCAGAACCGTTTTCATGTAAAAAATTAAATTGGCATTAGCTGATGTGGCTTGGTTCCTTTCTGTTTAACGCTGTCCAAATAGCGTAATACCCAAAATGTAGTCCTTGGAAAAATTCAGTGGTTGTCATGATTTATCATGTAATTGTATGAAGTGTTTCCTCTTATTCTTCCACCTTTGTCACGTCAAAGTGATGGCTGTTCAGAAATCAATACAACCATCGATTTCACTTAACGCTGTCCAAATAGCGTAATACCCAAAATGTAGTCCTTGGAAATCAATTGATTGGACCTATGTGAAAAAATCCGAGGTATGCTTTGCCATACTGCAGTGCTAAGGAAGAACGCCGTATGAACATTCGAGAGTTGCCAAATTTCTCAAGATAAAACATGCCTTTTTGAGGAAAGTTAATCATATTTCCTCTTGAAATTTTCAGATGTTTTAGATCAAATTGCGAACAAAATTATCTGAAAATTTTGAAGAAAAATGTTCGTGATGTTCCGAGAAAATTCGGTTTTTATTGAAGTAAATCTGGCAACGTCTAAAGGCTCATACGGCGTTTTTCCTCAGTACGGCAGCATAGTTTCGGCATGCTCGACTCTCGCTTGAATAAATTTTCTAGGTAAGGTAAATTACCATCAATTTATCATTTTACAACGATATTGAATAAATCGCGTAATACTAATACCGAGGGTTTCTCCAGCCCACTTGAAGCGGTGGTTTAATTTCACAGGCCTTATGGGGTCGTTCTCTCTAGACAATAGAACGTAACTCATTTCCAAAATTGCAAAATCACTAAAAAATTCAATTTTTCGCAAGAATGTTTCTGACCAATTGCGGTCAAAAAATTTTCTGATTTTTCCATATAAATAGAGGAAAAATCAGCGAAATCTGCAGTCGAAGACGTGTAACAATCTAATGATAAAATTACTATTTACGAATGGAATTTTGCATTCTTAAAACATACTTGAAACTATACTTAATATTGAAACGTTATTTTTTCATTTGGGGAAAAACTATATTAACTATTTTCGGTCATACATGACAAAGTTACCGACGAAGAGGAACCTTACTTACCGCAAAGAGTTCTTTGTGGCGTTCGATCAGGAACCTGACTACGTTGATTGCGTCCGCCCTTTCCTCGGCACCAGCAGGGCTTAGGGCGTATTTCCCGGAAATTTGGTCCTTATCACTATATAGGATGTTTGGCGCAAATAACGTCGACAGATTGCTAACATCCATTTTATTCCCCTTCACCATTAAACCTGCTCAAAAGGATAACACAGACTTTCAGAATTATTATGCCTTTCGGTTGCAAACAATTCAAAGAACGCATTCAACGTTCTTTTTTTTTGTAAAAGAAAGTAATTGATTTTAAAAACTCCTTTTAAAAGCAGTGCCTTTCTGTTACTCGCAAAACATCTCAATTATCTTAAAATTTTGAAGAGGAGACACGATCAAAACCAGTGACAAGGCGTGAACGATCGATTATTATCGATACCTTCCCATTTGAAGCTATGGTAAAGAATCGATTATTACGGAGTTCGTTGTCGTTTCATTCGTTCGACCCTGTTTATCGATCGTTTTATAGGTCTACATGGCAGATTAAGGTGCTTCGATGGACGCCATATTTTGTGTCAGAACGGCATGCGATACATCGCATCAATTGGTTCCATTTTTCAGCCACTCTTCATTTTTCTCCAATTTTGAGATCGAAATTCTGTTGTCAGGAGCCTAAAGCACTCGCTTACCAATCTTAACAAAGAAATTCAACGTGATAAAGGCGTGGTTATTTTAGAGAGAAAATATCGCATTCGAGTGCAGTTTCGATATCAGTATCGAATGCGATGTTTTCTCTCTAAAAAAACCACGCCTTTATTACACTGAAAAAAAGTAGCTTGGATCAAGCATGATGATTCTTGAATTTGCCGCCAAGAATTGTTTTTCTTGCTTTAAGCTGACTTTTTCTTGAATCAAGAAAAATAATGCTTGGGTTAAGCAAAAAAGTAGCTTATATTAACCAGAGAAATTCTTGATTTAAGAAGAAATACTTCTTGGCGGCAAATTTAAGATTCTTGTTTTTCCAGTGTACGTTGAATTTCTTTGTTAAAATTAGTAAGTGAGTGCTCTAGTATCCTGACAACAGAATTGCGATCACAAAATTGGAGAAAAATGTCGAGTAGCTGAAAAAATGGAACCAATTGATGCGATAAATTGCATGCCGTTCTGACACAAAATATGGCGTCCATCGAATCACCGTAATCAATACATCACAAAGTACGCCACGTTACTGATCAGAACCCTCAAAAACTTTAAAAGAAGAGATGATTCCGCTGCTAGCATGAACTACGGACATATATCAGACTCTAAAGTTCTTCATTTATTTGAACCTAAATAATGAGAAAAAAAACTATCAAATCAATTACCATATCATATCTACGTCATATTTCATGCGTATTTCATTACCATAGGTTTACTGATTACCATGTGTAAATAAACAAAGAGACTATTCGAGACAGTAAAAGTGTGTTACATAAATAGCTTTAGACGCTGGGGGGAGCGGTGAAAATATTTGGAAAGAAATGTAAGAAATTACAGTTAGCAAAACTTAAAATCATCAAATCAGAGTCTTAAACTTGCCTTGTCTAAAGTCCAAACTTCAGAACCGGGAGAGCTAAAGCACTTCGTAACAGGCCGACGATTTAGCGTTAAAAGCAAGCAACAAAAGATACAGGCTCAGCGCGCGACTCCATAATATCTGCGATTCAAATCGGACGGAAGTTAAGACAAAAACACGTTAAAACATTCATTGGTTAAATGACAAACACGTGAAAACAATCATATCGACGTTGTAAGTCCGCAGCCACGTATCTCATTTGCGGTGGTTGAAAATATCCGCTCTTATTTTATTTTTTTAAAGGAGAACAAAGCGACATCATTCCTTGAAATTCTTGCAGAATTTTCTTTGCTCAGGAAAGAAAAGTCATGACAGTTTTTAGGAATTGCCATTAAGTAGTTTCCTCCTTGGACCGGGTTCATCAGAAAGGAGCCAAACCAATCCGCATTAAGTTGAAACTAAGGAAAAGAGGTTTGAAGTTTTATTCTTGCATAAGGATTAATGAGGAAAATAAACTTCAACCTTCCTTCTTACAGACTGATTTCTCTTTTTCGACTTTCAGATGTTGGCAGGAGAATATAAAAGACTAATAGAACTCAAGAAACATTCAGAACTCAATTTTTTCGAAAATAAGGGTTGGTTCCTTTCTGAACTGGAGAAAAAAAACACATTGGATCTAGAGTCCAGACTCTTGAAAACATTGACAAGAAAAAGGACTCTTGATTCAATCAGATTTAAGCTTAAATCAAAAGGAAATCCGCTCAAATTAAGAGGCTTGGTTCTTGATTTAAGCTTAGATCTGATTGAATCAAGAGTATTTTTTCTTGTCGATGTTTTTAAAAGTCTGGACTCTAGATCCAATGTGTTTTTTTTCAAGTGTGATAAACTCGGTACTTTTAAAAAATGAAGGATGTCAGGAAGTCTGCCACGTCGCAAACCGAGATACATGGTTGCGAACTTGCACCGTCGATATGTTATAGCACATACACTTGCGTAAAACTCATGTTAGCTGAAAATAAAAACTAGGCAGTTAGTGTCTCAACGCAACACAACAAGTTCAAAACTGAGCACTTACGCGGGACCAAAGGAACATACCTTTAGTGTCTTTGTGGTCTTTGGAATTATTCGCTACGCTAACTAAGACACGAAGTAAATGCCAAAGTGTATCTCGGTGCACTGCTGGTAGTAACTGTAATAAATGCTGAATTGACTCTATTTGAAGTCTTTGACTCTGGAGTCCTGCAACGAACGACTCCGTTATTTCAAAAGTACGAAGAATAAAATGCATGACCTCAAGGTCATGCATAACTTGTACGTAAAAACATATAAATTAAATATTTTCGATGGATTACAAGAAAAAACTGTTCTTGTAACAAAAACTGATCATAATCGAACCTTCTTAATCTTATAATCAGTTCTGGGGGCATTAATAGAATGTTTTGATTCCAACCAGGGATCTTAGAAACGTTGACCTCTTAAAAAAATGATTTCTTCTTTTGAAAATAACCAAAGAGTTGTTCTTCAACCATCCACAGTGGGAGACACAAGACTTGTGTTTATAATATCAGACTTGTGTCGTGTCTCGAACAGGCAACAGAGCCACTGGCGGATCCAGCAAATTGGCAACAGTGTTTTTCTCAATTTAAACCTATGGAAATGTATCCATTCTTGGAGGGGCCGGGTGCTCGGACAAGAATCGATTATTTAACATAGCTTTAAATGGAGGATACCCGGTGTTGCCAAATTGCTGGCAAATAGAGCATGCAAAGAGTCTCTTTTCATCAACTTTTCACTTTCCTATTAAATAGCTCCGCTCCAGCCATAGGACCACGGACATTGAGAGAACTTCTCGTGTTCAAAAACAGCGAGGCAATGCGTGGCGTGGCCGCTAAATATCTGGAACATTAAACATCTGGAAGAGTTCAGATAGTCCAATACTCCCCCAAAGAGGTTTCTAGCGGATGCGATTCTCTAGAAAAATATATCTTGGAAAATTAGATGTGATTGTAGACAATTATGCATAAAAGTTTACTTACGTTGAGAATTAATGAAAGCTGGATACAGGTCTTTGCAAAGGAGAGGGTCGGGCAGCTCTCTTAAATATTCTTTGAGCAATGTTGCAGCGTCGTGAACGTAAATTTCTTGATTGGCCAGCAACTCGTTCCCCCGACCGCAGTCGAATTCTTCCCGCATCTAGGAACCGAGCATACATCATTTGGACGTATTTCTACCAAACAGACCTATGTGGAGGTGAGAAATATGGGGTGTGCTCGCTAGTCCTCTGGCCGTAAGAGTGAATGAGAACAATAAAGCGCCAGTGACGTCAGCGGCAATGATGGAGCCGAGCAAAAAGGGGGAGCTGGTCGTCGGGGCGCTTTAACTCATGAGCCCTGTCCACAACGCTCTCGTCCCATGTCCGCGGCTCATGAATCCCGCATTCAGTTGGCACATAGGTCTGTTTGATAGAATGTAAAATCCCACTGTTCCAATTCTTCAAAAGGAATCACGCCCTCTTTTACATTGTTTCTTATGCAGCTTTCTAGAGCACACCCCATATTTCTCACCTGCACATAGGTCTGTTTGATAGAAATAGGTACGTCCATTTAGAGACAGTCAATATGAAATGGACCGCGTTAAGCAGAAAGGAACCAAGCCACATCAGCAAATGCCAAATTTAACAGAGAAAATAATTTTTTTACGAGAGAACGTCTATGCAGATTCCTTTGAAAAGAGCCGTATGCAAAAACGACATTTTTCGCCCCCCCACTAAAACTTATTCAAACTTCGTCTTTCAGTTACTAATACTGGAGCGCTTCTTTCCCCAAATTTTCAGACCCCCAAAAAATTTTGGGGAGGCGCTAGGGGGGGTGGATGTCAAAACCTGTGACCCTCGATATCTTTCGAACGAAACAAGATATTGAGGCCCGGTTTGGACGAAAAATCGTCTAAAATTGCATACTTTAAGATTCTAAAGGTCAAAATCCCAAAATTAAATTTTTAACTTAACTTATGTGCTTTTTTCAGTTTTTGAGGAAAAACAATTTCTTTTAAACAGATTAAACTGAAATTTCACATTTTTTTATTTGAACCAAAACCAATTTTTTAAATTGTTCGTCTTTTTCCGCATCCAACAAGTGGTCGTATAAGCTGGGGAACCGAACGGTTCCGGAGTTATGATCGATTGAAGTTTCCGCTCAACGCGCGCCGACCGATTTTCGCGCGCAAAAAAGTCGGATTTGACTGTTATTAAATCAGATTTAATGTTCAAACTGAGCAAAATGCATTATTAGGGACCCTTGAGGGTCGCTGAGTCCAGAAATTACAGATGCTTCCAAAAAAAATTCACGTTTTTAAAATTACAGCTCCGTAGCGCTATTTTAGAGGCCCACTGAGCGCCGACTGGCCGCTCAGTGGTCCTGTACGGAGCTGTAATTTTAAAAACGTGAATTTTTTTTGGAAGCATCTGTAATTTCTGGACTCAGCGACCCTCAAGGGTCCCTAATAATGCATTTTGCTCAGTTTGAACATTAAATCTGATTTAATAACAGTCAAATCCGACTTTTTTGCGCGCGAAAATCGGTCGGCGCGCGTTGAGCGGAAACTTCAATCGATCATAACTCCGGAACCGTTCGGTTCCCCAGCTTATACGACCACTTGTTGGATGCGGAAAAAGACGAACAATTTAAAAAATTGGTTTTGGTTCAAATAAAAAAATGTGAAATTTCAGTTTAATCTGTTTAAAAGAAATTGTTTTTCCTCAAAAACTGAAAAAAGCACATAAGTTAAGTTAAAAATTTAATTTTGGGATTTTGACCTTTAGAATCTTAAAGTATGCAATTTTAGACGATTTTTCGTCCAAACCGGGCCTCAATATCTTGTTTCGTTCGAAAGATATCGAGGGTCACAGGTTTTGACATCCACCCCCCCTAGCGCCTCCCCAAAATTTTTTGGGGGTCTGAAAATTTGGGGAAAGAAGCGCTCCAGTATTAGTAACTGAAAGACGAAGTTTGAATAAGTTTTAGTGGGGGGGCGAAAAATGTCGTTTTTGCATACGGCTCTTCAGAGGAATTTGCTATGTATTATGGAGAAAATTCACTGAAATTTGCACAAAAATCCACACAACCTTATTCATGTAAAAAATTAAATTGCTCGATTAAATTTGGCAAAAGCTGATGTGGCTTGGTTCCTTTCTGTTTAACGCGGTCCAAATGGCGCACCACATACGCTGGTAACATAATCTCATGTTGGTGGTTTGTTTATGTTCAGACGGAGTTGAGAAAATTAATAAAATCCGTCCAAACACCCAATGTTGCAGTTGCTGCGTGCAGTTTTGGAAAATATTGAGATATTAACGATTCCACCTTAAACTAGTCTTACTGTACATTTTGGAGAAAATTCGCTCCCAAATTCCAATTTTTAAGCATTTAAAAATGATTTTGAACTTTCCCTTTGCCATAAGAATCCATGTAATCTTAAAACTTCAAACACGTATTTCTCAGAATATAGCAAGAACTGCACTTATGATCGCTTAGCATTGCCTGAGATAAGACAGACGGTATGAATTTGATCGACATGGATCGATCAAAAAATGAAAACGTTAATCGATTGGGAAATTATTAAAAAACCGGTGTCGATTGGATTGACAACCGTGAATCGATAGACAAACCCGTGAATTGATCGAATTTCGTCTATAGAATCGGTGAGGATTGAATCACGTCGATCGACTCACGATGTAAATTTTCGATCGATTCCTGTCGATCGAATCGACACCGGTTTTTTAGTGATCTCTCGATCAATTCACGTTTTTATTTTCCGATCGACTCATATCGATCGAATCCATACCCTCCAGATAAGATTCTCCTAGAAAGACGGTTACTGGTGTCATTACCTACGGCAGTGAATGCCATCTTTGATTTACAATCGGAGAAGAATACGTTTGCACCGTTTATTTCATTTAGATTCGATAAGACCAAATTGAAAGGAACATTTGTAAGTATTAATTGCCGTGACGGATGACGTCGCATGCTGTATTTTTCCGAAAGTTTAACCTCCAACCTGCAACTTGTCGAATGAAAAGTTGAAAAGTGTGATACTGACGAGAGAAAACGATAATTTGGTGAAAAATTGAACGGAAACTTGAATGTGACGTCGCGTTTAACGTTTCGTTCAAATGGACCACCAGACAAGGTACGAATTCCAGCATTCTGATACATGTTTCGTAACTAAAATTTCACGTAGAACACGATGCGCACAACAAAAATTACCGAAATTGACTCCTTCCGAAAATATTTAATGATTCTTGATGCGTGAATTCAAACCACCCGCTCATGAAAACTCAATGCTCTACGTGATTCACATCGCGCGCTAAACGTTATCATGACAGTCTCTGCGATATAAAAATCTGGCAACCTCAATCTTAACGCATTGGCTCAGCTATTGCAAATTGCTAATAGTTTGAACAACACATGGTGGGAAATGAACATTGCTCGGTTGGGAAGCTTGCTGAAACCGTGGTAGTGCGCGATTTGACTCACGTAGAGCTTTGAGTTTCTTGTGAGCGGGCAGTTCAAATTCCTCGTAACCAGTGTGAAATAAAAACGTTAATATCTCCGTTAGGAGTTGTTTTCAGTAATTTTTGTTGCGTGAATCGTGTTCTACGTGAAATTCTGGTCAAGAAACATGTATCTGATCACTTAAATTCGTACCTTGTCTAGTGGTCCATTTCTATCCAATTGGTGGATGGAAAGTTGAACGAAAAGTTGGAACGAAATCTTCCGACCGACATGCGCCGAAGCTGTATCTTCGCGAACCGCAGGCTGATGACGATATCACACTGCAACGGTAATTGAATCAAATTTTTTTGCGTCCGACTTTCCATCCAACTTTTCGTTCAATAATGTCGGATGGAAAGTTTGATGGTGTGAATTAAGCTTTAGGGATTGTCCGTTCCCATGTGAATTTATTAAAATGACGACCTTGTGAACAGAAGTTGTAGTTTGTGAAGAGCGATTGGGCTACATACCTGCCTGACCCTGTTCTTCGAGCTGCCGACTCTGAAAACGCCCTCGGTGTTGAGTCCCTGCTGCTCGATGACGTTGAGGCAGGTGAGGACGATGTTGGGGACCCCAGGGTCGAAGGGCTGATCCCCCAGCACAGAGGCCAGCTCCGAGGAGCTCATCACATTCATGGAATCCAGTGCGAGTGGAATGTTTGAAGTTTGAGACATCAAGCTCTCCGTCGATCCTTTCCTCTGCAACGACAAAGTCAACTCAAAACTCATGTTTTTTTCGAAAGAAAATTGGTATCATCTCTATCTAATAAAATCATTTTTAAGACACTCCATGTACGGGGTGAGGAAGGGGAGTTTAAAGTCCGAAAGTGGGGAACTATCACAAATAAAATCATTCTTAAGACGCTTGATGGACGGGGTGAGAAAGGAAGTAAGATGGTCGATGGGCTGGACGATTTCGATTGCCGCGAAGCGGCTTTATGGGGTGCGCAGCGTAGCGGCCAGGGGGTGGACCCAGGCCCGCCACAAGGGGGGGGATACTGGGTCCTCGGTACCGGGGCCCGGGCCCTGGAGGGGCCCGTGACGCAGGTGACAATCCCCTACGAATTCATGTGTAATCCTTCTCTCGTAAGGAAAAGTGAAAAAATGGCCCTAAAAATTCCGCAAGATGAATGAAGTTTCAAATACACGCTAGGGCAATATAAAATTTGTCTTACTTTTTTAGAGATTCTATCTATTTTCAAGATTTTGAGTATAAGTAGAATGATATTTTGAGTAACTGCGTTTCATTTTCTTCTGTTGTCGGATGCTAAGAGGCCCCTGTCCGGGCATTCTCGACTTCAATGGCTCAACTCCCTTGCCATAGACGTACAAAAGGGGAGTCCAGGGGGCCCGGCTCCCCCTAGAATTGAAAAGTATCATCTGCCCCCCTCAAAAAAATTTTTATAGATGTTTTGAATGCAACAGTTCGAAAGTATTTGGTGCTGAAAGTAAAAAAAAGCGTAATTATTCTGCAGAAATTGATGGAAAATCTCCATCATAAGAGCTTCAAAATGCGTCCAAATATATTTAAAATTTCAAAAATTTCCCGGGGGAGGCCCCCCGGATTCCCCTCTGTGCTAGGGGCCCGGGCCAGAAATCTGGCACCAGGGCCCGAGATGGGATGTGGCGGGCCTGGGTGGACCCCCTAGTAGTTTTCTGTGACTACATCTGTTGCACCCGAGAAGTACAGGTAAAGGAATAGACTTTTTAGATGACTCGTCCTGGGCGGTGGCGATTTTGCAAATTGGCAACGCTGCTTTTCCCCCATTTAAATCCATTAAAAATATCGATTTTAAGTGCGAGGCAAGCTTTCTCACCGAGAATTGATGTTTTGCAAACAGTTCAAAGGAGGGAAAACAGTGTAGCCGCTTTCAAATCGCCGCTGGTCCCGGGTTCGTGGCGTGGTCAAACTGCGAAATAAATCGAGAATCTTCAGCAGATATTGTGATCGTAGCCAAAAAAATGACTGTGGCCTTTGCGTATGAGTCTGAAGGATAATTGAATCAGTAAGAACGAAAACACACCAACTCGAAAACATTAAAATAATCAAAACACACACAAAACTGCACAGTAGTTGAAGAAGTTAGCACAAGAAAAATAGTTTTGGTGCCGAAAGACGAGTATTTAAGGACACTTTTAAGGTCAAAGTTGGAACAGATACGTCAACTTCAATGAACTTTATGAAAACTGACTATCTGTAATGAAAATTGAGCGTTTTTGAGCTACCGAGTTGGTAATGAACTTCATGAAAACTGACTCTCTTTAATGAAAATTGAGCGTTTTTGAGTTACCGAGTTGGTGTGTTTTTGTTCTCGCTGATTCAATTGTAAAAGGAAATAATTGAAAATGTCGGCGAAATGAATACAGGATTTGGCCATACAAAACGTTACATTCGATGGAAAGATCGATTGCTTGGTCGAATGCCTCGTTTTTTCGTGACAAAATCCTGTTTTCAAATCTCCAAATTTTGCAATTTTTTCTTGTAGAAATGATTCTTTAGACTCATGCACAGGGGCTATCGACGTTTTATTGCCTAAAAAGTTTGAATCTGCCAAGATTTTTTACTTGATCGATCTAAAAACTTGCACAAAACACGAAAATAATCCACTTGAAGGTAAGGCCAAATCGGTGAATTAAAAAACATCAAAACACGGTTTTACATGACTGGCGCAACTGGCCCTCAGGTCACTTGATTCCCAGCATGTTTGAATGTTTGAACAACTTCATTTTTTCTGTAGATCCACGTTGAATATTTTGAGAACATATCATCATCCTTAAACGTCTCCTGGCTGGAAGATGGAAGCAGGGCCAAATCGTGGAAACCATCAATTTTAGAGTAGGACGTTTAATCATACGATTTGGACTCTTCTATCTCGACTCTGATCCGAATTCACTGGTAACGTTGAATTGACAAAAAGACGCAATTTGCGTTGACACGAGTCGATCTGGGCCAGCCATCCCGTCACAATCATGTTCTCCAAATCAAATCAGACCCCTGAATGACTCATTTCGGGAGCCATTCGGTAAAAACCGCCCATTTATCTTTCGATCTGGGATTTAATAATAGTACGCTCAAAAGCGATCCGAGGCTCAAGCTGAAACTAAGATATAGTTCTTCCGCTGTCCACTTACGAAGAAACGGCGTTTATTTCTAACCGAAGGGGATTTTTCCTCGAAATGATTAAGAGAGCCTTCTCGGAACATAAATCTTTCACAGCTCCGGACGCTGGTAACTTACAATGACAGTCCCAGTTAAGAACTCTTTTGAGCGTGTCATCAGTCTTCGATGATGATGAAACGCTTCAGGGAAAGATCAAACCCCTTTTTAGATGTTCGGAACATTTTACACGGCCAAAAACCTGATCATATGCTGTCAATGTGCTTGTTTTTTATTGATCGAACTAGCAAATTTCAACAAAAGAGTTGCTATTTTCCGTTATTTTCATTTTTATCCGTGATTTTATCCCTTTGCGAACAAAGTTAGGGCCGGCGCGGCGTTGCCATTGGCCCATATCACAGGCTGTAGCCAAAGGGCGTAATATTCTCGGGGACGCAACATTTTTGAGACGCCTTTCTAAAAGTCAGTACCTGTGTAATAAAACTTTTTCCTCGGGTTTCAGGAAATTTTGGCAACGATTTTTTGTCCGCACACCTTTTTTGTCAAGTACTTTACGCCCACACGTAAAATAAGCAACAAAGACTTGGTCCAAGCGTTATATTTTAGTCGGTATGTAAAATTTTATTGACAATATGAAATTGAGAGAGAAGGAGGTGTTGTCATGGTTGCTCATATTCTAAATGAAATGTTACTTTCTCCTTTTGATTCATCTTTTTAAATTGTCATTGGTGAATACATGGTTTGATGTACAATATACCTTATATATGTGTAGGTACTCTTTTTTATTTGTTTTATTTTTTCTTTACGAAATTATTACTTCATTTTGAAAACATTCATATTTTTAAAACGTGGCAAATATTTGTAAAACCTTTTCCAGGCGACATTAATCTCGTTGAGCCGCAGTTGTGCCGAAAGAAACTGCAAAAATGAATAAAAAAAGAGAGGAAAAAACCAAGAAGCACGCAATCTTTACTTTTAACCCATTTGTACATCGATCTTTTAGAGTCAAATACGTCAAATTTTGAGCGTTTGGTTGCGTTTACACCTCGCTGCAGCGCAGTAAAAGTACAAAATGTAAAATAAAAAATTAAAGTGCCTTGGAAATCATTTTTGACACGGAACCACCAATATTTAAAAAACACATTATATTATTACTCTCCTTTGATAAATTGATTCGTATTTTTTTTTTCATCAATTTAAATGAGAATAATCAATGCAGAGTGTGCAAACATTTCAAAATCATGAGTTAAAAAACGCTGACTATGCGAGTATAAATATTAGAGCCTGACAGAGCGGAGCGGCGTGCTGCCAGCATGAGAGGCTCGCTGGCGCCTACAAACCTAAGTAGATACTTCACGCATTGCACACTGTTTGAAGTATCCACTTAGGTTTGTAGGCGCCAATGCGCGTTACGCGCTGGCCGCCCGCCTGCCGTGCGGCGCCGGCGGTGCCTGAAGCAACTATTTCACAACAGAGGTGTTACACAGTATTATACGAAATTGAACGTATTAGGAATGACAGGCATCCTTCAAGAGTACAGATCTTTCCTTGCAAAATAAATCAAGATACTTATCGTACACAGGAAAAATCTAAGAGCGTTTAGCTGAGGCAAATATAGAGGTTTATCCGGTTCAGGTATAACAAGGTGGGAATTTCTTGAGAGATAGTTAAGTCCTGTTACACCAAAGAGGTGTAGAGAGTTTTAGTGAATTTTGTCTCATGGAATTGACGCTCCCCCATTTTTACCAAAACTCTCAACTATATATTATTCTCCGTTGTACCAGAGGGACAAAACAAAAAAACAAGCAAACCCTCATTCTTCCGAGACATTATACATTTTCATCCAAAAACGTCGTGAGTAATTGTCGTTTGTATTTGCATGTGGACTCAACTTTGGATCTCAACTGGCACGTGGACAAAAACCTCCGTGCCGAAAAAACGCGTGGACGTAAATTACTGGAGAAAACAGGTGCGCGGACAAAAACTCGTTGACGAAATGTCCTATAACCTTTCCTCGCGTCTTTTGTCACTTTTTATTTTCCAATTCCAGCTTTTACCGGCGCGAATATTTTCAAAATTGGTGTCTCAAGAATGTCAAACAAGCAGGAAGCTCCAACGCATTGGCGTCGGAGAGCGGCTCTGGGGGCAGTAGTTGTAGTCAAGAATGAGGGCCTAGACACATTTTGTCATTGATGTACAATCCGACAACTGTCGATTCAATCAACGAAAACGATTCAAACTGTCGAATCGCCCCAATGGCCACGATAGTTGTTAGACGTTTACGGTTTCCCTGGGAACCTTTGTTTGCTATCAGCTGATATCAAGTAATATGACTAGGAAGCTCCAACCCAGTGGTTAAAGCTTCCTTAACCGCGAAAACTTTAAAATTCAAATTTTCAAATTTTGAACGTAAAGTACATTTTTTCCATCACGAGATAAAAGCACAAACAAGTTTTGAATTGTTGACTGTATCACCATGATTCCAAAAATACAATACACAACATAGCATTGACTAACAATAAAACAGTATGCAATAAAATAAAGTCATGACAAGGAACATAGCCGAAAATGGCGCCGATTCCCATCAACCAACGCGCGGTCTCTACAATGTAACATGCTGCATTGATACTCCCCAGCTGGGACCGTCCGGAATAGCAGCTCTAGTGCAAGCACCAGAGCCGCTAAAATCAGGTTTCCTTAAGGTGTGTTCAGGAATTTTTTCCCGATTGCTTACCACGTAATTCTCCTTTTCGGACGAGCGGAGGCAGGGATAAAGAAGGTCTGGAACTCCCCCTTCCCGCCGAAAGTGCACACGTTTGGGACGCCGACAATATTTCGACTGTGGCGCTAAAAATGTATATCCGGCCATTGTAAAAGGATTAACTTCATGTCCTCCTCCTGCTAGAACCGAATGAATATGCGCAAACTGGCACAACTATTACTGCTCTTAAAGCGGTAAACATTGCTTTACTTACCAAATTTTAAAAGGAAAACGGATCAGAGTATGAGCTTATAACATTTTAAACACGGTTGCTTCAAGTCCCTTTCTTGCTGGAACCGAATGAACATGATCGAACTAACACACGCGACTATTACTGCTCCGAAGACGCTCAAATTGCCTTTCAAAGTTTTGAAGGCGAACTGGTCAAAGTATCAGTCAGGGACGGATTTGCGATGAGGCTGTGAAACCTATAGCCAACGGACGCAACAGTAAGATAGGCGCCACATTTTTCAGACTTCAGTCTATGTGTACTGAAAATTTACTCTTCGTGTCTCTTCCTCGTGCGCTCAGGTTTAAACGCACAAATAAATAACCGATTCATTTGTGGTCGACAGATGAATAAAATTCGGCATTAGGGTGAATGTAAAGCCTTCTTCGTATTGATTAGAATAAGATCACGTGGCAACAGTTAATAACGCGTGGATTTTAGCCAACAGAAACTACATGTTGCTAACTGTCAAAGCTCATCCCTCCCCCGTCTATATCTCCGAGCTCTCATCCTCTTATTATATTCGCCTCGTTCTCTCACTCAGGAATCTCTTTCGATCGCCTTATTTTGCCCGTGACTCATGCACAGCTCCACCTGGACGTCTTATTTTTGACACGGGTCACGAGCCACCTATAGAACATCTCAGCCGTTGGATCATGACGTCACTTGAGGAATTCCCAATTAAGGCATTGAGCATGCAAGCGAATGGAGATGTTGCATGTGTGAGGGATTTGCGATTTGACTAATGATTCTTACGTAAAAGTTAGCGAGAAACACGATGGTGCCACTGGTTTTCTCTGAAATCATCTCCCAAGCTCAAAAAAGCTCTCAAAGTGAGGCCAAAATGGAGAGAATATCCCACCCTACCCTGAGAGTCCACCTCTACATCAAAACAAACTCTCCATGCAAAGATAGGGAGCAAATACATTAGCAGGGTTGCCGTGTTTTCAGTTTTGGAGTCCCCAAATGAAGTGGCAGCCCTGTCAATGTATTTGCTCCCTATCTTTGCATGGAGAGATTGTTTTGATGTAGAGGTGGACTCTCAGGATAGCGTGGGATATCCCCTCCATTTCGGCCTCACTTTGAGAGCTTTTTTGAGCTTGGGAGACGATTTCAGAGAAAACCTGTGGCACCATTGTGTTTTTCGCGAACTTTTACATAAGAATCATCAGTCAAATTGCAAATTCCTCACACATGCAACATCTCCATTCTAGCTACCTATTGGGTCCCAATTTTTTCCCTGGATATGGGAGATACCAGACGGCAGAGACGGCGCGACTGACACAATTTGCGAATATATTTGATTCATTTTGTTCTTCACATGAAAGTTGTTCCTGCAGGAAAAAGAAGCTTTGCTATTTGCCGGGAGTTTCTGTGTAGAATTCTGCGAGAAACGCTGTCAACCTAGTAAATTCATCTTCTCAGTTTGGAAGAACACCATTTAAAGCTGTGGTCGTAGCATTAGATGAATTGGATTGCATTTTGTAAAAAGGAACCAGAGGCATTGCAATGATGCTAAGATTTTGCCCTTGGAACCCTTCGCAATGAAAATACTGAGATCATGAAAAAATATGAAATTTACATAGGAATTTTTGTCTTAAATTTACAGTTTTTAGCGAGCAAAATAGAAACTGTTAACGGATAATCATAGGTTTTTCTTCCAAGGCAAGAGAAGTTGCACAATCTTTGCATCGTTGCAATGCTCCTGGCTCCTTTTTGCAAAATGCAATCCAATTCACAAGCGATTTTTAGGAACTACCTCTGGTATTTCAGTCAAATTTTCTGTTCAGAGTTGAAAAAATGCTGTTGTGTGGCGCCACGCGGGCCACACAACAGCATTTTTCAAATTCCGAAAACGCTTTTCACAGAATACGAGTAACAACGATGCTACCTATGGATTACATTTTGCAATACGGAACCACTATTTCTGGTCCAATTTAGAAACAACATACATGCCATTGGTTTTCCTATGCAGATATGTGCTTTTATGAAAGAGCCAGAGATAGTGGTTCCTTATTGCAAAATGCAATCCCTATTATCTTTAGCTCAATCCCTGAGCAGAGAATTTGACTGAATAACGGAGGTGGTTCCTAATAATCGCTTGATACATCTAATGCGCTCGTCCATCGTAATCGTCCATCTTGGGCGCTGATCAACGTAGCCTTTTGTGGGCGTTGAAGATCTCAAAAGACCAGTCGCAAAACTCGTCGCACTTTTAGGGGTTCTATTTAAGTTCAAAGCCCAGCGAGATTTATTTTCAGGTCTTTGTGAGAGTTTTCCGGGAAAACTCCACGAGGAAAAGGTTTTGGACGGCAATCTACTTCAAGACAAAAATATCGTGAAGTTTCGAGGCTCATGCAGCCAAGACAAAACAAAATATTTTAAGACTTTTAAAGAACCTTCCATTCGTATGCAAGGACTTTTGACTGAACGTTCATGGGCTTATGATAAATTCCTCAGAGCTTATAGTGAGTTTTTCGAGGGCATTTATCGTGAGAATTGTTCTTCGGTTAATCCGCGCACGAATTCGATCCACAGGTGGAACATTCAAAATTCAAACGAAAGGATGAGCCGATTTCACTACGGAAAAGTCCAAAAAATTGACCGCAAAATAAGTTTACCTGTGATGAAGCTCTGAATCTTCGTGTTCCAGCACTCTCTGTAAACTTTCCTTGTAAATAATGCACTTTTAAAGGCTCGGATATCGGCAATACTCAAATAAAAGAATACTTAAGAACCTTTGAAGCCCAATTCACAATATCAAACTTTTCATTCAACTCTTGGATGCAACTTGTCGAATGAAAAGTTGGATAGTGTGACACTGACGAGAGAAAACGACGATTTGATGAAAAATTGAACGCAAAGTTGAACGCAAAGTTGGAACGAAATCTTCCGACCGACATAAGCTGAAGCTGTATCTTTGCGAACCGCAGGCTGATGACGATATCACACTGCAACGGTAATTTAATCAAATTTTTTTGCGTCCAACTTTCCATTAAATTTTTCGTTCAATTATGTCGGATGAAAAGTTTGATAGTGTGGGGGTTGGGCTTCATAGGGTAAAAAACCTAAGTTCGTAAGTTGGAAAATTAAGGCATCTTAAACAAAGATTATAATATCGGCATGGTTTTTTTTTACCTCAAATCGAGCTGAGCTGGGGACGTCGGATAGAGCTTGGAAACTAGGGTGACTACCGTGGAGGGACTTCCGCCGGAAGTCCGTATCGGACGTCGGCGTTGAGGGACTGATTCCAGGTGTTGATGACGTCATCTTGGCCTTCCTTTCGTTTTCGACACACTGGCTTAGAGGTATACCAAAAACCAGTCCAGACCCGGACACTGCAGACCAACACCAAGCAACCGTGAGTCATTTTCAAAATCCATTACATCTAAGGCGATTTTCCCAGTTAAACCAGAAAACAATTTGAAAATAAAATATTTGAAAGAGAGTTTTTTTTCTAATTTGTGACAGTGTTCTTGCTTTATTTTCAATAAAATTTTACGCGAATATGACAATCAATTTATTCGTATGAGTTGAAAAACAAGGGGGATTCGTAAGTAGCAGTTTAATGCAATTTAAGGCATGTCATCTTTAAAATGTTGTGTGACTCTTCGGTATCTTTTAATAACGAACTCAAAGTAAGCGACATCTCAACTCCAATCCCTCGATCAAATTCGTCATTATTAGAAAGTAGAGGTTTTCCCAGAAATTTTTAATTCACATGTATCATATAATCCTATTTGAGAATCAAACTACTAATATGCGTGCCACCGTTGAGACCAAAATTTTTCACACCTCCGTTAGTTTTCCAGTGAATATTACTGAGAATTTTGCACATCATTTTTATAGAGAATATTCTTCAAGGGGAGAAAAAGAGGAAGAAAAATCACACCAAATTTTGTACAATAGCGACGACCAATCTTCTACCAAAATAAGGAATAATAAGGGAAATCCGCAAGTTTGGGAACGGTGACACAAGGATAATCTCTAATTAGTAAGAATATATTTGTTTCCATCGCCAGAAAAAAATACAAGAGATCATAAGAATTAAAGAAATAAGAATTTTCTTTTTTATAAGAATTCCAGTGCGTGCAAAAAGGATGAAAAGAAAGTAAATTAAGAAATTCGCACCTTTTTCATCTTTTCCCCACTCATCTTTGTTCCGACTTGGTTCGAAAATCCCGGTCGTCAGAGCTTTCCGCTTCATTAAGTAGGGTCGCCGTTTCCTTGGGGCAGCCACGATCTCTGCGAACAAAAAATTGAGAAAAGAAAATTGGTCACAACGATAGACGAGCCGCAATTCGACTTTCAAGAACATTGATTTTCAGCTAAAAATTAGAGGCATATGCAACGCAATCAGGGGGCAAGGGATTCTATAAAATTTATGTTTTGCTCTACTATTTTGTCCTCCAGTACGATTTAAGGATAATGTGACAGTCAGCGGCTGTTTTTTAATATTCCGCCATTTTCTCACGTGACTTGATGTGTTGTCTTCAAATTTCGAATAAAGAAAAGTAAAACAGTAAAGTCCTTTCGAATAAAGTCTTAGCTCTTCGCGGAAAATGCGGATTTGAAGTGCGGAAAAAACATTGTATCGTTCTGTGCCTAGTCAACCTCTGAGTTCTTCCGCACGAAAGTACATAATTTATAAGAACGTTGTGAAGCATCACGGAATTGGATTTTTCGTTGGCCTTGATAAAGAGCGCCAATTCCAATAAGCCACTATGCGACCACAATTCTGCCGTGCTAAGGAAGAACGCCGTATGAACATTCGAGAGTTGCCAAATTTCCTCTCGGAAAATAGTTATTTTTGGAGAAAGTTATGAATATTTTTCCTTCAAATTTTCAGGAACTTTAGGTGAAATTGCCAACGAAATTACCTGAAAATTTTAAGTAAAAATATTTACAAATTTTCTCGAAAATTCGTGATTTATCAAAGGAAATTTGGCAACGCATGAAAGTTCATACGGCGTTTTTCCTTAGCACGGCAGAATTCATCAACGGTAAAATTCCCGGGCCACGTATCTAGTTTACGGTGTTTCAAAATCTCCTTTCCGTTGTATTTTTTTTTAAAGAGAACAATTCAACATCATTCCTTGACATACTTTTTTTCGCACCCAGAAGAAAAATTATGGAAACTTTAAGAGATAACGTTCGGTAGTTTTTCGTTTTAAAAATAAATTATGACAGGAAATCTGCCACATTACAAACGAGGAACGTGGTCTGGTAGTTTCACCGTCGATATATACTGCCGTGTTAAGGAAGAACGCCGTATGAACTTTCGAAAGTTGCCAAATTTCCCTTGATAAAACATGTATTTTGGCAATATTCATGCATATTTTTCCTTGAAATTTTAGATACAAGTGCGTACAATATTGTCTGAAAATTGTGGAAAATAATATTCACAACTTTTTCAGAAAATTCGGTTTTTATCGGAGGAAACTTGGCAACGTCTGAAGGCTCATACAGCGTTTTTCCTTAGAACAGCAGTATAGTATTGTAATAACTCGCAAGCGCCGCAAAAAAACGCGAGAGCCGCGCTAACGCTCGAAGCGGTTAAAAGGACGAATATTATCCTCAAAACCTTTTTTATGCAAACCAGAGTACCTATCTAGGGAGAGTATGAACAACTCGAAATATGTAGCTCTTAGGACCCAAAAGGGTAGGTAACCTTCGAAAACGAAAAATGTCACCGTCAACCTTTAGACTCCAATATCAAACGAAAATGGACAAGAAAATTCATAAGTGAGCATTCTTCCGCAAAAATGAGTAAGTTTATGCAAAACCCAATTCAAACACGTGCTTTACCAACGACAGTTCCCAACAATTGCGATTATAAATCACTCAGGCTAATTTGAATTCATAGATTGCCTACCCTTTTGGGGTCTAAGAGCTCCATAACCTAACCTCAAAATTTTCGACATGTCCGTACTCTCCATATATAGGTACTCTAATGTAAACACGTTGGAAACTGCATTTCCAAAATTTGAATGTTTGGAACCCTTCTCCCTTCCCGAATCAGAAATTTCGGTACCTCGTAAATTCGAGTTCGTCTCATTGGGTGGTCGCCATGGTTGGCGTTAGGGCGACTGGAATGCGAGAGCTCCGGTAGGCGTAGAGCACAAGAGTCGGTGTTAAGACGCGCGGCCGGCCGGCGAAAACTATTTTTGCCGACAAAAAGTTGAAGAGGAATTGACATGGAGTCGGGGCAGCCGCGGTAAACGAAGCCGCGGTATGAAGCGTCTTGATTAATGATACCGCGAGACAATCTCGCTGCCAAAACGCCGAGCGCCCCACGGCTCCGCGACGCGACAAGAACAATCGCCTAACTATCACCATCAACACTCCCGAGAAAGCAGGGACGCCCAAATTTTCAGCATTTTTCTGCTTTTAAAAAACTAAATTGGAGTTAAGGATTTCATAGGTTTTATAGATTCGAGGTCTTATAGCTAGAGAAAACACACCCTGTAATTAAGCTAAACCATTAAGATCTGAAAATTATTATTGAGATAAGTACTTAGAGACAAGTGCTACCCCGTAATAAAAACCTCAATTTTTCAAAGAAATGTACGTCGAAAGTGACGATGCGAAAGTGCAGGAATACTTCACGCATTGCGCTGAACACACTGCGGTCGGTGGTGCTCGCCAAACGCATGTTAGCGCCTACGAAAGTGCAAGAATACTTCACGCACTGCGCCAAACACAGTGCGGTCGCTGGTCGGCGATCACATAACTCGGTTTGCGACGTCGCGTCGTAGACTTCCTGTCATACTTCATTTTTTTAATGGAAAACTACTCCACGGCAATTCTTGAAAACTGACGTGACTTTTCTTCTCCGCGCGAAGAAAATTCTGTATAAATTTCAATGGAGGAATGATGTCAATTTGTTCTCCCTTAAAAAAATAACAGAGATTTTCAGACACCGCAAACGAGATATGTGATTGCGGACCTACGCCGTCGATATGCACTGAACTCTTCAATCATTATAGCCCCATGAAATGATCGCAGCTAGTTCTTCCGAACGATTGAGAGGAAAATATTTAGGAGATAAATCGGAATAATATAAAAAAGATATGTTAGAGGATTCTGGTGCTTTATTTATTAAACGGTCACTAATGAAGTTTCTTCCGCTGGAGTTTAAGGATGTTAATGCGACCTTAAAGAGAACGCCTGAATACAACTATTCGTGTTCGAGGGATGCCCGGGTTGCATATGCAAAAATTGAAGGCGTTCTAGCTTTCCTTCCTCGCACACAATCTGTTTCCTCTCGCTGAACATCGCCAACTTGTTTTACCGTGTTATCGAGGAGAGAGGCACGCTCAGAATTTTAAGATGAACTTTCCTTTATAATTAGACTAATGTAATTTATATGAACAGACCCATTCAGCTACGACAGAAAAAATTACCTTATTTTTCAAAAACAAAAAACAATAACGCGAGAGGTATGATTAAAAATTGACTTCATTTCAGAAGCAGTAAGTTCAGACGATTCCGCAAGAGAGGTGTACTTACTGCTGTCTTTAGTAAAATGGCACCTTTATCTGAAAGTATTTTAACAGAAGATGACAGAAAGAAATTAACAGAAGTTTATTTAAATAGAAACTGATCAACCAAACAAGTTTTATCCAAACTCCCAATAAACTACGAATTCAATTCAAAAATTACCTTTATAAATTGAATTTTTCGCATGATTTCAGTAGTTATTTGCGAAGAGTGTAAGGTGCACAATCCTAGCAACATCGGAATGCTCTTGGTTCCTTTTTGCAAAATGTAATCCACTTAAGCACCCTCTATGTCGAAAAATGCTTATCAGAGTCCGCGGTCAAACCACCTGAAGAGGACTGAAACCGATTCGGGCAGAATTTAAGCAACGAGGAGAGGCGAGACAGTCTGAAAGCAGGGCTGCCAAACGTGGGAAGAAGTGAGGTGTTTCCTGAGAACAGGGGTTGAAGGAGGAGGGATTTGACGGTGAAGGCTGGCACGTACTCGAAACGAAGAGTTGTTGGTCAGATCATAAACATAAATTCAGCGGTGATTAGAGGGAGCGAGGATGGGGGAAGCGATGCGATAATTAAGAGCGTCGTCGAGTGCATCCCGGTGATTGTAAACAAGGCGTAATTGAGGATCCCGCGCGATTTGCGGACCGCGCCGCCACCGCCGCCCGCCACCACCACACGCACCTTGCTGCGTCGCGGCGCGGCCGGCGACGGACGAATTTTTCCCACATTGCCACATCTCTCCGATTAGAGTTTATGAAGGAAATTCTGAAAAAGAAATTTCTTGATGTGGAACGCATTAAACAGAAAGGAACCAAGCCACATCAGCTATTATTAACAGGGAAATTTCATTTTTTACAAAAGAGCGTCACTGCAGATTCCTTTGAAAATTTTAAGGAATTTGCTCTGTATTACGGAGAAAATTCACTGAAATTTGCGCAAAAATCCATACAATCTTTTTCATGTAAAAAATTAAATTTCCCGATTAAATTTGGCGATAGCTGATGTGGCTTGGTTTCTTTCTGTTTAACGCGGTCCATATGTAAGTTTGCCTTAAAGCGTCAGTTCTTGTCAACAGTTTTTTTTTTTAAATTTCAATTTTTTTTTTAAATATATATAGTTCGAAAACGTTGTTTTGCTATCGTTCTACAAAATAGATTAGTGCCCCCCAGAATTTGAGATCCAAAATTAAAAGTTAAAGAAACGTTGTTTTGCTATCGTTGTTTTAACTTAAACTTAAAGATGACAAGCCGACCCTTTTTAAACTCAAAAAAACTGATGTTGAGTTTAATCAACGGATTTAACTAAAAAAAAAAAAAAAAAAAAAAAAAAAAAAAAAAAAAAAAAAAAAAAAAAACTAAATTTTGTGGTCAAGAAACGACACATTAAGTCAAAATAATATCTCAAGAAAAAATATTCCAATGAATATCAAACGACAATACTTCTGTGCTACTGAAAAGAGCAGCAAATGCAAAAAATACCTCAAAAAGTTTCGTACCGTCCGAGCGAAAAATTTCACCGGATCCTCCGTTCTTTGAAAAATTGCCGATGATCATGCAGAAGACTCTTAAGAAATATACAAGTGGTGAAAAATCGACGAATTTTGTGTGCGACTGTTTAAAGAGGTCCCTCTCATTTCACTACGAGCAAGATTACGGTGTGTGCCATATCGACGGTGAAACTACCAAACCACGTATCTCGTTTGCGGTGTTTAAAAATCTACGCGCGCTCGCATTTTATTTTTTTGAGGTAGACCAAATCAATATCATTCCTTGAAATTTTCACAGAATTTTCTCCGCACAAAGAGGAAAAATCACAGAAATTTTCAAGACTGGACGTTAAGTAGTTTTTCATTTAAAAAATAAAGTATGACAGGAAGTCTGCGACGTCGCAAACCGAGATACGTGGTTTGGTAGTTTCACCGTCGATATTCTTCATGCTTGCGTGCTCTGGAAAAAAAGTCTCTTGGATGCAGAGTCCAGACTCTAAAAAATTTGACAAGAAACAATACTCTTGATTCAATCGGGTTTCCGCTTGAAGGGAATCCGCATGAATTGAGAGGCTTGGCCCTCGATTCAAGCAAAAATCCGATTGTATCAAGAGTATGTTTTCTTTGCTAATTTTAAACGAGTACTTTGGACTCAAGAGACTTTTTTTCTCCAGTCAGGTTACGTTTTAAACATACAGCAAATGAATTTTGAGGTTATTCGGCAAGAAAGGCACAATTTTTACAGAAATTAAATTAATCAAATTTTGAAGAAAGCTCTTTTTGAAAATTTGCGCATCACCGATTTCTTCGATCAATCGGCAAAACAAGGTAACAGCCTTCGGCAAGAGGAAGCCGACTGCGTGCGAGTAAGGAAAACTGGAACGCCTTCAATGTTTGTACATACAACCCGGACATCCCTCGAACACGAATAGTTGCATTCAGGCGTTCAGGCGTTACACCTTTTGCCGCTTTAGCAGTCTTTAAACACTAGCAGAATACCACGCCTTTATTACGTTGAATTTCTTTGTAAAATTTTTAAGTGAGTGCTTTAGTCTCCTGACAACAGAATTGCAATCTCAAAATTGGAGAAAAATGACGCGTAGCTGAAAAAATTGAACCAATTGATGCGATATATCGCATGCCGTTCTGACACAAAATATGGCGTCCATCGAATCACCTTAAGCTGAGGACTTCTTACATAAAAATTTTTATCGGGAAGTAACGTGAAAGTAAAAATTCCACTGACAACGTGTTTGCCCAGACCCAGAGTCCCTCAATCATTATTTTTGAGGAGCAAACGAATATAATGGGCAACACTCTCCGTACATCAGGCGCTCAAGTTTGTTTTGGGTATTTTCTCCAATTTTGAGTACAAGGGTCGCTAATTTAGCAACAGCGCAGATCATTGACTCGCCAGTAGTTGTGTGCAATGTAGATTGTTAGGTCATTTCAAATGGGCCGTATTTAGACGTGGGTTGAAGATTTTCCCGCTATAAATATACCCGGGTGGTTCGAAATAGAAGCTTAGCTGAGTATAGTTTCTCGACTCCCTTCCCCCGCGACCGTCTTTTGACTTCTCTGTCACTCCCTCCTCCCCCTCACCGGTGACCTCCCAGTCGAAAGCTCCCTCCCCCTTTTTTCCTCGGATACTCAGGTAGCTCAGCTGAGTGAGAACAATTGTAGACTCATCATATCTGATTCACTCAAAAGCTGAAACTGATGAGTTGCGTGCATCACAAAATTTAATGTTTTTATTTATTTTATCTTTTTAAAGTTTTATACTACTCCAATAATATTCCGGGAGGTCACTGTCATGGGTCAAATGGAAAATTTTTTGAGAATCGTCAATACTTTTTTTCTTGATCTTAAAACCCATCGTCGGTTTAGCCAGAGTTGGGGCGTTATACTGCGTAGAGCTTTAAAGGTGACAAAAATGCAGAAAAAATGTCTCGTCTCAATATGATGAGCACAACGTTTTTCCAATGTAATTAATTTTCCTGATCTCAAATTCCGTTATCAGCCTAATCGGAGCTTGGGCACTCTACCATAGTGAGGATCTGAAGATAGCGATAATGCCAAAAACTGTCTTGACCCAAAATAAGGCCGGCAGCGTTTTTCTGGTGGATTAATTAAAATTAATTTTTTAAAAAATATAATTAAATGCAGGCTAGAAAAATTATATAAATTTAATATAAGTAAAGATGACAATCTTTTACCTTTTGTATCAGGGTTAATTAACAATTAGAAGGAGTTTAATGTCTCGAAATTTATCGCCATATACAAATTTTTATGATCTCAAAACCCGTTGTCGATTTGCGCGCAGACGCCACAATCTTTGGAATTATTTATGGAATCAATTTAAATCTACGGAAATGTATCGATTCTTGGACGGGTCAGGTGCTCCTACAAGAATCGATTATTTAGCATAGGTTTAAATGGAGGAAATTCGGTGTTGCCAGATTGCTGGATCCGCCTCTGATGATCGCGTGACAAGCGTGAAACCGGTGGTGGCGCTGACACCGGACCTGATTTCTTTACCCACTTCCAACTCTACTCAATCGAGTTGCTCGGTCGTATTAAAAAAATCCATACATTAAAATTTCATGGCTGATACTTCGTTTAAAAACTGCATTTTTGTAAAAAAAAAAAAAAAAAAAAAAAAAAAAAAAAAAAAAAACAACCTAGGATAGATCTGAATGAAACGGTTAGAAATAGAGCTTTGAGACACAAAAATTTTAATCGAACCAGTAGAACACTTAGAAAAAAAGAAAGAAAAAAAACTCATCAGCTACCCAAGTAAACCTGAGAAAAATATTCCACATCAAGTCTAATGTCAAGTCATTATTCACTTTTTTAAGATTCAATTGAAATTTCATTACAGTATCCTAGCTACAGAAATTCAAACTGGAGGCCACAGTTTATTTTACCTAAATACACGGACCTTGAGAGCTCATTTGCGTTTTTAAACACGCACGGAAAAAAAAAGAATTGCTGATTCAGCAATTCAATTGCTAAAAACAGTGAGTGCAATGTTTCAACGCAGATTTTACAACAAAAAAATGCTACTTTAACCACCCCCGTGGTTAAATTAGTTTACGATGTGGTTAAAGTAGCATTTTTTTGTTGTAAAATCTGCGTTGAAACATTGTACTCACTGTTTTTAGCAACTGAATTGTTGAATCAGCATTTTTTTTTTTTCCGTGCGTCGCAGCTCCTGCTGTAGCCGCGTGGGTGGGGAACACCCCCCCCCCCCCCCCCCCCGTCTTCAACGGGATATCCTGCGGATAGTCAACATTCGAGCGGGTTTGGTGGACTTAGGTTGCAGTTCAACAACCCTGCGCAGTATTGCCACCAGAGCGGAAAAAAACTTACCATATCTCTGAGCCACAAATTTTAAAAAGATGATATAAGGGCAAATTGACAACACCGCGTCCTCATAAATCTCGCAATTCGTAGGTCATGCCAGAGGCTTGACGCCCCAACCCTCCTCCCGCATTCCGAGTCGAAATTGCCTCCTCCCCCTACTACAAACAATGGTTGCAATTTTGCGAGAAATACTATGACGTCATCGATGATAGCGCGGAAAACGGTCCCAGGAGCCGTGCAGGTTTGACAACGCGCTCGCTCGCAAAGTTGAGCCAAAAAATTTAATTGTCAGATTGTGCCTTCAAATTCGTATGTTCCCTGCAGTTTTAAAAACGAGGGATAAGTGACGAGTCATCGCTACATTTTGGCACGGAGGTATAGAGATCGGTCGAGTCGTGTTGATACTGTGGCATGTCCAACACACCGGCGCGGAATGCCTGAAACGAGAGAATGTCCCTTCAGAATTTGAAAAATGGTGTTTATTGCCCGACTACACCGGCGCGTAGTTTCGTAACGCCCGAACACTGAATGAGAAATGCTTGTATTTACGGAACAGTGAATTTAAACGTATGCAATCAAAACTAGAAGGCTACGTTTAAATTACATTATCCACCTGGAGCGAAACGGAATCTAGAGGGGCCTGACGAAAAAAGTGGGGAGAAGAAGAGTGAAAATTCAAAAATATAATGGACATAGTAGCGGCAGTGTGCCTATCTATACTCGTAGTCGAAAAGTTATCGCAAATAACTCTCGCATTGCGTTTGGTGCAATGCGAGAGGTATTCACGCGGCCTTGTAGGCGCTAATATGCCCTTGACGCCGACCGCACTGTTTGGCGCAATGCAAGAAGTATTCCTGCAGTCTTGCAAGCGCTGATATGAGTTTGACGCCGACCGCAACGTGTTTGGAGCAATTATTCGCATGCAGCATTACAGCATGTTTAGCAGCGCGTTAGGATAATCGCGGCATCGAACAATGGGTCTTATAGGAGACCCATGCTGTGTTTCGACGCCGTATGAGCACTCCAACGTTGCCTCGTCTCTACCGATAAAATATTTTTTTTGGAGAAAAGTTAGGAAAGTTCTGCATGTTCGCTTTTTCAGATTGAATAGATCATTGAACAAGGTACGAATTTAAGCACTCTGATTCATGATTCTTCACCAGAATTTCACTATTGGTTACGGGAACTTTGAATTGCCCGGTCAAAAGAAAATCAAAAGCATACGTGAGTCAAATTGCGCACTATTACGGCTTAAGCAGACTACTCAATCGAGCATTGTTTCACGTTGAGTATGGCAGGGCGTTTGCTTTTGCAACGTCTAAAGAAGAGATCCGTGGCCTCACACTTTCGTCATCGATTTGTTTATTCAAAAGTTGATCTCCGAACTTCCCGTTGTGTGAATGTAGTTATTCACGTAAAAAACTTCGGTCGAAAATTGTCTTTTCATGAGCGGAAAGTTTGAATTTATGCATCGGAAAACGTTCATTCCTTAGGAAGGAGCTACTTACAGCAATTTTCGTTACACAAATCAAGTTCTACATGAAATTTGTAAGAGAAAACACGTATCATAATGCCAAGATTTGTGCCTTGTCTAGTGGTCGGTCCATTATGAAGCCCCTCTTAAGCGCAAATGTTAGTTACGCTTCTTTTACTCTAAGCCACTGGAATATGAAAATTTGTTCAGCCGCATGTTGCATCTATATATAATTATAAGTGATAAAAACGTGAGCCAAAGATGCATAATTTTTTTTTTTTTTTACAATTTTATTTTTCACGTGCTGATGCATTTCAGGAACTCAGTCCCGTCATCAGCAATGCATCTTCAGGTAATGCTCTGAAGATGGGACTGAGTTCCTGAAATGCATTAGCACCTAAAAAATGAAATTGTAAAAAAAAAGTATGCAGCTTTGGCTCACGTTTTTATCACTTACTACTGAAATAGTTGTACCAAGTTAAAAGAAGGAGAGATGACCGTTACGGAATACTAACACTCTCACAATCTCTTGAGAACGATTCGAATACTCTATGCCTGCGAGGGAAGAGCCGCAACAAGTCTACGGAGAAACAATAGACCAAAAGACAATATGCGTCCGAAATCAATTCTTTTAATCCACGGGGATGAAGGCGGTTCCTACCGTGAATGCCCGGAGCGTAACTTTATCAATCGGTCAAGCGGAATTAATATCGGAAGTTCGAGACCGAAAACTTCCTCTGTTGATACTATCGGATCTCGCAGCTTTGAAGCGGGAATTTAAGCTTGAATCCTGATCGTGCCTCCGTCACACAGTGGATCGAGTCAATTTGAGAAGCCGGACCAAGTTTGGAAACTTTAAAAGCTCGTAACTCCATTATTACAAAATAAGGAGATCTCAAAAGCGGTCCCATTGGTTATCTCGTAAAAGGATGTGTCCCATTAATGAGGGTATTTTGGCCATAACTTTGGTCAAAAATTGAAACAGCTTATAATAATGTCATGTATGGTCAGGTCGACTCTTCATCATCTACCCTGTGAGAACTTGTCCTTATTTGAGGTGTTTGCGAAAGGTTTTTGCCTGATTTACCAGCGCAGGGTAGTGAAGTTTTGCAGTTTTCTCGAATAATTGCTCATTTTCGGTTCTAAATTAGATTGTTTATGTATGAGCACAAGCTACTACCAATTTCATATTCGGATATGTTAATCTTCAGTACCCATCACTTCACCACCCATTACAACATATTTAAAGGAGAAAGTGGTAGTCGCTTGTGCTCATACATATACAATTTAATTTAGGACCTAAAATGAGCAATTATTCGAGAAAACTTCAAAACTTCACTACTTTGCACTGGTAAATCAGGCAAAAACCTTTCAAAAACACCTCAAATAAGGACAAGTTTTCACAGGGTAGATGATCAAGAGTCGATTTGACCATACATGACATTATTCTAAGCTGTTTTAATTTTTGACCAAAGTTAGGGCCAATATACCCTCCTCAATGGGACACATCCTTTACTTTAGAAAGCACTCCTCAAACTTTAAAATATCACAAAACAAACATCTAAATTTGCAGTTTTAGTAAAAATAAGCATGTCCGACCTCTCCAATTGACTGGATCCAATGTGCATCACTCTCCTCGGGTGCTTCTTACATTGGCCCTTACAAAGTGACGGCGTAGAGTGAAACAACTGAGTGCTGAGCTCCAACAGTTTAGATCAAATGGAGCCAGCTAATAAGACAGTAGTGCTGAGTCCTACAACTTTAGGGTCCAGCCCGGCCTATACAGAGTACGGACTGTAGGTCTCAGCAGAGCTGTCTTATTAGCCGGATCCAGTTGATCTGAACTATCAGGGCTCAGTACTAAGTTGTTTTTTCCCCCCTAAATGTCTGTGTCTTTGGTTACTTTGGATTAATTATCCTTCCGTTTTATCAATCAAAATCCGTTGACCAACCAAATTTCCTATCAAAACAAAATGGTTAAGTCGACTGAAAAATTAGACGTTTCAGGGCTGGGAGAGTGATAGTTGATATAAGTTGCTTACACTCATTGCTTATACGCATACGAAAAGCGCTTACACATTTTCCTTCAATTGAGAGAGTATGCAAAACTCGCTCCCACGTGCTCGAATAGTGGTATCGCGAAGAATGGCCTATCACGTTCCCCTGTTTACCGCTTACCGTTCATTAGCTGCGACTTCCGAGCGGCTATCGCAGTGAATTGTCATTAATTAGATACGGGTTCGTTCTTATAGATGTTCACGCCTTTGTTTTCAAACAAAACGTTTGGTAAATTTAACATACGATTAATCTAACTAATAAAAGAGATCAATTATAAACCGAAAGGTGATCTAGCCAAGAAAGATTGATCGATATTTTGCGTTACTTTAAGTTTTATTTCCCATTTAAACACACAATTGAATCAGTGAGTTCGAAAACACACCAACTCGGGTTTTTTTCGGTTTTCACTTTTTTATGGTTTAGTAACACTTATGGATAGAAGCATCTGCACGCAAAAGGAAATTTCGAAATTTGCTATCGGAAGTGCTCGAAACAGCGACGGGAAAAGGGAAGAATCGAAGTATTTCATTGGAAATATCAATTTTTGGCCATTTCAAGGAAATGTGTGACCATCCGATTTTGCGGTTTTCTTTTTTCGGTTCAGTATACCTTGTACCAACAAGTTATATAAACATTCAAGCATTATTCAGGTCAAAAAGTAGAAATTGTTCAAGGCAGACTATGAAAAATCAGTATCTGAAAGTCTGTGAGAACGAAAACACACAAACTCGAAAATTTTTATACGCTAAATTCTCTGTCATCAAACATGGTGTATCAATTTCAACTTGGTGCTTTACAAAGTCTCTAAGTACTTGTCCTTTGGCACCAAAAAGGTTTTTCTTAAACTAACTTCTTCGCCTGCTGCGCAGTTTTAAGTGTTTCCTGAACAATTTTTTTTTCCGAGTTGGTGTGTTTTTGAACTCACTGATTCAATTTAGATGAAATGTTTCACTGTATGAAAGTGTACTATAAAGTTCTAAAGTCTTACCTGATGGAATTTTCACGCTGACGCCTAGGTTCAGAGCTTGCAATTTTGCCAAAGCCACCTTCTGGAGCACTCTTCGCTCGATCTCCGTCAGTTGCAGAATCGTAGTATCCGCTAGTGTTACCTGGACGCCGGCGGAGTTCACCCACGTGTTCTTCATCTGCACATAAAAAATACAAATAAAAACTAACCGTAAAATAACAGCTTCGCAAATTGACAAACGTCGCAGATCCGGGATTTATCCTAGGCAAAAACACGCTGACTTACAAAAAAAAGAACCAGCATCCATTATGACTTTCAAATCCCGATGGTTTGGAAAAACGGAAATATTACAGCATGCTAAACCTCAAATCCGCAAGATCATTGGTGGCGCAGAGTAAAAAGATTTCTACGTTTTCTACGTAACATTTTGAGGAGGAAACATGTCAATGGCTACAAGGTAAAACGACGTACCTCCATTCGCGACGTGGCACAGTGGACCGAGTCAATGGGAGAGTTCGGACCAAATTTGGAAACTTTAAACGCTTATAACTCTATTCATACACAAATTTGAGGTTCTAAAAGTGGCTCCATCGGTTTCCTCGTGAAATTTTCTTCTGTTAGCACCCTTTCTTCTTGAAATATAAAATGCGATGAAATAACATCCAAATTTTGCAGTTTTAGTCAAAAATTTCATGTTCGACCTCTCTGATTGACTCAATCTACTGTGCGTCGCAGACTCCTTGTCATACTTTATTTTTTCTAAAGAATTCTTGTCAACGTAATTCTTGAATTTCCTTGAATTTTCTTCTCTGTGAGTAGAATATTCTGTATAAATTTCAAGTTATCGAAGTGTCTTATTCCTCTCAGAAGAAGATGCAAGCGTAAATTTTGATACACTGCGATGGAGACACATGGTTTTGCACTTCAATTATTGTTGTGTCGTTTTCTTCAAGCTGAGACCTTGTTTACTCGCCTATTGAATTATTGCGCTTTAAGGAACAAAGGCGGATCCAGCGATTTGGTAACACCAGATTTCCTCCTTTTAAACCTATGTTAAATAATCGATTTTTGTCGGAGCACCTGGCCCCTACAAGAATCGATACATTTCCATAGGCTGAAAGGGGGAAAAAACAATGTTGCCAATTTTCCGGATTTAGTGAACGATCAAAACAAACGAACAGGTAAGTTTTGGCCGTGCGAGTACCTATGTTTTTATGTTTTTATGTTTGTTTTTTTTTTTTTTTTTTTTTTTTTTTTTTTTTTTTTTTTTTTTTTTTTTACCCTAGGCTAGACGAAATGGCAAGTCGTCGAAGTCAAAAGAGACTGCAAGGGGAGAGCTTGGTTGCCCCGAACCAGGTTGCCAAGTCATGCTATTAAAAATTGATATCTTAAAAGTGTTAACATAGAAAAATTGCTGCTTTTTCAGCACTATCTGGCAACCATAACCCCGAAACTGTCGCGCGACACATCCTAGTCGCAGCCTCGTCTCTCTCCGGCGAGGCGTAGAGGCTGCTCGTGACGTCCAGACGAGGGGACGCACTCAAATTCGTTCTTCAACAGCCTCATTGCCCGTTCGCATTTAAAATTTGGCTACATTTTGCAATTAGAAACTTCAATCTCTGGCTCATCTTAGACGCAACATACGTGCCCTATGCAGAAACGTGTTTTTATGCATGAGACAGAAGGTGTAGTTCCGAATCACAAAATGTATAGTCTAAATATTAAATAGACTGTTCGACAGAACGAGAATTGAAGCGGCACAATGAATCTTTCCCTATCAAACATGTAGAATATTGGACGTTAAAACTTGTGATTTGGACGGATCTTATTATTTTTAGCTGATCTACAAGAATCAAGCACCAAAACACGATTTTGTGACCAGTACAACCAAGCACAACTGACCCATTGGCAGCATAGAATAATGGAGCAATGCAAGTTCACGCGTCGCGCCATCGCGCCTTCAATTTTGCAGACGCAACACGGACATCCATCAAGCACGAATAGTTGTATCTCTGCGCCGTCATCAACGGACGTCTTTTCCGCTGTTCCATTGTCATTATCTGTTGGTTCCGCTTGTCTCATTTGTAGTGGTGCTTAGTTCAAAAACAAAAAGGATTTTCAGAGAACAAATTCGATTGACCGACATTTTTCGAGCCAGCCATTAGATATTTCGCTAGAGTGGTAATTATGTCAATTATAACCATGTTTCAAACTTTCCGAAGCTTTTCATTTTTCTCATCAGGCAGCGTCCGTGATCAGCTAATGACAGACGGGATTTAGCGAGGATATTGAAAAGAGCTGGCCTCTGGCAACCCCAAGCAAATATGGACGGTGTTTTACGTAATTAAACTCAAATGACATGAGCTGAGGAGAGAGAATAATAGGTTTGAATGTGTATGTTTCTCCGCAAGGCTCAAGATTAAAAAACCAATTTCAAATCGAATTTTTAGGAGGCTCACTCAATGTTACTGTCGGACTTAAAATTTTTAACACCTGAAAATATCCCTCAAGACGAGCTTAGAACTATCCTGGACTGAATTAGTCGTCATACACATCTCTTTTCCCTCCCTTTTCTTTCCGCACTGGAAAAAAAAACACATTGGATCTAGAGTCCAAACTCTTAAAAACATCGACAAAAAATACTCTTGATTCAATCAGATTTAAGCTTAAATCAAGAGCCAAGCCTCTTAATTTGAGCGAATTTCCTTTTGATTTAAGCTTAAATCTGATTGAATCAAGAGTCCTTTTTCTTGTCAATGTTTTCAAGAGTCTGGACTCTAGATCCAATGTGTTTTTTTTTCCTGTGCGGTTAACGATCCTTAAATATTTTTTTACCGGTCACTGAATCCAGAGAGAGAGAAAAAGAGACTCTTGGTAAGGAAATAACATTTCGAGATAAGTCGACGGCAAAGTAGAAACTTTATAACATAGAAATTTTATAAATTATAGGCGTAAACAAAATTGGCTTTATTCAAAAGGGCAGACAAATACAGACGCCTTCACGTTAGAATTCTCTCTGGTGAAGTGGAAAGCATGATGATGATGAATATGAATTGGCCGATTCTCCTCTATGATATCAGCATGATATCAGTACGGTATCAGTATGATTTCAGCATGACATCAGTATGGTATGATACTAGCAGGTCACTATGCCATTAGCATGTCGGTATGATATCATGATTGGAGCATACTGACTGATATCTAACTATCGTATCAGGGGTTGTATCACTCCGAATGAGATGGTTCGAAACGATATATCGACGGTGAAACTACCAAACCACGTATCTCGTTTGCGGTGTTTAAAAATCTACGCTCACATTTTATTTTTTTGAAGTAGACCGAATCAATATCATTCCTTGAAATTTTCACGGAATTTTCTCTGCACAAAGAGGAAAAATCACAGAAATTTTCAAGACTAGATGTTAAGTAGTTTTTCATTTAAAAAATAATGTATGACAGGAAGTCTGCGACGTCGCAAACCGAGATACGTGGTTTGGTAGTTTCACCGTCGATATCCTCATTAATTAAACACCGCAATATCAATATACTTATGAAATCCTTCTTTGATTATCTTTCTAAATGGAGGAAGAATTATTTGCTCGATTGTGCACATAATTCAAGCTCTAGCATCTGCTAGCGGGTTTCCTTGTAAAATGGACCCCCCTGGAGCAACACTCTTGGCACCCCCCAGAATACTGCTAACGTCAAAGCTTCAATGTATGATTTCCGCCTGCTCAACGCGAGACTACACTGTAATCAAAGCTGATTCATGCAGGCAAAAAACATTTGTGATGATTAATACCCTGTCATGACTAACATCAAGTTCCATCTTGAACATCACTCTTCCTGGTTACTTACAACTATACTAGAAACTCGGTTACAGTAGAGAGAACTAATTAGTGCTCGACTAAATAATACGGTTTTATACAGCGTTGGTTATTTTACGTCAATTTCTGCAATATTTTGTGGTTTCACAATACACATTGAACTTATAACTGCTGATTTACACTTTATAGTTCCGATGTCAATATTTGTGGGATAATGTCGGGCAAAAAGGCTCTTCAGATTTTTAAAAAAAATGATATATATACCACAAGAGGGTTATGCATCATGTAGCGTTGATAACAACCAGTATAATCCTAAATACTGATCCTTTGGAGATAATTTAAAGTTTGGACACGAAAAATGGGGAATTTGAGTGAGCGGCTGTTAAGGTTTCACGCGACGGTTTAAGGCGCTGTTGCCATTTTCAAAATGATTCACCTCAAACTTTTCCAACATCATCAATTATGCAAATTAAAGCTTACATTGACCCAATTCTCTTACGACTATTGGGCCGCTTTTATCATTGTCGACTAAACATCGATATTTCTCACACCAACTGGGATCTCTACCGGATTGAATAATTTAAATTTTTACTCTAAATGGCATTTTTTCAGATTTCATCACACACAGAGAAAAAACCTTCGTGCGCGGGACCTGAAGTTGAGGTCATATGGATCTCTGAAGTTTTCGGATCACGTATCAAAAAACTTGAGGTCCAGCTCCCAAAGTTCGGGCATCTGAAGTACTTCGATATATACCAAAGGGTTTGGGTCACACATCTGAAGCACTTCGGCACATACCGAAGTGCCTCGATGTCTGACCCGAACTTCGGCAGCTCGACCTCAAGTTTTCGGATGCGTGATCAGAAAACTTCAGAGATCCATATGACCTAAACTTCGGGTCCCATGCACGAAGTTATTTTCTCCGTGCATTTGATTACTATTTGATTGCGAGGTGCTCAGTCCCCCTAGTACCCTCGTAAAATCGTCCGAGATTACCGATGCTGATTAGAAAGCCGACTGAAAAACGTTGTTAAGTTGGCAACGCAGCTGACAATGAGTTTGAGCTCGGAGAAGGCGAAAACAATAATTCCTTTTCATTCACACGGCGACGGTGGCGTTCGTGACTTGCGGCGGAGAGGCTGAGCGCTCTAAAAATAGTCGGCGTAAACCTGGCGATAAAACTAAATTTAACGACAGAATTTTGAACCTAACAGACGCTCCTCTCTCTTCACGCAACATGAACTTGGCCTAGTTCTTAAAGGTAATTAAAGTGGCACGCTCCTATCAAAGTCGTCACAACCGACGTCATAGGAGAGTGATTTAATAATCGCATGCCACGCATATATCATCCTCATAATCCTACCTAGTTTCCCCTAACCAGCCTAACCTAGAGCCGTTGTGCCGCTCGCTCAGCCTAGAATGCCTTTATAAGGAAAATACGAGGTTTCTGCAATGGACCACTAGACAAGGTGCGAATTTAAGCATTCTGATACATGAACCCTAGTCAGGATTTCACGTAGAGCACGATTCACACAACGAAAATTACTTAAACCAACTCCTAACGAAGATATCAACGTTTTTATTTCACATTGGTTACGAGGAATTTGAACTGCCCGCTCACAAGAAACTCAAAACTCTACGCGAGTCAAATCGCGCACTACAACGGTTCTAGCAAGCTTCTCAGCCGAGCAATGTTCATGTCTCACCATTTGTTGTTCAAACTATGAGCAATTTGCTATAGCTGAGCCAAAGCGTCAAAATTGAGGTTGCCAGATTTGTATATCGTAGAGACTGTCATGATAACGTTTAGCGCGCGATGTGAATCACGTAGAGCATTGAGTTTTCATGAGCGGGTGGTTTGAATCACGCATCAAGAATCATTAAATATCTTTGGAAGAAGTTAATTTTGGTAATTTTCGTTGAGCGCGTCATATTTTGCGTGAAATTTTAGTTAAGAAACATGTATCAGAATGCTGAAATTCGTACCTTGTCCAGTGGTCTATTAACCTTCCTACTTTTTTCAGAATAAATTTTCGCGAATGACACGGTGGTTCCCTCGGTTGTATTTAAATGAACTCCTAATGCTCAAAAAAAGCTCTCAAAGTTGAAACCATAGTGGAGGGGGACCTCCCCCCACTCCCGCTAAGCACATAGTCTATATTTGGTCGAACTCTCTACCAATTGATAGGGATCACATACATAGCAGTGGAGCAAATTTGACTAGGGACTCCAGGGCTAGAACCACGCGGCTACCCTGCAATGTACTTTTACCACATCTGTGAATAAAATCAGAATCGGATCCAGCAATTTGGCAACACCGAATTTCCTCCACTTAAACCTATGCTAAATAATCGATTCTTGTCGGAGGACCTGGCCCGTCCAAGAATCGATACATTTTCATGGGTTTAAATGGAGAAAAAACAATGTTGCCGCTTTTCTGGATCCACCAATGAATAAAATGTTTGATTGGATGTAGCTTCTTTTGAGCTTGAGAGTTCATTTCAAACCTACCAGTGGCATCACCGTACTTCTCACAAAAATTTACTCAAGATACTTATTACTGTACTTTAATCGCAATTTCCTTCTCGCATTCAAGAGCTGCATCGCTAGGACTTTGCGGGAAAGATTCTTTCTGCAGCTAAAATTCCCCTCAAAAGAATTACAATTTAATCGCATTTAGCAAAAAGGAACCAGTGCGATTACAGTGTTTTCAAAATCGTGCAACTTCTTTTTTTTTCTTTTGAAAATACTCAAAATATGTACAAAGTTAAGGATTTCTTTCTTTAAAACCTAACAATTTTTGGAGGGAAGCAAAAACTATTTGCTCTTCTGGGATATTTTTTAGATAATTATGAAGAAGCAACATTATAACAACACCGTAATTGCGCGGGTTCCTTTTTGCTTAATGCGATCCAATTTTTCTTCCGACGTTGTAATGTTAGAAATTCTGACCAAGTTCCGAGGCAGGTTTAGTGAGCTTCTCTTTGAACTACTTGATAAGTAAATAAAATAAAAAAAATATTGGAAACTCTTTTCACAACTTCCAAAAGCTAACAGTGATCAAAACTTCTGAACAATAATCATGTGCGAATGCATGCACTTTTTCCTCTCGGTCTCGCACGGATCATTGACATGAAAGTCAATGAACGGCATGTACATAACACCCACCCACGGTCTACGCACGAATGAAGTTGATGTTTGGCGCCTGGTGCCTACCGTGTACCCTGATTTTGCAATCTGTGAAACTTTGAAACTTCATCATCCACCGTTCCTTATCTCTATAGAGATTTTTTCGCACAGCTGGATCTGATTTTACAATCAGAAACTACAAAATCTGGCTCATTCAAGAAAATACAAATATGCCACTCGTTTCCTAAGTTCATTGGTGTTTTCATGGATGAGTCAGCAATTTTAGTTCTTAGTTGCAAAATATTTCCCCGGTTTATTTCGTTTCTATCTCTTATCCGAGACCTCTAGACCAACTTAGCAACCACTGCAGGTTGAGCGTATCCTTTCCCAATTTTCGAGAGATAAATGAAGGATAGTCTTTAAAGTTTACAATATCCCTATTTCGCCCTCGGATTTTATTTCTCCAATTTTCGAACAACAGTCGTTCTCATCCTTTCCTCGCAGCTAAAGGCGAGGCGTGCACGGTTGAACTATCGATATTTCCCCATTTGGAACTATGGTAAAGAATCGATTATTAAGGATTCGTTGCGAGCACCCTGTTATCGATCCTTTCCCATAGGTTTAAATGGCAGATCAATCGGTATGTCGCAAAGCACGCCACGCCACTGTTCACGGAGGTTTGACCCTTGTTCCTCCTCTCTTTTTCAGGCACGTTCCTGATGCCCGACCCCTGGAGGACGTTAACGAGATGTTGCGTGTGTGAGAAATTTGCGATTTGACTGTTGATTCTTTTGTAAAAGTTTGCGAGAAACACGATGGTGCCTCTGGTTTTCTCTAAAATCAACTTTCAATCTAAAAAAAAGCTCTCAAGTTGAGGCCAAAATGGAGGGGATATCCCACGCTATCCTGAGAGTCCACCTCTACATCAAGACAAACTCTCCATGCAAAGATAGGGAGATAATACACTAGCATGTGCCGTTACATTAGCCGTGTTTTCAGTTTTGGAGTCCCCAAATAAAATGACAGCCCTGTCAATGTATTTGCTCCCTATCTTTGCATAAAGAGTTTGTCTTGATGTAGAGGTGGACTCTCAGGGTAGCGTGGAATATCCCCTCCATTTTGGCCTCAACTTGAGAGCTTTTTTTGAGCATGGGAGTTAATTTCAGAGAAAACCAGTGGCACTATCGTGTTTCTGGCGAACTTTAACATGAGAATCAATTGTCAAATCGCAAATTCCTCACACACGCAACATCTCCATTTTTGACGGCAAATCTGTAAATATTGCGTTGAAACATGCATTGAAATGAGTAAGTAAATGCGACTCACCTGTGGGTGGGGCGACCAGAAAGGCGTGACGGTGACAGCTATCCGAGGCTGGCTCTTGGATCGGGACTTCCAGATCTTCTTGGAGACGAGGCGGCTGCCCTGCTGGACCATGTTGGAGGTGGACTTGGACGCCTTTTGCATGCCGGGGGAGCCGGAACTTCCACCACCGGAACCACCGCCGGGCGGAACTGTCGACACACAAGGAGAGTTGGTCACATTCGGGTGGGAAGGGTGCAAGCCGTGCAAAAGGTTCGACAAGAAGCTCTGTCCGGAGCTCAGAATCCCGGACGGAGACTTGACGAGGCTCGCCGGCGAGAGAGGCGGCGACAGAGTGTCGTCCAACTCGGTCGTGGACGTCGCCGTCGTGACGTCGAAGCTGCTCCGGGAGCTCGGGAACTCCTCGCTGAGCTTGAAGTCCTTGAGGACGGACACCCAGGACTCCTCCGTCTGCTCGTTCTTGTTGAACTCGTCCAGGTCGGACACCGGCGGGATGTCCCCCTTCGACTTGATGTTCCGGATGTTCTTGTCGTAGTTGACCCGCTTGAACCGGTCCGCCTTGTCCGAGTCGATGCTCTTCTTCCGGGCCATCCGCAGGTACCGTCGGATCGTGTCGCTCACCGACGGCGATATATCATCGTTGTCGACACTGCTTCGTCTGGTCACCGTACCGGTTGGCGAGCGCGGCGAGATGAGCTCTCTGGGCTCTTCGGCTTCTTGCTTCATCGCTTTCAGCTTCCTCAGCTCGTCCTCGATGTAGGCCTGGAGACTGCTCGAGATGGGCTCCGTCTGGGTGCCGGCCTCCTTGGCCTTCGGCTCGGGTTTGGCCTCCTGTTTTTCTTCCTCCTTGGTGGTGGACTTGACTTCGTCCACCTTCTCGAGGAACTCGGAGACTCCGTTACCGGCGGCGTCGAAGTCGAGCCGCCACGAGGGCTGCCAGGAGGTGAGGTTGCTGTAGCCGCCCGGGACGACCAGCCCCGTGCCCCGCCGGCCGGCCGTGAAGCCGCGGGCTTTGCGGAGGTCGAAGTAGAGCCGCTCCAAGAGCTTCCTGTCGGTGAGCAGGTCGCTGATGACCCGCTCCTTGGACGTGGACTTGCTGAAGTGCCGCCGGAGGGTCTCCAGGAGCATGAGCTGGGTTTTGTCGCCTTCGAAATGGACACTGGCACGGTGGGTCCGTCGATCCTTCGAGGCGATCTTGTCGATGGTGTTGAGGTGCTCTCGGAGCTTCTCCAAGAGCTCCGTGTGGTTGATGGAGCGCTGGGCGGGCGAGATCTCCGCGGCGTTCGTGGAGTCTTTCTCGTTGAGGTACATCTGGACGGTGCTGAGTAGGAGGGCATCCTCCTCGACGTTGCTAAGCGACTCGGAGGACTCGGAAGGGGGCGCCGGGGTCGGCGCTGAGGGCACTTTGGTCGTACCTTGTAGGAAGTCTCGCTTGAGTTTCTGGACATCGAAGCGGCCTCCAGAGGTGGCGGTCATTTCGAGGAGGCCCAAGTTGGTTCGGGCGGCGACGTCCTCGGCCTCGTCGGCGGAGCTGGTTGTCTTGTCCCGGCAGCTCCCGCCTTTCTTGAGTCGGCCCCCCCGGCTCCGGCCGCGAGACCGGAAGCCGAGGGCTCCAGGATAGGACTGCTTGCGCCAGAGGAGGAAGCGGGGCTCCCGGTGGCAGACCTCCTGGAAGTAGGCCTCGATCTTGGGAATGTCTTCCAGGCGGTTGTGCGCCCCGTCCGGGATGAGCTTCCGCCCGGCGTCGGCCATGTAGCGCCATGTCTTCCGCGTGAGCAGCCATCGCTCCAGCTTCTGCCCTTTCGTCCGCTTTTCTTTCACGCTTTCTTTCGGGCTAGCGGGATCGCTTTTGCCCTTGGGGGTTTTCTCCTCTTTCGGGTGCTCCCGGTGGACCTCCAACTCGTGTACGACCGTCCGGGACTTGGGCACCTTGTGCGTGATCACTTTGTGCTTAGCACCTGATGAACCTCTCCGTATGATCGGCTTCATCCTGTCGCCCATCGTAATCACAATGGCGTCGTCATTTGTGCTTCCCGCCGTCGAACCGTCGCAGGGATTTGTACCGCCGGTAGGCGTGCGGCACGCCCCTCGAGATCAGATCAAATTTTAGCTCCACGTTCCGCCTCGCATGATACATATTGCTTGTATTATCCAGTCGACAACTTGAGCAAAGTTGCCGAAATGGTAGAATTCAGTAAATGCGTAGCTTTTCAACAGAACGAATTTTCGAGTTCATTACTTTATCAACAACTTAAGGATTCGGTAAAGGTTTTAATTTTTTATTCAGGGCATTGAATTAAAATTCATTTGAAAATCCTGCCTTTCAACAGAGTTCGCGAACTGAGTCATTTTATCAATCGTTTTACGCACTTCCTGAAAAACAGAGCGTCAATAATGAGTTCATCGTTTATACTTGCACGAGCTTGCGAAAAACTACCGACATCCAACCCAGTTGTTCGGAGATTTACGTTCTGTTCTAAGTCTCCATCCAGGGAAAAGAGAGAGAAGTTTCAATACAAGGCAAATTCGTCTTAACTTCCGGTTTGAACTTTCACGAAATCCCTGAAAAAATGTTTTTGTACTGAGCGCTGCCTACGGAGATAAAAGTTAGTGAATGAACAGGTGCCAGTGAAAGATGTTTAGAAACACCACCTCCTCCCCCTCTTCATTTCTTTAACGCCGCCTTGAAGAAGTGAGTTGGCAATGGAAGGAGAGGTGGTGGCCCCAACTTTTAATCACCTATTTAACCTGTCTATTCTACCGCGGGAGAATTGGGTTCGCTGCAGCACAAAGAGTCGAAGTTGTAAATTACTCGTTTGGTTTTCTTTTCTTTCCGTGGAACATAATTGCACGAAAATAATGAGGCTTCTAACATAGAGCAATGCCAAAATTTTGGGACCAAACCTAAGCTTCCCCTCGCTACTTTTTCGTGGAAGAAGGTGAAAGTAGGATGAATGAGATCATGACTACCGAGCAACGAAAGAGGCGGGGAGAGGTGGAGAAAATAGAGAGAGCGCGGAGATGAAATGGGGAAAGTGAATAGAATTCCTGAAATGAAAAGTGATTCGTTATATACTAACGCGGGAGTTTCCTCCTAAATCTCAAAATAAAATAACCTCATTTCCTTGGAAATTAGTTTACAACACTAAAAAAACTGACAAGAAGAGCGCTATGTTTGATCGACCGATTAATATAACTGAATCTAAAATATTGTGTTCCCATTCTTGTTTTTATCCGAAAAGCCGAGAGATGTAAGGTAATATTTTATTGTGTGTTAGGCATTATTATTCAATTTTAAAATGAAACTGAAATTAATTCCTGCATGCATGACTTAATACGAAAAACTGGAGGGTAACCGTTTGCAACATTCACGCGGTCCGATTATTATTAAAGTTATACATAGATTAATTGTTGTATATTTGTACTTAGACCATCATATAGCGCTATAATTCCAAATTTGGAGATGCTTTGATAAAATATCTCAATATTTAAGGCAAGGTTCACTTAATGAACCGATAACGCATCTCTATATTAACGCCTGTGGACAAATTAAGGCCTGTTAATTATAATGTTGAGTCTCTTGACAATTTACAGCGTATAGGCATTTAGGCATATCGGTAAAAGGGTCCATTAAGACCAAATTGAGAGGGGAAAAATTTCGATTTTAAAATTATCGACTTCATCATTCGAATACCCGTTAGGCATTGTGGCGCTACCTCCAAAATTGTATTATTTGATATTTTTGTCAAGCAAAGAGTAACTTCTCATCTTAAATCTAACTTGATCCTTAATCATGGTGCAATTTGATATATCAAAATGGAGACACCTAGCAGGTTAAAATAATAATGATTTTAAATCGAGCAACTTTAGCACAGATTGCAGCGTACTAAATAGTTGAGAAATAGATGGAAAATAGATAAGAAAATAGAAAATAGAAAAAGATCTGCAGCAAATCTTCTCCGGCACCCTTTAAGTATTCGGAATGTTTGAAGATCCCCAGGTTTTCGTTTCAACAACTGTAGGTAAAATCTAAAAAGGGTACCGTGCAAAAGAAAAAAAATTCCATTTCTGCTAGGGCATCTTATGACATTTTAGAGAAGTAAGAAGTTCCCCTAACCTTTTCTTGGCCTTATAGCTATACAGACAACACATTCCTGTAAAAAACTGTTCGAATTTACAATATTTACTATCAGCATCATCAGTAGTTTTACTTTCTTCCAAATCCGAAATAATTATCATACGAATGAAATCAGTTCCGGTTTTTGTTCCACTACTCATGTCATTCCTTTTGAATTTTTAACGCATAACTAAGAAGTTTACCGGCAAACTTTTAAAAATAAAAAAGTACCGATGACGATATCCTGGTAAAATAATGATTAAATATTCGACTATAGTTGAGGGTTTGGCCGGAGGCCAAGTGTCCTATTTCTCGGACGGCGGACAAGCCGACAACCCGAGTTTATCTGTTACCATGCCATACTTTTCCCTCCATTTATTTTTCAAGTGAAATTGTACAAATCATCTTATCCAATCGAGTTTCCGACCGGATTTATTTATAGAATTTTAAGTGATTAAATTGTTAGTGCTTTCTCCGTGTTTAACCTCTTTTTCTAAGTGGTCCCCACTTGTCCATCAGCCGTCGCGTCGCGTCGCGTCCGACCCCCATAGCCGTTGCCGATTTCACCTTAAAATTCCGCTTTTAACCTAAAATTCTACGGTTCCTCTTCAAGAGATACATACAGCTGGCAACCGCCCTCGCGACGTCTCCCAGTGTAATCGAAATCCTCGGAAAACAGCATTTCCTCCGAGTCAAACCTGTGGATTTTCACTTTCTGCTAGAATTTATGGGTGAAAATTTAGTCGGGATTGCCAAATTTCTTCTCGATCTGATTGCGATTTGATTGTAGTGGCGAAACAGGGACGATTCTTGAAATTTGGCATCACTGGGCTTCGTCGATTCGAATGTGGGTGAAATTACCGATTTTAAGCAACTCTAGAATGGCTCAGGCTACCTCACAAAGAATCAATCATTTATAATGGAGTTTAATGGGGAAGGGGGAGGGTGTCAGGGCTGGAAAGAATCGCACTGTAGGTGCGAGTGACGAGATCAGTTAATTTACCAAAGATTCAACTGATTGATGACTGATAGAATTCAGCGAGAAGGAATGAATGTTTTTGGAAAGCAAGAGATTGGTGATGGTTAGGTGACAGTATTCCACATGAGTGCCAATATTAATAAATAACCCCTAGGTCTCTTTCTTTGATTGAAGAAGCGAACTTTCACTTTATCCTTTTCCAAGTAGTTCATATTTGCTCTTTTTTCAATCAGCAGAAAAGAACCACCTTAAGATTAATACCCAAATAGTACTCTACAATATGGTATTTTAGGTATTCTCCAGCTATGAATGACTGGAATCTGCCGTCAAAGTTGCGGCAGGATCACCAAAATCCTCAAAATTTAGATTGAAAGAACTTTCGATTAAGGTTGGTCGGTAAGGAAAGGCCATTAAGTTATGTTATTATTGACTGCGACAGCACAATGGCAATGGAACTCGCATTTCAGAGACCGTTGCAAAAGTTCCAAGATTTTCGAGTCATTTATTCTTTCCTGACCTATGACGTATGACGGAGGTGTCATCCGCAAAATAACAAAAATACTTTGGACCCTCGTCAGAGTCATAAAGTAGTGTTAGTGCATCACACCTCTTAAATATAATTTTAAATGCAATTAACGCTGTGACGTTATAGCGCGGCGTATATATTTGCTTTTATGACCGGTTAATGTGTTAACGACTGAGGTTCTCATGTGTATTTAGATGAAGAGGAAAAAATAATGTTTTTTCTTAATTCTCACTCTATGCACATAACATGATGCGTATCGTTTGTTTCGAATTGCATTGATACTTCAGCGACATCGTCTTAGGGAGGATAGTGATCGGGGGGGGGGGGGGGGGAAGCAAGAAAGAAAGAAAAAAGATTAACAGAAGAAAAAGAGGGGAATTATTTCTTAGTCGGTCCATCTTCTGAAATTTGCCATTTAAACCACTGTAGGTACTGTACCTTCATGGCGGCATTCGGTATTTTTGTGAATACTTTATACAGAAAATTCAAAAAGCCATGTTGATCGGGCATGTCTCTGAAGAAGTGCATTGTTTCTATCTTTCTCTCTCCCCCTCTCCCTACCAACACCCAAGCTAGCTGCGCATTCAATTAGTTCTCTCATTGTCAGACAAAAAGCGCAATACAACTATTTCAACTTCAAAGTCGCTTAAATTGCATAGCAATCGAGTTTAAGGCGCAGTGAGTTTCTCGTCGTATTTTCATTGTTACTGTCTCGTTTACAGATGAACGCTGACATCAGAGACAAAAATGCGTGACACTACCATTGCTTCTTGTTTTTCTCTTTGAAATGTTAGACATTTTTTCACATATTGACAAATAGCTGAAGTTTCCTTTTCCCATTGTAGTAAAATGTACACGAAACTTACGAAGTAGTTAAGAGAGGACAAGGGAAAAATAACTTCGCGCTGAGCCCTAACATTGTAGGCGAAACAGCACCAACTACAGAAATAGTAGTTCCTCATTGCAAAATGTTGGCAAATATTCCGAAATGCGGCACAATTTTTTGCACAAAAAATTGCGTCGAACGCTACCTCGAATAAAGTTGTAGGTTAATTTATGAGCTTACAAATTTTGATTTTAAGATTCTTGCAATATTGATCGCTTCCATACCAGACAATATACCGTCAACAAATGATATTTGAGAGACACATAGAGTAATTTTTTTACATTTTGCAATAAGAAACTACTATCTCTGGTTCGGGAAACTAGTAACACATTATAAGCAACTGGTCTTTTTGTTCTAAAATTAGCCAGGAGTAGTAGTTTCTCATGGCAAAATTTAAACTTAAATTCGGCTACACCGTAAGATTGCAACTCCGTGCAGCGTGGAGCTATAACGTCAAGCCCTCTGGGCAAGTATTCGTGGAAACTGAGCATTGTCGCACCCGAAGCCGATATTGCTGAAATAGAATTGAGCGGAATTTCATTTCAGCGCCAGATCCGTCCGTCCAGCTCTTCCATACACAATAGAGACACAATTGGATTACGTTTTGCAATAAAGAACCACTATTTCTGGCCAATTTTAGAAACAACATACATGCCATTGATTTTCCTATGCAGATATGTGCTTTTATTAGAGAGCCAGGGATAGTAGTTCCTAACTGCAAAATGTAATCCAATTATCCTAGAAAACTAAATATCCGAACGAGGCAAAACCGAAATTCTCACCATGCTTTCGTCAACCACCCTCCGAATTTCACAGAGGAAGAATAAGCCAAGGATTAATCGAATTGATAACCTGACAGGTAAACCTAAATGTAACAATGGCGGGGCGTGAATGATCGATTATCGATATTTCCCCATTTGAAGCTATGGTAAAGAATCGATTGTTAAGGTTTCGCTGCGAACACCCTGTTTATCGATCCTATTTCATAAGTTTAAATAGCAGATAATCGATATATCGCAAAGCATGCCACGCCATTGATAACCGGGCGTCCACGAGTAAAGGAACTTAAGTCCCCGGAGACAACATTTTCAGTGGAGCGGTTTGGTCCACAAATCGGATTCTGAGATGGAATGGACTTCCTCTTCAGTGTCCTAAAGAGTAAGTTGGGAGCAGTTTGGTTAATTTTTGCGCCGCACAGTGGATCGAGTCATTCCGTTGGTTAAAACTGGTGGCTCTAATAGACTAAAGGGGAAATGATAGACTAACTAAAAATTATCTTGTCGGTTGCCGTTAGTTAGTCTATTACCTATACCTCATATGTATACCGCAACCACTCACTTCCACCAACAGGATCCCTCCATATCCCGTTTGTCTTCTCTGTCTATAGTTTTGTCTATCAATTTCAATTATCGGCCCACTAAACTCTGTTGCACGCTCAGCTAAGTAAACAAAACTTGATTCTCGTCATTGACGGATCCAGCGGATTGGCAACATTGTTTCTCTCCATTTAAACCTATGGAAATGTCTCGATTCTTAGAGGAGCCAGGTGCTCCCACAAGAATCGATTCTTCAGCATAGGTTTAAATAGAGGGACTCCGGCGTTCCCCAATTGCTGGATCCGCCTCTGATTCTCGTGGGACAGGATCCGGAGAGACACGTTCTGTGGTCTGTGAGACCGCGCGACTCCGTTCGTCAAAGAACGTGCCTCAATTACTGAAAAAGCGTTTATTTTTAGCAACGTTATACGAGCTGGGAGCAATAGACGCAAACGAAAGGAAAACAAAGTCCAACGCGACCGGCCGAGCTGATTATTTGACATCAAGTCTATCGATCCTGATCATTCGTCATCTCGTAGCTCTGTTGTCGTGAGGGCATAATCACAGTTTGAGGTGGAACATGTCGTCCGTGTAACTTCATGCCTTCGAGGGCTCAGTGGGTCGATTGTTGAATCGTCATAGAAATGATCCTGATCGATAAGTCCCTATCTTACACTGGAAAAAAAAACACATATTTGGATCTAGAGTCCAGACTCTTGAAAACATTGACAAGAAAAAATACTCTTGATTCAATCAGATTTAAGCTTAAATGAAAAAGAAATCCGCTCAAATTAAGAGGCTTGCTTCTTGATTTAAGCAAAAATCCGATTGAATCAAGAGTATTTTTTCTTTTCGGTGTTTTTAAGAGTCTGCGCTGAGAAAAAACTATGGTTTTAAACCTATTAGAGGTAAATATGATTTTGAACGATCGAGGTCATTCGATATCGATTTAAAGATCGAACCACAGGTGGAAATGAAGTTACGCTCTAATATCTAAGGAACGACGATCTGAATATAACTAGCCCATGTTAGGAGAAACGCCGTAGTTTTTTCGAGAGTTGCCAAATTTTCTCGAATCGAATGTTTATTTTCGAGGAGAGTTATCTAATATCTAAGGAACGACGATCTGAGTAAACTGCCATGTTAAGGAGAAACGCCGTAAGAACATTCGAGAGTTGCCAAATTTTCTCCAATGAAATGTTTATTTTCGAGGAGAGTTATTAATATTTTCTCTTGAAATTTTCAGATGATACAGATCTAGTTACGAAGATAATTCTCTGAAAAATTGAACGAAAAATATTCACAATTTCTCCTGGAAATTTCTATTAGACCAAAGGCAATTTGGCAACTGACGAAGGCGAGTGGCGAATTTGTTGTTTCTGAAATGAGCCAGATATTGTAGTTCCTTGTGGCAAATGTGATCCGATTGGGCCTTCAATTAACATGCGTAATTCGTGTCAACGACCAAGTTCAAGTTAAAAGGCGCGGATCTTTGACAGTGAGCTCTAAAAATAGACTCAAATGAAGGAAGTAACTGGCATAGGTTTGTCTGATCGATTTAAATGCAGTGTTTTAAATAAGTCTCTTTAGTTCAATGCACTCCGTTCAATCAAGCGCGATTGAGTGATTTAATGCCTTCTCTCCCTCCACCGAATACCTAAAACAACGGTGCGGATAGACTTAGAAAAAGAAGTTCTGTGACCCAGTGATACACTTTTCCGCCTTGCTTTCCTTTAATAACGTATGTTGTTGTTATACTTTTTCTTAAGACAAACATGTCGTAAATCAGGTTGGGATTCACAGTCTATCATAATTTTCTCTAACTCTGACCCGAGCCAATCCACTTCTCCCTCCCTGGCATCAAGAGGCTTCGAAAACTTTGAAAATTCTCTCTCGCAGCGTGTTTTTAGCTTTGGTTAAGATCACAAAATCTTTCTTATTTTGTTTTTACTCCATAGTTCTCACCTAAGTAGAGCACGTTATGATAAAGCAAGATACTTTTGAGCGATTTTAAAGCTCATGCTAAGTTTTATCTATCTATTGCATTCCATAAAAAAAAAAAAAAAAAAAAAAAAAAAAAAAAAAAAAAAAAAAATCTGTGTATTAGGGGGATTGATTTCATGAGGGGATGTAAAAAAATTGAATCTCAAACGGAGAGATTCGATAATTTTAAGTTAACTTTAATTAGTATTTTTTTCTCTGTGCTGAAATGGAGCTTTCGCTCTCATTTAATTCATCCGTGACTCTGTCACATTTAGCGTCAAGCGTTCATATCTTTACGATTCCATTTAAATACAGGCACTGGTTTCCTTTGAAAGAGAGTGAGTGTCAAGGATAAGTTTTAAGACATTGCATCCAAAAATGCTATTCCTCTGACTTCGGAATTTATTTGCATCAACTTCAAGGAGGCTATTCGTCGTAGTCATCATTCAGTCGTATCATTTTAGTACTCATGTCCACTTTTCTCTCGAGATCAAATGTCGGCAGAGGGTAGGAGGAGGAATAGGGTGAAGGTGCGGTCAGAAATTCGAGGAAAAAGCAGAAACGGATTGATTTGAGAGGATTAAAAACAATTCGAAATGAGTTGTGGAATAAACACAACTTGAGAAAAGAGGTTTTACGACAGTGCCTTGGCTCTCTATATTTACGTTGGTGGAAAACATCGATCGGTCGATATAGCATTTATTCATAGGACCGTCATAATCCGAATAAATCGAACGCTGTGTTCGCTGCAAACGAGTCTATCAATCGCCGTTGTTCACACATTTTGCAGTTTCGCACGATTGAGTATATATATGTTATGGCTGCTGGGTTGCCAATCTCAGCAAATCAGAGATTTTGGCCCTCCCTACTGCGGGATGCCAATTGGACTACATTTTGCAATTTGGAACTAAAAATTCTGGCCCGGTTTAAAAACAACGTATGTGCCATTACCTTCCCAATGCATATAAGTATGTTTTTTCAGATGAGCCAGAATTTATGGTTCCAAATTGCAAAATGCAGTCCAATTCTGGGACATGGAAAATACCTCGGGACCCAAGCACGAAGTGAATAACACTCAGCTGAGCTATCCTTCAATAATATTTTTCATTCATAAGAACTGACAAATATTGTGGGTCTGTTTAATGTTTCATCCGAATCTTTACAAAATAAAAAACCTATAAAATGCCTATAATTACCCATGCCAATCAGCAAACAAACCCGACAACTTCTCTCCATATTGTGGTCCGCGCCAAACAGAAAGGAACCAAGCCACATCAGCTATTCTGCCGTGCTAAGGAAGAACGCCGTATAAACATTCAAGAGTTGCCAAATTTCCTCCAGTAAAACATGCATTTTTGACGACATTCATGCATATTTTTCCTTGAAATTTTCAGATTTTACAGATTAAACTGCGTACAAAATTGTCTGAAAATTTTGAGAAGAAATATTCACAATTTGCCCAGTAAATTCGGTTTTTATCGAAGAAGACTTGGCAACATCTAAAGGCTCATACGGCGTTCTTCCTTAGCACGGCAGTATTGCCACATTTAATGGGGCAATTTTATTTTTTACATGAAAACGGTTGTGCGGATTTTTGTGCAAATTTCGGTGAATTTTCTCCATAGTTCAATGCAAATTCCTTAAAAATTTCGAAGAAATTCGCGCAAACGTTCTCTCGCTACAAATAGTAATGCCCAGTAAAATTTGGCAATAGCTGATGTAGCTTGGTTCCTTTCTGTTAAACGCGGTTCATAAGCGCCTCCATCATAAGCTAATCCGGTCGCTTTATGTACGGAAGTCTGATACCACTATTCTAACGCGAAGGAACATTCTTTTGCCTACACCGTTAAATGAAGGCAAATCCGTTTGCTCCAAGAATGAACTACTAAAAAGGTAAGAAAGGAAGTGTGAAACATGCTCCCTGATGAGAGAGCAAGTTTCGCTGGTATGGAACCGTTTTCCTGTCGATGTGGATTGAAAAAAAGTTTCGTGGCGACGCGACACCCCCCCCCCCCCCCAAATGCTTAAAAATGAATGCAATTCTCACATTGCATATCAACGGTGCAAGTCGGCAATCACATAACTCGGTTTGCGACGTCAGAACAGAGCATTGCGAGTTCACGCCTCGCGCCATCGCGCCTTCAATTTTGTAGATGCAACACGGACATCCATCAAGCACGAATAGTCGTATCTCTGCGCCGTCCTTTCCCTCGCTCTATTTCTACACTGTGTTGGTTCCATTTCGACGGTGTGAATTGGCAATCACATGACTCGATACGTCGCAGACTTTCTGTACACTTCATTTTTTAAAAGGAAAACTACTCAACGGCAATTCTTTTAAATAGCAGTGATTTTTCTGCTCTGTGTGAAGAAAATTCTGCAAAATCTTCAAGGAATGATGTCAATTTGTTCTCCTTTGAAAAAATAACATAGAGGTGCGGAGATTTTCAGACACCACAGACGAGTTATGTGATTGCCGACTTACACCGTCGATATGGAACACAGGGAATGGGGAAGACAACTGACTACTGATGCCTGAAGACTACTAATGTTACTAACTATAAATGAGCCGACGGTGACGACGGTTGCCTGAAAGCGATTTATGAATTCCTTTACATGAGTTTAACTTTATGAATAAAACTTTCCAAAACGACTAGATCTTTCCAGACGTTCAAAAATGCTTTTAAACGCGAGTCTTAAAATTTTAATTCAATCCTCCAATGACATTGAACACTCTCATCTCGCAGGATTCTTTACCAACAGAAATCCTAAAAGTACCTAGTCTCTCAATTTTTGTTGAATTATTTCGTGTCGAGTGCCTTTTTGCGTACTTAAATGCCTTGAATTGTGACATGAAAAAATTACGCGAGTAATTTAGAAACATTTTATATATGTATTAATTTGTTTCATGCCGGGACTCGCCTAAAACGAATGCATCAAATTTTCATCTTGATAATTTCGGTAGTTCTAGATCCGTCGACCATTTGATTACAATAAGAATTTTGAGCGCAGCGCAGCGTAAGATTTTAAGGCATAGATACATTCTACTGAACAGCGGCAAGAGGGTAAATTTCCTTATCAGCAGTAAAACACTAAACACAAATTGTGTAATGCATTTGGAAGAAATATGCAGCTTCCGTTTTTTGCCAAGTAACTACGAACTGGTGTCTTTGGTATCCCGGCAAATTGAGAACCGTGCAAATTAAAACATACCAAAATTATTGCTGAAAATATACTTACTAAAACGAAAAAACCATTAAGTACGTAGCATATTTATTGAAATTTTCAGCAATTTTTTTGGCATCTATTAAAGGAAAAGTTTGCGATCCTTCCTAAGATTTTTTAAGCTCCCTTAGTTAAAAAATTATGAAAGAAAATTCGGAGCATCGGAATGGGGTTGCAGTTAGTGACGTCTCTGAACGAAGATCCTGACGAACATGGAAAAAATTAAATCGCTGTTTTAACAAATTAATTGCTAAAAAAGTGACCACAATATTTCAACGTAGATTTCACAACACAAAAATGCTACTTTTGTAAGCTAATTTAACCACGGGGGTGGTTAAAGTAGCATTTTTGTGCTGTGAAATCTACGTTGAAATATTGCAGTCACTTTTTTTAGCAATTGAATTGTTAAATCAGCAATTTAATTTTTTCCGTGGAATCTTGAAAACACGATTTGGCGGTTTTTCCAAATTTCTACTTCTACTTTATCCTCCCAAAGAAAAACAAACCAATACTATTCTGCCATACTAAGATGAAACGCCGTATGAACATTCGAAAATTTGCTAAGTTTCCGCGGATAAAACATGTATTTTTGACGAAATGTATGTACGTTTTTCCTTAAGATTTTGATAAGATGCTTGCTTCTCAACTTTCACCAAGTGATACACAATTTTTCGCAGTTTTCCCTTGCTAAGCTCGCCGTTCTCCCATCGTTCCTTTAATTATCACACTTTTGTAATCCCGCACTGTATCCAAAATGCTTTTACGTTTCCTCTTTTACCTCGTCAGAAGATTCATGAACGCATTCGTGTCCGCTCCGAGACACGCTAGGACAACATCGAAAAAATACTGGTGTTGGATGTGGGTAGCTTTCGCAGGAGAACACAGGACACTGAGGTGCAGAACCAATCCACTCGGTCGAACACAACCCGAAAACCCCCGATCCTCGGGCATCACATATTCGGAAAAGCGGACCTGTTTCGGAAGCGGCATCCGATCAAAATCCAAAAGAGGAGCCAACTCGAAAACCGGTGCGACTGCTTGTAATCCATGTCGGGATGACGTCACTCGGAGGAGAGCCACTTCGGGGCGAATCGAACGAGAACCGGTTTGGAAACCGGTCGAGAATCGGAAAACCGAACGAGAACCGGTTTGGAAACCGGTCGAGAATCGGAAAACCGAACGAGAAGCGGTTTGGAAACCGGTCGAGAATCGGAAAACCGAACGAGAACCGGCCGTCGCGTTGGAGGAGAGTCGAGATCTCGGGGGTTCGCGGGATTTTCGGGGAACACCGACGCGGTGCTTTCGCAATCGAAATTTCGGAACAAGGGGTGGACAAATCGATTCGAGGGTTGATTTTCCGGGGGGAGGGGGGGGGATGACGCGAAAAACACCGGGGGGCACGACGTCGAGCGGACCAAGCGGCACTTTTCCCGGATTCCTCGGCGGAACTGAGATAATACTTGGTACAAAGACCGCCGAATTGGAAAAGCCGAGCACGCTATCGGACCGAGCGGTGCCAAAAATCCCTGGGCGTCCTCAAGATCTCGCCCACGAGCTCCCGAGGCGTCAACTAGCGCGGCTCGCTTGAAAAATCACCGCGCGAACCAGGTGGAAGTTCTGCCATTCTTATTTTCGATACTCAAGCCTCTCTCTGAAATGAGTTAAAAATACCAATTTCCAATACGACAAAACCTCTGATCGCCTCCCCCCCCCCCCCGCCCGTCGCCCTCTCCCTCCTCCTACTCCCCCGGTCCCCGGGGACCCGCGGACCCGTGAACCCGCGGAATCTTGAGGAAACATTAGACGTAACGACGCGGGCCGGCTCTCGTTTTCTCTATTTTTTGTTTTCGAGTTTTCTCCCCTCGACTGTTTCCACTTTTTCTGTAAATACGGACGCTGTTGGCTCTCAGTCACCTACTTGCGGGGACCGCTTTACTCTGCGCGATCCGAAGACGGCGCCACGACCGCCGGGCCGGACGGACGGACGCGCCGCTAGAATCGCCAGCAGAAGGTTTGACTTTCCACTCTTCTTTTTTCAGGGTGTCTACTAGAACAAGCTGGCCGAAAATCAGTACTTTTGCAGTACTTTTTTAGTACATTCCCAAGAAATTCAGTACCTCCTCAACAGAAAAAGTCAGTACTTTTACAGTACTTCCATTTGACAAAATTCGGAAAGTTTCAAAATTTTTCATTTCTCGCTCAAATTTGCGACAAAAATGAAAAAGTTAAGTTCCGGACCCTCTTGAGGAAATTCCGCACTTTTTCAGTACTTCCGGGCCGCCCTTAAAAAATCAGTACTTTTTCCGGACTTGTAGACACCCTGATTTTTCCTATTGGGAGATCTGATTCCACGCTTTCGATCGTCGATAGAGTGGTCGCAAAAACTGAGTCGCAGATTTTGTAAAATGTTCAAGTTTTTTTTTTTTTTTTTTTTTTTTTTTTTTTTTTTTTTTTTTTTTTCATTTCGGGAAATCCTGATTTTTGAGTGCTAAATCCTGATTTCATAATTTTTCCACATCCTGATTTTTTGTGGAGAAAAATTATACAGCCAAATGTAACTTCACAAAGATAGCTCGATAAAAAATCCGATCGGACGGCCGACTTTTCTCAAATCCTGATTTTACGACCGATTTTTCCTCAAATCCTGATCAAATCGGAATTAAATCCTGATTGACCTAAAATCCTGAAATCCTGATGCGAGACACCCTGCGTGCAACTCCGAAAAAGGAAGAATTCCATGGAATGAAAAAACCGGAATCGATCCGAAAATTTTTGATGAATCGAAAAAGATTGTAAATCAATGGTCAAATTGAAAAAAATGAGTACGTCCATCACAACACTAAAGCATGATAACGTTTTGTCTTTTTGGAAGAAAACCAACTGAGGTATCGCCTTACAGTTGTCTGTGGATTTTTTTGAATGAGTGAGGAAAATTCATAAAAATTTCAAAAAAGGTAGTTTTCTTATAATTTAAAAAAAGATGGTAAACTTACAATGTAGGAATGAAAAGGGTGTTTTAATTTAATGATCAAAATGCGTGTTATCTAGTCGCCAGAAGGACCCCATATCGAAACTTGTGAAACTTTTCGGTCATTTTAATGATGCAGTATGCACGTTATCGAACCTTTAAGCTGGACACTTTTCGAAACCAACGAAATACGAGCCTATCTTTCCAATGTAAAATTTAAAAAAAAAATAAATAAAACAAAAGATGGCGTGGCTTTAAAAGCCACTGTTCGGAATTTTCATTTTTTCCGGGTTAGTCCAGTCAAATTAGCTTTAAAAAAGGTCAATCGTGGAAAATCAATACATAGAAGGTTTCTTTGCGGAAACATGTTGCAATCGACCACCAGAACAACATATTAAAAGATTACCGGAATCGGCTGTCCGCTAAGGCCACCTGGGTAAGTCGAATTTTGGTTGAAATCGCACATTTCCCACGAAATCTGTAATTTGCTTAAAAACGGCGAGTTAAGGAAAAAATTGTTCATACTGAATTGGAAGAGCACAAAATTTCCAATAGCACAGTTCCTTTTATTTTAGTACGGGGTCCGACCCAATGGCGGCTAGCTATGATTTACATTAATTCTTCGACTAAGTTGAAGAGATTTGGAAATCGAATGAATTTCTCAGAATACACTTCAAACTAATTGGACTCTATAATAGATCAACAAGAAATCAGGTTAAAAAAGTAAAGTACTGTGACGTATGACGTTGCCAAGAGTTTCATACATTTTTCAAGCATGATAGCAAATCTGAAAGGTTTTCGGTTCAAGAAAAATACCATTTTGATTTTGCGGGATAAGTAAAGTAATGATCTCGCTCATCTTAATCCTCCCTCTCCTCCTTACGGCGCACGGAGGATCGAGTCGTTACGAGGAATCAGACAAAATTTGGAAACTTTAAAAGCTTTTACTCCGTTTATACAAAATTTTGAAGTTCAAAACGTGGTTCCATTAGTTTCATCGTGAATTTTTCTGCGAAAAGCACCCCATTTGAAATAAGACGAAATGAACATCATAGGTAAATTGCAGTTTTAGTCAAAAATTTGATGTCCGACCTCTCTCATTGACTCGATCCATTGTGCGGCGTTACTTAAGCTAATTGGATTACATTTTGCAATAAGGAACCACTATTTCCGGCTCATTTTAGAAACAACATATATGCCATTGATTTCCCCATGCAAATAAGTTATTTTATGGAAGAGCCAGAGATAATGGTTCCTTATTGCAAAATGTAATCCAATTATCACTAAGCGAAAAGAAAAGAGGGGAATTGGTCGACGACATCTTCTTTCGTAACAAAGCACTGCTGATTTACATACACAAAAAAACTGAGTTTTTCACCCAAAATATTTCGACACTGTGCTGAATTGAAGTTTCAACGTCACAACCGCCACAGGAGTGTTCGTTCGTCAAAATCGCTACGAAACGTTTCATTCCGTTGAGTGAAATGTTCACATCAAAATACGTTCGTTTAGAAGTGATAGCCGGAATTTAGAATATTCTGGAAGGATTTAAGGCGGAGATTTACTCCGTTGAACCTCTTTGTGTGTTACGCCCGTCGCGCTTTTTATTTTTGAAGCGTGTGATATTCTGAAAAATCTTTGTGCCAACTATATGGCCCTTACTACCAATTGCACTTTTACAGACTCTTGATATTGTGCTTCATTGCTGTTGAGTATACCCGCCGTTTGTGTTTAAATTTATCACGATCGTCACACCTCATAGTATATTTTTCGTAGAATTGCCCATGTGCGTTTCGTGCCGACCAGCGACCGCACTGTGTTTGGCGCAATGCGTGAAGTATTCGTGCACTTTCGTAGGCGCTATGCGTTTGGCGCGGATCATATTGTGCTTCATTGCTGTTGAGTAGGTAAACCCGCCGTTTATGTTTAAATTTATCACGATCGTCACACCTCATAGTATATTTTTCGTAGAGCTGCCCATGTGCGTTTCATGCCGACCAGCGACCGCACCGTGTTCAGCGCAATGCGTGAAGTATTCCTGCACTTTCGTAGGCGCTAATATGCATTTGACGCGGACCAGCGACCGCGCTGTGTTTGGCGAGATTAGAAAGGATGATACAGCCTTAGATATGAAGGAAACGGTTGATTAGATAAAACGAAGTTAGATACTTGAGACTTACACCATAAACTGCCCCGAATATACCTATCCAGTTTCATACCTTTCAAAGACAGAAAAATGACCTTAAATTATGAGCTAACAATAACATCACAGCTTCCCTTGCAAGAGTTTCCTTTGAATGATGAAGTAAGGCAAATGTCAGTTTTAAGTGATGACCATTTCTACATAGCACATTCTTCGAGAAAAATACACCATTTCTAACTGTTGGAAAAACCTTAATCCATAGCGAGTCAGAAAAAAGATTCAAGAGGTTTAAATCCTACGTTTTCATTTTCTGCAAAACATCATCGAATGAGTTCTTCAAATCATTCATTGGTACACAACTTATGAATGTGATAGTTATTGAAAAGAGGAGTCAATTTCTATTTAATGACACTACCAATAATCAGGTATAAATAATTCAAACGTTGGCTCATCTTTTTTGACAAATAAACAATTCTAAACAATAAAATCACGCATAAGTTTCAAAATTGAACTAAAAAACGCTATGAGTAAATTAGGTGCCACAAGTTACGAAAGCAGAAATAATGTTACATTATTAGAAAACTGAGAAAAAACCAGGTTTTTCAATCAAATACCGAGAAAGATCACTCAACTGATTATTGTATTAATTAAGGATCTCAATCCGTGGAGTTTTGACAGACGTCCCCCGAAAAAGATATCGACAAAAAATGCCTAGGCTCCTTAAATTGTCAGTTACATGAGATTCTGCTTTCAAAATGTATTAATCTCTGATGCCATTTTTGATTGAGAATTCTTTAAAAACAAAGGATAGTTCTAGTAGGTGCCTAAGGCACTTGAATATTTTGAGACAGGTTGCCAGATATTTTCTTGGAACAAATTTTGAAATTTTGTACATCCATTATTTCATGTGATATAAACCTTTTTTCAACCTCACTCTCACCAAGACCCAGAAAAGTAATTTTATTTGGTAAAATGTGAAATAAGCGAAGATTTTTTATTTTTTCTGTTCATTTGGTGAGAAATATGGAGGCTCTAGAGACACTAATCCTTGAGGAACTTTTTCTCCACTGATTTTTGAGATTAATAGGAGTTGCTTGTGATTTTACAGTATTTTATCAAGACAAAGACCTGAGACCAAGTATTTAATTGCAATTATACGCTAAGTTAAAGGGCTGAGTAATGATGTTTTGGCTTTGGTGCTTCATTTAGGATACATTTCTACAAAATTATTAAAGGAAAAAAGCTGGTGGATACACCATTATGGCTACCTATTGGTAAAAAAATAAAAAAATAAAAAATAGGAACATGAAGGGACATTTTGGTGGTTACTGTTTCGAATTCAAGACTGTATAGAATTTCCAAGTCTTTTAAGTGTAAAGGATTAAAATTTCGTTCAAGAGGGTTCAAATTACAAATTAATTTCTAAAATTTCTTACATGTGAAATTGAAATAAAAGCCCTACAACAGCAATTCATTAAAAAGAACCTACATTAGTTGATTTCTTCACCTATAGAAGATAAAATTCTTTCAGCACAATGTAGATCAAAATGTTACGTTTTTTTCTTTTTTTGACTCAGTTGAAGATTCACTTGAGGCAAAGTTCACCTCTTCCATTGACTATGTTAGGTCAAGTCTAAGTATGATAAAAAAAAGTAAAAAACTTTCTTTCTTCTCAAATTTGTTGGTAAGCAAACTTCTTTCGTTCGATTTTTGGCATTGAAATGAAATTCAGAATTTCACCATGGATTTTACCAGCTTGAAACTGAGTAAATTCATTACAAGGATTTATCCCATGTTACATGGGTACTTCTGAGATAAACTCATGACGAGTTTCATGAATATTACATGAAATTTGGCAAATGTCAATTGAGAATTACCTCAAGATCAACGTTCATTTTTCTATTCAGCCAACAATGAGAGGGCATTATCATTCTTTCGATTGAGGAGATAAATATCCCTTCCACAGGATTCGAAGCTGCAGCAAATCTTAAAAACTAGAGAGGTTCACCATTAAACTTCCCATGATAACGCTGTCTTATTAAACACAATAAAGAAAATTTCTGGGACCTACCCAATATTTGATGACTTTTAAAACATTTTGTGCATGAGTGGAATGTTTTTCTTGCATAATTCTGTACTTAGGTTGAAACTCACTCCAGCATTATATGGAACCATTTTGAGAAATGAGAGAGGGAAAAGCAGATATTGAGACCAATTCTTCTACACGTCACAGGGGGTTGTGGGGCCCACTTGGCGGGAAAGAATTCCCCGACTTTTCCAGATTTCTCGGATAAAAGTAAAAAAAATTCCCTGACTTTTCAATTGGACAATTTGCTTGCGAGGAACTGAAAATAAAAATATTTTGGCATTAATTGCACTGCAAATGAAAGAGACATGTAAACCTTCATTTTTCGGGTATTTATCACTCAATTGACTAAAATTGTGACTCCTTATTGAAAAATGTTCTTTTCTTCATTATTCAGGGTGTACCTCGAAGCATTGAATCCTGAAGCAGACTGGGACTCAGTTTGATTGGTGTGGACTGGGCTGAAGTTTTTCAAGTTTCAATATTTTTAGAGTTTCCTGTTTTTTCCTGAGATTTCATGACTTTTCCCTGATTTCCCTGACCTGATAAAATTCACTGACAATTCACAGTTTTCAGGACCTGCAGACACCCTGTATAATATGAAAGGAATAAAGTCAACTCGCAATGGTGCAAACTCTGTTTTCAAGCCTGAATGGTACTGATGCTTCCCTGACCTTCATGGTCCTGCATGAAAAAAAAAAAAAAAAAAAAAAAACACTGCAATTTGTTCGAGTATCAATTTCTCGACTCGCAGGTGAATAAATGTCATATCTCTTCTGTACAAAGCTTCTACTTAATTTTTTCTTACTCAGAGATGAGAGAAAGTATTTTTAGTATGTTAGACTGATCACGAGCAAATCAAAACTTCTGGTTCAGTTTATTAGACAGATTAAAAAAAAGCAATATCTGCACAAAAATGCTCGCACACCTTACAAACACACTCACACACTTAAAAAATCCCACACACTTGATATACTTACAGAAAATCGTTTATTTTGTATCAAATCAACAATAAAAAATTCGTATAAAAGTAACGGTCTGTACAAGAGAGGTTATGAGAGAGTGGTTGAGAATTATTTACAGGATTGGTTCATTCAGTTCATGTTGGTGGCAACTCCACTTGCTAAAAATTCAGTCTGAAAATAGAGAATGAAAAGAGAAGGATAAGGTTCCAGTATAAACAGGGGTGAAAAAAAATGAATAATAACACATAGTGGAATAAATTGAATCCGTTGATTTGAAAATGACCCATCTCCTTTTTCAAAATTTCCTTGTAGTCCTTTCCACTGAACATGGGCCATCCTAATTTTTATATTTCCTTTGAAAGTGAACTTGGACATATTTCCAGAGTACTTTTTTGTAGAGAAAAAATCTAGGACTTTTCACAGTTGGCATTGAAGAAGGGTTTTCAGAAAAGGTGCTTCAGAAAAAAGATATACGTTGTTTTTGACCTGGAAAACCCAATTCTGATCAAAACGGAGATGGAAAATGAAATTTCATAAAGAGCCTTTTGGCTGAAGATATTAGAGAGTTTCCGGAACTGAAAATGCAACCTGTAAAAAATAACCAGATACGCAACGAAGACCTCTGAACTTCAACTCATGATAAATTTGTTTTTTTTCCCCAGGATAAAATTTTTCCTATATCTTATTTATGACTTCCCGAGTCTATTGAGAAGTTTCTAAAATCATTGAGAAATTGCACTTAGTAAAATGATCTGAAATCTTGACTGTCTGGATCTGAGATACAGTTAAAAGACGTACAGCTTCATGACCTTTTGAGGAAGAAGACATTTCTTAGATCTGAATTATATTACCCATCCAAAAGCGTTTACTTATGTTGTCCTAAAAATGATGAAACTGGTTCTTGTGCAAGCAAGCAAGTAAAGCTAGCAAATCACAACCTGTACAGCTTCAAAGGGTAACTTATTAACTTTAAAACAAGCCTTTGAGGAGCTTATTTAGTCCAAAATTATGTGAATAAGAAATTGTTAAAAAATTGAAATTGATGGATACCCTCGCAAAGTTTGAGACCACTTAGGACAAGAAGAAACGATTTCAAAATTAAAATAATAGAGAGACTTCAAGAACGAGTTTCTGACCAAAATAATAAAAATTAGAAAATTTTCTATTCTTTATCTAATAATTCAGATAAAATCGCCTTTTCAAGATGCTGCTTGTCACATTTCACATACAGGCATATTCTCTTGACCCATTTTTCAAGAGCAGTCTTTCTGGAATCTTCTCCACTGAGCGTCTTGAAAACGTTTATGCATCTACCAACTTCATTCAATTCCCTGTCTTAGAGACTTCCTTTTAACTCTAGAAGAAGTCAAAATTAGCACAATGCCATGTCATGCGGCAATACAAGTGCTTTAGAAAACTCAAGAGAGAACATTTCGGAATGATAATTTTTTCAAAACGGATGCAGAGAATAAGCCTGTGTGTGAAGTGTGATGGACAGTAATTTGAAATGGAATGGACACTTAATGGTCAAATAAAAGAAAAATGTACTCCATTCTTTTATTACTTTATTAGCTCAAAACTCAAGCGAGTAAAAATTTAGGAATCTTGATTTTGAAGTAGCTTTTTTTGCTGAGGGGAACTGGCCGAAAAGTTGCAAGTTGAACCTGACTCCCTGAAAAAATGATTCTGGAAACGCCATAAGTCTTGTACTTTGGACCAAATAAGCTTCTCAAGGGCTTGCATTAAAGCTAACAAGTAACTCTTAAAGACTGTACAAATCGTGTTCCGCTAGTTCTATTCATTGGCATGCACCAAAACTGGTAGCATTTCTATAGAAACATCGTATCTAGTTTGTAGAGAATGTGAAGTAAAATTGGGACCGTCAAAATGAAAGTACCATAGCTCATTTAATTGTTTACATCAATCGCTATGTTTGTATCCGTTTCATATTAAACAAAGTAATTTGCCACATTTGTTTGCACTTAATTTCCCTCCACTGCTGATAAACTGAGGTTCCTTGCTCTTTATTTGACAATTGATATTCTTTTCCTTAAACGGCCATTATCCACCCATATACCGTTCCTGTTCAATTGCTTAGCAAAGAAAAGGCTGCAAGAATGTTTTGCCCCAGGTGTCTGATAGGATTTTTGCTGCTAAGGCCAAAAATTATCTGTTTTTTTTCTAACACATTTGGAAAATGAGGAATTCAAAAATAGGTTCTTTCGAACTGAAATATGTTTACTCAAAATTTCCTCCCTCAAAAAGCTAGTAAATGCTGAAAAAAATTAGGTCATCTTTGGCTTTGACAGCAAAAAGCAGGTGGAAATGGACCCATTGGACACCAGAGAGAAAAAGTATCCCCACCTTACGGACGCAAAATGATCGTATGATAGTGGTATATCTGTGTATTGTGGAATTAACTTCTAAAAATTTCCATATCGAAAACAGCAGGGAATATTCTTCAGCATGATGTGGATGTAATCCTAGGCTTATTTATTTTAGGCTTTGAACCCAGAAAGGACCTTTGTTTTTATCGATCATGTCAATTTTCTGGAAAATTGAATTTATTCTTGGAAAAGCTTGGTTTTTGGGGAGAGTTCCAATTTCACTAAAAAATCTAGCCAAAAGGATTGAGGATAATGATGGTCATTTTCAGAATCAGCGCTCAGCATGAGAACCAATCTAAAACTTTTAGACGAATCAAAAAAAAAAAAAATTCATTTGCTACGGAGTGTAGGTACTTTGAAACAGCACCATTTGGCTCAATGCAAATATTCAAACAGAGATTTCACAAATATTATGTACCTGGAAAGTTGAAATCATGTGGTCAACCATTGATTCTAGCAGACGGACAGCCTTCTTAACAGTTTCTTTTGGGGTGTAACCTGGCTTGACTTGTACTTGTAACAACATTCTATTTTCTGATGGATGGGGAATTGAATACCCACAAAAAACGACTTCAGGTCTGTAAAAGAAAAAGGGCAGGGTAAAAATCTAACGGCTGTTTTCACAACGCCTTAAAAGGAGCACATTCTCTGACTGATTAATTTAATTGGTACATTATCTAGTTGATTTTAGGTGGCGGTGATCACCCCTGTCCAATTCTAAGAAACTCCCCTGAAAAATTGACAACCAAAAAAAATAAAAAAAAATTAGGTGTATCACTTATAATCACTAATTATAAACTTACATCACTGTATACTTTTAAGCCTCAATCAATTAAAATCACAGCTTATTAATGAGCCCTATGTAAGTTGGTCTTTTGCAAACCTCAGCAATAATGAAAAGAGGAATTGTTCCTCATAGGCATTCACTCTAAAATTATGTTAAGTTCATTGAGAAAGTCTGAAATTCACACCTTACCTCCTAATCAGCAAAAGAAAAAAAAACCTCCTTTAAAAATTATATTACGACTAAGGCATAATTTGATACAATCATCAGAGAAACAAACATCAGAAATGTTTTTTCTTATTGATGCAACTCCGATAACAGAAAATAGAGATATTGGTTGAGAGGCATTTGTTACGGTCTTTGTTTGATTGTGAAACTTCGTCACAGAATTATTGCAATTTTGAGTTTCTGATTTACTTACTGATTGTTGGCGATAAATCGGCATTCCATGATAAACCAAGAAACCCTGAGAATTTATTGAAAAGCCTTGGCGTTGTTTTTCTTCACTTATTTCATTGATAAATTCTCAAGGATTCTGGAAAGACTATGTATTAATGACGATCAAATGATGACATTCTCTACCGTTTACCCCCTCAAACAGGCAAGAAGAATCTTGAAAAAAGTCCTGGAATTGTCATGTTAATTAGTATTCCTCAAAAACCTCTCGTCTTTACTGGCGAGTATGCCATGAAAGTGTCTGGAAATCAAATCGTCAATTTTTGGTCGATAGAAAGCATAAAACAAGATGGATATAACTTACAAAGAATTTAGGATATACTGCAATGGATTTCCAAGTGTGTGTCCCTGGTTGGCAAATTCAAAAGTATGTGTCAAGTCGGCTTCAGAACTGTCGCGAATTGTCTGCAAAAAAATTTCGTTAATGGTTAGTGTCATCTCAGTGGGACTTAGGATGTTCTTTAAATTTCGTCTCTTTAGGAAATCAATAATTTGATAATTTATTTCGGAATAATTGTGACTAGACTTGCTTTTAGTTCCTTAGCTGAAGAAAGTAAAATTAAAATCCGCAAGTTGAGATCCATTGCTTACTCTGTTTTTTAATTAATAATTTGAATCCTGTTATACAATGGACCACTAGACAAGGTATGAATTTTAGCATTTTGATACTTGTTTTGTAACTAAAATTTCACGTAAAACACGATGCTCACAACGAAAATTTACCGAAATTAACTCCTTACGAAGATATTTAATTATTCTTGATACATGAATTCGAACCACCCGCTCATGAAAACTCAATGCTCTACGTGATTCACATCGCGCTAAACGTTATCATGACAGTCTCTGCGATATAAAAATCTGGCAACCTCAATCTTGACGCTTTGGCTCAGCTATAGCAAATTGCTTATAGTTTGAACGACACATGGTGGGAAATGAACATTCCTCGATCGAGAAGATTGCCAAAACCGTTGTAGTGCGAGATTTGACTCACGTGGAGCTTTGAGTTTCTTGTGAGCGGGCAGTTCAAATTCTTCGTAACCACTGTGAAATAAAAACGTTAATATCTTCGTTAGGAGTTTATTTCAGTAATTTTCGTTGCGCGAGTCGTGTACTACGTGAAATTCTGGTTGAGAAACATGTATAAGAATGCTGAAATTCGTACCTTGTATAGTGGTCCATTGCCTCAAGTTTGATGAAGACTGAAAAATCTCAAGGAAAAAGCCAATGTTCATAATAAATGAGAAATATTAAGTCGTAACAGGATGAAGAGAGTTGCCACCATAATTATTAAGTCCAAGAACCCACGATATCAAGACCACAGATTGGTGATGGCTAAATAGTAAGAAATCATGGAGCCCAACTAGCTTCATCTTCAATGTTAGCAAGGTATAAGATCAGGCGACCGATGATTTTTACATCATTGACTAGAACTCGCAAAAGCCCAATACTGCACTGCAGTACTGGTTCTCAATAAAAATTGTATAATTGGTAAGTGAACAATTACTTATCACTGCATTATCAACTTACAAAGGACTTGGAGTTCGTCAAGTAAAATGCAATGTTAGTGAGCTTATTCATGTACCTAACGACTCTGACAATGAGTGGAGTCCACACCAAATACATTTGCACAATTCCGTACAGCAACAGCAGATCATCTGGCGCCAGTGAAGTATGGAGAGAAAATGCAAGAATCGGGATGACGAATCTTCTGTCTCAATCTAAAAATATGTAAACTTATTTGGCATGGACTCTAACTACTTGCAAGTGTGACATTGCTGATCTTCATCCTAACCTTATTTCGCACACATTTTAATAAAAGTGCTGGTTCTTCAGTATTACAATTGTTTAGATTTAGGCTTATCATACAAGTTACAAACATAAAATTTACTGACTCAAAATTGTGTATCAACACTGTGACATTACCACTTCTCCAATTATGTCTCGGAAATTGCTCAAACACTAACGCAAGAGAAATATCAATTCATCCTCTCTTGATATTCACTTCATTCCTTGCACGTCTATTTAAGAGATGCAAGTGGGCATTCCATGCGAACGAAAGCTGGGCAAGTTCACATCTGAACCAACCATGGAGATTTGGGTATCTTATTACAGATCTAACAATGAAAGAAGCTTGACCTAACCTAACACATGCGGGCCTTACCCAGCCTGAAACGCAAGAAATTCAACCCTAAATTCCAAATACTGCTGACGTTAATTCCTTACGAAGTCAGTTCTTGCAGACACAATGAGTCCATCTGCCTTGTAAAGCTCCAGGTTTTAGACAGATCTGAAATGTTGCAGGGTATTGCTGAAATCTTTCGATTCATGGGTCTTGGAGCACATGGTAGTTTCTCCTCGGAGCAAGCATACAACTGTGTGTTATAGATACATACGTAACTGATGCAAGAATGTAAAATAACGCTACATATCACTGAAAATGAGAGGTTTAGAGGCAAATATGGTAATGCAAAAACGACTCGAAATGGCATGCGGGACTCCTAAAGTCGGCTAGAAATTACGGGCACAGAGTGAGTGATAAGAAAATGCAACTTTACCAATGGATTTGTTGAAGGCTCACTATTCCATGTTTCCCAAATTTTTGGAGTAAGATGACTCAAGTCTCTTTCACTCGTCATTTTGCATTTTGTATTTTCACAACACCGATAAAAACTGAAATCGTGAAACTAAAATAACTAAAAAACTAAAACTACAAATAAAAACATGACGTCATTGCAATCTACAGTGTTGCCGGCTGGATGTTAAAAACGAATACAACATTGCCGCTCGAGGCAAAATTATGCAAAATTAAACAGCTGAGAGAGTGGGTGGGTGGGTGGGTACTGGGCAGAAAGATGTAAAATGAAATTCCTTTTCTCCGAAAATATATATATTTCAGTACATTTTTGGAGGTTTTTTAAATCCCCCCTCCTCCCGCCAATATTTGATCCCCTCCAGAGAAATACGCCTCAGATTTAGCTGAAATGAAAAGACTGGATATTTATGGTATGATTATCCTTTTAACTAATAATTGGACTGAGTTAAGCAGAAAGAAACCAACCCACATCTTGGAAAAAATTGAGTTATGAGTGGTTTTGAACTCAACCACTGCTCTACTATCTATCGCCAAAAATTCAAAGTTTTTGTTGGAGCAAATTTTGCAGAAATCGAACTTGAAGTTTATCTTTTACATTGAGTCTTATGCAGGAGCCAAACTTTAAACCTCTTTTTCTCGCTTCGATCCTGTTGTGGCTTGGTTCCTTTCTGTTTAACTCCGTCCAATTACAAGTCCCAGTGTCTAGGGCTGGAATCACTTCTTATGTACATGACCCTCCTATGGGGAGAGAAACCTTAGTCAACTATAAATGGACTGCGTTAAACAGAAAGGAACCAAGCCACATCAGCTATTGCCAAATTTAACAGGGAAATTTCATTTTTTGCGAAAGAACGTCTATGCAGATTCCTTTGAAAATTTTAGGGAATTTTACTTTGTATTATGGAGAAAATTCACTGAAACTTGCACAAAAATCCGCACAACCGTTTTCATATAAAAAATTAAATTGTCCGATTGAATTTGGAAATAGCTGATGTGGCTTGGTTCCTTTCTGTTTAACGCGATCCAAATCGAAATTGAATTGTTGGCATTGAAGTATAGAGGAGTATTCCACAAATATTTTGGGACAATGAATGCCTGAAAATATCAAACCAATCCGTAGATATGGCAATTGGAAATTTGCAGTTCAAAAACATAGTTTTGAGAGAAAACTGAGATTTAAAATTGGAATTTGCCTTGATACAGAAATACAGAATTGCCAGATTTTGATGCAAATTCACACCTTCTTTGGCTACAACAACCTATTATATTGACTGCAACTTGTTTTTTTAAACAATGGGAGTTTTCTGTCAAATTCTTGAAATCAAATCAAATATTTCACCCCGATGCAGTGAAATCCGCTCCACTGAGAATTTTTAGCTGTGGGCTGTAAACACTCCAATGTCGTTAAATAACTGCTTTATTTGGACCGCGTTTAACAGAAAGGAACCAAGCCACATCAGCTATTGCCAAATTTAACTGGGCAATTTAATTTTTTACGAGAGAATGATGGTGCAGATTCCTTGGCAAATTTTAAGGAATTTGCTTTGTACTATGGAGAAAATTCACTGAAATTTGCACGAAACTCGGCAAGCCCGTTTTCATGTAAAAAATTAAATTGTACAATTAAATTTGGCAAAAGGTGATGTGGCTTGATTCCATTCTGTTTAACGCGGTCCATTATAGAATAAAAGCTCTTTGAAACAATTGTTACAAATAGACGTCGAAGGAAAAATTTAATTTTTAAACAAATACTTTGCTTGGTTTTGACAAAAATTATTGGAAATTTTTCATGAATTTCTTGCAACCTGTGAAAGATACAATTTTAAAGTTTTAAAAAAGAATTGTAAAGATGTTAAAAAAAAAAATACAAATTTGAGACGTTGCAAGGGTTGACACATACATGGTTGGAGATTCTTCTAGCAAACTTATCTAGAGCACAGGAAAAGTAAGTAAGTGAGGAACTTTTTTTAAAGTTTACAATGAGACTGTTGCATAGTTTTTTTATTCTTATTTTTTAATTATTTATAGAGGGAAGATAAGAATAAGAATATCTCCATTTTTTGTTTCTCATCTAATTAAAGTTTAGAGCCCCCCCCCCCCTCCCCATTAAAGTCCCCATTTAATCCCAATTAAAGTCCACACAAATCCAACCCTGTTTCAAACGGCAAAGTATTGCGCAAACAGATTTCGTGATATTACACTTTTTTTAATTAATTTATCAAAATATTTTTCAGGTTTTCCCTCGACTATCAGAGGTATTGTAAATATTGGAAGGAATAACTTTATGCCATTCTGAGATCAACTTGTGAAAAAAATAAGAAAGGACAAAAAATTCTGTTTGCCATACCTTCAGAGAGTATTAGAGTTTTATTTCAATTTTTACAGATCAACAGAATGAATATCTGTTTTAAAGTATCTACAGATTCTCAGTATGAACTAAGACAGATTTTTACAGAAGTCATGCAAGCATTGCCTTGCAGAATAAATAATATCCAGTTTTGAACTTGAGATCAGCTTTGATTGTCAGGAGGAGTGAAAGATAGATACATAGGAGTGACATCGGCTAATTTGGCTCGAAATCTTTCAAAGCTTTCATTTCCTTCATCACCTTCAACAATCTGAAAAATAACAATGGTGGTAAAATTGATTTCAATTCGATGGATTTCAATAAAAATTTTGATTGTTAAATGCAGTAGAAACGCTGCTATCTAAAACAAGAATGCCGTGACATCATTCAAGATTTTTCTTCTACAAGTAACGTCCAGGGCTATTGTGTAGAAGATGCCAACCTTCGATTCCCGATTTTCGACTTTAATTATAGTAATAGCGTACCTCCATTCTCTACTCATTATACATTCTCTTATCGCCTTGAGAAGGGAAAAGCAAAGAAAAGTGTCTTGAGGGAGAAACAAAGGGTAAAACTATACGAAAGGAGTAGTTTTAGGAAGGTCCAACTTAAGTGATTCAGTGGAGTCATCTGTTCAAAGGTAAATGGGTGAAATGTTAATTTCACCCCATTGCACAGGCTTCTTAGTTACAATGTTCCAGTGCATAAAGTAGATTTTGAGGAAGAGGCTGTCCAATGCGTACAGGACCGCTCAGAGAACGTGTTTGCATGAGAGGTCATCAATTGAATTTATCTTTTGGAGAGCGCATTTGGTGGCGAATGACATTCGAAATTTGTCATGAGCATTGTTTGCAGACACCTAACCTAACCTAACCGAACGCATCACTTTTTGGTCACCTATTTATATCAATAGAAACTTCAAGATATATCGTTACATACCTGCATTTCCCCTTCATCTTCTTGACCTCTTTTTTGAGCTATTGTTTTCAGCAATGCTTTGCCCTCTTCTTTGGTCTGAAACATGGAAAAAGATTTATTATACTGAGATCATCATAATGTACATTGTCAAAGTAATAGAGTCATAAAATAGACTCAACTGTGAAAAAAGGAACCAAGAACATTGCAATATTGCTAAGATCATGCAACTTACTTTTCACGATGAGATAAATTAAAGTTGACCAAAAGTGACGTTTATACCGTGATTTTCTAATATAAGTAATTTATTTTGTAAAGGTTCATTCGATTATTTAACTATTCTTGATTTTGAATAGAAACTGTTCAAGAGAAGGGTATTGATAAAGGCCGTTTTTGGGTCTATCCTGAACTTCCTCAACTCTATGACTTTTTGCTCTTTGAAGGTCTGTATTTTACAGAATGCAGCATAACCTGGTCATTTTTTGTCTCTTTTCAGGTCTAATATTGGCTTGAACATGGGTTTGAGGGCCGACTTGGGCGAAAAATGCGGATTTTTCAGCAGTCGACCGGAAACCGGCAAAATCTGCGTTTAACCCTATTATCTGCTTTCAGACCCATTTTCAGGCTAGTAAAACCCCAAAAAGGGACTAAAAATGACCGAATCATGATGTATTCTGTAAGATATAAACCCTTAATGAGCAAAAAATTGTAGAGTATAGGTAATTTAGGGTAGGCCCAAAAATGGTCCTTATCAATACCCCTTTTTTTTAGGTTGTCTTGCAGTGTGTTTTTGGTGGTTTTGTGTAATGTAGTCCAAATAGTACAGAACTCCTTCGGAAAATCTACCTTGACTTTCCTGTAAACTTTCATGAAGGCCAAAAAAGAGGCTACAGTTCAAAGTATCAATTTTAAAATGTATATGCCAAACTATGTATTATTACCACAGAGTCAAAAGGTGCCTGACTCCATTTTAGTTGTTTCGAGATATCAGGGAAAACTGTGCGTTGGTTCCATTGATTCCACTGTACAGAACAATTTTTGAAACTCTATATCTCATAACCGACATGAGACTGGACTACCAAATTTTCCACATATCAGAGCCGTTATTGAACATTTCAGCAATGCCACTAACTCGATTTTTCCAATAGTGTGGGTTAGGCACTTTTTGGATCTAGGGTGCTGATAAAGATATGTAATAGCGTAGTATAAAAATTAATTCGAAAATCTCTAGCTCAACTGATTCCATTATCAAACGAGTTTTCATTTCGCTCAAATGATTAAATAATGGAGCTCCCTTATTTTACAAATAATGTGATTTCTCTCGATAAAGTTCCCCAAAGTGGATGGACAGGGGGAAAAATTAGACGAGCATCTTATACTAGAGCCCGTAAAAACTTACCTCTTCATGGTTGAGGCATTTCTGAGCGAAAATATAAGCATTATCCAGCTGACTATTCTTCATGTAGTAGTTGGCAAGGTATTTATAAGCATAACTTAGACCTGCACTGAAACACTCATCGTTCGCTGAGCTTTCATTTTCAGTCACATACACCTTTAACACTTTGACAGCCTGCTCAACATCACCCAACTTCTCGTATAACCTGTTAAAAAACCGAAATCAGAACAATGGTCAAAGCTAATTACATAATAATAATTACTGGTAAATAAATAATCTTATGGTGCATAAAAGAAGAAGACCAGGGTTCGTTTGTTGCAAAGTGCCTTTGGAAAAAAAAAAGCATCACAACTGGAATATCAATTTTGAAAATATGAAACAAGAATAAAAATCTTTGTTTGTGATAAAGACATAAAGGTGGAGCATGAGTGTGGTTGAAATTAAAGCCACGCTTAAAATTGGTTGCAGGTATCATGATATCAAGGCAAAAACAAGACCACTTTGTTTAGAAAGAGGCGGGGATGATTATTTCAAACCAAATGAGCATTTCACGTGCATTGCTTCCCGCACTTACGCAAGTGGAGAGTTTCAGATTGGTTTCACCTCTTCCTCCTGATTTTAAACTAATACCTTCACCACCCCAGTGGATTATCTCCATCAACATATTATCTAAAAATGGATGGCTCTATTCATATTCAGGTGTAGTGGCCTCATGTTCCAACAAAATATTGTTGTTAGTCTACAGATTTCAACTATTAGAACATGATTTTATGATTAGTGCAGTTGAGTCAGACCTGGATAACAGAGGAAAGTTAGAAAATGGAAAAAGGTATGTTAGGTGAGCCAAGCTCACATGAAAAACTTGCTATTTGAATGTCTTTTCAAGTAAGTAAGTTCAAAAGAGCTGTATTTATAAGAACAATTCCACACTTACTTGCCAAGTTGAAGAATTGCAATGCCCTCTGCATCACCAAGAGATCTAGCTCTTGCAAAACACTTGATCGCCTCTTTAACTTTATCTAATTTGTCATAAGCTTCTCCTAAGGCTATTAGCATTCTTGAATCATTGGGCCTTAACTGCTGCGCTTGCTTGTAGTAATAGAGGCTAAAGAAATACATTCGAATGATTTCGTATGTTTGACCTAATCCATACCACGCTCGGTAATCTCTACGGTTCACTTCTGTAACATTAAAAGATAAAATGGTGACTAAGCAATGTATCAAATGACAATCGATGAACATTCAAAACAAAAAAGGCAAAAGTTGTCAATAACCTACGAATAATTTGGCACATCAATACTAAAAGGAACTTTGTGCAAATAATTGAAATGAAAAGAGATTAAGGAATTCACAATGTACATAATTCAAATTCTTTTTTAAACATCATTTGTACCCAGCAAAAATTTGTCCAGTTGGTATCTGGCAAATACCTCAAAGCTTGAAGTACTCCCTTTGCGTAATGGTGACTTTCCAATTGTGAAAAACATACACCTGACTCTTTTGTTCAATATCAAATTGCCAAAAAATCATGATAATAAGAATGTTCATCAGAGAACATGCTCCAATTTGACGAGTCTTCCGGACTCATCTGTATTTTGTTATTTTTTATTTCAACTTTTTCACATTATGTGCGCGCATTTGAAATGAAGGGATAATTTTTCACAAACATCCTTGTTTTGTGTTCAATAATCCAGCAACATCTCAAACTAAATTTCACTACTTTATTTTCGAGTTTTGGTGCTTTGAATTTCAGGAGAGAGGAAACCGATGATGATTGTGATGATATCACAGTGAAATACAAACTTTCAGTTTTGTTAGGTAGCATAAAAATTAGAAGCCGTGACCATAGACTATGAGAGGGAAATGCCAAAGCATGAAAAACTGTCTGTGTGGTAAAACTCAACATAATTTTACATCTCTTGCTTCAGAAATACTATAAAAAAGGACTATATCTCCCTCCCTACAGACATTCGTTTTAGATGAAAGGAAGAGAAATTTGTGGTTAAGCATTTTGAAAAAATGTTCTACCATATTTTACCCAACATCTTTAAGATCTAAAAATCATCCAGAGATCAGTCAAACTCTAAAATGATTCCTACGTTCTGAAAACTACGGAATCCTTACATTCGGCTACAGTTAACTGGACCGCGTTTAACAGAAAGGAACCAAGCCACATCGGCTATTGCCAAATTTTACAGGAAAATTTCATTTTTTACGAGAGAAAGTTTGTGCAGATTCCTTTGAAAGTTTTCAGGAATTTGCTTTGTACCGTGGAGAAAATTCACTGAAATTTGCACAAAAATCCGCACAACAGTTTTCATGTAAAAAAAAAATTAAATAGCCTAATTTAATTTGGCAATAGCCGATGTGGCTTGGTTCCTTTCTGTTTAACACGGTCCAACTATGCTCGGTGAAAAGAGCAAAGTAAGAATGCTAAAATTAAAAGCTAGGAAAAACAGATCAGAAAGAAACTAATTTTTGCCAATCAATATAATCTTAAATTTGTTAAAAATTGAGGCACAAACACCATTATGGGAAAACAGAGCTGATTTTCATGTTGCATTAATTAAAGACATTACTCTACCTATGGCTTGGCGGTAACTCTGAATGGCAGCATTCGTATTTTTCATTTCCATAAATTCATGACCCATCAATGTCCATGCAGAAAGATATTGGGGATTCAGCTTTAATGCCCTCTGAAAATATAATACTGACTTATGATGGTCAGATCGTAAACTATAATAGTTGCCTGAAAGAAAAGAAAAATACAAAGAGCATTAGACAATGTATTAATGAAAAGCTAGCAAAGGCAGGAAAAATTCTAAAAAAAGAAGCTGTGCGGTCAACTTGCGGCAGTTTTTTAGGGGTCAATCGACGTCAACTTAATGCAAGATTGCCATAATTTCTTCATCTTCAAATTTTCCGACTTTCCCAGACTATTTTTGCTTTTCCGTGACTCCAAAATTTTCGGATTCCCTGACTTTCCCTAGCATTTGAATAAAATTTCCAGCTTGATTTTTTCCTTAACATTATGCTCACTTCTGCTAGACGCTTATTCATTAAATTCCCAGACTTTTTGAGTGAGTTCTCTGACTTTTCCCAGTCGCCGCAATTTCCCTGACTTTCCCAGTTTACCAGACCGCTGGCAACTATGACAATGGATACCAGGATACCCCTTGCTACGCTGGCAGTCCACCTTCACATCTAGTCGAACTAAACGTGCATGGAAAGGGAGCATATACATTAGCAGGGTTGCTGTGGTTCCAGCCTTGGAGTCCCCAAACAAAGTGACAACCCTGCTAATATATTTGCTCCTTGTCTTTGCATAAAGAGTTTGACTAGATATAGAGGTAGACCCTCAGCGATGCAAGGGAGATCCTCTCTGTTACGGCTTCAACTTTGAGAGCTTTTTTGCGCTTAAGAGTTTGTTTCAGAGGAAACCAGTGATGTTTCTTCCAAATTTTGCATTAGAAAAAGTACTTAAGCTGCAAATTCCTGTCGCATGCAAGAACTCTCCTGGTGAGGATCACCAGCAATAAAAAATGCACAAAGTCCTGCTTTATGTCTTCCTAAAATGTTTTAAAAAAATCAATTTCAAAAATAGGTGCTAACTGGGCCTCAATCTCTTCTGAGGCCTATAAAAGAGCCATATGCAAAATTTTAGCCCTTGCATCGAATTTTCAGAGGTTTGCGAATCGGCCCTTTGTAATACTAAAATAAAGCACATGAAAATTTCAATTACCAATTATACAACATGTTTCAATCCGATATTTGTCAACTTCTGCTGCATGGTGGGCTAAATACGACAGTTCAGTGCGCAATTGTTTGACATACAATAAATTAGAGAAGGTGTCCAAATTATCCAACCGGTACGGATCCTGTTTGTTCAATTTACTAAATGTTTCGATGGCTGTCACAACATCTGAAAAATGATCATGGTATGGTCATAACAAATATTGCAAATATAACAGTACATTATAAATGTAAATATCAACATAATTCTAATTATTTATGATAGAATCTTGATCATAAAAACAAAGATAAGTCGTAATTATGAAAGAGAAACGTAAGTATAGAAGTATACATTCATCGAAAGCCCTTTAAGGAAAATCAAGGTTTGGGATAAGAGTTAGAAAAAATTTATTTTAAAATGAATTAAGTATTTTTAAGAACATTGACTTAATATTCCTTGAGTAATGCACAAACTAAGATTGATAGGAATTAAGTTATCATTTATTACAACCTCATCATGTTCCATGCTAGAGGAAGAAACAAAAAACTGGAACAGTTGGCACATCTTGATAAAGGACTTCATAAAATTATCTTACCTCTTTTGTTGTGATAACCGACAGCAATTTGGGAAATTATGTAAGGATTATTAGGGAAATAAACTGCTTCTAATTCAGCATAAATTTCTAATGCTCTATCAGTTAATTGCTGCTCGAGCAACGCATGGGCAGTGAAGAGCTGAGTCATCCAGTGGTCAGGAAGGGAAAGCGATTTCAACTGGAATCAAGAATAGCAAGACTAAATTAAGGGACATCTAAGAACAGGAGCCTATAAAATCATATTTTTATTTATTGCAGTGTTCATTTTTAGAAACACTTCTCAAAGATAAATAATTTCAGTGTTTTGGTGAAACTTTTCCTTTCTTTACTTATTATAACTGAGAAGAGCACTCTACTTTGACTATTCAATAGTTACAGTTGAGTAACGGTCAGTTGCATTACCAAATTTCTATAAAACTTGGTTTTACATCACATCAGAGGATAAAATATTAGATATACCACAAATTAGTGTTCGATTATTTTTGAGAAACTTTCCTTGAAGCGGAAAGTTAAATAAAGAGAAAGCAAAAGATACATCGGATTTCTTGATTTTCAGCTGAGTTTATTTGACATCATTTTTGTCAATTTTTTTACTGGCATCATGATCATTCCCACAAACTTTCTCATAGGATCACCCAATAGATTGCAAATCCTTGCTCCTTGCAACAGGCCCATTCAAAAAGGAAATTTCATTACAAAATTTTTTGTTCCGTTTTGATGGCACACACCAAAAAAATTCCATTCTCTGATGCTAAAAGGGCTGAAGTAAATTTTCAATTCTGGGAGGATCAAAACTTCAATTCGAATTGTGGAAGTTTGCAAACATCTTAAGTCAGTCGTGTTCCACTGTTAGGCTTCCTAATGGAAAAAATCATTATTAGAATTACAAGAATCAAAACTATCAAAGGCAAATAGGAAGGTTACACGAATTTAGGTCCAATCTGTTTGGTCCGATTCTCTTGGTTCAAATTTGTTCATCTACGGCTTTTATTTCTTGAAAATGTACCCGACACACTTTAACATTCCTTCTACATTAAAACTGGTCCATGTACAATTTACACCCATGACCAAGAGGTCAAATGTACTTGGTCAGACTTGTCAATTTGGAGATTTCAGAAAAATAGGAGGAAAACTTTATAAAAAGTCACATATATCCCAAAATCTGATTTTTTGCCACATACAACAGTATTGTCAACCCTTGCCTACCTGGACAAGTACTTTTTGTCCACCAGTGGTCTGAACCGCTAATGTTGTCTGCAGACTTGCTTGACAGTAAACTTGGTGTCTCATTCACTTACCTACATTGGACGGATTTTTTAAAAATTAAAAGCCATGAATGAACAAAGTTGGACAAAAGATATTTAAATGAGAAAATTACAGAAGGCCTGTCAACCAATAAAATTGATGGCATGTTCCTCCATATCTCATGTACAAAAAAAGAAGCAATGAAGTACTAAATGGAATGCTTCGAATATAAAGTTTGGGTGTGCTTACCTTTGTACTGTCCGTAATTAAAGGTTCTAATTCCATCCAACCTCCCCAATGCATCGGCTCTTTATGAACAGCTTCCACCAGGACAGTTAAAGCATCTTTACCTAAATCTAATTTTTTTAAAACTACGCCGTACAGGTATAAACCATATCCATCTAAACTATTTGCACAGTATTCACTTTTTAGCTTTGTGTATAGGGTGAAGAGATGTTGCTGAAGTTTTGGATCAGGACTTTGACTGGATTCAGACATATTATCTAATTTCTTCTTTTCGTATGACAGATATTTTGAAAAATAGTGTAAAAATTTAGAGTATGGAAGATTAGATTTTTTTGTGAAATACGCACACCTGCAAAAAAACAAAACAATATGGAATTACAAGTAAGAAACAGAGAAAGAAGAAAATTTCTGAAGACAAGAGAGACTATAACATTATGTAGATAAAATTTTACAAACACACCAACTCGGAAAAAAAATTGTTCAGGAAACACCTAAAACTGCCCAGCAGGCGAAGAAGTTAGTTTAAGAAAAACCTTTTTGGTGCCAAAGGACAAGTACTTAGAGACTTTGTAAAGCACCAAGTTGCAATTGATACACCATGTTTGATGACAGAAAATTAAGCATTTAAAAATTTCCGAGTTGGTGTGCTTTCGTTCTCACCGACTTTCAGATACTGATTTTTCATAGTCTGCCCTGAAAAATTTATATTTTTTGACCTGAATAACGCTTGAATGTTTATATAACTTGTTGGTACAAGGTACACTGAACCAAAAAAAGAAAACCGCAAAATCGGATGGTCATCCGTTTCCCTTGAAATGGCCAAAAATTGGTGTTTCCAATGAAATACTTCGATTCTTCCCTTTTCCCCTCGCTGTTTCGAGCACTTCCGATTGCAATTTCGAAAAACCTTTTGCATGCAGATGCTTCTATTCATAAGTGTTGCTAAACCGTAAAAAAGTGAAAATTGAAAAAAACCCGAGTTTGTGTGTTTTTGAACTCACTGATTCAATTACATATTGGATCAAAAATTTAAATGCTGCCGAAAAACTCTATTGCACAGAAATTCATTTCGTTACTTAGAAACATACCTGTCATACTCTTTCAAATCAAAATAACATTTGGCTAGGTAATAAGTATCACATTCACTAGTGCCGAATTGAGGTAGACCAGCTGTAGCTTGATTCGAACAGTCAACTGGAATATCACCGAGGGAAGAGCTCAGCTCTCCCAACCTGAAATTTAGAAAAATCTAGGTGTAAAAATTATGATAAATTGTTAGCTCCAGAACAAAGAGGGATGTTTAGCAAGAATTTAGGGACAAAAAACATGAATCTTAAACGAAATTAAGACAGTTTAAAGTTGGCAGTTCAAAGAATAAAGTTTTTAAAAAACTATGTATGATTTCAATGAGCCATGTTCAGGGTCTGAAATGATCGAACATAAATGCGGCTCTAATTGGATTGCTTTTCATAAGACAAGCGCAAGTCAAAAACTCATGAGCCCTGGCTTTCACTCATCATGCAGGACGCTGGGGCTTATAAGTTTTTGGACGTACGCCCATCTAACAGAAACCAATTCAGATGCTCTCCTGGAATGAGAATGAACTGAATTACCCATTTATTACCTGGGATGATGGAGAATTGTATGTCTAAATTTTAAAATCCAATTTTCCACCCCGACTTGACAAGTACCTACTCTGCAGAGAATTTTATCTTCAAGGATAAAGGTCCTTTTTCCTATGAAGAACTTTAGATCAATTGAAAAAAGTTCCTCCCTGCTGCAATGACCCTCTAAAACATGCCGAAGTCAGCTAAAGTTTTTCTCCTAGCATTCCCTTTATCAACAGGTGAAAACAGCAGAGAGCTTCTGCTTGCACCGAGTACTACGGATTGTTTTCCAAGTGTTCCAGCATTGCATCTCTAATATTTTTCTAATTGATTTCTCCTATTGTGAAAGCTGATGAGGCTCAAAAGTGCTATATTGACTTTCAAAGTACACCAGGGGATAAGTCATCTTCTCAACGAATTGAGATTGAAGACTCCAATCAAAGTGGTGAATCTGCAGCTACAGTTAAGGTAGATAGCAAACATTGCAGTCACAAAGACATTATTTGTAAAGCGCTCTAAAATTCTACACCCATCAGGTCCTAATAAAATCTGACCCTGTCTGAATTCCGCTGATAGGCTTCGGAGCGCCACTAAGGGTCAAGACACCAAAAATAACAATCGTCATTCCACCAAGCTCCTGATGGAATGTTGCTAATATAGAGTAAAAATGGATAGTTTCCGTTGTCCATGCAGCTAAGGAACATTCAGTTGGACAAAGAATGCCCAATATCTACAGGACTTGTCGTTAAAAGATTGTTCACAGTCGACTTAAACGGCACTGAATGGCACAAAAGCTTCATCCTTAAGCACAAAGATCAATTGAGGGTATCAATAATGTTCCTGAGAAATAATAATCAGGACGATACTGAGTTGACTGAAATAATTGTTGGAAAAACTAAACTTAGCCGTAAAAAAACAGTTTTCATTACCATTTCATGCTTTGTAGCAAGCCGCGTTTGGAACATTCAAACATGGCTTTAATGAGGCTCTCCTTGATTTCTTTTTTATCGTATTTCATGAATACTTCACCCATGTTGGAATTTTCAAATTTTAACATGATACATAAAGAAAACACGATATATTATACTAAATTTGCAAAATCTTTTTTAGCAGATTTGTTCACAGCACACATAACCACAAAATTTGAATTGCACGTTTGTGTTTTGACCGGGAACCTTGAAAGATGTTGCCGCTTTCACTGTCGTGATTTAGTACCTCTGGTTATTTATTCCTGATTTTGCCTTCTATTAATTATAAATATTTTTTTATATCATTTGCTAAATGTATGAACAAATCAAATAGATGTATTTGTGTGAAGATAAATTAATAGGATCATGAGAATTTGCAGTTCTTTATCTGACAACAATGTAAAGCTGATGTTTATTGTTGACAGGATATCCCCTCTCCTCCCTACCACACCATTATTGTTATGAACTTTAGAGTGATTTGTCCTCATTTTCCAAGAACTTTAGAAAACTTTGATAATAAATTGATTTTGTGAAGATTGACTCATCATGTGAACTATCTGGATTTTTTCTGCTTCACAGTGTCCTCTTCAAATCACGTTTGGAACTCTAGGGATCTGTTGGAGAGTCAAAGCTCTGATTGAGACCTCTGCTCATGAGTCGAACCCTACATAATTTCAGACGTAGTTTCAATTTTCGTTCGTCATATTTTAAGGTAATCTAACTTCTTAGCACCAAGCCTATAAGTACATTATTTTAAATTATTTTACTTATTAGCTGTCTCTTATCTAGCCCCTGTTAAATCAGTTTCCTCCCTACTGACATGCAACTGGTTTGTTCGTTAGGTTCCGGTCATACCCTGCTCACTCAGTTTCCATGGCCAGTTGATCAATTATGAATGATCCTATAATTGTGGTCTCATATTTAGATTCCAAATTGGACATCCTAACATCAAGGGTAATCCTGTTGTCACCGAATGTCAAGGATACAGAACCTTTTTTGTTCTGATGGAACTGAGGAGGCTCAGCTGTGACTAAGGAGCTGAGCACATTTTCACTCTTTTCCGTTAAAAAAAATAAAGGAATATAACTTTTTTTTACTAAATTTTCCTTTTGGAGGGAAGATAGAGGGTTGCGGATGGTTGTCGTTGCTGTAACAAAGAGATCTTTGTACTCCAAAATGAATCGGTGAGAACGAAAACACACCAACTCTGTAACTCGAAAATGCTCAATTTCCATTAAAGACAGTTAATTTACCTAAAGGTCATTGAAGTCAGTGTATCTGTTCCAACTTGGATCTTTAAAGTGTCCATGAGTACTTGTCTTTCGGCGACAAAAATCTTTCTCTAAAATTAACTTCTTCCCCTAGGTACTGTGCAGTTTTGTGAGTGTCTTGATTATCTTTATTTTTCCGAGTTGGTGTGTTTTCGTTCTCATTGATTCAAATATGATCAGCACGAGGAAACAAAAAGAAAAGTGAGGAGGCTCTCATTTGGGCTGTAGAGTTTTTTGAAATTTTTTTTATACCTGTCAAGTGGTATGTCGTAACAACTTGCATCCTTTATTCTAAGCAATCAAGAGAGAAAAAATTATCTCTTCCTATTGATCATTGCGGTGAAGAAAATAAAGAAATCCATTTCCTATTTGATGGTATCCGGTAAGATGAAACTGCCACGTCTCAGTCTTGAAACAGATACAATCACTCTTCTTTAATATTGGAAGTCTTGAGTTTGCTGTGCCGCTCTCAGCCGTAAAAATGTTTTGTTTTTTTTTTCAGTTTCAGGATGGCAAAATTTTGTATACTCAACTCTCCCATATCTGGAGGAAATAGTCATTATAAGCTCTCGACTCTGTTATCATCAATAGCCAGTGTCCTTTTCCTCATCACCTCAGCCTTATTTGTTTTGACAGCCTTCAGAAACACTTTGACATGGTATGTCGTTGTTTTACGTAGCATGTTACATACACTTACATGCTCACTTCATTTAAGATATAGGTACATCCAGCCTTTCTTTATTGCAAGGTGATGCAGCATACCATTTTTATCTTGAGAATGGAGGGTCTGACACTTTGTAAACCCCTTACAGACATGAAATATGTACCTATTTTACCTGTTCACAAAAATGAAGAAATCAAGGAATTAAGAGAAAAAAGTCCTGATGGAGAAATCTTGACTCCATAAATCATGAATCACTATTCCATGCAAGTTATCACATTTTATCTGCAAGATTGAATGCTCCCCTGAAACATAAACTGGAATTAATAAGAATCAAGAAAATTAGTAGAGTGCCATGCAATAACTCAATCTAGGAATATAGGAATCTAAGAAAAGGGTCATACTAAACTCAATTCATTAGCTACCATTCATAACTCTATGGCTAAATGCAAGACTTGCATATCTCAATTACAACGTTTAAAAATCCCTGATTATGTTTTGTTTCCCCCAAGGAAATCCAATCAAATTGCCTCCTTGCAATTTTGTATGACTTTTATAAAGTAAGGAAAGAAAATTCACAAAACATTTCAATAAAAACTGTTGATTAGTTTTCCTTGAAAAAATAGAACTTTAAGGAACAATTTTGGAATCTAAGGAATAAATTTTTCGACTGCAGCCATCGAACTACTAAATGAGAGAAAGGCTGTAAAATTTTCAGAAATTGGCTGAAAAATCCGAATAGATACCTGGACAGTTCCCTCTGAAAGAAAAAACTGCTGAATGAGGTCCTGAAGCTATTTGCTGGCCATGGTGAGATTATCTAGAAAAATGCCCCTTCAGAAGAATCGGAGGTTTCAGAAGTAAGTAGCAATGGATGAAATGGAACTGTTAATTGAAAAAAAAAACATAGAAAAGCTCCCAATCCAAAGGCATTAACATACAGCTGATCCCACTGTATATGGTTTACACAGATTTGATCAATTAAAAAAGTGCGTCTCTATTCCAGCAAGGGCTTAAAAATTAAATTATCTGGATAAATTTTATACAAATCTTTAGGTTTTTACTTTTTCTTGTTTTTGCTTCACGTTTTTCCTCCATCTTCCAGGCATTTCCAAAAATTCTGGGGTGCATCAGGAAATTTTTGGCAGTCTGGTTGGGATAAGATTCTTGATCACTTTGGAGAAGATCCATTTACGTACTGGTACTATGGTGAGTTTCATTCAAGCACTCATTAAACTTAAATTATTGATATAAATGATCTATAATGCCTAATGACACATACAAAGAGTAGTTAGGTTGAACCGCCAGACCACAGAGACATATTCTATGAGTATAAGTGAGGCGTTTTCTTCAATCATTTTTCTAAAAGTGTCATTCCTCAGAGCTACAGTCCTTATTTCTAAAAAAAAAGTGGTGAGTTTTCTTCTGCTCCACCCTGAATTTTTCTCCAAGGGAACTGCCTTAAGAATAACTCCATGAATGCCAAATTTGGCAAGTTACCATTTTTAAAACTTAGGTGCAAGTATTTCAAAGTTTGTAGGTAGTGTGAATGATGAGAATTTAATGTGATACCCCTTGTGATTCAAATCAAAAGACATTTTTCCTATAACTTTTGACATTTAAAATTTTAATTTACTAATTCTACACAATATTCAAAGAAATATATTCTGTTTGAATAGGATCGTTGTTCGTGACTGTTGGAGTTTATTGGTTCATCGGTGGAATCTATACATTGTTAGATGTTTTCAATAGGCCAAATTCTCTTCGTTGCTACAAAGTACAGCCTGGTACAAATGAGCCTGTTGACCTAAAACGTATTCTCATGGTAAATCAATTTATCTCTAGTTGTTTAATAAAAATTAGATTGAATTTTTAGACCACAAAAAGTGTTTTATTTATTCATTCCAAATTAATATTCATCCTCAAGATCATCTTAGCACATACTCAGCAAAACACAAAAACTGCTACCCTGAAAATACCCAAAATGTCCAACCGATTTTGGACGGCGTGAAATTCACAGCTCAAAAAACGATGTTTTGACAAAATTTATGTGAAGTTCCTAATGTATAGTTTAGTATTTTCTTATTGAAATGTAACTTCACATTTCGATAATTATTGGCAGGAAAATACCTTTATGCTAGACATCAGAGACTATTTTTCTTTTGAAAAATCTAAAAATAAATTCTCCTGAAAAATTTGTCCCTCAGAATTAAGGTACCTTTTCTGATTGATGGTCACATATATTGTACATACTTTTATTGTATTTTTGCAGGTCATTCTAAATGTGCTCACAAATCAATTTATCGTTGGAATGATTGTGGGGCTCTTGTGGTATCGACTAATGCTATGGAGAGGCTTTCCAGAGATAAAAACTCTTCCCTCGTTCCATTGGGTTCTTGCTGAGCTTTCTGTGCACATTTTGGTGGAAGAAATCAGTTTTTATTACTCTCACAGGTAATTCCCTTGCTAGCTATGAACTGCTGCAGCTTTTCAAAACATATCCTGTTTAACATATCTTAAATGGTTTGATACTGGTAACAGTGCAGAATTTGCATCAAAAACGAAGCATTGTCACAATGATCTAATTACTTGTTAGCACTTAAGTAGCATTGCAACTACCACTAGAGAAGAAGCTAAGACCTAGAATCCGCTATGAACATTGTCAGAGCTATGATTCAGGTGACCTCTATTTTGAGATAAAAAAAGCTTTGAAGCTTACAAACTACATGATAAGGAACTCTCAATGGAAACCTTTCAGATTTTATTTTTTTCTGATAAAGGAGGGGTGGCGATTTGGGCCATTTCCGGCCCCACCTAATCCGGGACTTTTTTTGCTGTGATTCGTTACGTATAAGTGTCAAGAGAAAGCATGCCAAGTTTCAGACCGATCGGCCCAATATTCGGGGGCAGGTAAATTTTGTAGCGCCGTCAATTTCGCTCGTATAAAGATAAAATTGGGTACCAGGGGTAAAATTTCGCGTTCTTTCCATTTCCGCCGTCAAAATTGGCACTGGGGCAAATTAAGGGGGTTTTGGGGGGGTTTTTGCGTTTTTTTCGCGTTTTTTACCAGTTTTCTGCGGTTTTCATGCTTTAAGTCAGAGATTTTGAGCCAAACGACCACAGATTTGATTTCTACGCAAAAAATTACATTGGAACCACATGGCCAACTAACACTCAACAGCGGATTTCTCTAGGAAAAACTGACCCATAAGTATGTGTCCACTCAGAAATTTTGAAAATAGCCATGTTTCGGGTACAGCCCAAGCTTGTAGCACTACCATTTTCACATATGATACGCTCTAGGTCGACCCTGTTGATATTATCGGGAACTTGAAATGCTACCCGCTTGGGCGGAGGGTCGAATCCTCCTCAGAAACGAATAAAAAAGGCGATAAAATTACGTTGCACGTGAATTGTTGCGATAGGAATGTTATTATATCGGCAACTTTCACCTCCAACTTATGTAATTTTTTGCGTGCTTTCCATTTCTGCCATGGAAATTGGCATTAAAGCAATTTTAAACGGGGTTTTTTTGGGGTTTTTTTATCATTTTTTACCAGTTTTTTTTCCGGTCTTTTGCGGTTTTCATGTTTGAAACCTCACCAAATGAACCAAATGACAACAAATTTGAATTTTTCGCAAAATACATTTACTCTCACATCCATAAAATACGTCACGGATGAATCGTACAGCAGAAGAAATTGTTGTGTAAAATCCTTATCTCTCACTCTGAATCCTCGTCAGACCATAAGTAAGCAGCATCCTCTAGGCAGTCTCCATAAGAGGATGACAATCTTCGGGGCTCTTTTTCTTGATGTCGGTAAAAACCAAGAAACCACAGAACTGATGCCACATGAGCACAGCAGCCGACCATTCTTGCTCCCATTGGACACTGACAGTACCACTCCGAGATCCCGAACAGCGAGTACTTGATCCATAGGTTGTGAATCATCGATGCAGAATGACGGCTTTGGATTTGGACACGTAGTATATCCGAGCATTCTTTGTGAATCATCAATTCGTATAATCCACCTTCATCTCAATGCTCAGATGTGTATGATTGCGCTTGCTTCAACTGATATCTTCCGAAAGTCATGAATTCGATCTCTTCCACTGTCAATCTCGGGAAGTCTTCAAGTTCCCTTGCGTCCATCTTTTTCCAAATCACTCTTTTTTGGGACCAGTTCTCTCGGATGACTTGAGCCTGCAACTCGTTTCCACGTTTGGAAAGGGCTAACATTCTCTGGGCCTTAGTATGCGCGTCATGACTATCCAATATGCGGGGAGGCCTGAATGCATTGATAATGCTGCACACAATTCGTACGTAATCTCCAATAAATGGTATTTGGGAATTAGGCATTACATGCCCTAAGGCTTTGAAAGTTTTGAGGACTCCATTAGTAGCCTCAACAACCCATCTAACAGAAGTGACAAGCCTCGACTCATTTGCCTCGACTGCCGTATGCTGCTTTTGGTTATTTAAGAAGTGTGGCATTTTTACCACCAGACCCGAGTCCTCTAAAAAGCCAATGCAATCCCGGAATCCGCGATCCACAATTAACACATCTTTTTCAAGTAACCAGGCTCTCAGCCCATCCGAAACGTTTTTCATGTGTGATGTAATTATTGCAGCATCATTATTCTTTGCATCTGCAAAAAACGGCCCCATCACTTCCAATATGTAGCCCGTTGTACTAACAAGCATCATGGGCTTAACAAGAGGGCGATGTTTGTGCATGGAGAAGGATCTGCGTTGGAACTTATAGTTAGAACTTTTCTCGATATACACGTAAGTTCCATCGGCAACTAGAATGGCAGTATCCTCGTCGTTTTGAGCGAAAAGTGACATAGCAAATGGTCGAGTATGCTTTTCGATTAATTCATCATGTGTCCAAATCCAAGATGTTTCGGCACAAATTCGATCATTAAGGCATTGCGAACGGAATGAATACATCTTTTTACAGTATCTTTTGTTAGAGCAAAAATACTACAAAGGACTGAGTAAGATAACCCCGTCCTAAGTTTGGTCAAGAAAACAGCTAGGGCGGTGCGTGCACTTCTATTGCACGACTCGTTTAAACGTGACACAATAATACTCAGAATAGAATCAAATTGTTCTGCAGTCACCCCCGTCAAATTCCAATAATCATTAGTGGACAACACACCCGGGGTATCAAAGTCGAGGCCTTTTTTGGCCACATAATGACGAAGCTCCTGAAGGAGCTCTTGCACTTCATTCCCGTTTAAAAAACAGGAGTCAGACATTTGCGGAATGCTTATGTCTGGTTTTAACACTCCTTTGTCTAAATGACTTGAGCAACATCGCGTTCCTCTCGGAATAAAAATTCCTTTATCCGAAAAAAACTTGCTCCTACCTTCAATAGGAATTACTTTTAATGATTTTTTTGAATTACCACAAACAATGCACTTTCTGTGAGAGGTAGCTGTGCACCCGATTTCCACTTTAACTTGCTCCGAATATGACGGCTCTTCATCTCTACAAGTTCCAGGAAGAATAGAAGTGGACGATGACAGATTTTCACTACTAGAGGATCCGGCAGAATCAAAAGTGGAGACTGACTGCGTGGTTTTTAAAGATGAGCTCGCTATGGTCCCTTTCGATGCGTCCAAGAAACACTTCGCGCACACTTTCGTACTCCACTTCACCGACGAAGCTTTAAGCTTTAAATAGGATAACACTTCTCGACTGGAAATGGGTCTCAGTTTCTTTTTCTCGCCTCGACGATCGCAACAACCACATTGATGATGTCGCGTCATTTTCCGATCTCTCGAAAATACGCAAATAATACGAACGGACCGGAATATTGACGGTAACTGAATGCACTGATACAGTAAACACTATAATGAACTTACCTTTCAACGCATATCGGGAGTGCCTCCTGAAAATCTTATCTGTTCAGAATCATATCACTTGTACAATGCAAAACATGTCAACATGATTCGAATGGACCGCGCAAGAATGCATCCCAATCAGGCTATAAGTCCCGCAATTATCAAAAGAGTCGACCTGAGGCGTACTGTATATGAAAATGTTAGTGCTACGAGCTTGGGTTGCTCCCAAAACATGCCTATTCCCGAAAATGTCGAGTGAACACATATTTTTGGGTCAATTTTTATCTAGAAAAATCCGCTGATATGTAAGTTGGCCGTTATGACCCTATGCGATTTTTTACCTAAAATTAAAATTTGTTGTCTTTTGGTTCATTTGGTGAGGTTTCAAACATGAAAACCGCAAAAGACCGGAAAAAACTGGTAAAAAATGATAAAAAACCCCAAAAAACCCCGTTTAAAATTGCTTTAATGCCAATTTCCATGGCAGAAATGGAAAGCACGCAAAAAATTACATAAGTTGGAGGTGAAAGTTGCCGATATAATAACATTCCTATCGCAACAATTCACGTGCAACGTAATTTTATCGCCTTTTTTATTCGTTTCTGAGGAGGATTCGACCCTCCGCCCAAGCGGGTAGCATTTCAAGTTCCCGATAATATCAACAGGGTCGACCTAGAGCGTATCATATGTGAAAATGGTAGTGCTACAAGCTTGGGCTGTACCCGAAACATGGCTATTTTCAAAATTTCTGAGTGGACACATACTTATGGGTCAGTTTTTCCTAGAGAAATCCGCTGTTGAGTGTTAGTTGGCCATGTGGTTCCAATGTAATTTTTTGCGTAGAAATCAAATCTGTGGTCGTTTGGCTCAAAATCTCTGACTTAAAGCATGAAAACCGCAGAAAACTGGTAAAAAACGCGAAAAAACGCGAAAACCCCCCCAAAACCCCCCTTAATTTTGCCCCAGTGCCAATTTTGACGGCGGAAATGGAAAGAACGCGAAATTTTACCCCTGGTACCCAATTTTCATCTTTATACGAGCGAAATTGACGGCGCTACAAAATTAAAACCGATTTTGCGCTTAAAAATTCGGGGGGCCCCTGCCCCCCGAATATTGGGCCGATCGGTCTGAAACTTGGCATGCTTTCTCTTGACACTTATACGTAACGAATCACAGCAAAAAAAGTCCCGGATTAGGTGGGGCCGGAAATGGCCCAAATCGCCACCCCTCCTTTTTCAAAACAGGGTGTATTCTCAGGACTAATATATTTTTTTCTGCTATCTTATTATATTGCTCCAGATTGCTCCACCATCGCCTGCTGTATAAACTAATTCATAAAAAACATCATGAATGGACCGCGCCAATAGCTATCACTGCCTTGTACTGTCATCCTGTGGAGCATGTTCTCTCCAACCTCCTACCCCCATTCCTAGGTGTCTTCATCACTGGCTCTCATGTCGCCACAGCTTATCTGTGGTTTACGATCGCTGTCATCTCTACTTTAAATGCACATAGTGGTTATCACTGGCCCTTTTTCCCCTCACCAGAAGCACACGATTTCCATCATGCAAAGTAAGTATTTTCAATCTGAGTTCATCCCTATGTGTGTTTATCACTGATTGATGAATCCAAGGTGGAAGAAACAATAGTATGCACTACCATGGTGGATGAAATTATACATGGTGTTTTTCGATGAGCAATACCTCCTTCAATATTGGACGTCCAACATCGTTGCCGTTAGGAGGTAGGTATTGGTAGCAGGGTTGCCGCGGTCAAGGAATACCGGGAAATGTCAAGAAATACGATGAAAATGTCAGAGAATCATTGTTAAGTCATCTTTAATTGCTTTTAGAATGGATTTGACATTTCAAACAACAAATTTTGCAAGAGAACTACTTCTAACTATGTTTCAACCGTTTTGCATACATCAAGTGTCAGGAAATTTCACCAAAATTTGTCTGGGAAATGTCAGGGAATTTCATTTTCTAAATTCTGTTGCAACCCTGATGTAGAAACTTGGCGCCTGAACAGACTTCAATCTTTTTTGCTAATTTATAAGCTTAAACCATCGGAACACAATTCTGTAACCAGCACACTGACCCATCTCCAACCATTTTTTTCTTTCCAACTTTCCTTTTTAAAAGAAGATTCAAGTTTGATTTGTACCAAGTTGTGTTTCCCATGACCATCAATCCATGAATCTATTATCTACCCAAAGTTCAGGAAACACAGCGTAAGAAACATAGTTTAAGTCTTAAAGCCTTTTTCAATATCCTTCTTTTTTCTTTACCTTGATTCTAAACTTCTCTGTTGGCAGATTTAACCAATGTTTTGGAGTGCTGGGCGTTTTGGATCGCCTCCATGGAACCCATAATTTGTTTCGAGATTCACCTGCTTATCCGAGGCACACAACCCTTTTAACGCTTGTTCCAGCACGAGAGCTCTACCCTGATGTTCCCACCTGTCGAAAATCAGCTGCAGAAGCTGAATTGCCTTTAACAGAAGACTCCCTTCTCAGTAACCACAAAATGGCATCTAAAGTAAGTTAAACCTCTCCGTACCATCAGCTGGAAAAGATGGAACACAACGATTATCTCTGAATCAGCTTCACAAAGAGAATTTGCACTTAATGTTTAATTAATCCAAAATATGAATCAGTTTTTGGGAGAAAATGTTGCATATTTATTTATGAACTCAACTGTAATATTGTACCTTGTGTTCAGCACCCATTTTATGAAGTTCTGGTTGCAACTGTTCGCAGTTAGAGCACTCACTGAATCCTTTTTGTTGTGCAGTATTGAAAATGAAAAGTACTTATGTACTTTAATTCATCAAGCAAACCAAAACAATGAAGATGAAATGCGGGATTCTTAAGGTAGAAAAGAATTGATTGTATTTGAGAAGTGCCCAGTCCAAGGAATGGAAGAGTAAAAGTTCCCAGAAAACTTCTTGGACATTCTCAGTTGATTCAGTTTCAGCTAAACTTTGACCCTCCAGGGATTTTTCGAATGAAATGAACAGGAATCACACTCTGAGATCACGATGTTGAGATAATGCTATTTCAATTGAATTAATAATGAGAAGTCTTGAGGATCTCAAAATTAAGAACAAGAGCAAAAAGAGATACAAAAAACCCAATAAGCGATCAAGTATATCGCTGAATTCGGCTTTGTCTTTTATCGTGAAATTAGGCTTTACTAGGTCTTACTTGCACAAGTAACTTTACTAGGTTTTCTCATAATGGAGTGAGAGAAACTTCTCATGGAAGTTTCTCCATCTTTGTTTAGGTCATATTTTCCCGAAACCAAAAATTGTAGCGCTCCGGTGCAGCTTACTGGGAGGAGTGTGTTATAGTTAATCAGAGTGTGATCAAGCCACTCATACAAAATTGCTCTGGAATGCAGCCATGGCATTTTTAGATAAAGCGACTTTTGGAAGTTAGAGCTTTATTTCGAAACTCTCCAGAGGGCCATGGCAAAGTGTGTGATAAGGCTTCCTGCCTCCTCGGGTTAAACTGTAAAAATTTCCTCCAGGAGAACATTTCAGAGGCTCTGTATTAATCTTGAAATATCTCTTATCGGTTTGGAGTTCATGCAATATTCATGATGCAATCAATTTTATTTGCACAATCATTGTAATTTATCGATAGTTGGCCGGTGTCTATTTTTTAAGTAACTAAAAATAATTTTAAAGTTAGTCGCACCAGAGCTGTAAAAATTATCATCCAACACCTGCTATTCTGCGGTGGACCTTTAAAGATGGTTTGAAGCCTAGCATCACAATCTTTGTTTCCTCATCGAAATTTCTAACACATTTTAGCAGATTAGAAAAATTATTGCTAATCTCTTATTTACCAGTTTACCTTGAAAATTTTTGATACGCTTGATGCTCTCTGCACTGACGGAATGATGAGGAAACATTTCTTGTGAGCCTTTAATTTGTATCCTGTCAAGTAGTTCACATGTCACATTACTGATTAATCAACCAAAAAAAAAAAAAATAGTGAAAGATCGTTTATTCCAAGAGTCTGGAATCAAAGTGAACAGATATTAGTCTTTCGGAGTATCCAGTCGAAATGAAAAGATTTTTTCTTCCTATAATTAGGATTTTTCACAAATTTAAGACTGAGAAAAATTTTTAATCTGAATTTTTTGTGCAAAAATCTCATAAGAGATTTGAAACGTAACTGAGCAAGAGATTCTTGAGGACCCCTTTTTGTTTTTCTTAACTACTGTACATTACAAGTCCTCAAGAGATCAGGATATTAAATGAACCATTTTTGCTCCAGGCCTGAAAAAAAGCGCTAAAATTAGTATATTTTGGGCAAACTGACAACTTCATGGCGCACATTGAATCAGAAAGTTTGAGAGTTTATTTTTACAGCTTTGAACAAAAATTCTGTTAGTCCAGTAGAATTTGACCCTAATTCTATAAAAATTTAGAAGTCATGACAGCATTCAAAAACATGTTATTTTTAGGAAAATATCTAAGATTTTCACGCCCTCTTTTTTGCCTCTCACAAGCTCCTAGCAGCCTTAATTGGATAGCCTAGCAAATTCTAGGATAAGAATTTGCTGCTCATGAATGTATTTTACTTCTTGCAGATGATGCATTTATTCTGTGCCGTAGTTCAAAGTTAAATATTTGAAGAAAATAAGAACATGATTTATGACCTTGGCTCACATGAAACATATCATGAGAAGTTCGAATCATCAGTGTCACAAGTTGATTTAGCCTTTGAACTTATTTTAACTCAAAAATAATTTTTTCAACTGAAGAAGAGTTCTTTGTTGTGTTTATTAACAATCTTCATCCTGACGGAACCTAAAGCAGATACTTTCTTGGACTTTTATTCCTCGTTGTTGAAGCGGAAGTGAAATTTCACTTCTTTTTCAGATGATGTCTCATCTGGAACCAAATTGGGCAGAAAATAGCAAGCCAATTTCAACACAGAGTAATGAGGAAAATCAAGTAATCAGATCATGAAAATTAACAATTTAAAAATTAATATCGCGAAATTCATAGATTGAGTTTTTGAATATAGACTTAAGTCATTTTCATTTCATGACGTTCCCAAAATTTCCATCTTGTTTTTTCTTTTGCTCCTCTTTAAATGTTATCTGCTCCATTAAAACCATACGTAACCTATTATTTTATTTCAAGTGATGCACTTACTTTTAAGCTTTATGTTCATTTTCAACTAGTTTCTTCTTTTATTTTTATTTTTTTTTATTATAGAAGCAATTTTTCTTTAATTTTTCATGTGGAAGTGTTATATATGTCATAGAAGTAATGCAGGTTTGATCTTTTTAACTGTCTTTAGCCATTTTAACTTCTAACAGAAAAATGTTGAAATTTGGTGCACTATCTCTACTTTTGGTGGTAGTGTTATTATCTGTAAGAAAAAACCCTAAGTAGATCATTCCTAAAATTTCTTCAAGACAGGAGTTTTTGCCTCAATCAGGCCCTTGTAAGCATGCTGTAAACTTTTAAGTAAGGTTTTAATAATCTAATGCCTGCTTTTTATTATTTTGTCTTAAAAATCAAATCAAATGAAGGATTATTTTTGGAAATTTCTATCCATAAGTCACCACCCTTCAGTGTATGAGATAATTTGTGTTTGGTATCAATCTTTTTAATGAATCAAAAGTGAGCCGTCTGTTATCAATCAAATATCTCTAAGTACTTTTTTATGGTGTTTCATTGTGATATTAATGCTATTTTATCTTGACTTGAATCAAAGACTAAAATCATTCCCAGAGCCTTTCTTTTGGCATCTATAGAACTGCACTGGTGGCTGTGAAAATAATACCTGTTGTAGCTTTTCTCCTTTGCACCTCACCTCACAAGGCACGCACAGCGCAACGCATCTCATTTAATACCCACTACTGTCGATACCAAAGATGTTTTCAGGGCAAACGATTTTTAAGGTGCTATTTAAGCAAGAAATCAATTGTTTTTCTTCTATTTTGTTGGATGGTTTTCTTTCTTTTTTTAAATCTTCCAACCTTATTTCCTATTTCTTTACAGAAAAAAAAGTAAACCGCCCCAACTTTTTCTTCAGAGCATTGGAGAGTTTTCCGTCTAAAACTCAAAATTCATTTTTTTGATGGAATTTGACAATGAGGCCCTTTAAAAACGAAAGGATTTTTAAGTCCCTTCTTCCTGTGGACAATCACAATCATTTTTAAGTATTCATTGTTTATTTTGCAGAGCACCCAATTCTTTTGAGAGATTTCATAACTCTCATTAATTTGGCACCTCTTTTAAGGGACCCTCATAAGTTTGGCACTCACTCTAGCATGATTTCTCATATCGTGATTATTCAGAACTGATAAAATTCTGATTGATAAATTTGCTTCTCTTTGTTTCCTGCACATGTCTGTTAATATCAAAAGGCGTAATAAACCATACGCTCCAGTGTTATATGATACATTTACAATGCTTTCTAAAGGAAGGTATCTCCATTATTATTGAATGTATTCATTTATTGATCACAGCTATTAGTACTATTTTTTATTCATCATTAAACTGCAATTGAATCAGTGAGAATGAATACACAGTAACTCGTAAAAATGAAAATTTTCAGGAGAACTAACTGCATAGTAGGTGAAGAAATTGGTCTGAGAAATAGGTTTTTGGTGCCGAAGGAAACGTACTTCGGGACACTAAAAAGGCCCAAGTTGACATATATGCATATATCTTCAATGACTTTCATGAAAATTGGGCATTTTTAAGTTTTCGAGTTAGTGTGTTGTCATTCCCACAGAGTCAATGGTGAAGAAATGATTTTCAGACATGCATGACTGGCCCAACACTGGAAAAACCAATGAGAAAAATGATACACGTTGAAGCTGTTTTGTATGTCTCTCTCTTTAAATTCTCTTTACCTCATACTCAATCGAGCTTTGTCTCTCTTATTTTTTCTAATAACATATCTTTCAATTTTAAGTTACTAAAGGTATCTTCAACATATCTTTAAATTTATTTCTGATCATTTGTGATTTTCGAGTGAAAATGGTGGTAGTATACTGTGCGTGTCCTTGACTTTATTTATGTTATCAGATATTTATCTCTATCAAATTTTTTATTCTTATTATCATTGGCTCTTTGTCATTGAGTCGAACTTTTTTCAATGTTATTCATATGTTGAGAGTGTATTTTCTGAATTTTAAAATTAAATTTCTACCAACTGTCTGTATTTTAGTGTTGTATTTTTTTTTTTTCCATTTTCCTGCTCCTACCGTTTGAAATTTTCAAATTTTCAGTAATTGAATATTTCATAAATTTTTCAGTAAAACTGTCCAAACTTAAATTAATGATTCAATAGCTTACTCAAAGAAAAACAACTCTGCTTCCTCCGGGTCTTTACCTACAATGAAACACGGATAAATGATGAGAAACTTGAAAAAAATTCAAGTTACGATAGCAGAAATTGACTCAAAATAATAAATCATGAAATTTAAAGATGCATTTCTTTCACAGATAAGTGAGACACTTAGAGCTTGTCATTTTGAGGTTACTTTTATGCTTTTGCGTTGTTTCAATAGTTTTGTTTGCAGGTGTTTCTTACTTTGGTTTCGCTACATTTTGATTTTCTACTTGTTGAACCTCAGTTTTAAAGAAAGTTTCATTATTTCGTTAAGTTCCACAAAAGAGAGAGTAACACAATTGAATTTGGTAAGATTAATCATATTATATTTCAGATGGTCACATACAAAGAATCAAAGTACATTTCCTTAAAAAAATATTATCACTAATTGAACATGGGACAATGAAAAAGATAATAATTTTGAAGCCTTAATACGGCAACATGCAAACATTATGCTGAAAAAATTTGCTCAACAGGTATGCTTTGCTTATGTGTACGCGTACAGAAATTAGAGCAATCAAAGGAATTCAGGACGGAGAGAAAAAAGAGAAAAATTATCATCAGCTGGGCTTAAGTGAGGAGAGAAAAATTGTTTTCGGTCCAGTGATAAAATTTGACAGCGATAATTTTCAAAACTTTCCATGCTAACAGTCTCAGAATTTTGAGAACAATATTGTTCATTTGAAAGCGCCCTACCCTAAAGTAAAAATAATGAGGATGTAATGTGTAAAAGACTCTTCTGGTGACCATCTTTTCTAATTTTTGGCATTAATTATTAACAAGGTATCAAACTGCTTCTGCACATAGTTTTCAGTCATCAGTTTTCAGTTTCATAGTGGAAAAAATGTTGCTCATCCATCATGTTAGTGAAATCTTAGAAATTGAACTTTTAACAGAATTAAATTGTTGAGACTTTTTTTTATAATCTAGATCCAATACAGCATGGTCAGACGCTGTCTAAATGTCACACTCTATTAAAGCTACATTTAATTTGAATGGAAACTGGTCATAAATATATAAATAAATGAAACGCTCGGCACATTAATAAAAAATTTCTGTCAAACCATGATAAAATGGAAGTTAAGTTACATTACTTTCAATAGAAATATCTGACGTATATTCTGATAAGAAGTATAAAAGAAAGAGCCAACATTAAAAATAGATTACTCTTAATTGTAGAAACTTAATTTCAAATTAATTCTTAACATGCTCATTATTTTTTGAGATCATTACAGCTTTCCATGAACTAAAAACAAAAGTCTACTAAAAGACGACATCCTAACTTCCTTCCGCAAATTACACAACATTTATATGTAACATCTGGCATTTTGCGTTTCAAGGCAATCATTCAACTGTACGGAATTTGCACTGTATCTGTTGATCCACCGCAGTAACTGCAGGTGGGTGTGAGCTATGCTATATTATAATACTTACAACTAAAAACACAGGGCTCTTAAGTTCCTGATTAACTGCTTTTTTCAAGCTTTGAGAATCCCTTGCCAGCGACAAAAACTGAGGAAATCCTTAAAGCTGAACAGTGCTGTCAATAGCACATGTTGGTAAACTGTTAAATTGTATAATGGAAATAGAAGAAAATTAGGCCAGTGTTTACTGACATTAGACAAAGAGAACTATTTTGTAAGAACACTGATGATCACACTTTTGTTTAAACACTTACATAATTCAAAACCGGTCCATGTCCAGACACTGAGTCTATGAAAAAAAAATTATAAAACTAGTAATGATTATTGATAAAGGGAAAACATTGTAACTTTTATGAAAACAAACAATCTACAAACAGTCAAGTGAACTGGTTCAAGAAACAGGAGAAAAGAATGTATAAAAATAGAAAGTTCTTTAAAAAAAGAGGAGCGAGAAGCCTCTGTGATCTAACTGAAAAACAGGGCTAGCAAATGAATGGGGAGGGAAACAAACTTGAAAGTTTTACATGAAAGTGCAGACTGGAATTAAATGCGACAAGTAGTACATATCAAAATGCAATAATAAGGTTGATAAAATTTAATTTGATAAATAACAAAAAATTGAACCTCATACTGCAATCAAATCTACACTGTTTTTTTCAGTTTCATTAAGAATAGAGGGACTGCTTAGAATGTCAGGAACATCCTTCAGATTTGCGGATTGCAGTTTCTTCATTGGTGATTGGTTTTTTAAGTGACTAAAAATGAGGTTTTGACAGCGCTTAAATTCTGGAGCCATTAAGTCAAGATTTTGATTGGCATCAACCACGACAATCTGCAAAAAGAAAATCAACTGTTGAAAAATACACTTAAAACAGCAAAACTTCGCAATTCGAGCAAATTTTGCAAGTCGGCTGAAACCAGGGGTGCAAATTGTTCTGGACCTTGTGCGTGTGGTCGCGACCAAATTGTCAAAGAGCCCTGATTTTGCGGAAGCCGAGAATTTTTTTTCTTAATCGTTCAGAGGTTTTCAGATTTTCAATAACTTGTGGAATAATGCAACTTTGGCGCACATCCTAAAATTATCAAAAAATTTGACAAAATTTTGATCAGCGCTTTCAGTTGACCTCTAAGTGAAAACTCAGGGCGTTGCAGAAAATTGCGGAGGCCAAAAACAAATTGCACCTTTGTCTATAACTGAGAAAGGAATTGCTACAGGTTTCAAACTATCACATTTTGACGGGTGAATCTCTTGATTTTGCAAAGAATGAAAAGGTCTTTCTTGGAGTGCCCAAAGTACCAGAACTTTGACCATTCACCTCAAAGCAGTAACTCTTCTTTGGAGATACACTTCGAGGAAGCCTAAATTTGACCAGATTTACTTGAAACGAATCAAGTCACATTAAGCTGATTTCGAGAAAATCAAGGTGAGAGGTTGAAGCTCCTGGTGCCATATCTGTTCGGAACTACTGAAGTTCGAATTTTCAAAAACTTATACCTACAGAATTAAATCACAACAAAAAATTTGGAATCAATGCTTTACCTAAATAGGAGAAGCATTAAAGCAGTACCTAGGTAATTGAATAATTATTTGTCTTTTTTATCACTGGTTCTGTGAGGCTTATTTTAAAATGGGCAATATCAAATCAGAGAAAGGAACCATATGCCACTCAGCTCCATTGCTAATTGTTTCAAGCCGGCAGATAAATTCATAAAGAGCAACCAAATGCACTTGGTTCTTTCATAAAATTCGATTTTGAATGCCACACGGACTTGATTGCCAAGGGACTCTGCACAGTTTTTTGCAGGACAGGGGAGATACTCGAATTCGACTGTGTAAGGGAGAATCGAATTTCCGAGTACTTGTGTACAAATTAGAGATCGCCCATAGAAAATCAACCTACATTTCAAATAAAAATTTCTAAATGAAATAATTATTCCTAGATACAATGTTGCTAACCTGAAGTAACGCATTATTAAGCCTGCGGGGCGATTATTGAAATGATATCGACTGTATGTCAGCGCTTTGTCGTGTCGCGCCATCGACTAAGCCATTGCTTAGTCGATGGCGCGACACGACAAAGCGCTGACATACAGTCGATATCATTTCAATAATCGCCCCGCTGTTCAGATCAACCATTATCTTAAAAAACCCAAAAATGGATTTTGTTCCTTTCTGCCAGATGTGGTCAATTGAGTTTTTCTCACATTACTGTTACCAAAACATCATCTTTTCCTACTCCATTGTATCATCAGAATAAAATTGTTGCAAGGGGCTAATCTAGGCTTTTAAATGAAGGGGGAAGACGATGATGCTCCGCTCCATCAAGTCTTTGGAGAGCTCCCTAGGTGGAGATGCGCTTTGTTCTGATGTAGCATTCCGGTTTCTTTTAGATTTTGTCTGATATCGATGGCCAAAGAACAGAACTACATTTCTCCACTTGCAACATTGCAGACTTCCTGTAATGCTTAATTTGTTGTTCCAGAAACTAGTTACTGTAATTCCATGAAAACTTCCTCCATTTTTCTTTGTTTAGGAACACCATAACGGAGGTACATAGTTTTGTACTTTGGCCATCGACAAGGCAGTGTACTCTCTAGAGCAACGAGGAGTTGTAAAATCGGTACAAAGTTGCAAACAGTAGATAGACCCTAAAAATCTTTAGATTTTTTTTCCTGGGAAGAAAAAGGGGGTTTAAAAATCCTAGAGAGTAGAGGTATACACGTCATTTTCAGAGGTCTGCCATTCAGTTGTAAGTTAAAGAAGAAAGCTCAACAAGGGTTTTTTTTTATAAAGATACGCAGTATTACTTCAGCTACAACAAACTGCGACTTGATAGCTGTTCCATTCACTCAGAAACTGTAAAAGTGCAGTAATCTTTGACCCCCTGAAAGCTTCTTTCTTTTCATAAGAATGGTAGATTAAAAAAGTCACAATTGAGTAAAAAATAATTTAAATTATTGCATGCTAAGTGATAATCATGTTTTAATAACACCAAGTCAAAAAGAAGCAAAAGTTAAAAAAGAGAGTAATTCAATACATACAGGGGGCAAAGCTGCACCAGGGATAGTTTTGTGGATGAGCCAATTCTCATGTAGAACATGAAGTTTTTCCAAGTATTCTAGAGAAACTGTGTGTTCTTCCTGTCGTGCCCTAGCTTTCATTCTTTCATACACAACCTCTGGACTAGTTTTCAGGTACACTGGAACAGAAAACAAGTACAACTATTGAGAAATGCGAGAACATTAAGGATGGCAAAAAATGAGAAGTTATTGCTTGATCATAAAACAAAAGGTAGCTCAATGGGCCTGTTGCAAACTTTTGCTAGAGCAAAAATAAGAGTGGTTCCTGATAAATACTGTCTCAAAAATCACAATGAGTGCATCGGCAAACTCTGAAATGCACTCCTAACTTCACAATCTGCATTAGAAATTTGCATTTTTTCAAGCTTCCCGCTTGAAAAAGGATACTACAGCATAGGTGATCATTTCACTAGCGGAGTCGTTCCATTCAATCCCTGCTCAATATGGCCAACGTTTCCGGACGCAAGTTAAGGAGAGCACAAGGTCAATCAAGGCAAATATCTATCAACACGAGAAAAGTGTGAATGTCAAAACCAATTGTTATCGGGTGGTTAGAGTCATCGTCCCGTCACATGTGTTTTGGCTGACTGGTGTCTGCTATGTTGAATATTACGTAGTGTCCTTGTGAACAGGGATTGGATGGAATGACTCCTCTGACAAAATGTTCACTTGTGCCTTGGTATTGTTTTTGAAGCAGGAGGCTCGAAAAAACGCAAATTTCTTAAGCAAATTGCAAAGTAAGGAGTGGATTTCAGACTTTGCCAATGTGCTCATTGTGACTTTTAAGGCACTTTCCATGAGTGACAACTCTTATTTTCGCTATAGCAAAAGTTTGCAACAGGCCTATTAGAGTTTGAAATTCTCTATCTTGGAATTACCTATGTTTTACATGGGTGAATCACTCTAATTCCTTTAGGATCCATTTCTATAGGTATACTGCTGGATTTTATTTGGACGTGTGTAGAAACTGTTCTCCACATTATGATATGGAAAGGCCTCCTTCAACCTTCTTAAGTCACGATGTAAACCATGTGAGGCTCTCTAAGAAAAAGAGCTAACTCAAGAGTGATGATGAATACGACCCTCTTACAAAAGACCTAAAACTTTGTTTCCTACCTTTCAATTCACGCAAGCATGCAGAAGATGGGAGGTGCCATTGTCTTCCCTCAAATTAAATAAACTACTCTTTTTTATAGTGAAGAGTCAAATTCATTGATTCTTAATCATCTAAGCAAATTCTAATGGTATTTTCCATGATTATTGACAATTTTACAAAAAAAAGAAGGATTTTTTTAAATAAATTTTCTGCCCATACATCTTTGAATCCTGTTACTCGAAAGTTCATTTCTGCAGTTTCTGTTCTCTTGGGTAACAGCAGATTTGATGAAGAACTAATACCCTGACGTTTGAAAATTTCCCTACTTTGAAAACATTAACTTTTGATACAAACCTATTAAATCTCCATGGATATCACAATTGCTAGAGATCCATTCGAACCAAGAATCTAAAACAGCATACTCGGGAGCAGACATGATTTTTTGCTGGAAAAGGTTTTCAACAAAGATGTGCCTGGAAACAAATGATAAAGTAGATTTGGTTAGGTAACTAATCTTCAAAAAAATCGAGTGAATTAACTGCCCTTATCACTCGATAAATCCGGCGATCAAATTGTCAAGGTCATGCGGAGGTCTGAAAGGCTGAGTGAAGTCAGAGCATGCCAATTCAATAACAATTTGATTGCTCAATGAACTTATCTCATGATACAATACATTAATCTAATGACACTGTATTTGAAATATTTTGGTCTTCACTATAACATCAACAGTGCTAGCTCAAGATATAATTACTTCAGGAAGTGACAGTGTAGGTCACAAAAATATGATGCAATGTGACAGGAGATCTATTAAAACTATAAAAGCTCTAACGAAAACCTACTGGATTGCAAAAATTCATATTATTTTACCTTGCACTGTGAATTGATCTTTCCATCAATTTGATTGGTTCATCACATTTTTGAACATGAACATCTAGCATTGTTTTTTGAACCATAGTTTGAAATGTCAGCCCCCACCTTGATGGATCTTTGTACATCAGTTCCTGTAAATAGAAGAGCACAAGATTCATAAAAAATATTCAAGTTTCATCAAACAAGAGATAAATGGCAGTCGCAATCTGGACAAAAATTTGATTACAATACAACACAATACGCAACAGTGATATATTACGGGGACTAGCACACCATTCTATAAAACACAGTGGCTTCGAAACCTAGAACTGGCATTACTTCAACGGCTTCCTATTCGCCTTGTGTCATCCATTTGTGCCAGCAGTTTGCCTGTGCAATTAGGTGCCAATAATGATGTGCCAGAGATGTTGGTTACTTGCAAGGCGGATGAAGAAAGGTGGTCACATTACAAGTTAAGCCGGCAATTTAAAGGCTGTGGCGCGCAGAGGGTAGGTGGATGCTTTGCCAAGCAATCAGGATGTATCCGAAAAGTACCTGATGCCATGTGACATCAAGAGAATACGAAATGCGACCTCCATTCTTCATCTGCCTTGGGTTTCCTAGTAAGAATTGTGGTTCCTTGTGGGGAGAAAAATTTTGAGAGTGAAGAAAATCCTGCAGACTTCGCGAAGTCTAACCTCGCTGTTATGATCTGGACTCACTCTTACAATACTACGGACTCTTCGGCTTCAGTAAGAACATGAAACATGAGACCATCATAAATATATGACTGAACGATGTGAGTCACTGGAATTCGCTAAATAGATTGACAAGATAAGCACGAAAGCTGAACTCATAAATTGTACCAATAAGTTGTGTCCTTTCAGATCCCTCCATTGCTCCACAGGTTCTGCCGCTATGTACGTATTCGGGCATTGTTCAAAGTGTTTCAGAAAAGTGGTTTTTCCGCTACCGATGTTTCCTTCCACAAACACAGTAAATGGTTTCCTCTTATCTTCAGACATGGTGGAATAAGCTGCACTTCTAACACAAGAATAAATACATAAATTGAACAAAATACGCGGGAAATGTGCTAGCGAACTCGACAAGCGAACCAGTTTCGAGCAACAATGAATATCCGTTATCATTACACTGGTTTTACGCGCAAAAAACTCAAAGGGGATAGTATTTCATGTGGTTGCTCATTACAATCCTAAGGATTTTCTAACCTATATCAACAAAGCGCTTGAATTTCGTCAAAGAGCGCATGCGCAGATGTCATTAACCTTTCGAGGACCAATCACAATCGAGAATAAGCCCGCGTTTTTCGTGGCGGCGCAAAAGTTTGAACTTTCGCGCACGCCTCTGCGCTGACGCAATTTCATTGCGATCGACCTGCAGTTACACGATTTCTCACGTTCCTCCAAAAGGTGACACGATGAGAATTTTTAACTTTATGGGAATATTTTTAGCATTTATCGATCCCAATAATTAGATGACCGGAACGTTCTCGTGGCTCATCAATGAGCTTTAGGAGAGGCACATGTATACAGGGTGTCCCAGGATTAAGTACGAATATTGAAGGAGTCGATTCTTTGGGTCAAAAAAAAACGGTTTTTTACGGTACAACTTTTTTTCCAAAGACGCTTTCCCTGGTGGCCGTATATACAACAAATGTTTATCAACCAATTTTCATTAAAAATTTAAAAATTACCCGCGCTCTTTTCATGTGTGACCTCCAAAAAAGGGAAAACGCGTTTTGAGGGGAGGGGGGGGGGGGGGTATCGAATCTAGAAGAGGCCAAAATTAATGTTTTCAGCGACAAAAATTAATTTTTGACGGCACCACTAGATTCAGCGTTGAAAAATATTGAGGAAATGTGTCTAACGTTTTTCCGCTATGACTCATCGTTTTCGAGATAATAGGGACTGAAAGGGGCGCGGGTGGGGGGGGGGGTGGCCCCCAGGGAAAGCGTTTTAGGAAAAAAAGTTATACCACTAAAACGTCTTTTTTTGACCCGAAGAATAGACTCCTTCAATATTCGTACCTAATCCTGGTACACCCTGTATTTTCGGTCGTCCTCCATGGACGCACATCAAATATTTGTGGTGGCACTCTTCGCCGCTTATCTTATCATCGATCAACCACGGCACACAGTCGTCGCAGTGATAATGATAAATGGACGTATTTCTATCAAATGGAACTAAGTGCATTATGACGTGAGCCCTGTTATACATGTATTCTCATGGGTCTTAGGGCTCATGTCCAAATACACATAGTTCCGTTTGACAGAAATACGTCCAAATTAAAAGAAGTTTTCGTAACCTACGTTCGCGAATTTGTGACGTTTGAAACCTGCGAGTTGAGGGACAACTCAATGAGTAATCCTCATACTTACCTACGCTAAGTAATAGGAAGAAAATTAGCATGTTGGAATGGAAGAAATCTAGGCAACAATGCTGCCTCATGATTTTTCATCTTCTTCATCCTCTCGATCTTCTGCCTTATTACAACTGAGGGGCTTGGAATACAGGGCGCATAAGTGCATTTTTTGCCATTTCAAGAACTACGTGTTTGAAGTATCGAAATTACATGGATCCTTATGGCGGAAAGAAAGTTCAAACTGACTTTTTGATGCTTAAAAACTGGAATTTGGAAGCGAATTTTCCACAGAATATGCATTCAACCTGGTTTTACTTAAAATTTTTTCAAAAACTGCACTTATGCACCTTGTCTTCCAAGCCCCTCGACTGGGGTATTGGAGGGTGCAGGAGGGGGGAGCTGATCCAACACCTCTGCTAGTGCCATTAGAATGAGAAATCATTGTGTATATAACATTCCATTCATTAACCAAACGTATCGCTTTTTTTTGGTTTCACAGATGTGGCAGTGAGTGCTATATTTCTATCGAGTTTAACAGAAACGCACCAAGTAACATTTTAGAAAAAAACGAGTTGGAAGTAGTTTTGAATTCAACTAGTCGTAAATATTATTCTACGATTTCTTTTTTTCCTCCAGGTTTGAATCTCCGCCTAAGTTTTTATTTTCAGTGCTACTTTTGATTTTGAAAATTCCTCTCTCTGCAAGAAAAAAATTCAATGCTATTATTATGGGGGATGAGCTGCTACAAATTAAAGAAGACTTGTGAGTTTTGTGACTTTTTTTCTGATATTTTTTTCAATTGGTCGGAACCTACTTTAAGAAATTCCACAGCCCTAGGACTTCATGTTTGTAGAGAGACGGCTCTGAGAAGAGGTTTTTTTTTGGGCGGGGGGGGGGGGGGATAATTTTAAAAATTTAAGGCAGCCTTAAAAAAAGAATTTACCTGCTCATTTGAACACACCATCTCCTGGCTACAAGACAAGTACTGAGCCATTGCTCGACCACTGAAGGGGTGAAAGTCAACAACCAAGTATTTCGTTTGCGGTGTTACAAAATTTCCTGCTCCTCGTATTTTATACTTAAAGGGGAACAAATTGACATCATTGCATTTTTTTGCGGAGTTTTCTTCATACAGAGAAGACAAATTTTGGCAGAATATAGGGATTGCTGTTGAGTAGTTTTTCATTTGATAAATAAAGTATGACAGGAAGTTTGCAACGTCGCAAACCGAGATATGTGATTGTGGACTTTTACTGTCGAGAATGATCATCGCAGAGTGTTTTTGGGAAATTGTTTTGACGGTTATGAGAACCCATTGATAAAAATTCAAAAGCAAACATCCCTGTAAAAGCAGTTGCGCTCGAACTGTTTATTGCCATTGTTGCTGTTTCAAGCTGCATAAAAATCAGAGACAGTCACTTTTGAGTCTTCCTTGTTGATAATCCAGATTTCTAGGTATTCACCACAAAAAATAAAAAATAAAAATATTTAGAAAAAAATTTCAGTATAATTGAGGAAAAAATTTTAATGTGGTGACACAGTGTTTCAAAAGAATACTTTGACAAAAAATTCTAGAGGGCGAAATGAAAAATGATTGAGCACTTGACACAACTACAAATAACATTTTTAAAAATGGCACTTGGATAATAATAAAAGGGGGAATTAGAGAGTATCACAAGATGCCCAAAAAAGGAACATGAGAAAAGAGAGATAATATTACCTAAAGTATCAAATCATTGCCTATTGATACAATCAAACAAAAAAAGTGAGTATTTTGAGATCACAAAATTTTCATAAATAGAATTCACACACACTGTTGCACCTATAACAAAAAAAGAAAAACTAATTATCATACACTATATTTCGGAGATGAAACTAGAAAAGAGCATGACGCGTTACTCTAATTGTAGTTTCCAAATTTTCGCTTATAAATCATGTTTTCAAAGAATATTGTCTGATAATTTTTGCATGAAATATTTAGAGAAAATTTCTGCAAATAAATACGAATTTTATGAGTTTAATTTTTATTTTTAAAAAATCCCTAATGAAAATATTGGAGCTACAGGGTGGCGATGAAGGTCTTGAAAGTCTTTAAATTTTACTTAGTTCATCCTTTTGAAAATATCAGAATTTTAAAGCACACTAACAATGCAATCAATAGAGTACTGGACAATTTTTTTTTTTTTTTTTTTTTTTTTGAGACAAGCAGATGTTAATAAAATAGAATGGTACAATACTGCTGGGTCCACCCTATTCTGCGGAGGAAAAAATCAATAAACTAACATTAGAGTTACAAAATGAACTCTAATAAATTCATTCCAAGAAATCACTCAGTCCCCCTCAGTCTTGTACCGACATTCATTAAAGTTCATTTTGTGACTCGAATGCTAATTTTCGGATTTTTTGGCTTTATTTGCCCTGCAGAATAGTGTGAACCCAGCAATATTCTACTATTCTCTTACTCGTAGAGTTTAGGCAACATTTCTGGTGTTTGTTTTCTATTCTTTTTTTTTCTTGAAAATATAACTGGAGCCCTAAATCAAACAAAACATCAACTGCAAAGAGGGATATGCAATTTCTTCCAGTAACTCTTCCTTCATAAATTTATATGGGAAAATTTATTTTTCATCTCGGAGGGAATTGTGCCTCATTTGTTTATGTTAAAATCAAAATCCCGAGTCTGAGGAAGAAACTTGAAAAACATGATCTACTTTTAAGGCTACACTGTAACACTTTTATTGCTAATTAAATTTAAACAAGTGAGAAAAAAATGAAAATTGATCTGAAATTCTACCTTAATGATTTCTTAGATTTTGGATGGTTTCAGGTTCATCTCTCAACTCCCTCTTTTGAGCCAATGCAGTTAGAGGTACTTGCTCCTCCACTTCATTACGACTGGTTACTTGCTTTTCATTTCCTGTCTCAGGAGTACCAAATTTACACTCTGAAAAAATAGTAAAGGAAACGAAGAAACATTATAGCACCAATTGAACGAGCAACGTTAATTTTTATATTTTTTTCAAACGTTGTGTACATCTTAGCTGCAAAAGACAAGATGTGGTTATCATGAAAGGTTCTATTTAGACCTTAAAGGGAATAAACACTCAAAGACCGATGATAAGCTTTCATTACATTTGAAAAGTATGCTAATAAACTAGACCAATGCCATTAATCCGGAGTTTAAATTTGCAAAAATAACCGAGTGATGAGCTAGAGAGACTCTGCATGCTTATATATCTGTAGGCAGTTGGTGTTCCCTTTAAACCCCACGCCGACAACTTTCAGGTTTAGCAGAGGGAAAACAGAGATTAAGAGTGCGACCCGGCATAACAGAGCTGCCTAAAGTGACAAGTCATCTGCTCTTCAAACAGCTGCAGCTCCTTCACAAGGCTGCAGATGCCAAAACAAAGTTCACTGCCGATCATCATTGAAATCCATACATAAATCTTGTCAAATAGGTTTCTTGAGTGTTTGTCCCTTAAGAAGATATAAAATAAGCAATAACTTGGTTCTCTATGGCTTCGAAAAATATGATTTGTACATCAAACTTTGCATAACTGATTCAGAGAAGATGGATATGGATTTAGAAACCAAAAACCATTCAACCTCTTTTTCATGTGGTGCCATCAATTGGCTTAAAAGATACAACTAAGAAGAGAAAAAACGTTTTACAAAACTTTAATGAAATTAGCACATTTTTTTATGATGAGAATTGGGCTTAACAGAAATAGAATAAAACATTTTTGGCTTTAACAGACAACTAAAAATAAAACCACACTTACTGAAGCAAGAGCTGCCAAGAAAACTGCACAGGCATTTCTTACAATCGTTCATGGTCACAGTACTGCGATGGAACCACAAAAATGCAAGACTCTGAGAAAAAGATATACACAAACAATTTTTAAAAAAATGTAATTATCAAATTCAGTTGTCACCAATTTATTGACAGAGGTGAAAATTTTGTCATCATGAGATTTTAAAATAAGTATACCAATAACGTTTGGCACCTAAATTATTAAAGTTTTGACATCAATGAAGGGTATGATGGGACTCCCTGCATGTAAGATATACAAATATTCAGTCATGAATTTTTTCCTTTTTGTTAAACCATCTAATAAGGTATATCACTTTAATTTCTGCTTTACAACTGCATTGGATGTCTACCTGGGATACTCTATTACAGGATGAGGGATACTCTATTTCAAAAAAATCTACATAAAAACGGAAAGAATTTACTTACCAACAAGAGACAACAACAGATACATAAGGAATCAACAATGGAACTTGTTGAGGAAGAAGAGGACCAAATTTGAAACAGCTCAACAGCTCCCATTAATAACATTAGCACAGTACAGCTATAGAGTTCTTTACGCCTACAGAGACAGAATAAAAAAATTTCTTGGAAATACAGTAAAAAAAGTTGCAGTGTTGAGAATATTCGTGGCAACAGCAGAGATCTTGGATTTCAACTCAGGTGTTAAATAATTTCAGCTCCTACTTAAATTTGCACTTATCCTTGCAGAAAAGATTTGTTTGAATGTTATTCAGATAGTCAAAGAAAAGTTATGCTAAATTTTGCTAAGTAAAAACACCAAAGGAACTGCTTAAAGGAACTGTGACAGGAAATGTGTCAGTTTACAAATCCAAGATACAAGTACACCACCCATATACTCTTCATTCTATTGTTATCTGCCCACCATGAACCTAACAGTTCTCATATTTGAGCTCAAATGTGACAAAAAATCAATAAATAAATGATAAGAATTTATTTGCTGATATCATAAGGAGTAAAAACACATAGTTTTCAGGTAACCCTTTAAATGAGTTACATAAGTAATGAGTCACAAAGGCACAAGTATTCAAATGTGATCTCACCTCAGCTAATAAAAGATAAAAACTCATGTTGTAAAAAAATGTTACAATCAGAGGAGGCACTACTTAAAGAAAACTTACACGGTGCTTTTTTTCCCTGAATATTGTGACTTCAATTGGTGGCGAAGACAAAAAAACAGAGCGAATTGAAGAAAATTAAAAATAAGCAACAACCACAGTACGGTTATCTTTGCACCTGAGTTTGAATTATTTGCTAATCTGACAGCATAACCAACAGACAACATAAGTAAAGCCGGAAAACCTGAAAAACAAAGGAATCAAATGAGTAAAATCTGATAAAACAAGATTGCAAAGCTTCAGAACAAAAAATTCGTAAACAAAATTAAAAATCACTTTTCCAAAAATCTGTTGAAAATTTGAAACTTAATTGTCTCACTTGATCTCAAACAATTCAAAATGAATTTAGCATTATCATGCGTGTAACTGTAACACTCACTGAAAGCACAATATTTTTACAATTTTCCTTTTCCAAGAAATTTAAGACTTAAAAGTAATGTTGAGCTGAAAGTAAGTAGAAAAAAATTAAATAATTAATGTCTCTCACATTGAACCTACACTACAATTGAGAGTGAGGATATATACATTAAAAATTCTAATATTTCAAATGGCAACACGAGGAATTTTTTTTGACAGTTCCTTCTTTTAGCGTAAAGTATGGAAAGTTTTTCCTAAAAATGCTATACTTTGGGAATTATGTAAACAACAAATTTTTCTGTGCAAATAAGGTAAAACAATATTTACCAACAGCCGCAAGTACTATTGGGTACTTGTAGATATTCAGAAGTTCATTTGTCTTGAGATAAATGACTAGAGATTGACTGGCTATTAAGGAAATAATTAAAATTTGCAGGCAAGATAATCCCAACTGTAACACAAGAATGAAACACACTAGAGAAGCTGTGCAAAGAGAAACGTAATGACTATTGTAAAGTTATACTCAATACTGAAACTCACTCAAAAAGACCTTCAAAAATGGCATCCACCATGTTACCAATCGTCAGAGCCTCTTGCTGGTTGCAAAGAACTAGGTAAAAATAGCTTTTGAAGAACTGGCTAGTCATCTCATTACTCATACACGGACTTATTTCATTTTTCATTCTTCCTTTTGGTAGGAAATCTTAATCTATAGTATAAAATCATAAAGGTATCGTGTCACGCTGAGAGTGTCACCCTAAACATGTCACAAACCGGTTTCTCCTCCACCCCCTGCTCCGTTCCTGACGCAAATTCCTCACATACACCCCGCCGTCTCCAAACTGGGTTTTCCCGAACTCTTAATGATCTTGACGATCTCATGATCTTGATGCCATTTATATCAGCACATCAGATGCGCAAAGCGCCTCTGGAGAATTGGGCTGCAGAGCAGCTAGGGGGCGCAGCCCCCTAGTCTCTAATAATGTGGATGGAAAACTTATCAAAAAACCAAGCTTTACTTTTGCCAGTTAATTAGATGGCTCAATTTTTTTCAAAATCTAGTAATCTTATTCTACAATGGGACAAAGGATGAATCTTACCATTGAAGTATTCGAGGAGAAAAATACTTGTAACAAATACCACAGTAAAACCAGACTACAAAACAACTTTAAGAATAACTGCAAAGAGAGCTTTTTCATCAAATTAATAGCTATTATAAATCCAGTCAATAATGTTGCCAATATTGAACCAAGTTGGATAGCACGAGTCAAGGTACAGCTTGGTTCCTGAAACATGACCTGACTTGTTTTAGACACATATATTTGTGATTCCATAGGCAAATAGAGAAATGAGGGAGATGCACGAATTTGATCACTCTCGTAAATTCATCGAAATCTTGTGGATAATTAAACATCAAAATAACTGAAAAGTAGATTCACATTAGTTTTAAGATTTTCATCACAAAAACAATTATTGAGTTTGTAAAATTATTGTGGGAGCCTTCAGCTTACCATGACATTACGATTGTTGAATGAATCATGAACTACTCAATATTTCACTATAAAATATAAGACAATTTTGACGGATAAATTCTAAAATATTAAAGACATTTTCTATCATTATTTTAATTACTTTTATTAAGTAAATCACTTTCTTATGCTACCATCTACTGGCTGGCGCATTCTTAATATTTCATTTTAGACACCCGAATTCTTGGTGTAACATATGATGCTCATGGACTTGCCAGTATCCTATCCATAAGTCTACACTCCGTGAAAGCAGCACCAACTCTTTTTTTGTTTGAAATTATTCACATGTAAACAGAAATACTATTACAATACAACAATTAACAACTAACTGCATGGCAGTCCCTTCTTAAAGTGACTGGAAGGAAGTTGCTTCAGATTGCCTGACGATTTTTTTCATTTCAAGTTATCTGTGGCTAAAATTTTGAGACCTTTACAAATAATAATGTAAAGTTGTTATTGATGTTAAATAACTTGAAAAGAGGGGAATATCTTGTCATCCATTACTACAAAAAAAAGTATTTTCAGATTAATTCCAAGGTAATTGATCAATAATTAGTCTCACCTTTTTCTCATCTTCATTGAAAAAGTTTTCTTTTTCTCTACACTTTTAAAACGGTGAGCGGTGGCAACATGGGTAATTCGTCACTTTGGTGCCTTTGCTTATTATTTTGAAAATTTGCAAACAAAGATTTTTCAAGAGATGAGAACAGAGACACACTTATTGCCCACAAATTTCTTCTGAACAATCTTAAGAATCACTTCTTAAGTTTGGGATGATAAATTTCCTTGTTTTTATATTAATATGAAGCAAAAAATAATGCGCATCATTACCCACACCACCTAATGATTTTGTCTTCAGATTACTGAGCAAAAACCGTCAGCCAATCAAAGGCGGCCTCTTTCCTACTGCTAAAAGTAGGAGGTCTTTTGTTTCACTCTCACATTCGTCCGATCCAAGGCAATTCTTTGGATGCTGAAAAATTCTATACCTGAGGTTTAAAGGTGCGCACCAAACTGAAGGTGCCCAACTTAGAACACGAACATCTATGAATATTCCTGGCCACGTGGTTGGTAACACAGACAGAGAAGTTTAGAGGAAATTCACCTCTTTGAATTAAGGCGCATTTTACATCCCACCTATCGGCCATAAGTAGCTTCCAGTCCATTGTGAGATTGACCTTATCAGAGACAGTTAGGACTGCTTCATTGCTGGCTACACTCACGATAATGCTCTCAGCTTCAGGTAAAATAACGCCTTCTTTTCTGAAAGATAGTAATAAAAAATTAAAACACTGATGGATGAGCAACGGCAGTGCATAGTGGGCAAAGAGTAAATATTGGGATTTTTACCATCTTAATACTAATTCTGAGAGGGTCAGCATGCAATTGATGATTTAAAAAGTTTAAAATCTGCTCTTCGTCCAAAGTTTGAAATTTGTAGCGCTACACAAGGTGAGAGATTTGTCATTTTAAAATATTTGTCATTGCCAAAGATTTGCTGTTGAGAAAATCCATAATTGAAAATCAGAGAAGAGAGAAAAAAATCTCGGCTTGATTGTGCTGCACAGTTTCTAGGGCATACTTACTGAAAGTCTTGCAAAATTCTGGTTGTTAGAGACAAGGAGGAATTTCTGAATAAAATCACAGAAACACTAGGTTCCTGGAATGAAGAGTCATTGAACTGGAACTTCTGAAAATTTACACCAACTAAAGGTGAACCCAAACTGCCATCGCTGGACCTGTATTAAAGGAAAAGTATAAAGACTTTAATTAAAAAATAAAAGCTAAACAAATTTTGGGGTAAAAATGAAAAACTGTTCATGTAAATTGTCAGAACGAAAGAAAAAAAAAAATCAATAAATCAAGAAGTGAAACAGTCAACCCAACTCTTACTGAGTGGATTGTCTCTTTCCTGAGTAGCAATTGATTTTCATCATGAGTTTCATGGTATCAAGCATGAATTGGATCCCATTTAGCAAGAAGGAACCAGCTCATTACAGTGTTGTAAACATGTTGCTTTTTCATGTAATACTCTCACAAATAAATCGACACAAGAGAGAAGAGTAAATACAACACACAGGAAAAAGAAAGGAGGCCTGCTGTAGAGCAAGGTCTCAGGGGAGTGAATAGACTGAGAAACTATTGAACTTCTGTCTGGCTTAACACGGAAATAGTTGAACGAGCCCTACCGAAGGGAAATAAAACTGGGGACGCAAAAGTTTCGGCCTTTAAGGCCAAAACCCCTGAAAAGGATACTCACATTTTTATTAACAAAAAAGGGCAACAACGAAGAGAGGATAACAACTGGCTGACACAGCCAGCCACTGGGATTGTACGGCTGTAGTCACACGTCGATCAGCGTATCACATTAGTCCGGAGTGTTCCAGAACAACTTGGGCAGGAAAAACTGGGACTATGGCTACGTATAACCACGTTACATTCATAATTATCTAAAAAATCTCCCAGAACAGCAAATAGTTTTTACTTCCCCAAAAAATTGTTAATTTTAAAGGTAGTTATATAAATTTTAAAACTGTATATATATTGGGTATTTGTAAAAGAAAAGAGGAAGTTGCAAGATTTTGAAAACGCTTTAATTGGGCAGGTTTCTTTTTGCTAAATGTGATCCAATTAAGTATCAATATTCCAGGCCTAAGTATATACAAGAGAATTTTTGAAATCGTGACCATCTGCAAGAATAAGGATTACCTATAGTAAAAAAAAAAAAACCCTCTAAATTGACGTGAAGAGGAGTGTCCAGTAAACATTTTGATGCAAAAATACCCGGAGACATAGTATGGAAAGCAAGTTATAATGCTTCACAGTTCAAAAAACGCAATTTTAAGAGTGAAGGCTGTAAGGCTCTGCCATAGTGAGGGCACGAAATCATCAAACTATACTGCAACTACACACCCGGTAGAAAAAATTTCTCGGTAATCTGTGCAAATTCTTTGGCGTCCAGAAACTACATTTTGTTCTCTAAGGACAGACACAGTTCTAAAAGAGAACCAATTTCAATAATACATACCTAATTTCCGTTAAAAAGTCTGGTTTTCTTCCGACATGATCAATTGCTCTTGAAACAGCGTAGAAGTTTGGAGAACTGAAGTTGAAGTGTCCATCTTTCCTGACTAAGTATTTCTCATACATGAATATCCATGGGTGCATCGTATTACTGACAGATAGTAAAACCTGGAACCCAATTCAAAATCAACTTTTGGTAGAGGTTATTGCAGGTAACAGTAATATTATAGTTCTGATAATTTCATTTTTCATTTAAAGTGATTTTTCACTAGTTGACTCTTAAAGTCCTGTGGAGGGTCCTGAGAGATATACGACATGCAGATCTCTATTTTTTGGCTAAATACAGATTCAGAAACCTGAACCATAAATAACTGTAAAAACACAAAACAGCAAGGTTATCAGGGAGAGTTCATGACAAGCTGACAGTTTCAGCATTCATACAATAAGCCTTATCTTCGCGGAACGTTTTCATGAGATTTGTCACAAGGTCAAATTGCAGGAAAGAAACTTATGGAATTTTCTGTGGTTACCGTTATGTGACTCTCAAGTTCCTGCGACAGGTTTGCACAGGAAGATAAATTAGTAAAATTCCAGTATTTAAATGGAGTTAAGGTAATTGTTGGAGACAATCAACAATTGAACAAATTATTGAAATTAAACAAATATGAAAAATCGAGTGAACTGTAAAATAACACACAATTTTCTTCTTCTTCTCTCGGTTGGTCTTTGAGCTATACAAGTACCCCACTTGGTACTTGTTGCAACTTTGTGAGTGTGACTTTTTGCTAGGTATGAAAAATCGCGAGAAAACATCCTGTGAAAACTATGCCTTAGAGAGCTTTTACAAAATCATTTCTTCAGATAAGTTACATAATGTTTGTGTAAAATACATATAAATAGTAAAATCAAAGTGAAGAACATTCAATGTTGATGTATAATAATACATGATACCTAGGCTGTGCTTTTTTCTTTTTATTTCTTAAGTATGGACACAAATGGAGAAAGTTTGGGAGCTTTTCTTCTAATTTAATTATTTGAGTCAATAAAGTAAATTGTGGAAGGTGTTTGCTCAGTACCTGAGTAGAATCAATTGAACTAAAATGTCGTAGCAGATGGCTGAAAATGCCAAATGACATTTTCATCACTGTTGTTAGATCAACTTCCAAAGAGTGCGAGTGGGAGGAGAAAATTGATTCTACTAGATTGCAAGAATCATCCATGAAGCCGAAAAACAAATCAACGTTCTCTCCAGATAAAAATGTTAAATTTTTGCTCAAAAAATTATTATACGATATTAGCAAATCCTCTATATTTCCATTTTGATAGCCCATCACTAGCTGATTCAACTGAAACACCGATAAAAAATTAATAAAATTATTACCTGGAAAATATGGTTAAAAGATATAGAATTATTATCAATCAGAAAAACAGAACGTTAGCTAGAAGCAATCTATTTCGTATTATTCAAATTTTTCTTCTGAGCCGAGAAACTGCAAAAATGTATCAGCAGATGTGAAAATTCTCAGTTTTGGCATCACTTCTGATTGCTCAATGATAGAGTTTTACTTCCTATCAAGTTGAATCCGGCCTCAAATTGTTGTTACCTACTTATGATAAAAGTATAAATGCAAAATTGGAAATTTCACAAAAGTGCTTCTCTATTACTGTGATGTTTTGAAAGACGCAGAAGTGTTTCGAGCTAATTGTGGCTCACTTTTGGAGATTTTTGTGTCAGAAGATGTAAAACCATTAAAAATTGGCCACTGCTAACTTAAAATCATCTGTATTTATCAAAATATGAGGCAAATGGCTATGATTATTTAATATTTTATTTAAAGATGTAAAAACTTAAAATTTTAACACACTTGTACAAATCCGTACTGTTTGCGTTTTATATCCAAAATCACTTGGAAAAAAGAATCTTACCGTTTGATTGGCGCGAGCAATCTCTGACCTAACGCATAAAGATCCATTGAATGGTTTAAATGATGTCTCTGAGCATTCCCTGATGATATATTTCCCAACATAACCGACAGGGCATTTCTTACGAACGGAGCAGCCAACTGCTGTGGAGGGCCAGCCATTGTCATGACACACAAATTCCTCCTCGTTAGGGATGACGCAAACTTGGGAAGTTTCAATTGCTGATCTTAAGTTGGTGCAAATCAACTGACAGGAGTATTCTGCTGATTGCTGTCAACACACGTCATTAATTTAAAGAGGGTTATTCAAAATCGGCGATTTTACCCTACGCTTGGATTTTGCCCGGAGTTGGATATGTTGTTCCCTATCACAAGACACGCCTTTTTCCGGCATTGGCAAGTTCACCCGAAATTTTTCCCGCGCGCTACAGCGTTGCCAAGTTGAAAACAGGCAAATTCCGCAAGTGGCATCAAAATTGAGCTATGAAGTTGCGGTTTTAACGAAAATTCTCTAAAAATTACGCACTTTTAGGAAATGACCATGTTTTTAATGTCGCATTAATTTTAACATGCATCATTGCCAAATTTCCGATTTTTAAATTCGACAAATGTTACATATCCGCAAATACCCAGAAAGGCTATCTTCAAATTTGAATAAAAAGTTGTCTAATCGATAGTTCGTTCGATTCCGCATCTATCGATATATTATAGCTCGCTGGGAAACTTTTGGTTCGCGAGATATCATCATTTTTGTGAACAGCTTTATGGAGCGACGACGCTTTTTGAGTCCGGGCGGATAGAAATTTTAGCCTCCAAAAACACCGGGTAGCATTAATTCCATGGTTTCCTATGTAATTTTTGGCGCTGAATCCGAATTTGACCATTTCATAAAAAAATTGTCACCAAGATGTTGCCAATTTGGCAAAAATTGCTTAAAATCGGCCTTTTTGGCGGATTATAGCCTGTGACTTGCCAGGAGTTGATCAGACGACAAAATTGGTTATTTCCACAGTTAAAACTCGTTAAACTATCTACAAGCTGAGTCAAATTCTTTCTGCTCACGGTAAAATTAAACGCGCAACAAGCAGCAAACTGAAAAAAAGACACCAAAATTGGCGCTTTTGCGGTTTTTGTCGTAAGTTTCTTGTTTTCCGATTAAGAGAATGTTTCTTGACTATACTAATGAACAACATGAGCAGAATTTAATAAAATTGAACAATAAAATAAGATCGAACATATTCCAATGTTACCAAGCTTAAACAAAATACTTTAATTTTCGCTGGTTTTTTCGATATTATTGTCCTATATTCTTTGTTCACCTCTTATTTTTAAATTTTATAAATGTATCTCTCTTGCAAAATAATACTCTTCTGTAGAATAATTTAATTTTCAACTTAGATGTATACTAATAACTAGGGTATTTAGTTCAGAGAGGAAAAATTCATAAAATAGTGAGTTTTATCGAATCGTGTCAATAAACCACATTTTGAAACAATAATGGAAAATTTTCTGCTAAAAATTAATGAATAAAATGTACTCCTCAGACTGACTTCATTAAAACAAGACAAGACGCATTGCAATATTGCCAAAATTACGTACAAATCGTTGAATTTTGGCGGTATTTGACCGTTATTATTCATTACCCTATATTTAGTATACAATTTTATTTTAAAATTCTGAGATAATGGAGTTTAATAGAAAAAAGTAACGACACCAAACTGAAGAAGACGCCCAGGAAAGGACAATAAGGGGCTTAAAAAGGAACAAGGGCGCTCCAAATTACTGAGGACCTGTGGGTGGACAAGGGACTGTGGCGGTTAGGCGTCGCGGGGCCCGAGAGACCGCTGTTAAAGCGGCCCTTTATCTATATATTATGTAACAATACAATAGTTTGTCGTTACACTCGGCGTAATTCAGATTTTCCTAAGAAACATTCTCTCAATCGGAAAACAAGAAACTTACGACAAAAACCGCAAAAGCGCCAATTTTGGTGTCTTTTTTTCAGTTTGCTGCTTGTTGCGCGTTTAATTTTACCGTGAGCAGAAAGAATTTGACTCAGCTTGTAGATAGTTTAACGAGTTTTAACTGTGGAAATAACCAATTTTGTCGTCTGATCAACTCCTGGCAAGTCACAGGCTATAATCCGCCAAAAAGGCCGATTTTAAGCAATTTTTGCCAAATTTGGCAACATCTTGGTGACAATTTTTTTATGAAATGGTCAAATTCGGATTCAGCGCCAAAAATTACATAGGAAACCATGGAATTAATGCTACCCGGTGTTTTTGGAGGCTAAAATTTCTATCCGCCCGGACTCAAAAAGCGTCGTCGCTCCATAAAGCTGTTCACAAAAATGATGATATCTCGCGAACCAAAAGTTTCCCAGCGAGCTATAATATATCGATAGATGCGGAATCGAACGAACTATCGATTAGACAACTTTTTATTCAAATTTGAAGATAGCCTTTCTGGGTATTTGCGGATATGTAACATTTGTCGAATTTAAAAATCGGAAATTTGGCAATGATGCATGTTAAAATTAATGCGACATTAAAAACATGGTCATTTCCTAAAAGTGCGTAATTTTTAGAGAATTTTCGTTAAAACCGCAACTTCATAGCTCAATTTTGATGCCACTTGCGGAATTTGCCTGTTTTCAACTTGGCAACGCTGTAGCGCGCGGGAAAAATTTCGGGTGAACTTGCCAATGCCGGAAAAAGGCGTGTCTTGTGATAGGGAACAACATATCCAACTCCGGGCAAAATCCAAGCGTAGGGTAAAATCGCCGATTTTGAATAACCCTCTTTATTGACTAACTAGAGATCAAAAATTAATTAAAATTTTAACTATTTGAAAATTTAGTTAAACAAAAGATTAAGACCATAAAAATAAATTACTTGTAAATAGGGATCCTAAACTTTTACCTTTTGTATCAGATACTCAAAGTAATAAAAGAAGTTGAGAATCTTGAAATTTAACAACAGATAAAGATTTTAAAATTATTAACATTTGAGAGTTCAAGTAAATAAATTTTGAGCTTTTACATAAAATCATATTTCAAATATAAAGTTTTTAAATAAATTGATTTAATCAAGAATTGTTTTATTCATCTTTAAAATTTAGGGTTTGACCAATTTTGAGCTTTAAGAGATAAGTATTAAAGTAAAATAATAGCTATGTAATTTGATCTTAGCACAAGTAAATGGTGCTGTACGAGTCAATGATTCAAATTTTAAACAACCAAAAACAAGTCGAAAATTCAACTCACTTTTAATTGATTTTGGAGTTTGGCACTCCAAAGGCAAAATTAAAATACGCTTCATCAAATAACAAAGAGTGGAAAATGCAAATTAAAAGAAAAGATATAATTAAATTGAGTTTTCTCAAGAGCCCCTCGATTGATTTTAAAAATATTGAGCTTACTATAGGGCTGAAAATATGCTGGACATGTTTCTTTTTACTGATTTGATCTACTTCGATATAAAATAGGGAATCTTACTTTTTGGACGATCCTTGCAGGACTGAATACATGAGCAGGCTTACCTTGATTTTGTGCAAAAGATTGTTTTTACTCTCTAAGCCTTGCTCAGCGCTACAATCTTACTAGGTAATGTATTCAGCCCTTTCTCAGCACAATTTTGACTGAGGACGAAGGTGGACTCTCCTATAGTAATGTACTTCACGACGATTCAGGCTGCAAGGTAAAGAGCTTGTTTCGAGACACAGAGTTGATATTCGACAAAGTTAGTGCCACTATGATGTTTCATGCAAGATTTCACAAGGGTTAGCAGTTTAAATTGCAAATTCTCTTATCCACTAAAGACTTAATAAAATACATTAAAATATTGACTTACTTGAATATTGAGAAGTTTCAGATGAGAGCCTCCACCTATCATATTTTGAATTGAAAATCTTTTGCTGTTATTGCTGCCCACTGTATTAAGGGATACACCATTCTCAGTCCATTCATATCTTGATTGCCCGACTTCGCAAGCGGACTTCGATACACAGCGAATATCAATGTTTCCTTCCTTCAAACAAAGAAAATGATGTCATCCTTTTCATAGTGTCACTTTTTAATCTTTTGGTTTTCTCTAAATCAGTCTTCAAAAATTTACTTTCAGAGTTTTCTAAGATATTCACCTGGAGCCAGGTCAGTCTTGCTGAGGTAAAATTTGAAAAATCAAATTTTTAAATTTCAAAGCCTCACATGTAGCAAATTAAATATTAAAAAAGGTTTTTATTAAAATTTTGCAAGAACACTGTTTGCACCTTGAAAATAGCCTATTAGGAATGTGTATAAACTAATTTGCAAATTTTTGAAAACGTGAGACCATCTATAACGCAGTGTACCAACTCAACAAAAACGTGACTTGCAAGCATCTTAACTGCAAAAAGCGACAATGTTGAATAAAAAAAGAGTTTGTGTTAAAATTTAAGAAAAACTGGGCTAACCACCAGAAAATTTGATATGGAATAACACTATTGAAAGAATGGCTAATGTAACATCATTTATGGAATACCTTTCTGGTCGTCACACTAAGTGGTTCGATGGTGACTTGTGGGGGAGAAACGATTGAAATTTTGACAGACTTGCAAAACTGGTTTCTTCCATTGGAAACTCGACAAGTATACCATCCTTGGTTTAGCTTACTTGCGGACAGCACTCCCAAAATCGCGATGTGCTCTGTGTGTAAAATACTCACATTGTTGCTACTTTTCCAGTTGCTGTGACTACTCACACGATACCACATCCGCCTGAAATGAAAGTAAATCAGTCACAGTTGATATTGTATGAAATGCAGAAATACCCACCTAAAAGTGGTTTAATTACAAGAGCGTTCATTAAGTAAGAATCCTCAGCCTGCATTCAGTTGTATATCACTCCCTTAATTTGATGCTTAGGGCTCTGAATTCAGTAAATCCTGAGGAAAATTATAAGCTATTTTTTTTTTTTTTTTTTTTTTTTTTTTTTTTTTTAAGGAATGGTCTGGAACATTGGGACCAATAAAATTAAAATTGATTGCTAGTATCATTGAAAAAATACTAATATATTGAGTTTACTTATATTGGTGTACAAATAAAGTATCACAAACATTACAGCAAAATATCCTACAAAAATTCTAAACAAAATGCAAGTTACACGGTTTGCAGTTTCAGTTTCAAAAATTCAATTTTGAGCATTTTTTTCTTCTTTTATTTTACTTACATGTAATTTGAGTCCATCAAATGTTTGGAGTTGTTCTTCATTGGATTTTATTGCAATTTTATCTATGTTGGTACAAAAATCAACTGAACTGCTTGTACTCATTCTTCCAGATACTGAAGAGTATTTTCAGGCGGAACTCATAAAATATTTATCATTGAACTAGGGGGTACGCTCGCTGACCACTTTGCGGTCCAACCCCACAAAGCGCCTTGCGCCTCAGGCGTTATGCATTACTCACATGATTTAATATTTAAGTGGGATAAGATAAATTTCATCCATAGAAAATTCTAGGAACTTTACCTTGTAGAGTTGGAAAAGTAGGGATCAATTCGTACACCATCCTTGTACCATTCAAAAGAAACATTTGCACCATTCCCAAAGGCAAGGCAAGATAACTGGAAATCATCATTTTCAAAAACTCTACTCCGATCACTTCTAAGGTCCTAAAAAAAGAGGGAAAAACGTTTGTTTTTTTTACTAGGCGCAGTCCATAAATCTCATGATTTGGTCACGTTTCTTTAAAAAAATCGATCAACCAAGTACATTGTATCACAGACCACGTGAACCGATTTTTTCCTGGATTACATATTTTAGGTCATCCTAAACTGGGGACTTGGGGGTTGAAAGGGGAATGAACCCTGATGAACTCAGATTTAGGAGTATCAGTATCAGTGCTCTTTGGGGAAAGTGCTGCACTTGCATTATTACATTTTGCAATTAATCTATCAATATAAGAAAGTGTGAAAAATTTTAGCACGGACTAATAGCACATAATCTCACTTTGACTCAGCCTTATTAAGCAGAGACCCTTTTGAAGGCAATAGGGTTAGAGCCATACATGACATGCTAAGTTGCTCAATCGATAAAGAGGTTCCAGAAAAAGTTTCTTTGAGAGGTAGTTGACTCTGCAAAGTCAAAATTTCGAAATCTTGAAAACCCCCGGTGCCTCCAAAAGGCAAGATTATGGGAAAGGGAGTAAATATACATACAATTAGGAGTTCTTGAAAACATTTTAGTCTGAAACAATCAAAATTGCATAGGAAGCTAATGCTTGTGTACTCATTGTTCTTCGCTATCTGAAACCAGGCTTAGAATGTGAGGTTTGAAAAAACTGTTGCACAATTTATGGTGCAAGATTCACAATTCAAGAGAATCAACTTAAATGACTAACTGTCATCGATATAGTTTTGTTGTATGGTGCATAGAAATTTGTTTTACAAATCATGACTAGATAGCTTACTTTTAGGACTAATTCATCCATCTTGAAAAATGTTATCCAAGCAGATCCCCGAAGTTCTCTGGAATTTTTCACTACTTTCATGCACTCTGTCACTACCTCCCGAGAAAAATTCCAATCTTCTTCTTTTATTAAAAACTGTACTTTGAAATGGGTTCGACTGAGAACAAAAAAACAGAGGATAGGAATGAGAAAAAACAATTCTAACAAATCTCGAGGAAATGCACGAGATACCTAAGTCTTACTTGTATTATGAAAGACATCATTAAAGTATCTTTAAAAGTCTACAGATCTGACTTCAAAACGCAGAGCAGAATGTATATGTTTTGCTTTGCATCTCCGACACCAAATCCAACAAAAAAGTTGGTCAAAAGAACTTTTCAATGATAATAAAATATCAATCAATCAAAAGGTGAGCGTAAGTAAAAAATTAAGAGATTAAATAACTTCTAGACCTTTTACGCTGGCACTTGGATATTATTACTGACCAAGGGTGGCCGGGAATATATCTTCAGGATAGAGTAGAAGAGGATTAAGTTCTCTTCGTAGATGCCAGGTCTTAGTAAAACAACGTATAGGGCACTTACTTACAAGGTGTGGTATCTAACCCTTCGATAAAACTGCCATTCACACTGAGATACTTATGAACCTGGGAAAAAAGAAAGGCGGTTAGAGGGCTAATAGGAAACAACACTCAGTCTAAATGCAAGAAAAATTGTGTCTTGTTTAATGAAAATTTATGAGAGGCAGAGAAAATCAAGTTTATCAAGGTGCTTACAGACTTCTAGAAAAGAAAATCCCTGAGGAACCATTTTCAAGGTTCCTCCTGAATCAAATAAGAAAGCCTTGACTTTTCCAATTAATGATCTATCCCACTTTTATAAAATTTATAAGTGATTTCTTTACGTTTATTCAAAAATTGATCTCCAAGTTTTTCAGTCTGCCTTTCCAAGGTTATGATATTCCTGGATCGTCAATAAAACAGTTTTAAAAACCTTTACCTAAAGGTGGAGAGAAATAGAGCAAAAACGAAAAGTGCATGTCTTTTTCTTGAAACTTCAAAGCACCTCCCTGTTTTCCCGCATGCTTTGGATCCAACTTTTCTTACTGTCCTTTCCTGATTCGCTCTATTTTTAGCTCTGCACACACCCTGACGCAACAACCTTCACTCATTAATTTGAATCGTCTTAAATTAATCATCCATAAATCTTAATGTCTTTTATTCTTATAATGGATGTACTCTATTCTTCTTTGTATTTTATAAGTAACCATCATGTCGTTGCTTACACCATACTTTATTTTTATCCTAAGCTAATTGTTTATATTTCTGTCATCGGAAGGTAACGATGAATAAATGCTTAAAAAAAAAAAAAAAAAAAAAAATTGAACAAAATATTCAGCCAAAAATGAGAATGAGACTTTTATTTACTTACTGTTAGGTTGAAACTGGCGAGAAACTGGTCCAGGGATGTTTCATTGTCTCGAGCAACAAGGAGATTAGTCATATTAATGACAGCATTGAACCACTGCATTTTATCTGCGGAAAAAAGTTCACACAAAGCAAAAATGAATAAGCGATGCAGTAAATTTTAATCAGGTACCATGTAAATGTGGCAAACAGCAAAAACAAAAGCTAACACATTTTAGGCCAAAAGGATAATCCACAGATTATTTTTTAATACCCCGTATCAGGGTCCGCCTGCAGGTTTTAATATTTTTAAATGTAAACTTCATCAACTCATGACTATCTCTTGGAGAATTTATTTTCTTCAGTAAAAATTGTTCTTTGCCTTAACTATATCATTTCTGAGCCAACTTAGTTTAATCTAGAAAGTATTGAGAGGTAGTGTTATGCCTCTCTTCTTCCTTCATACTTGACAACCTCTCTTTCTGGCTGATTGAATTGCAAAAGTGGTTCAGTCAAGTCAACGCTGAAGGACACTTTAAAATTGAAGATAATTGATAGGTAAGTGGAACAAAGGTTTGTTCTTCAGCTAAAGACCACCCAAAATTGACATAACACTCAGTTGAGTTGGTTCCATTCAAGTCTTGGCTGGAAGTTAGGAACAAAAATGCCGATTCTGGCATGTATGATTCTTGTGAGTCTCAAAGTCCTCGGGCAAGCAGGCCAATTAGAATCGAATATGGCAAAAACAGCCTTTTAATTTCAAACTTCCCGTCGATACTGAAATGGAACCAACTCAACTGAGCATTTCGTTGATTTTGAGGGCTTGAATAAGGAAAGAGCACACCTTCGTTATATTTGCTTTATAATCGGACTGATTGGACATCATTAGCTCTACCTATTAGAAGGGCGATTGAAACAACAGAGCCCAACTTGATGCAGCAAAGCTGCACTCTATAAAGTTTGCAACAATCCTGCACACAGCCGGTTAGCCTTGCAGTAATATGGTATAATGGTATATATCGACGGTGTAAGTCGGCAATCACATAACTCGTTTGCGGTGTCTGAAAATCTCCGCCTCTATGTTATTTTTTTAAAAGAGAACAAATTGACATCATTTCTTGAAGTTTTTGAAGAATTTTCTTCTCATAGAGATGAAAAATCACGACAGTTTTAAAGAATTGCCGTTGAGTAGTTTTATGTTTAAAATTAAGTATGACAGGAATTCTGCGACGTCGCAAACCGAGTTACGTGATTGCCGACTTACACCGTCGATATGTCATTGGTATTAGTTAAGGAGCATGATCCAACTTCAGGGTACATGACAGCAACCTTACACTATTACTACTACCACAACGGCACCAACAACTACTACTGTTACTACTAGTACTACTGCTGCTATTACTTCTACTACCAAGAAAGGAGCAACATTAAGTAAGACGCAACAAGTCCTTTTTCCTCCTATTCAATATTGAATTAAATTAAAACTTCTGCAAATATATTGTTACTCTTTCAAGTTTGTTTACTGCTGAGGAAACCTACTAGTAAAATTTTCCGTTACGCAGCCAAGATTTATTCTTGCGGGTTCTTCACAGTCCGTCAGCAGAGCGCAATTATCTTTGGCTTCACAGCCTACAAAAAAGCATACAAAAACTCAATTTAGATGCTTAAAATGAAAATATTTAAGACTTTAATATGAAGACTGCCTCTCTAAAAATCAGAATATTCTTAGTAACAAAAAATCTTGGGTAGAGAATCTTCTGAGAATTGGTTTTATGACTGATATTGTATAGATATATCCCTGGACTATTCTTAGAATATACTTATTTCCATAATCTGGAAAATGAATTGCTAAAATACTTTAGTGAATTGATATCAAAAATCGCCAAAATTGGAATGAGTGAATTAATTGGACAAACCAAGGCGATGTAATTTTTTTTAAGTTCTTAAGAACTTTTAAGAAGAACTCTCTATTAAGAATTAAAACAATTTACATTGCTTTGGTTCATTCAATCAATTCACTCATTGCCAGAATACTCTACAGGAATAATATATGACTGTAAATCTGAGATTAAGCCCAGCACATTTATGGAATTTTCTTCCTTAGTAAGTCTTATCTAGAAAATGTGTGAGAAATGTCCTCATTTTTGGCATATTCACAGGGTGGTAATTTTAAGTTTAGCAAGAATTACAGGACGGGTCACACAAATTTCAGAAATTGACATAGATACGTATAGGAAAACGAAAAGGTAGACATCTCTCATATCTTTAAATATGCAATTGAATTCTTATATCCTAAGAGCATGCACATACACCTTAAGGAGAGAAAAACAAAAATTTCTACTTACTCAAAATTTTGTCTCTGAAGCAAATTTTTTCGCAATCGTCATCTGCACACCTATAGAGGAGAAAAAGAACTATTCTGCTCAACAATGTATTTGAGACAAAATTATTATATGTATGTTGATTTTTGGCAATGTATACATTACAGAATAATTATTGCATGATAAGTTCATAGAAGAACATGCATATCCAAATAAAAGCAAAATGTAGAGGCTGAAGTGTATTATCTGAATAAGTGGATAATTTATTTTTGTATGCTCATTACCAACCGCTGAAAGAGGAAAGTAACTTCATCCCAGTTTTTCATTTTTTTCCAACCTCAAGTTTCATTGGAGGAAGATCAATGGTCTCTAAAAAAATCATCTTGAATTAAAGTCCATGACAGTATGGTATAAATATTCTGAGATTACAGCAGCCAAAGGTAGTTCTTAAATTGAATTCAGATTCGCTGCGTTGATGAAATTTTGAAAGGAAAATACAATATCAATATGGGGATTTTAACGAGACTGACAAGAATCACTGGAATTTAAAAAAAAGTCGTAAAATTGAAAGTCGTTCAATCAAGGTTTTACAGAGGTTTCGAATCAAAACAATCTACTGTACCTGGTGTTGTCCACGATTTCTTGATATTCAATAGCATCAATACCCGTTGGTCCTGCCATCAGGCAAGTAAAATTAACTGATTCCTGAAAATGGAAACAAAGAATTACAGTATTATGTCTGGAAAAATGAACAAAAATTGTCTTTTTGACAACTAAATCAAAATTAGACACAGAGCAGAGCAGAGCACAATTAACGGATAATTTTGCCTTTAAACTGGTTTAGCAATGATTAGAGTTTTGAGTCTCATTTGAGGCTTGCAGGATGATACACATCAATTCCCAAGACTGGGAGTCAATTGGTGAGTGGCTAATGGCCAATTTACAAGATAATTGCTTCATTGGCCACACATTGGTAGCAGTATTATGTTCTGTCAGGACACACTGGTGACTGTTGCGCGAAAAAAAAGATCTAGCAGTGCTGCCTGCATTAAGGCATGTTTACATAATGCCAAGATCAGTGCACTTACGCACATGAGAAACAACAAGAAATGTTGAAAAACGACAAGAAATGTTGAAAAATGACGAGAAACGTTGAAAAGCAACTTTTCTTATAAAGACATAAAATACTTCTATGTAATACTTATACCTCAATCCTGATCGCTTTCAGGACAGAGCCAATAGGAGAAACATCTTCCCAAAATTCAGAGTGACTCATGTTAAAGACAGCATTATTTTTCTTCCAAAAATAGAACAGATATGGATCAGAACTGCAAGATAAGGTGAGGTTGCTATGCTAAAAAGAAAACGAAAATCATTGAAATAATATAGAGCAAGCCAATGAAAAGACACTAAAAAAGAAAAGAGGACATTAATCAATAAATTCTTCTTTTGATGAGACTGTCAGTCAAAACAGAAGATTTCATCTTCTCTGGGTAAAATACAGTGAACATTTCCCATGTATTTTTTTCGATTATTTTAATGCATTTGCTAATCTCAAGAATATTCTAATGAGTCAACCAAATTACGAAACATTTGACGCGTCCGTCATGCAACACATCTTGTGATGCTCTATTTTTTGCTCCTGTTCATCAGTCCATTAAAATAAGCCACAAGTATAAGACTAAGTGCAAGCTTACTTTTTCAACAACTTCTTTCTTCAATTCGACGTGCCCAGTCCATTCCGCCAATACAAATACTTCCAGACACTTGCATTGTTGAAGATAAGAGTTGAAATCAGAGGCTTGGCAAGTGTACAAGCCACGTGTTTCCAATGTTGCATTGAAAATGCGTAAAACAGAAGCATAATATCCAGCTGATAGATAAGTTGGTGTGCTGATTCTGCAAGAACACAAGACAACAATGAATAAACAAAAGATCAACTCTAATCCATTAAATATTAAACTTGATAAGTGATGCATTTTGGAATAACACCTTCAACTTCTGATGCAAAGTTTTCAAGGAACTAAGAAAATAATAACAGCAGAAATCATACATTATTTCATTTGAGGCACTAGAGGATAGTAATGTTCATACTACAGAAACATATTAAATAGATTGGTGAGAGATAGATTAGTGAGAGTTGTGTGATTGGTTGGGTTTGTCAGTAATCGTTTTTATTGTGCCTAAGTCAGCTGGAATCAACGACAGGCTGAAAACCTCTATTCTATGGTTGAAAGCTCTTCATCCATTCCACCCGACAAAAACACAATATTGAGGACAACTGACAAGAAAGACGAATCACATAACTCCATTTCATCTTATTCTTTTCTCGCACAGTTGACTAACACAAGATTTCAAAAATTGGCCCCCTGTTCATAGTCGTATATGCTCATCTTTTTAAAATATTCTTCACTGTTTTTGTAATTAGACTTTATCCATGGAGAGTGTAGATAAATAAACGAATTAAAGATTTATAAAGCAGCGTTCTTTTGAGACTTAAATTGAAGCAATAGTAATGTTTGCTAAATCCATCACACTTGCCGATAATTGAATTCATCTTCGATGCGATTGTTATTCTTAAACCAAGAGAAGGTTAAGAATCTAGAGCCTTGAGCAACGCAAGTTATGTTGAAATCATCACCTGGTGACCGAATTTGCTGACCTGCTGTAATTGAAATATTCTGCAAAAAAGATAAAAAGAGAACTGCATATGTTGCTGAAACTAATTAAATTAGAAAAAGTAACTGATCAGTAACTACTCAATTAAAAAAAATTAACCGAATGCCATACATTTTACTAAACAGGATCTTTTAAACAAAAGTCCACAGGGACTCCATTTGCCGATAGATACGTGGCCGAGAACAGCCCGCAGAAATTAGGCAACATTACTTTATTGAAATATTTTAAGATGGTTGACAGTCAACAAATTGTGCCACTTTTGGCTGGAGTTTAAGTAAAGTGATAGAGCACTTTACTTTGCCGGCCGCTTTAGTCTATGATTTGTATCATTAGTGGCAATAGTAAGGTAAATCAGAAGCTGCGGCACTGAACCTACATGATCGTATTCTAGACAGTTGTTTTGGTTATCAGTCATTAAGAATTTGAATTTTCCCGCAACTGTCTTTCTAAAGTATTTCCAGGATTTTTGATTGCTTCTGATTCACAACACCTGGTGTTCATGCCATACCATATCAAATTATAGGAAATTGTATACACGGCAATCGCAATTAACAATTTTAGTCCTTGGAGAGAATATCTACTATTTGAACAACATAAAAAATGAGCAGTTCTTCATTGCACTAATATCTTCCGCCAGGGCAAAATCATCATGATCATCAAGTGGCACCCTAGCTTACTTTTCATTCATATTTTAGAAACCTACGGCTCAATGGGCTTTGTAGAGCTGCAAAAACTACATAAGCAAGAGTATATAATTTTGATAATTACCAGTAAGGATAGTAACGGTTCTTCACTTAGGCTTAAGCTTGTGGAATTGATTACAGCGTTATCAGCGGCAAAAAGTAAAGTCGGAGTATTTTTTATGCTGTCAATTTCTTCTCTCGATTCTTTTGGGATCATAAGGTGCACCACAACAGCAAATAGGCTGAAATTAAACAAAATTATTGAAATTTAAAACAACAGCATGTAATACTACACTGCTTTGGTCCAAATATAAAGGAGCTGAACCAGAGAGGAGAGAATTGAGAGACGATTTAATTGAAACATAATTAATAATTTATAATAAGCGATAGAAATGAAAAATTTCACAGTGTGATTTTTCATACTAAAAGGGGACCTTTGTTCCAAAAATCCAAATTAAGTTGATAGAACCATGAAATACGAGTTCTTCACCCACACTTTGGTGTAAAATTATTCATTAATGTCAAATCAAACTGATGTTACCACTGTCGGAAAGCAGTGCAATACATTTTTATTCAAAAGATGCTGTTAAAAATTTCAAAATTGGTTACGTTCACATCTTAAAATTGTTATTTTTAAATGTAGCTAAACATCCTTTGAGGACACAAAAATGGACTGGACATCTTGATGTTTGTGTGGAAATGTTGCTGCTATGAACTATGATCCCTTTTCCAGGGACAGTCACTTACTAATTAACATTTAATTCCTCAATATTTGCCAGTACACATATATTTTCTTGCTCATATCTAGTGGTGAACATCTGAGTCTTCAACTATAAGATTGGAAGGTATGAGTAAAGGTGGTTCTGGCCATATGGTTTCAGCTAGCGATCTTGAAAATTTGATTAAACTTACTTGGAGCATTCAATTTCTATGGCATCTGCTGTTACATTACGGGTTCTTAGAGATGTTAAAATCTGGAACACAAGAATTCATTGATAATTATTCAGTGATTAAATAAATTAGACAAATAGTGACAAGCAGCAAATACTATGACGTTAGGTCTGATCTCAAGCATAAAAGAAATGTATATGCTGGAATAGGCTCAGGGTGACAGGCATTTCATTTTATCATTTCCTTTGTGAGAAGCCCAGCTCTACAAAAAATTCCCTGACTTTTCCTAGTTTTTCCGGTCGCTAGCCACCCTGTAGGCTCCTTGTTTTTGTTCTTTCAAAGGCTTTGTTACAAGATTAAACTCACTTTTGAGGAGAATTCTGTTAGATAAAAATAGTAGACAGTAAAACTTACCAATGTCTCTAGGCTTATGGGAGAAATAATGCCTAGACATTTGCTGGTATCTGCATTGTAACTCCTAGCTTTAGCGGTTATAATTAAAGAATAATGGGATGGATCTGGAAAAAATTAGCATAAGCTGAAAAAATGGGTATTAAGTTATGAAATTAACCAAAATATTGATACAATTAACAGACTAAACCTGCTTAGGGAGGACAGGTTAGTAGATTAAGTAAAGCTAAAAAATATATTTCTTTCACACCTACTAACTGGCTTTCATATCAGGCTAGCTTCTTAAAGTTATTCCTCTGACAGATTCTTCAACCTAGATCCTACCTCTTCTTTCATCTCTGATTGAGAAAATGCAATTACAGAGAGTTGAGGGAACATAAAAAACCCAGTAAAAGAAATTTTTGCGAATTGATAAACATCTGACTACCTTCTCTTTGGTTTTTTCAATCATTCATGTTAAACATGCACAGCAGTTTTCTTTTATAAATACTTAGAATTGAATATGTGCAAGTAAAATTTTAAGAAAAGGTGCTTTAAATTCTAAATAAAAAAAAAACCCAGAAAATTTCTATGAAAGAATCAGAAAGAGCACTCTATTAAGGGGGGGACCTAAAAGCAAGACTTCCAAAACTGGAAAGGTGAAGGCCGTACAGTTACTTTTGGGTCCCCCTCAAATGCTATAGAAGCAAAGTGAACTGTCTCATAATGTGTCTTCAAAGAGTTTTATTTATAGGTTTGAAAGACACTCTTTGTAGCATAATGCAAATCATGAAAACGAATTTTAAAACTCACAGTCGCAAACTGATTGCCGATGGCCATAATTGCATTGCATCAAACAATTAGGATTATTTTCACAATCTGGAACATAGATTGAAAAAAAAGAAATTTTTTAAAGAAAATTATGTGACTAGCACTTTTGAATGGTTAAATGAGATAAAAAGTATTGTGCCCAAAAATAAAAGGAAACATATTTTCTTAAAAATGATAAGGTGAAAGAAAAATTGATTTAAAATATAACAACAAAATAAAAATAATAAAAAAAACAGTAACAATGACTATACTCTACATTGTTTGAGAAGAATTAGAACCCCAAGTAGTAATTTATGCGAAGATTTTAAATCTTCAATGAATACAAAAACTGCCATTCCTAAAAATGAAAGGGACAGAGCAGGCTATGAGTGAAACTGAAAAATTCTATTGCAGCATTTTAAAAAACCTTTTTGTGTCCATAAAACAACAAAAAAACCTTTTCAATTCAATGATAATGTGATATGACTAAAACTTAAGTCTGCTAAGTTCAAATGAGGGGCTTGGAGGACAAGGTACATAAGTGCAGTTTTTAAATAAATTGAGATATTAATGATTCAAGTAAAACTAGACTTAATGCATAAACTGTAAAAAATTCGGTCCCAAATTCCGATTTTTGAGCATTAAAAAGTCAGTTTGAATTTTCTTTCCGCCATAAGGATCCATGTGATTGCGTAACATCAAACACATTTTTCTCGAAATAGCAAAAACTGCACTTATGCATCTTGTCCTCCAAGCCCCTCAAATTAAGGAGAATTTACAGGGCTCATAATTTTTACCTCTAGCAGAAGCAAAGGAAGCAAGAAGCAAAGGAAGCAAGAAGCAAAGGAAGCAAGAAGCAATTCACGCCCCCGGGGATGTGAATTTTACGCCTTCAGGGATGTAAAATTCACGTCCCAGGCGTAAAATTCACGCTCCCGAAGTCGTAAGATTCACGTCCCTGAAGTCGTAAAATCTTCGACCCCGACGAAGTGAAATTTACGCTTTCAACGACGTAAATTTTCCGACCCCGAAGACTTAAAATTTACGACCGGCAGAACGTAAAATCCACATCCTCAAGGGGGTTAATTTCACGTCTCCAGGGCCGTAAATTTTACACTTTCAAGGACGTGATTTTCACGTCCGCGAATAGTCGTAAAATGCAAATCCCCGGAGGCGTAAAATTCACGTCCCCGAAGTCGTAAAATTTACGTCCCCAATGGTGTAAAATTCACGTCCCCGAAGGCGTACAATTCACGTCCCTGGAGGCGTAAAATTCACGTCCCCGAAGTCGTAAAATTCACGTCCCTGAAGTCGTAAAATCTACGTCCCCGACGAAGTGAAATTTACGCTTTCAACGACGTAAAATTTCCGACCCCCAAGACTTAAACCCCCCCCCCCCCATATACGCCCTCGGGGACGTGAATTTTACGCCTTCGAGGACGTGAATTTTACGACTTCGGGGACGTGAATTTTACGACTTCGCGGACGTGAAAATCACGTCCTTGAAAGTGTAAAATTTACGGCCCTGGAGACGTGAAATTAACCCCCTTGAGAATGTGGATTTTACGTTCTGCCGGTCGTAAATTTTAAGTCTTCGGGGTTGGAAAATTTACGTCGTTGAAAGCGTAAATTTCACTTCGTCGGGGGCGTAGATTTTACGACTTCAGGGACGTGAATTTTACGACTTCGCGGACGTGAAAATCACGTCCTTGAAAGTGTAAAATTTACGGCCTTGGAGACGTAAAATTAACCCCCTTGAGGATGTGGATTTTACGTTCTACCAGTCGTAAATTTTAAGTCTTCGGGGTCGGAAAATTTACGTCGTTGAAAGCGTAAAGTTGCAGATTCATGATAGGTCAGTACTTACATTCGCAAGCTGACATTTGCTGTGGATTTGCTGTGCATTTTCCCGAGCATGGTGCGTCATCATCAAGGTCTGCAAAGAAAACATAAAACTTGACTGGGATTGTAGGGTATACTTAAAAAATAATGAGAAAAAAAAGAAAAACGAAACATAAAGAAGTGGCCCGAACGATGCGTAACAAGGTGGAGAAATGCTACTGGGTCCACGCCATTTCGCGGGGAAAACAAAGCCAAGAAGTTCCAAAAATTATGATTAGAGTCAAAAATGAATTTTTAAAAAATAATAATGATGCAAAAAATAATAATGTTATTCTTTGAGAGTGCACTAGTAAAGTACTTAAAAATTGAAGCTCCATCCCAATTATGAAATCGGGAACTTTCATGTTGTCCCTATGAAGAAAAAAGAGTGATATTAGCAAAAACTGAAGAGTATTGGTGGGCGGCTAATTCATTAAATTGTTTGCCGAAGGTCTTTTCATTACACACTAGTGTAACTCGTGAAACTTGTGCATTTTCCAAGTAAAACTAACCTTCATATTCTGCTTGTATTTCACTCGAGGTTGATTTGTCACACAGGACTCTTGATGCTCCAACCGATCTAAAATTAGGATTAACAATTAAACAGTGAGTAAAATATTCAGTTGAAGGAAAACGAAAGTAAGAAAACAAGTAAGAGACACATAAATCAAAACTTTCCTTCGGTAGAAGCATATAATTTCTTGCATGGAGGGTAATAGATCTCCAAATTTTAGAGGTGCGGTTGATTTTTCTCAAATTCCCCAAACAAGCGGGAGGAGAAGGAATTTATAGGACTTTATGATTCTAGACATAATTTTTTACTTTGTCACCTGGGTAATCTCCCAGCATATCCGTTATGTCGTTAAAGGCTCTTCTCATGGAATTAAAAATTATTTTGAATATCTACTTGTCTTAATTAGTCTTTGTATAATTCGAGTCTCAAGGTGAATGCAATGCTTAAACAATCTTTAAAAAAAAGATGTACCCTGAATGGTGAGCAAACAATGTTATACCTGCAAGTGGCTCCGTTTTTACAAGGGTTTTCTGTATCATTACAAAGGGGTCCAAAACTGCAATCATGGCCATAGTATTCATCGAAACAGGAACACTTGTATGTCCTGTAACATAAAGAATACCAAATATTAAAAATCTGATAAATACAACATCTAAAAAATGAGAAGTTCAGACTCCTGGATATTGGATCATAAATGCCTGACACTGAGCATAAACGATTTATAAAATGAGTTCGATGCCACAGGAGGATACGTAACTTACAATGCACAGAGAAATTGCAACTTATTAAAATTTTATTGCATGAACAATGAGAGGGGCCCCTTCAATTAGTAGATGGGCAAAATACCTCCCACTGCGGTTCAATAGCAATATTCCGTTCAATACCGTGAAATCGCGCGTCATTAGCAGGCCACTAGACAAGGTATTCACTAAAGCACTGCAATGTGCTTTCTTTTCAAAATGTCATGAGGAGTACAAATCACTCAGCGGGAAGTCTGAAAGTCATCTCCTTAACAAGATAAAAGTGCTTATGACTAAATTCGACGGTGTAAGTCCTTGTAGACTAAGGGACAAAATGATAGACAAACTAAATGGTCTCTAGTGAGTTGCCGTTAGTGAGTCTATTACCTATCTCCTTTGTCCATTTAAACCACCCACTTACACCAATACCGCCGTGCTAAGGAAAAACGCAGTATGAGCCTTTAGACGTTGCCAGATTCCCTTCAACGAATCACGAAATTTCGGCAGAATGTACAACCATTTTTCTCCTAGCTCTTTGGAGAATTTTGTTCGTTATATCATTTAAGGCGTCTGAAAATTTCAAGGAAAAATATTCATAACTTCCTTTAAAAATACATATTTTCCGAGAGGAAATTTGGCAACCAGGGGCGGACTGGCCATGGGGGCGGGGAGGCGATCGCTTCCTAACAATTTGCCGCGGAAGTCCTGAAGGGGCCCCCCGCGGTGATTTTTCTCGAGTCATCGTTTTTCCCCGTAATGTTGCAATTTTCCAATATTTTTTAGTCACTACAAGGCCCCAAAATCTTTGAAAATTTGCCTCTAAGAAACATAGAAGCTCGCCGAAAGCCCATAATACAGAATATAAGGGGGAAATCTAGTGGGCTCCTGGGGCCCCGGAAGTGATAGGGGCCCCTGAAGAATCCTGAGAATAGATTATTCTGAATTCCAAATACTCTTGAATTTGACTCCAAAAATGCTTAAAATTGCGTTTTTAAAGAGTAAAATTTTCAAATTTCTCCGGGGTAGGCCCCCAAACCCACCAGAGAGGGGCCCCCGAACGACAGGAGGGGCCCCCAAATCTAGGCCACCTCCTGACTTCGATTGCCAGTCCGCCACTGAACATGCGAATACTCTTACGGCGGTTTTCCTTAATACGGCAGAATAGGATCCCCCCACATCCTTTTTGTCTTCTCTGTCTATAGCTTTGTCTACCGATTTCAACAAGCAGCCCACTGCGGGCTACTAGGGAAGTATGTTAACATACTCGAAGTCGGCGCTGGCAAGGCAGTGTCCGAGGAAGGAGCAATTGACGACGTTGCAGGTGTCTTTGGGGGTGGCGCCGAGCTCGTAGGTGATGTTGAAGCCGTAGACGTCCAGGAGAGCGTCCTCGACGCGGAGGTGGTTCCCCTCGAGGCGCTCCAGCTTCAGCTCGATCTCCAGGTACCTGCTGGAGCTCGTGTAGTTGTGCGAGTGGAGGAGGTCGTACATGGTCACCTCCCGCGTCGAGCAGGAGTCCCGCTCGTCTTCGTCCTTGTCGTCGTCGTCGTCGTAGTCCGTGAACTTGAGCCCCGAGCGGAGGAAGAGCTGCGTCAGGTAGACCGTCACGTTGGAGCTTCCCCATCGACTCGTGTCGATCCGCCACCGGCAGTGGATCGGCGTCGGGAACGGCCCCGGGAAGTTGGGGCTCGCGATCACGCCCCGCGGCTCCGTCAGGTTCACGACACCGCCCGCACACGCGCAGCCCACCGCCGAGGGACCCAGCGCCCACAAAATCACCCCCAGTAGCATTTCCTTCGAGTTCTCACAGATCGTTCATCAACGACCTCCAGGTCGTGGCGATGATTCTCACAGTTCGTTCATCACCGACCTTCAGGCGATCGAATCGAGCATTCAACCCGACGAGGGAAGTCCGGTCTCTTTCACGAAGTCCCCTTGCTTTGTCATGACTTCTTAGACCTTAAGCTGGCGGGATGGGATACTCCGGGTCTCGCCGGTTTTTCGAGGTTTCTTGACATGCAGAAGTGGCTGAAAACTAGGCGTTGTCTCTGCGGGACGTTCAGGGTGTCTGCTAAAACAGGCTCGCCAAAAATCAGTACTTTTACAGTACTTTTTCAGTACTATCCACGAAATTCAGTACCTCCTCAAAAGAAAAGTTCAGTACTTTTTCAGTACCTCCAATCGACGAATTTCGAAAAATTTCAAAAATTTGAATTTCTCACTCAAATTGCGACAAAAATGACGGGGAAATAAAAATAAAAAAATTCCGGACCTTCTAACGGAATTTCCGTACTTTTTCAGTACTTCCGGACCATCTTAAAAAAATCAGTACTATTTCCGGACTTGCAGACACCTGAACGTTTCGTGGGATTTTTAAAAAAATTAGAACGCTCGCTGTCAATCTCACTAAAATGAGGCGAGATCGCTGTTACTTTCGATTCCTAATTTTCCGAGTTCAGCAATGAGGCCTTGGAAGTAGAAATTTCCACCTGCAAAGAAGGACCTGGCGCGTGGTCTTTATTCGTATTTCGGCAAGGGTGCAAAATTTCCACGATCCTGCAATCCTAGAATTGCGGACTCGCAGTGCACACCGGTCGGACATCGAGAAATAATAATTCGAGGATAACGCGCAATGCGCGAAGTATTCCGGCAGTCTTGCAGGCGCTAGTATACGTTGAGCACGCACCGCACACCGGTCGCACGCGCACCGTAGTGTAAGTGCAATGCGTGAAGTATTCTTGCTGTCTTGTAGGCGCTAATATGTGTTCTGCTCCGGCCGGCCGTCGTCCTGATTTGGGCACGATTATTCAAACTCGCGATTGATTATCAACTTGTGATTCGGAAGTCTTTGCACGCACAGGTGCACTCTGAATGGATTCCTGTCATTTAAAATGTTAAAAAATATTGAAAAATTACACATAAACCGACAAATTTACTTATTAATGAACGGTCTTAAAATATGTAGAATCACTGGAAATGCATTGTTTGTAAGAGATACTTTACGCACGCTTACTTTTGGTGAGAATAACAGCAATTTCGCTTCATATTAGTGAGAATAACAGCGAGCGCTCTAATTTTTGGAGAGAAAAAACTGCGACCTCACAGGATTGCAGGACCTGGCATAAAATGAGGCTCGGGTTAGTGAGATGACCGCTCTTTAAAAATTCGTGACAAAATGCGAGATTTTAAGGAAAGAGAGAGAATGAAGTGCAAGAGGATGAGATGCGCAACGATTTGAATTCCCACCACAGAACGCACTTTAGGAGGCGGTTAACTTCAAAATTTAAGCTATGTAAAACGAACTTTTAACCTAACTGCGATACTTGGGAAGGATGAACTATTCTACATAAAGGAAACGTAGCTGCAGATAAACTGGAATAAGGTCTGATGAATCAGATGCATAGAATCACTAATGAACACCTGAGTAAATACAAACTGTCCTCACTGCCCCACGTAGAGTGAGTACATCGGCGACGCAAGACCTACTCGCCGGTTGTCTGCCGATTTGACTTTATATTCTATTTTCCTAACAGAAAAAATAAGCATATAAAAGAGGATAATCATAGGTGGAACTGTTAACTTTTGGCGGGAAGGCTACCGTCACCCGGCACTTCATCGAAGGAGTCTGGGGCACAAAAAGACACCCTACTGCTTGCTGAGGGACTCCCAATCTCCAAAGGAGCGTTCGAGGAATTTCCCTAGCTTCAGTGGGGGTCTGGAGGGCTGTTCTCGACAAATTTTAAGTCATTGAGCCGTTTCAGGGGCAATTTTGAGCTGTTCTCGCCGAAAAATTGATGCAATCACAATAATTTCCGAGATGACCGATATGTCACGCACTTAATTAGCAAAATCTCGCAAATTTCTACGGAGGGGGAGGGGCAGCGGCAGCCCCCCTTCCTAGTTCCGCCCATGAGAAAAGTCAATTCGAAAGTATTAGCAGAGCTTCAGATGAATTTGTCAAGGATCTACACGGCTTTCAGATTCTTGATCGGTAATAGGTGCTTGGGCGCATGGTAATATCGTTCGCGCGGAACTAAAGTTCTTAAGTCTCTCTTATAGCGCTTCTGTGCGCTCTGTGACACCCAACGGCCACTGATAGCGATCCTGCCACAGCTCCTCATCCTTAGGTTCTTACTGATTTTTATAATTTAACCAAAATAGAATTGGTTCTGTGTCAAACGCGACAGATGGCCTGCTTATCGAAGGCCTGGGTACTCACGAAATCCGTATGGAAAGAAAAAACAACAGGTGGTAGTCACGTGTCCGTTTTTCATGAAATCACTACGCGCAGAGTGGTCAAATTTGCAATTTCCACGAATACAGTTTACGACTCGCGATGAAATTTCAGTCCGAGACAATGCCTTACAAGAGGCAGAGCGCGGGGGGGGGGGGGGGGTCTAAAAATGGGGAAAAGTGCCTTACGTAATTTATGAATGGCCCCTAATTACGATGGGAGGGAAGTCGAGACGATTTGAGCGAGTACAGAGTTGGAAGAACGCGCGCGGAACGGAGGTCGGGAGGACGGTAAAAGGCTGAACCACGGCGGATACTGTCATACGGCGGGCGAGGAGCGTAGGAAGAGGTGCTTGTTGTCAATGCAGAAACGCAGCGGCAGCGATAAGCGAGCGGTAAACTGCCGTGCTGAGGAAAAACGCCGTATGAACCTTCAGGCGTTGCCAAATCTCCTCTGGTAAATCGCTAATTTTCAGGAAACTTTTTAAATATTTTCCTGCCAATTTCTAAGATATTTTTGCTTGTAATTTGATCTGAATAGTCTGAAAATTTCAAAGAAAAATATTCACAATTTTCTTCGAGAGTAAACATTTTATCGTAGGAAATTTGGCAACTCTCGAATGTTCATACGGCGTTTTGCCTTAGCACGGCAGTAAAACGCGGCGCATGCAATACGAGTTGACCGGCGCGGCTCGTCGTCGCTCAATGGATCGAGTCAATCAGAGAGGCCGGACGTGAAATTTTTGACCAAAACTGTAAATTTTGATGTTTATTCCGTCAAATTTTAGATTTTACAGGGTGCTTCTTGAAGAAAATTTCACGAGGAAACCAATGGAACCACTTTTAGAGCCTCAAAGCTTTGCATAAACGGAGATACAAGCGCTGAAAGTTTCCAAATTTTGTCCGACCTCTCCTATTGACTCGATCCTCTGTGCGGCGTGCGGGTGCGAGTCGCAGGAAAAGATTATTTTCACACAGGACAGGAGAACAAAAGCGGATGAGCTGCGCACTCGATTCCTAGCACTGGTGTTTCGAGCATCAGCAATATTTTTTTGCCGAGCCACCATCTTCCGCTCGGGACGAACCGCGCGCGCCGCAGGACACGACCACCATACTGCCGTGCTAAGGAAGAACGCCGTATGAACATTTGGGAGTTGCCAAATTTCCTTCGATAAAATGTTTATTTTTGAGGAAGGTTATGAATATTTTTCCTTTAAATTTTCAGAATTTTTAGGTGAAATTGCGAACAAAATAATCTGAAGAATTGGGAGAAAAATATTCATAATTTCACCAGGAAATTCGTGTTTTTTTTTCAGAGGAAATTTGGCAACGTCTGAAGGCTCATACGGCGTTCTTCCTTAGCACGGCAGTACAGGAAAACGCCGTAAGAGCATTCCGAGAGCTGCCACATTCCCTCCACATAAAATTTTCAATTTTGAGGAAAGTTATGAATATTTTTCATCGAAATTGTCCGACACGTCAGATTGAATGACGAACAAAATTCTTCGAAAAATTGGAGGAGAAAGATCCACAAATTTTCCCGGATCTTCTTGATTTGTCAGAGGAAATTGGGCGACGTCTGAAAGCCAAAACAGAGTTCGAAACTCATCTTCAAGTTTCAGGAGCCACGTGGCTCATCAAGCTCGATTTTCAGGGGCCATTGAAGATTTTCTAGGGGCCATATTGACTTTTCGCCAAAGTATCAAGGCGCATTTAGTGAAAAGTTAAACGCAAGATGTTTTAGTTACAGAACAAGAAGCTGTAACTTGGGAAAAATTTCGAAAAATCACCAAACAGAAAAATTAAGATTTCTTTCGGGGGGGGGGGGGGGAGGGGGCGGGAACTTTTAGGGACCACGTTGGTGCAAAGCCTTCATTTGTTAGGCGCCATGACTGATTGCTTAGGCGCATTTGGCGCCTGTGAGTTTCGAACACTGCTCATAAACGGCGTTTTTCCTTAACACGGCAGCATAGAGTTTTAGAATTACACTTCAAGGGATCACCGATATAATGGTCACCGTTGCAAATACTGCCTTCCGCGGTAAAAACATAAGAACACCGTGACTCTATTTTAGATTTTCCAATTATTTCCCCAACATAATGATCTACATAAAAAAAACCTGACAAACAGGGCCGGATGAAGGGGATAGCCACATGGGCCGTGGCCCATGGCGGCAAATTTTGCAATTTCTTTAAATGTAGGTATAAAAAAATCGGATTCAGAAAAAAAATTATCAATGACAAAAAGGGACGAAATCTCTCTTTCCTGAGAGTATAGTAATTTCTAATTTTGTCGGTTATCGGTGATACAAGAAATGGCATCTTTAATTGGTAGAGTGAAGAGAGGAACTAAACACGCAATTTGGCTTGGAGCTCAACGCACAGAGGAATGATGACGAGGACTTGAGATGAAAAAGACAAACCCTCGGCGCGGCGATCGGCATGTAACACATATTAGCGCCCACAAGACTGCGTGAATACTTCACCCATTGCGCCAAACACAGTGCGGTCAGGAGCGGTTGGCGTGAAACGTATAGCGCCTACAAGACTGCAGGAATACTTCACGCATTGCGCCAATCACAGTGCGATCAGCGCGGCGCGGCGCAACGGCGGAAGTTAAAATTATTAAACCACATTTATGTTTGTTCTTTCGTAATTTTTTGGTTCATTTCTTATAAACGGAGGACTTTGTCCACATAGAGATAGGTATACGGAACTTAACTTTCGCGCAAAGTTCCGTGAAATTTTGCTAGTAATGTTGACAGGGCTTTCGCAAAAAATGTATCCAACACGAGTGGTAAACGCGTCTTTATATGCACCCTCCCCCTCCGGCACGTTCACTTGATGGATTTCATTGATGTTTCAAAACGAATGAGAAGTAGGCGGCAAAATACAGGCGGCCCATGGGCGGCAAGTAGGTAAATCCGGCCCTGCATGCGCTCAGTCCGATTTTCTGGTCGAAAAAGCTCCACGAGTCCGCTGGACCACGTTATTGGCGAGAAACGCGAGTGGTCGCTAATTCTCAAAAACACTTGTTTTTTAGGGTTTCTCGGCGCAGGACGCCTCGCCAGGCGTCGGGACCATGCGCAATCGAGTATACGCCTCGAACTACTCGTCCAAAATTGAGAAAAATCGACAGGGGTTATAGGAATTAGAAAAAATCAAAAACTATCCTGATAGGAGATAGAAGTAAAGTCATATCCTCAATTAGTACCTCCTTCATTGCGAAGTGAGGATGAAGGTGATACACATGGCGCAACTTGCAACAGTTGGAGCAGCGAGGCTTGTTGTTTGGAAACAAAATCGCCACTGGTTCGCCTTCAAATTTGGCGATACAACCTAACCCCACACCGAAATTAATTAAGTTGCATCAATCGATTAGCTATACTCTCCTATCCAGGATCTACGTTAGAGAAAATTGCTAGGTAGTAGCTTTTTTGAACTGCTAGTTTGAAAGACAATACCTCATAGCTTTCCAATGAGGAGGGTATTCGCTCGCCGAAATGGTTTCTGAAAGTTCTGTCCGATGCGATATGTTACGCCTAATACAACTTTGCGACCCTAAAAACAACCTGACGACATTTTACCGTAGTCGTCATCCGACTCGGAGATCGAAGAATCCAAAGGGCGATTAGCCCGATCGTCAAATCGCACCGCGGAAATCGGGAAATTCTGCAAGTGCGAAGCAACCCCGTGTCGCGCGCGCGTAGATATCAGTTTTTGCTTCCGATTACTGCTAATGGAGATGTTGCATGTGTGAGGGATTTGCGATTTGACCATTGATTCTTGTATAAAAGTTTGCGAGAAACACGATGGTCCCACTGGTTTTCTCTGAAATCAACTCCCAAGCTCATAAAAAGCTCTCAAGTTGAGGCCAAAATGGAGGGGATATCCCACGCTATCCTGAGAGTCCACCTCTACAACTAGACAAACTCTCCATGCAAAGATAGGGAGCAAATACATTGACAGGGCTGCCACTTTATTTGGGGACTCTAAAACTGAAAACACGGCAACCCTGTTAAGTAATATATTTGCTTTCTATCTTTGCATGGAGAGTTTGTCCTGATGTAGAGGTTGACTCTCAAGATAGCGTGGGATATACCCTCCATTTTGGCCTCAACTTGAGAGCTTTTCTTGAGCTTGGGAGTTGATTTCAGGGAAAACCAGTGGCACCATCGTGTTTCTAGCGAACTTTTACGGAAAAATTAGTAGTCAAATCGCAAATTCCTCACACATGCAACATCATCATTGCTAGGTAGTAGCTTTTTTGAACTGCTAGTTTGAAAGACAATGTCTAATAGCTTTCTATTGAGGAGGGTATTCGCTCACCGAAACGGTCTCTAAAAGTACTGTCCGATGCGATGTTACGCCTACTACAACTTGGCGACCCTAAAAACTACTTGACGACATTTTACCGTAGTCGTCATCCGACATGGGAGATCGAAGGATCCAAAGAGCGATTAGCCCGATGTCAGATCGCACCGCGAAAATCGGGAAATTCTGCAAGTGCGAAGCAACCCCTGTGTCGCGCGCGCGTAGATATCAGTTACTGCGTAATTTTTCTTCCGATTACTGCTAATTGTTGGTGAGCAACGTGTAGAAAGACAGTGATTAGGTGAAAGAACAGCATTTGGTGATTTACCTGAATATCAGCAGAAAACGGGACAAAAATCACGCAGTAATCTACGCGCGCGCGCTGAGGGATTGTTATGCGCTACCAGGGCCGGATTTACCTACTTGCCGCCCATGGGCCGCCTGTGTTGTGCCGCCCCCTTCTCAGTCGTTTTAAGACATCAATAAAAAACCATCAAGTGAACGTGCCGGAGGGAAAGGGGTGCATAAGACGCGTTTACTCGTATTGGACACATTTTTTGCGAAAGCCCCATCAACACTACTAGCAAAACGGAACTTTGCGCAAAAATTAAGTTCCGTAAACCTATCTCTGTGTGGACAATGCCTTGCATTTGGACCAAGTTTAACAGAAAGGAACCAAGCCACATCAGCTGTTGCCAAAATTAACTGGGCAATTCAATTTTTTATGAAAGAATGTTTGTGCGGATTTCTGCGAAAATGATAAGGAATTTGCTTTGTACTATGGAGAAAATTCACTGAAATTTGCACGAAAATCTGCACTACCGTTTTCATGTAAAAAATTGAATTGCCGAATTACTTAAATTTGGCAATAGCTGATGTAGCTTGGTTCCATTCTGCTTAACTCGGTCCATTTATAAGAAATGAACGAAAACATTGCGAAAGAACAAACATTAATGGGGGTTAATGATTTCAACTTCCGCTTCCGCGCCGCGCTGACTGCACTGTGTTTGGCGCAATGCGTGAAGTATTCATGCCGTCTCGTAGGCGCTATGCGTTTCACGCCGATCGCCGCTGACCGCACTGTTTTCGACGCAATGCGTGAAGTATTCACGCAGTTTGGTAGGCGCTACTAGGTATGTGTTACGTGCCGACCGCCGCGCTGAGGGCTTCTTTTTATCTCAAGTCCTCGTCATCATTGCTCTCTGCGCCGCGTTGTCTCTTGTATCACCGAAAGACGACAAAATAGAAATTACTACACTCTCAGGAAATAAGAGATTTTGTTGCTTTATCTCGTTTGTAGTTTTTTTTTTCCTGAATCGGATTTTTTTAATACCTACATTTAAAAAAATTGCGAAATTTCCCGCCATGGGCCGCGGCCCATGTGGCCACCCCCTAAATCCGGCACTGGAGATTATCCCGGTACTGGAGATTTCGGGGTGCGATCTGACGACCAGGCTAGTCGCCCTTAGGATCCTTTGATCATGAGTGGCGGTAGCCACCACCGGGCAAGTAACCTATCCTCCAACAATTGGCAACACAGCACAGCCCGGTCGAGGCAACGACACCATAGTTACACGAACTTGGCTTATTTGGGTTTTTAGTTGCGGTCCGGTAAACTTTTAAAAGCATCTCCTAGACGGATGACGACTACGATAAAATGTCGTAAAGTAGTTTTTAGGGTCGCCATGTTGTTCTGGGCGTAATATCGCATTGGACAGTAATTTTGGAGACAGATGAGCGAAAATCCTTATCAAAGGTCGCAGGCGGCCACGCGCCAATCGCTTTGCAATTTTCAAAACTTTTTAAATTACAACCAAATGAGTTGACCTTGATCTTACTAGAAAGCCATTAGGCTTGTCTTTCAAACAAAACCAAGGAAAGCTTCTATCTGGTTTACTCTTGAATTTGGAGCATTTGTGGCACAAATTTTTAAACATCCAATGTGTTACTAACATTTGATGATTATTAATGAATTAATGTCACACAAGAAACCCATGCTAAGGAATATAAACATCCGAATGTTGCCAAATTTTCTCGAAAAGGTACAAGATTATCAAGGAAAGTTTCGAATGTTATTCTATGAAAATTAGGATGATTTGGATCGGATTGTCAACAAACTTCTCGAAAAATCGAACATTTCCCAACAAATCTGTCCTGCACTGAGAAAAAACTATGGTTTATAAACCTATTAGAGGTAAATATGGAACACCTATAATAGTCGTAAATAAACTAATAATTCTCGGTCTGTGAACCATACTATGGTCTCTGTACCTAATTAAGGTACAGAGACCATAACTAAGGTATATGTGCTATTATTATATGTAGAGGTACTACTATTAGTGGTGTTCCATATTTACCTCTAATAGGTTTATAAGCCATAGCTTTTTCTCAGTGTGTAACGATTGAAATTTGGCAACAGCCGAAGGTTCATATGTATACCAATCCCCTTAGCAAGGCAACATAGTTATCAACGTTTATATACAAATCTTTCTTCATCGTGGAATACGGATGACGGTGTTACGTAAAACGCAACGGTTAGGGCGCCGCGCTTAGCCGCGTTCCTTGAAAACAAAATCACTACCAGTTCGCCTTCAAATTTGGCGATGCAACCCAACCGCGCACTGAATTTACTCAAGTTGTATCCACTGATTGGCTGTATTCTGGATGTTTCCACCAAGTTAACACTTACAAAAAACCCGAATAAGGCAATCTGCGTGCTGCCTGGAAATAATATGAATTATTCCATACCTGAATGAGAAAAAATTAAAGGAAAAGGCAAAAAACTAATCGAGAGCAAATAGATGTTAATACACTAAGATCCCTTCAAGTTGAACTGGTACACAAATCGCGGCTTCAATACTCGCGGGACTTATTTAGCGGCAGGAATTTCCCGGAAACTCGGCGACGCTGACGCGCAGCCGTACTGCCGTGCCAAGGAAAAACGCCGTATGAACATTCGAGAGTTGCCAAATTTCCTACGATAAAATGTTTATTTTTGAGGAAACGTGTGAATATTTTTCCTTGAAATTTTCAGACTATTTAGATCAAATTACAAGCAAAAATATCTTAGAAATTGTCAGGAAAATATTTAAAAAATTTCCTGAAAATTGGCGGTTTACCAGAGGAAATTTGGCAACGCCTGAAGGTTCATAAGGCGTTTTTCCTTAGCACGGCAGCGTATCCCTGAGAATTTCCCCGACTCTGAGAACAATTTCACGACTTCCCTGACTTTCCAGGTTGTTTTCGAATACCCTGACTTTTCCACGGTTTCCTGCCCCTTGCGACCCTGATACGCCGATTTTCCTTAGCAATTTTAGTTTGCATCCCTAAACTACAAATTCTCCTTATCGCAAAATAAAGGTCGACGGATATAGGTGGGAAGGAATAAATTCAGCGATAAGTACATACAGGGTGTCAGTCGGACGCGGGCAGAGTTGCTAAAAGAAATTTCATCGAATGAAATTTCTTTGTACCCCATAAAATTTCTGTGTTCCCCATGAAATTTCTTGAAATTTCCTCATGAAATTTCCTCTCATAATCTTTCACGAAATTTCTTAACTCAGGGCGCGCCGCACCTGGCCACGTCGCACAGTGGATCGAGTCAATAGGTGAAGTCGGACAAAATTTGGAAACTTTGAAAGCTAATAACTCCATTTATACAAAACTTCGAGGTTCTAAAAGTGGTTCCAGTGGTTTCCTAGTCAAATTTTCTTCTGGGAGCAGCTCTTAATTTAAAGTGTGACGAAAGAAACGTCTTCGCATTTTTAGTCAAAAATTTCAAGTCCGACCTCTCTGATTGACTCGATCCCCTGTGCGTCGCGTGAGAACAAAATCGCAACGGAAGTTCGCCTTCAAATTGGCAATGCAACCCAACCCTACACTACAGTCAAATAGGTTGCATCCTACCGTTTAATCGGAATATTCTAGATGTTTCTACCTATCCTGACGATCTAATGCATTTGAGGAATTATCAATAAATTGATAGACACGTAAAGCCACACTACCTATGAAAAAACGCCGTAAATATGAACTTTCGAATGTTGCCAAATGTCTCTCTAAAAAGTGGGTCCATATTTTTAGGGAAAGTTATGTATATCCTTCTTAGAAAATTGAGTATAGCAGCATAATTAGATCAGATTGCGAACGAACTTCTCTGACGAATCAAAGAAATATTGAAAATTTTTCCAAGACATCTGTGTTTTATCAAATTTCAAAATTCCCTGACTTTCTTGAAACACTTCCTGACCCCTGGCGCTGAAATTTCCTAACTTTTCCTGGACTTCCATAAGAAAAAGAAGAAAAAAATTAATTAAAATTTCATACTTAAATTCTTAAAAATCTTCAATGAATGATATTGATTTCACTTTCTGAGAAAAAATAAAATAAAACCGAGCATTTTAGACATTGCAAACAAGATGCGTCACTTGGGAGTTACACTGTTGAGACGCAGAATTTTCACAGTCACAAGCAGAGATACCTATTTTCCAATGATAGTCATCACTGCTGTTTCTGAAATGAACCGAAATAATAGTTTCTGATTTTTTTAAACCGTAAGTATCTAGTTCAATTGCAAAATGTACTACATTTGGACCGCGTTAAACAGAAAGGAACCAAGCCACATCAGCTATTGCCAAATTTAACAGAGAAATGTTACTTTTTACGTGAGAACGTTCGTGCAGATTCCTTAGAAAATTTTAAGAAATTTGCTTTGTATTATGGAGGAAATTCACTGAAATTTGCACAAAATTCCGCATAACCGTTTTCATGTAAAAAATTAAATTGCCCGATCAAATTTGGCAATCGCTCATGTGGCTTGGTTCCTTTCTGTTTAACGCGGTCCATTTATAATGATCGGTTGATGAAAAAATCAGCTGCTGTTGAATGCTGAAATGCTTCGTCGTGGCCTCTATAATGTTAATCTCATTACTGAGGAAAAATCTGAAGGTAAGACACCCAAAATTTACTCCGCTGAACGTGTAGGTGTCATTCTGAAGTCAGTTGAACTCAGACTCAAAAGTACCTAGTCTTTCTTGGTTGATGCATATTAAGTATTCCTCGAAGCTCATTCATCGTATGTTAGGGCACAGGTTAAGTCTTGGTCCATGGTAGAGTCCATGCTGAATAAGTTTATACACTTTTAGACTGTGACCGAAGATCCGCGATCTTGATTCTCCCATTAACTTTACAAGTACACATGACGTCAAACAATCTTCTATTGAATTCTAGAAATGTCTAAACTTATTGGGCATGTGCTCTCACTCATAAATGGTACTATCTGAATGTTGCTCTGTGGGCCAATTATTAAACTTTTTGTCAGTCCAGAGAGCAACTTTGACATCTTGACTCTTGCATTTAATGTCATACTAAAATCAAGGCAAAGGATCTTCTAGGGCACGTGGAAATTAGATCCATAGGTTTAGTGCAAAAAGTATGGTGGCCAGTGAATGCATCACACCTAAGAGGATACTTGAGAGTCAATTTCAATATGGATCACTCTTTAATACATCGTCAGCATGAATGACTTGACAAGTTATGATGCGTCTACTGAACAAGCGTGTACCTGCGACTGAAATAGATGAGAATGATATTTGTGTCTTGAGTCTTCAATTATTTATAAAATAAGGTTCATCAGACTGTGCGAGTACTTTCATCTGAAGCTCACGGTTGAGAAGAGAGAGACAACAATGCTGGGACCGTAATGAATGGTTTCAGTGCATGTCAATACATACAGATATATTAGAACATTGATCTGTACGTTAAAACTTGAGATTACGAATCAAACAAAATCGACCGAAATAAGTCAGAATACGCGAGCTCACCTGATTTGATTTGTTGACCTTCTCCTTTTCCTTCACAAGTCCTGTCTAGTAGAATCCTGTCTCCAGCTAGTATATATTCATCCATGCCAGCAGTCCCTGACCTTGCATGCATGCAACAATAACTCTGCAAAATGCAACCACATAAAATGGTCATGGTAAACATGGTGCTCCTTCATTTTCGCGGCAATCCTCCCCCCCTACACTATAGTCTATGTTTGCCAAGTCAGCTGCATTTTAGATATTTACAACAACGATATTACTATTACTATTACTATTACCGAACGAATCAAATGAAGAAGGAGAAGGAGATTGACTTCCATCATATCATTAGTAAAACTTCAATTTTTTTTTAGGCAATATCTTTCAAGTTGATTTTTTCAATCGAAATTTCAAATTACAAAAATCTATGAAAATTATTGACAACTAGACAACACTGTTACCGTAGTCAACGTCTCCTTCAGCCCTCCTCACGAACGTCAAATTTCGTTTTCAAAATATGGATCTATCTATCCCACTACCCTTTCATATCGTAGATTTTGTTCTAAATTCTCACTCCTGCTCTACCAAAGTTAAGCTCTGTGAGGATAATTGATCTCATTTCGTCTTCATTTTCTCGCTGCCGCAAGGGACTCTCACTCTAGCCGCAAGCCGCAACCAGCCACAGCCTCAACGTTCCATCACCAAGCCAGAATGCGCGTAATGAATTAGTTAACTTTTTAACATTCGCTCGGCCGATCATCAATATCAGTTTATGTGTTAAATTAACTCAGCATGGTTCGTCCTGCCAGAAAAGCAGAAACAAGCGCTCCAATCATTGTAAGTTTCGTTTAGTTTTTCTATTCTACTCCTCTACGTGTTTACATTTTTAGGTTATGTTGCATGTCTCCGGTCTCTCATGAACGCAGGTTGCCTGTCTCGTGCCTGAAGTTGAAAGTTCATTCCCTCGATAATGATTGAAATTCGTCCTTAGATTCGTCAGTTCGCTTGCCGTTTTCATCTCTTGTTATTATTTCTCAACTAACTTCAACCTCCCGACTCTTTGGAGTTCAAGGATAGTTTAACACCAAGTGACTTAGTGTTGTGTGTATGAAAGCATTACCCATTACATCATGAAATTAACTGAAGAGAATGAAGAGGACATTCCAGAATTTCCAGAAACTTTTTTTGTAGACTATGTGAAGTTGACTCATTTTGTCGCAGGAGTCTCCGGAGGTGTTGCATCAACTCTCATTCTTCATCCACTCGACCTCCTAAAAATTAGATTCTCAGTATGTGATGACAGGACTCCTGATCGCAAGCACCTAGGATTAAAGCAAACGGTACAATCAATCTATAGAACAGAAGGCTGGGAGGGCTTTTTTAAAGGTGCCTATCCAAACTTTTTTGGATGTGGTCTCTCGTGGGGTTTTTATTTCCTTTTCTATAGCGATCTGAAGAGTTTAATGCAAGGCGGAGATGCAACTAAAGATATTGGACCTTTCAAGCACATGCTTGCTGCATCAACAGCAGGTGCAGTGACGCTTGCCCTAACAAACCCCATTTGGGTAACCAAAACCCGACTGTGCCTTCAGCAGCAACAGAACAAAAATCCTCAACTTCACTATGCAGGCATGAGAGACTGTATGGCCAAAATCTGTGAAGAAGAAGGTTTTCGAGGACTATACAAGGGATTTTTGCCCGGTCTGCTGGGCGTTTCTCATGGAGCAATTCAATTTATGATTTACGAAGAGTTCAAAAGTTCATCCAATGTTAGGCAAGGAAGACCAATCAATTCACAACTTGATACTAAGGAATATATTTTGTATGCAGCTGTATCTAAGGTCATTGCCTCAAGTCTTACTTTCCCATACCAGGTGATTCGATCAAGGCTGCAGGACCAGCACCGTCGATACAGAGGATTCAAACACTGTGTTAAATTAACCTATGATAGAGAAGGCTGGAAGGGTTTTTACAAAGGTCTTACTCCTAGTCTAATCCGGGTGGTTCCATCAACAATTATCACTTTTGTAGCTTACGAGAATATTTCTTCGTTCTTGCGTAGTAAATGGACTAGCCATGAAAATGAAGCTTAAGGTTACCCTTGTCAATTTACTGTGTAGCTAGTGTTGTTTGTATATTTTATGTCTCGTACTCTCTTCATGGTACCATTTTTCTTTCGTGAAGTTGAAAAGTAGCTCTGAAGCACCTTGTTTATAGTGATTCAGGTTTTTTGGACTGTTGTGACGCAAGATTAACCAACCTCACATTAAAATTTGAGGATATAAAAAGCAGTTTATTAATTATGCAATATGAAGGTGAAGAGTCAGAGTCTAGACCAGTGTTTCACGAAGCAGGGAGTCAAGCAATACATTATGTCATGTATTAGTTGCTGAAAAGGGCTGATCTTCTGCAGATCATTGTTAAATGTTTCAAAAAATTTTAACAACCTCTGATTTATATGGTTTAAGGAAAGGCCGTCCTCAGTGTGATGGGACTTTTTAGCTATGATCCAGTCTAGCATATCAAGGAGAACAGGGAGTTATGCGTTTCGCCTGTGGTCGGCCCTCACCTTGGCTTCAGGCTCAATTTTTAAAACCCATCTAAAATTATTTAGGAGCAGGTATGATTTCTGACACGGCTGTTCATTTAGCACGAAACTTTAAGAGGAGTAAAATGCAGCTGAAGTATCGAGTTTTTGCCACTTTCCTACAATGCCAAGTCCTAATTTTCCAGTTCATTTTTCCTTGTGCGGTCTGATATCATTATAATATTATCGTAGAATGGAATCCATCAATAAATTCCTATTGACTTAAGTCTGAACATGTCTAAAGAGCTATATAGAAACAGTGTCCCATTTTCAACTGAAATTCCAATCAAAATAATGCATGCATTAATTCAATGTGAAAAAAGCAGTTATTCCTATTAATAGCAAATATGCAGCGCATAGATATTTTTTTGTCATTTGCTCTAACAATTATTCCTCAATAATCCCATGCTGATTTTCATTACTTTTTTGTTCTTTTCTCCCCTCACTATGACAGTTTCTTTAGTTCTATGTAGATCCTATCCTTATTTATAAGTTCAGGTGAATCACGAATTGACCTAATGTAAAATCTGTGCTATTTTCATCTTCATTGCTTAAACTCGAAGTATAGAGATATTGTACATATCCCATTCTGCTTTTGCTACCTCTGGTGTGAGAATCATTCGACTGTTAATTGTAGCAAATCCTATGTATCAACATCACTAGTTTGTGATTAAATATTTACCCTTTACTATCCAAACTTTATTTGAATCACTAAATATAAAAAGGGCACATGTCCAGAAAACCAAATTGTTCAGGAGACACAAAAAACTGTTTATTTCATGGTAGATATTTTTTTAAACATAACGACTTTCCAAAAAATATCTACCACGAAATAAACAGTTTTTTGTGTCTCCTGAACAATTTGGTTTTCTAGACATGTGCCCTTTTTGTATTTAGTGATTCATTCGGAAGTTTCATAAGTTCTTATGATCTGTTCATTTGCCTATCTCTAAGTCTATTTCATGTCACTTGTCACCCAATCATTACATTCAGCATTATTGTTATACCCTTATAATTAAAAAAGGCTAGTTTGACACCATGATTCATTCCTATGTAGTTAACTGTGATGAGAATGAATTAGATATTGAATGGACCAAGTCAAAAAAGTAAATCCTTGAAACCTGATTCAAGAGCCCTCTGGTCAGAAAATCCTCTAATTTTGAGAAGAAAATATTTTAAAGAGAAAAAAAAGCTCATAAAGTATAATTAATTCAAAGACTTTGTCTGCGATCAATACTGCTCCTCAGTTGTTCAATTTTCTGTTTGATGGTGTCGTGAGCTCTTCTCTAATATTGAAATAATGTAAGTCATAGTAAGGCACCCAAGAAATGTTTCTTTCTCACCCTCAGTTTCTTTCCAGCAATTATTTAATGCTGCTGTTAATACTTGGTCTTCTCTAACTTTTGTTGCAATTTATTATTTTAATTGATCAGCATAGTATTTTTTTTATTTAAAAAAAAAAAAAAAAAAAAACTCACCAAGCCTTATAAGAATTATCTTGTGCTAGACCAGTGACACTTGATGACATACCTAATCTTTATTGGTTCATGCATTCAAAATGTATGAGAAGCACTTGAATGAAGTTGAAAGCAGCTAGTGGTGTGCTTTTTTCTCCTCTTAGAGGTTCTGTGATTTGTGACAACAGTCTCGTCTAATGGTCCCAAGTGTGCGATCACCTGCTCTGCAGTTCCCTTTTTTCTGCCTTTTGTTTTATTTTGTTGTATTAACTGACAAAACCGTTGGAAAGGCAAATTCAGCTTCAGAAAATGGCAACATCAATGAGAAAGAACCATGTACCGACTAAGTCATTTTATTAAGAATTATTTTAATGTACCCTCTAATTTCCTGTAGATTTGTGTAGGTACACCATCTCCTCCCCTCCCATTGTTTTTTTTTTTTTTTTTAGGGGGGGGGGGGGGTCTTGAGATTTTGTAGAAAAAATTACAATCAATAAATCTGGATTTTGGATCTAATATAATGCTCTATGGTTATCACTTGTTTCACTGAAGACTCCTTGTGTGTAAAAGAAACAGTGTTTCTTAATATCTTAGAATTGTTCACCTCAACATGGAATAAATAAACAAGTATAAATTTAACTGTCTTGTAAAATTTCCTGTGTTTATTTTGATTTTAAGCTGAAACTATAAGAAGAAACCTGAAATTTCTCGGATTTCAAATCTCTGTGTGTGCCACTCATACTTTAAAAAAAATCGAGCTAGATTTTCTTAGAGCTTCCCAAATAATAAAAGTTGAAAATATCCAGCTTGATTTTTGTGCATCAAATTTTTCATCCATGTTAAGTCTCCCTGGAGACAAAAAACCTGTCACACATTGATGGAAATTTCCAGAAACATTTACTAAATGTTGAGAAAAGTCACCTCTAATTCACATTCATGGAGGTAGCTCTACTACTTTGATTGGTCTGTGAGAAGATAAATATAAACTTTCAGAGTATTTTATCTATAAAAATTAAATTGGTGGGGTTAATTGGATTGGTGCACTGTTACACTTAAAATTAATTCAAGAGTTCTTGTGGACTGATTTTGACAATGCTTGAAATGCTTGCATAAACGCTAAGCAAATCCAAAAGCTGAATGCTTGCATCTTAAAATAATCAGCTAAGAAATTCTTGCAATTTATATGCAGTGAATTGGTAATTGCAATTTTGGTCTCAAAAATAGTTGAAACTAACTTAATTTAGAAAAATTATGATGGCAGGGCATGCAGGAATCTGAGACAACAAATCCTCTTTAGACCAGTTCTAACACTGCCGTTTAAGAGTCTTAAAATACTATTTTGGGGGTTTCTGGGTTCTGGTCCAGGTGCGACATTGTAGAGCTATTAGGTACCTCTTTTTGACTGCTAGTTAAACTTTAACAGGCATTTACTCAAACTGCCTGACAAATTTTACCGGAGGTCAGACAATATCATGAGTTATTAGAACTGGACTTTGGAGGATTATTTTTGTGAGCCGTAGGGTCATAATCAAATAAAAAAGCATTGAATCAGAATATTTCTCCTCTTAAATAAATATATAAATTAAAAGAAAAAGATTAAAATCCCATCTACATAAAAGGTCTGACATGTATTGTGCACACCCAAGAAATTTGTGTATCTTCAGCACACCTACCCAATTCACACTAGGTATCAAACTTTGCGTTCAACCTTGAATGCAACTTGTCGTGATGGAAAGTTGATAAGTGTGATTACTGACACGAGAAAATGACAATTTTATGAAAAATTGAATGGAAACTTGAACGTGATGTCACATTCAACTTTTCTTTCAATTTTGCATCAAATTGGCGGCGCCAATCGAATGGAAAGTTCCTTGAAGAGTAATTTAATCACATTTTTCTTTGTTCAACTTTCCATCCATTTTTTTTATTGATTATGTCGGATGAAAAGTTTGATAGTGTGAATTGGGCTTCAGAATTGAGGGCTGCTCAGAAAAAGAGCTAAGAAATAACTCACACAGAGGATTCACTCTAACATTTCATATCACCTTCCATCTTCATGAGAGAGTAAAATCAGAACATTTAAGTCTCATCTTCGTGTTGTTTTCATTTTTGACCCATAATTCATTTACTCGAAAGAAGCAAACGATTTAAAGTATATCATTTGGGGACATACGTACTAGTTCCAAAAGTTTTTCCTAATAGGGTTCGTGAAATTATGAAAGCGCTGTAAAGCTGCTAAAATTGCCATGATAAGCTTCTGAACACATTATTTGCAATCGAACAATTTCAAGCAATTGCCATAATTTTTCCCCCTGAATATTTCCTGTATTTTTAGATGTCGGGGGAAAAATAATATGAACCATGCAGTTTTATTATTATGGTGCATTTGTTTTAAAATTTTTCTCAGGTATTTTACTCATGTATAGAGCACTCATGTATTTTACATTTTCTTTCAGACAATCCCCGATCCCGCGTGCAATCAGGTTGGACTGGCAGCCAAATGGGTTGGTATTGATAAACTTGCTGTCCATGCATGTGAACACAAAACCGTAGATTCTCCTGGTAAGTCAAGTCTCATTAAAGTTGTCATTTGAAACTCTCAATAATTTGGTCCAGAGTAATATCATATAGTCCCTTATTATAAAGACGTTTTCAATTCTCGTCTGCAGACAAATTTTTAAGGAGAGTGTTTGTCAAGTTAAGTTGAAAAATAATATTTTGGCAGGTAAAAGAAACTGTCTCAAGTAGCCTTAAGGTTGAGTTATGAGGAGTTTGGATTATTTTTGTGTCAAGAGATGATAATATTGCAACGTATTCTGCTAATTTTGAAATCTGAACTTGATGCATGAAAACCTTAAGTAGGTACTTAGCTCGCTGAAATTTACGTTATTTGAAACTGCTTACTTTCAACTGTCTTATCCTAGGTTAAAATGCAATTTTTACACATTTTTTTTTATACTCTCTTTAAATAGCAATTCTGATAATTAAAGGTTGATTTTTCTATTAAGTACTCCTTCTCTAATGAACGGTCACATTTTGACAGCGGAACTAGCAAACCACATGTATTGTTCGCGATATTGTACCTCTCAGTTGTATCTCTGCCTCCATTTTATTTTCTTGAAGGAGAACAAATCAACATCATTTCTTGAAGTTTTTTTCGCATTGAGTACAAAAATCAAGGAAGTCTTAAAGAATTGACATTGATTAAAGCTTCCTAGTTTTCAAAAATAAAGTATGATAGGAAGTCTACAGCTTCACAAACTGAGGTATGTAGTCCGGGAGTCACCTGCTAGTGCTCATTTATCTGAATCAGGCGACAGGAGGAAATTAGTTCTTTTACATGGTTTTTCTGTAATCTCTCCCTTCACACAAATCAAATAATTTCATCATTTCACTATACAAATGAAATAATGGGAAAATAAATGTAGATACATCTCCATTTCATGAAAGTTATAAATCTCTAATCCTGCATTTCTATCGACCTGTCACAGATTCGCGGAGTGGAGTAGCCCCAATCGACTCGAAGGTTCATTACTTGCGCCAGGATGTGGTGTTATTCGATCCCATTGTGAGGAAACTTGTTAATGAGGCTAGTGGATTATTCATTGCTGGTCAGTCAATACGTCCAGCCACTGGTTTGGAACCAAGATCAGATACCGTCAAATTAAGTAGACAGTACAGGTAAATCAACATGAAGCGCTTGTTTTTCTTCTCATTTTAGCTCATCAAACAGTTACACAGATACTTACATGAAGGAAACTATAATCAGCCTCCCCTTTTAAGTTAAAAAATGTTCAGAAATCTGATGCAGATAGAGAAACTTCATTTTTATCCTCATCTTGTAAAGTTTTTCCCCCTTGAACCTGCATGTATCATACGTGCGCATCAAAAGTCTTATTTGACCGATGTGATGCTGGGTGGCGACCCTTAATTTTCCATTCAGCCCTCTTTTCAGCTTTTTCGATTTTTTTTTTTTTTCTCAATTTTATTGTATAATGAAAAGACTCTCTAGTTGGGGGGGGGGGGGGGGTGTTTTATGCCCTCTATTGCACTCGGTGTAGGTATTCATTATATGTAAAATGATCTTCCAGAAAAAAATTAATGCGACTCATCGTCTCATGAATCTGACACTTGCAGATTGATGTCAACTGTAAATACTTGAGCGCAAATTTTCAGGAGAAAATGTTTGAACCCTAATTTTTAGTTTTTTCTCAGTGTTTAACCATGTTTTGCCCTGTTTTATGTGCGTTTTCCGGACATCACAGGGACTAATCAGTAAATGCAATCATGTAACTTATCAACTCGAATCCTTTATAACACTGTGAATATCAATTTTTTTACTTTTAATTTTATAGGATTGTCTGGAGAGGTAGGAGTTATATTTATTTCTAATGGCACATGTTGCTTAGAAGTACCAACAAGTCTAAGGGGAATGAATATTATTTACTTATTTATAGAAAAGTTTCTCCTATAAATTTTGGTTACTCCAATGAAAGCTAGTTTCTAATAAGTAAAGAAATACAGAAAAGAAGTAAAGAGCAGTTCAATTACTCATCATGCAGTATTTTGAAGGCTATTTCTCTCAGTCAATGATTTCTAATCTTAATCAATGTTCTTAGGTCGATTCTTCATGACTGCATAGAGCATTTACAAGAAGAATCCACCAAACAGAAAAAAGAATATTATTCAAGATATGTAGCGATTTTCTATAACATCGAGTTTGTTTGGCATCTATGTGAAATTCTCTACGTCGATGTTGTTGCAGGTGAGTCTGTTATTGCTCACATTGATTTTTTATTATTGCTCTCTGTTCACTTAGCTTTTGCTTGAAAGCGCTTAAAATCCTTTAATATCCTTGAATTTGTATTCGAATTATCAAATTCTCAAAAGTCCTTGAATTTCAAGGAAAATATCCCCATACAGGTATGCTAACAGTTCTTAAATTTCATAAAATTCAGTGATTTCGTGTAGACTATTCATATAATCAGTCCTCTTTGTGTCGTCAAGACTTCCATATCATTGTAGAATATTGAATTCTCTTTCAAGTAGTTTCCGAGTGAAAATTCTATGAATTACAATGCTTTTCAAATTTTTCTGTGTATCTATTCTTTGCATAGGTATGTTTGCAAATTGCAAGGACTTTTCTATTTTGCAGTTATTTTAAATCCTGTTGAAATTTCCTTTGGTTTTTGAAAGTCCCTGTCAAACTTTCAGGAAAACCCTACAAATTTCTCATAAGTTTTGATTCTACTCATCGTTTATCCTGAATTCTGAAAAGCTGTTTTGAATTGTTCTCCGTCAGTTTTACCTCCTCAAATTACAAGTTTAGTTTTCTGCCTCAGGTGATATTGTGTTACCACAACTCACGGACTGGATCAAGTTTCATTTCTCAGAACATGAGCGTATTGCAGATACCATCCTCACAGGATATGCCGGCTCGAGGGAATTGACATCCAGTGGTGCAGAAACGTTGCATCCGGAGTATTGGAATACCATTATTGGCTTAATCCTCCAAGGCAATATGGAACATTCGCGTGCTTTACTCCGATTGCATTCCTTGGCAGACACTGAACCATTTTTGCAAGCACATAAATTCTTGCGCTCCAGGCCTGTCTACAGTGTAAGTTTTCACACTTCAATCACCCAAGCACATAGGCTTTTTTTTCTACATGGCTATCAGTTCTCTCATTAATTTTCTCTCAACTATCTTAGACGAAAAGGTTTTTTTTTCTTTCTTTCTTTCTGTACTAATGAACAGACTCTGTTTTTCAAAGAAACAAGCCATTTAATCCCTGACCGGGGTAGACTTTCTCATTTTTAAAACTTCTTTTTACAGCATTTCAATTTTCAAAATCAGTTTTTACTGTGTCTCCATTTTTCCGCTCCAACTAAACACTTTCTGCCAAGTGGAGAAGTTTTTGCAATTTCTCACAGGTTTTCTGTTTCCTCAGTTAGAGAGAAAAATGGACCACTAGACAGGTCCCTTGATCAAAGTATTTCAACATGTTCACCGCCAGGCAGGCTGTTGATAGTGTTCACCATAGCATTACCTGTTCGCTAGAGATTCAAATTTTGGTATATTGCCAGGAACATTCTGATTCCAATGTATCCTCTACTAATGGTGTCACTGGGTAATGATGGTAACCCCTGTCATAGAATAAAGAGACTACGCCAACAGAAGCGAAAGCTCCGTAAGAACCTATGTTAACATTTTTTTCAGTTGCGCGGCCATCTTCCTACTTACTGAGATGATCACATTGTTGTCGATTGGCAACCTTATTGCGAGGTGAGAACAGCTGTTATCATTTGACTTGCCCGAACGCCACCGTATAACAAATCGCAAATGTTAACACTACTTACTGAGACACTCAACAGCTGAGACAGCTTTGTTGTCATAAAAATGGCCGTGGTTTTTGCTTCTGTTAGCGTAGTCTCTTTATTGTATGCTCCTGTGACTGTGACTAGCACATGAATTAAGATATTACGAAGTTGACTAAATACAAAAAGATTTATCCTATTCATATTTTATGGAAATGCAAAAAAAGTAATTAAAATCGGAGGGTGACAAATATAAATACCTGAAGAATCCTAAATTCAGTCAATGGATCAGCCATACCTGAAAATTGAGTCCTGATCAAAGCCAGACCATCTGTTCTCTGAGATTTCATTTTTTTCTTATCCTAGTGGCTTAGTATAATTGGGAGGTGAAATATATGAATAACAGGTTTTTTCTCTTCTTTTTTAAGTAAAAAATATATCATGCCTCAAGAAATTTTTACTTTCAACCTTGCCTTTATGGAGTATTTTTGAACTGGACCATTTTTTCTTTTGGTTGCAGGAAAAATTCAAAAAGTGCCCAGCCTTCTTATTTAAAAAACTTCTTTCCTCCCAAAGTGTTCATTAGTAACGATCTTTCTTTCTCCTTATTCAAGGATTACCAAGATTTTGTAATGAATGCAGAATTTTTTCCAACAAGTGACTACAAGACAGCGGTTGGTTGGTCAGAATATATCGGCATGTATGGGCCTTGATACAGGAAATAGGATATGAAGACATAGATGGTAGAGAAAGGCTCAAATAATAGTTTGTTTTCTTTTGTAGAAATGCATTATTTTTCTCCTGCTTTATGGTGCCATCATGTTCGCCTTAATTTCACTTGATCTAATGTTTAACTTCTTTCTTTCTCTTGTGGAATCGAGAAAGTATTTTTATAGTGAGCTGAAATGAGATGTGTAATTTTTAGGTGTATGGAGGACTGTCTCTCGGAGAGTTTACCATTCGTTGGAAAACATGGCAATCAACTGTTCAAAGTGAAATTCATTCTGGGACATTCTCATCGCAAAAACATTTACTTACCATCATGAAGGCAAGTTCTAAACATCGGCTAATTTACCAACCTCATGCTGCCCTCTATAGTCTATGATACGAAAAGTGGCATCGAGGATTGTCAGGTGAATGGCTTGATCTATTGTTTAAGGGTTGAAACGCAGGTTTTTTGGCACATTCAAAGGACTGGGTCACCGAATCCAATCAACCCTCAAACAACAGATTGAGTTGCTCACCTGACTCTGCCCCTCAACTGACACTTTTCATGTTGTAGACTACGGTATGAAAACCTACTAGTATTCTCAGCTTGCATTAGAATACAGTGTAGTTTTAGAATTCTGAACTTATTTTTTAATTCACATAACAATCTTTATTGTCTCAGCCACCATCTCACTCTGTTTGGTACAATGAAAAAGTAATGAAATCCTTGTCAAAAACAGCCCCTAAAAATGATACCACATGTCTGATTTTTTTGTACATGTTTGACCCTCAATCAGTCACAGAATTTTGATTTCATCAACCTATTCCAATCTCTATTCTGTAAGGAGCTCTATGATGTATTTGATTCAGCCCATAATCCTTCAAACTGACAGAGTGGGGTTTATTCTGTAAGTTGATACATTAGAACTTTTAAACAGGAATAATTGTTTTTACAGGTAGCGCACTAGTTTCAAAGGTACTAAGAGTAGGCAATATGGATGATGCCGAATCAGGGTGTTTAGCATCAGGAAAAACCTGAAAATATCAGGAATTTTGGCCGATCAGGAAAAGATCAGGAAAATCGGAAAAATCAGACGTTTTATCAGGAATTTTTCTTACGCAAATCTCCTCTGCAGAGAAGTCTTACTGCTTTTTGCCTACTGTGCCAGGAGTCGTCGCTACGAGTCGTTTTTACAAGAAAAATCAGGAATATCATATGAAATATCAGGAAAATATGAGGATTTTTCAAAATTAAAAAATACTAGACACCCTGTGAATGTTTGCTAGAAGTAATTAGTTTAAAAAACCATTTACCTATTTCAGATTGTGATCGGAGATGAGAGTATCACAGAGGTCATTCGCAAATATTGCAGCACCTGGTATCAGTACATGGTTGCTCTTTTGTTGTACACCGATCCAACAGTGAAGTCTTATGATCTCAGCTATCATGCTCAGCAATGTATCAATGCTTACGGGGGCCAAGAACGTCTGAAGCTACTGGATGTGCTGATCCTTGCTCTTCTTGAATCTGATTTACAGCAGGTAATCGTAAAAAAAAATTTGCCTCTCATCAAGATTTATAATCATTTGGAAATCGGCCATCAGGATTTATGGTTCTTGCTTCCAAGATAGCGTGGACCCAGACCTATTTTACGACCTTGTTATCTAAAGTCAGCTTGATGCTCTTTCAGAATACTTGGAAGACGTATGTTAAAAAAGGATCTTAAAATCCGGAAGAGACCTACTCAATACCGCTATAATTTTGTGAATTTTCCACTAAATGAGCTGAACTTGGTCTCATTTTTGAGTCAATAATTTGATTTTTATGACTTCATTTAGTTGTGTGGACTTGAATGCTTGGGTAGCAAATCACTGTAGTACTTTTTGGACAATCCATGAGCGTAGGACAGCTTTATTTTATTTTTTATTTATTTGTTTAATTATCACCAGATCTCAAAACTAAAATTGTATCATTTGTAATCTTGTAAATTTACAAGACTGCGTTCTGAATTTTTCCCTGTTTTTCCAGGTCATCCAAAAACTACAATTCACCTCTGACAGTGGCTGGGCAGTATCCCATTTGAGCAACTTGCTATATTTATGTGGTCGCATCTCCTTTGAAAAGAACTATTCTAAAGACAGGTGAGGATCTAGTTCATGTACCATTTTTCAAAATCTGATGAGTTATTTTGGCGATCAAAAGATTTGTCAATAGTTATTGACTCAATACAATGTTCCGTCGACATTTCATTCTTTCTGTTCAGAGGGTAGAAAACTTTTACTCCGAGAGAAGTACTCGAATTTTCTCTTTTAAAAGTCAGAAAATGCCCAAACTTCAATGTAATAAGCACCTGATACATTAATTAAAAAGCTTGGGAAAATGCCTGATCTCTTATTTAGCAAATCATGGAAAATGTGAGGCAGGAGCAATCCGGCAATGTTCAGAAGTAACTACCATCGTTTTTTTTCTCTCATTCCTTCATAAGAGTGGGAAAATCAGAAAATTTGGTGTGAAGCATATGATCTGGATGGCTAAAGTTGGTGGATCCTTCGGATTAAGTTGCAATCTTGGCTCCCAGTATATTAAAATGAAACTGAAAGACTGCCAATTCTTACACTGCATATTGCGTTACATACATGTTATGGTCGAACCCATTTTTCAATGAAAAACTTACTTCTGGCTGAAATACTTTTGACGGGGGCACACCCAGGTTTGATCAAGTGGCTAACTGATTAAACCTAGGTTTGATATACAAGTTGAGGATCACACCCATTTGTCAAACCTGTTAAAGGAAAGGGCCTGGTAAAAACCTAGGTTCGATAAATAAATGGGGTTAGAGGATTTTTTTTGTCTTCTATCATTCCTCCTAGAGTCTCAGTTTCATATTAACTTTTGGTCTCTCTTTTCAGAATTCTCAGTTTTTGTCCGTAGGCCCTTCCTTATCTTCATTAGTTTTTATCTTTCACGTCAAAGTATGACAAGCACTCTTTTAGCTTCAACCAATCACATGCTTTCAGATGATTATGTGATAATGTATGTAATCACCTCCATATAAAGCCTTGTATCAGATTTTATTTTAAGCTTCAACCATGATTCATGTCAGGCGCTTGCGCGTCCTCCCTTTTTTACAGCATCATGCGCTAAATTGAATATTTTAGTGCAAACTTTTATGAATCGTTACAATCTTCAAAAATTCTGAATGTAATTTTGCTCAAGTCTCTTTCAATCGTTTCTTCTTGTTCTCTCTCATTTAAAATTGATCGTTTTTAATCTTTTTTGACACCCTCCCTCATGTCTATTCAGTGATTCCATCCAGAGGCTGGACGAAAGACTTTTACTCGATTACGGAACACTCCTATTGTCACATCATTCGTTGTGGCAAATTGGTGTCACTTACCTCGATCACTGTCCTTCTGAAGGCAGGGCTCGGCTTGAATTATGTCTCAGTGCCTTGCCGATTGACAATGAGGCACGGGCTAAACGGATTATTCAGATCGCTCAAGAGAGGGAGATGGCAGATGTTGGTAAGTTTATCAATTGAGTATTTGTGAAGCTTAGGGGTATAGAAATGTTGTAAAGGTGGCTGAGGGTATTTTTCTTATCAGCATTGAGATTGTTTTAATCTATGACTTTCCAAGATGCTTTTATAAAGTCTTTTAACAAAATCACTATTGCAGGATATATATTTTTGTTCAAAAAGTATTTTATCATTTTTCATGGTCAAACTGAATAAAAACTTTAGCGGGAATGTCCGTTCATTGATGTCGCCAATCAAACAGTGAAGCTTTTACTTACCTCCCCTACTTTTTGCTTTATTTTTAGGCCTAGATCTTCATATTAAAAATTGTGAATTTCACTGCAGAAGAATAATTAAAGGAGCATCTAAAATATAAGAAATTTAGAAGCAAGTCTGTAATGAAACATTTTAAAGATCAGCCTTCCTTGATTCAGTGTGTCAACAGAAAGAATAACAAATGGACTACATCTTGGATTAGGTTTTGGTTGTCCGTAGAAAACTTCAGACATCATATTTTCCTCAGTAATAACAGAAGCAGCAGTTGAATGTCTATATTTGCCTCTTTTTGTTTTTTTCTTCCAGTGGCTAGCATTTGTAAAGTTCTTGGTATGAGATCGTTGAAACAGAATCGCCTTGGTAATGCATTGGTGTGGGCTTTTCGGTCTCAAGATTCTGCATTTGCTACTCATTTAGCTGATCTATTTCTGCAGAGGTACAACAAAGATGGGGTCTTTCAATCCAGTGACATTTTGGATCATCTAGGGTCTGCAATGTTGATTTGTGATCGTCTAACTTTCTTAGGTAAAATTTCATATTCTGTTCTTATCTTTTCTATCTTAACAGTACTCTTTCCTAATTTTTTTCCCTCTTTTTTTCTTTTTTACTCTTTCCAGTTATTCTGATTTGCAGGCACCATTAATGACTCTCTCTTTTGTTTATTAATTTTAATCAATTTTTAATTTTAATTGTTTCTTTTACCAGGTAAATACTGCGAGTTTCATCAGCACTACCGGAACAACCAATTAAAAGAAGCTGCTATTCTGCTAACTGAATTATTAGTTTCAAAATTATCACCTAAATAGTAAGTTGGTTTTTTTTTAATCTTTCTGCTCTAAAAGACTAGTTAACGCAATTCCTTGAGCGCTTTCTTGATTTTTCTTCTCTGTTAACAAACTATCCTGCTGCAATGAAGATACATTGGTTTTGCACTTTCACCATCAATATTTTTCTAAAGCATGCCCTCTTTTAATTTCAAATTTCAATTACTATTTTTATGCACTGAGTGCCAATACTAAGAAATATCTGATATCCATAATATCTCTAGTGGGGAACAGTAAGAATATATTTGTTGTACCTCTTCAGTTTGTCTTGAACTGTAAGAGGAATTTGAGTAAGTATGCAGGTATGAAAAATTATGGCATTCAATGAAGATGCCATGGATACGAAGACTTATCAACAGTGAGATACTTAAAAATATAGTCAATGAGATTTCTCATCCAGTCAAAGTAGTGTAGCTTTTAAAATTTGTATTTTCAGAAAATCATTACTTTGGAGATTGTTAAGGTGATTTTGCAAACGAGTTTAAAAATTCAGAGTAAAACAAAATTTCTCAATAAAAAGGGAAAAATCGCATTCGAGGACAATTTTCCCCCCAAGAGATATGCTCTTCGGTGCAACACTAATAATCAATGTACTAAGAATTTCAGTTTTATAATGAATCTTAGCGCTTATGTCTGAACGATTCGTGTGTCCAATCGCAATCTGTTCGTACTAATAATTTTGAGTTTTTAAAATTGATGATGATTTATCTGCATGAGGGATCTTATAAATTATATTCATTTTCATTCATAGAAAACTTAGAAAAAGACTACCTGGACCTGGGTACAGCCCACAGATGTACTTATTTTTCTGTGTAGGCATTCATTTTCTCTAACACTCATTTTAAAAGTTAGTAAAATTGAAAATTAGTCATCAATTTTCTTAATTTTTCAAATATTTATGAACTTCTCATTTAAGATACTACTGAGCTAAGTGGTTTATTTTCTGGGCCAATAGACAAAGTATGAATTATAATGCCCCACCACATATATTGTTGCGTAAGACTCACGCAGGAAAAATTCCTGCAGTAGCTGTTTTGAAAATTAACCAAGCTCGATGTAAGTGCTTACAATTCACATGCTTATCTATCATCCATTTGACTATTCTTCAGTCTAAATGCTAATCATCTCCTTTGAATTGATTCTGAAATTGTCATTATGCGAACTGTATTCTATGTGAAATTCTAAAGGGAGAATGTGCAACATGCTCTATTAATTCATATCTTGTGCACAGCCTTATTCTTATCTTTAGAAATAAAAATTGCCCAATATTTACTTTTAGAGAGATTGACTCATGATTTTATTTCCTTCCAGTTTCTGGTTAACATTACTAACGGATGCTTTACCTCTGCTGGATTCAGAACCGGAACCAATCCTCTCTTACTCCGACACTTGTCAGTTTTTGTACTGTCTAGAGGAACTGATATCTGAAAGACTGGACAGTCCAACATCCCAGTATTCTAGCCAATTTGAAGAAAAGGTTAAACTAATACGATTGGCTCTTGCAAAGAACATGGCTCGGACTCTCACACTTGAAGCTTGCGTCCCAAGCAATGTAACGGCAAACAGTACTATGTTGGGGATTCTAAAAATATAAGAAATTTTACGATGACGCTTAATCGGAAATTCGCGACGAGAAAAGATCTATCTCTCTCTTATCCTCTTACTTTGTAAATTTATTTTTTTACTAATAAGAAATGTAAGTATTCCTTTTTTATTTCTCTCAAAAATTGAAGTCATTCAAAAACTGAATTTTTATGCAATCTGTTGTCCCAAAAGTTTTTATGAAAATACACAATAATTGGAAACCTGCATTTTTTAATTTTCTTTACTCTTATTAGACTTTAAATCCATTCCCGGGACATTCAAACTATCCCATTGAAGGAAAAGCTCAAATATTATGTAAAGTATTATGTCTGGGTTTCTTGTGCAAACGCACCTGCTAACTGATTAATCTATTTGGAATGCTCTTGAAACTTGATTCTTTCTTCTTAGACTATATTATTCTTTAGTTGAGTCCATCAATTAATGCTGTTTTGATTCAGAAATCAGCAGCCTGGAAATGGAGGAAAGGGATGCGTTTTTCATTATTTTCCAGTCTAAGTTGACTATTTTGTTTAATTCACAGAGATAATATATAAAATAATTATTAAATGATAATTCTTCTAAAATCCTACATTAATCTGTATTTCATAACTCCAAAAGTTTCTGATGGGTGGAACAGTATGGTATTGGTTCGATATTACAGTAGTCAGTTTTGCATTCAATACAAATTTCATGAAGAGGGAAATTTTCTTCGCAGGATTTTATTTTGTGACAAAATCTCTCAGAGTAGTTTCCGTGTTGTTCAAAACATGCTGAAATGCAAACCTCGCCCTCTAAGCATATCTCAGTCCTCACTGTTCCGGCTTGGATTTGCTGTTCACAATATTCAACAGTTCCGGAACAGTAAACACATTTTATGCTCCGCGGTCCTCCAGTTAAAAATTGTGATATACTGTGCAGGTTTGCCATTGAAAATTGTATACTTGTCTTAAAAGTTGTCATTGTGAAGAATGTCCCCAAACATATGAATATAATCATGAGAATACATTTCATCCTAAATTTTTGAGCCCAGCTCTTTGTCCTCTTGCTTAGTCACCTGTTGGTAAAAAAATCAAATATGTCAATATTTTTTTTTTTTTTTTTTTTTTTTTTTTTTTTTTTTTTTTTTATATAAAGAGCACGATCTGTGTAAAGTATAAAGTATATTGCATTCGAAATTTTCGAAAAATTATTCAAAATTATAGTTGACCGTTAGCAAGAGCGAGTAATTCTTTCCTGGTGACGTCAGTCAGTTACTGCTCTTCAACCATATTTAAAAAATCTAGTTTTGCTTTAACTGAAACAGTCGTCGCAACTTGTTGCAAAAATATCGTTAAATTGTTGCAACTTTTTAACAAAATATTTGTCTTCAGTTTTTTTCAAAATAATTTTTCAGTCAATCTCTACAAGCTTTCATGATATCTTTGAAAGATCAAGACACCCAACTTGATTATCCTTTATGTAAGGAGAGGGAACACTTGTAGTTAAAAATTAAACGTTTTCACAAAAGCTGACGATTTCAAATTTAGTTGCATGGAGTTTATAATGAAGAGAGACACTTACTTTTTGGAAAGTTTGAAGAAATGAAATATGATGCCTTCAGTTTAACCAATCTCTCAATAAAGCGAACTTTTTAAGACTATCAAAGAAAAAATTCGCCCTTCAACATAAAATTATTTTTACTCATAGGTAATTTGTTTTCTGATAGTGAATAAATGACATTAAAATAAATACAGAACTGTATGACTGCTGCTAAGACTGGGAAAAGGATAGACTTACAATGTTTTTAATCACTTGATGCATCTGATAGCAAATCATGTGAGCTATGCTACCCTTTCCTGTGCAACAGTCATTCAATTTTTTATTAGTCAGTGTAACCCAGTAACAATTGATTTTGAAGTGCCATCAGGTAGTACCTAAGAGACATACTGAGTTCTTTGAATTTCTTCACTTTTTTGACTCGATAACTTATTTGTGCTGACTTACTTAGAAATAAAACGTAACTAGTTTTGATTGCAAGTCAGTGCAGCATCATCAAATATTATCAATAAATAAAATTCTGAGATGATGCAATCACAACGGATCAAGAGTAAGGCTAATAGTTGATTAAATAGAGAGCTGTGCCATTCATTAAAGAAAGGAATTCCATTCATGATTTTTCTCATTTTTTTGATTGCTGATTAATCCTTGAACATATGCAATTAATTATTTGTTTTTCAAGGTTACCTGAGTAAATGTCAATTTTTTACAACTAGATTGGAGTTTTCGCTCACGGTTTAAAATCAATTTAAGTTTTCATTTTGGAACGATCTCTCTCTCTACGTAGATACTGGATGATATCATTTTTTTTAGGACCCAAGAGGTCATACCTCTCAGCGAGAAATTTATTCAACCAGCAAATTATCAGTGTGCCATGCAAAGTCCTTCTTTACTTGAACTAGCTCTTTTACTCATTTAACTTTATTTTTAAATTCCTTGATTTTCAAACTTAATACATAATTTAAGTAAATAAAATTCAATAACTTCAATCAAAACTCCTGGCACTCAGTGGGTTAGTTGCGCTGGTCACAGAATCGTGTTTTGATGCTAGATTCTTGTAGATCAGCTAAAAATAACAAGATTTGTCCAAACAGCATCTCTCTAAACTCAAATTACCTAAGAATTGTGCTTTGAAAAATTCGTTTCGTGACGTCATCCACTGCAGCAGTGACATCCTTGGTTTCTCCCACCTTGCTTTCATCCAAGTTCCATGTTGAGTAATTAAAGGAAATGTGTGCCTCCCTGATTGATGAAAGAAACCAAGGCGCAAGGGTGTGAGTACCATGGTGGATGACGTCATAAACCGAATTTTTTTAATTGCGAGATCTCTGTTCATATTGAACTTAGAAAGTTGCTATTTGGACAGATCTTATTTTTCTAGCTAAGCTACTAGAATCAAGCATCAAAACACGATTCTGTGACCAGCGCAACTGGCCTATTGGATAGTCATTTTTATAGAAACACTTTGGAAGTCAGCTCAAGAATTATGTAACAAATTCAGCAATGTTTCGGACTAACTTGCTCTTTTTTATAAAAGTTGCGAACGCTTCATGAGGTCCCTCTGCCCTTTCTAAAAATTTCTCCAAATTTTTAGGTCCTTTTACTCTTGATTAGGTATTCTAGATTCAAAATATTCAATTTTTGATCAGTAAATATTTTATTTTATGCATTTAACTTGAGTCTTCAATTTCAAACTCACATGAAGTTTTTATTTAAAAACACTGAATCACTAATCTTTGATTATTCATATTAATTTTCGATTAGACCTTTAGATGAAATTATGTACTTGAATTAGGACAAGACCACAAGACTGTTTAAAATCCTTGCTCACTGTCAAGAAAAAAAAAGAAAATTGAAAAAAATAAAAAACATGAACGTTTCTTAAATTAAAAAACTTTATTTAAAAAGATATAAATATGTATTAACAAAGCTTTTTCGTTTTCACGCAGAGGAAAAAATCAAGGGTGAAAACTGAATACTTAGCACGGATGGGCAGAGACAAAAATGATGTTATAATCAATTGGTGAGAGTTAGGTTGTGATTCAAAGCAGGAATACAGAAAAATATAAAAATATTAACACAGATTTTAGTTTTCACACAGTTACATTAGTTTATCCTTTCAATGATGACATTCCTGCTCGCATGATTTCATCGACGAGAAGTAAATTGCTAGCAATTACGGTGCTGAAAAAGAAAAGAAAAGATCACTTTAGGCTTTAGCTAGAGACAGAAGGCAAAGGGCACTATAGGAAAGGTTCTATTGGTTAGGTTTAGTTGGAAAATTAGAAAAGTTACGGAATGCTAAGAGACAGATCGGATTTTTCCTTCTATGTTTCAAGTTTTCAAAACTGATGATATACAAATTTCAGAAAATTGTGTTTTACTATAATTTTTCTCATTCTGTTAAGGAAGTCAAAACTTTGGTATCAATTTAAAAAATGACGGTAGAAAGAGAAAACACCTTGTTTTAGATGCCATGCCCTTAGGGCAAAAGCTTAAATTGTTTTGACAAGTAAAGAAAGTAGTAAGTTTGCAACAAAGATGTTTGGCCCTGCAACAGCAACATCACTGTACTTTTACAAACACTTCAAGATACGAAAAAAACTGGTGAAACGTTCTTTCTTTGGGTTAAAATATATCATGCCTTGAGAGATCGAGTGTCAAATTTGTTTAATCCGTACTTACTCAAAATTCCTTCCACAAGGTGGCAAGGAAGGGCTGTTTTGAGCACCCATAATCAACGTTTTAAACTTAATTCTTTTTTCACGGATTAGAACAGTTCAAATTTTCGCTTGAAGGGCCGTAATTCGTTAATTACCTTGCTGATTGATGTTCAAAGTTTTTAAGAAATGCATATTTCGATTATCATCTCTTAAAGAGCTGGGACTTTGCATTAAGGGTGGCGTAAGGGGCTGAAACTTCATTCATAGGAGTTTTGCCATACTTGACACTGGTAATCTGCTAGTTATCAAGTAAAAACTAGAGTCCCTTTATACTGAGAGTCAAGACAATTCGGCTCATGGATGTCACAAACGGGAATAAAGATTACAGAAATTGAACGTTTTTCGTAATCTTTGATCGGCCCATTCTCAAATGCCTTTCTCCGTTCCTCCTCTCATTCCGTTTGTTCCTTGCCGAACCCGTAATTCCCTGGTCCATTCCAGATTATAATCTTTGCAATTGGTGAAAATGTAATCTTTATTCCCGTTTGTGACATTGTGGAGGCCTAAAATACGGGAACCAATCAGAAATGGATTCAAATTGTCTTGACTCTCAGTATAAAGGGACTCTAGTAAAAACTAAAAAAATTTCTTTTCTGAATGGTCTCAACGTATATCAGAAAAATTTATGAGATTTTGGAGATTGTAGAGATTAGAGTTTTGGGCTCTCATAGGCCTTGTCTCTACAGGATGTTTCATGGGATTTGTCCCTGGGAAAAATCCCACTTACGAAGTTGGGAGAAATATTGAGTTAATCAATATTTTTCCCAGTACCAAACGTATGGTCCTTGTACCCAAGGCATGGACCAAGAGAATAAATATGGACCCCCGACTCCGGTTAGCGCCATCAGCGCTCCCTGGCAGAGGGTGTAGTGAACTAAACCGACGATTGGGTCCTCCTGTTTATATTTCCATGCACCACCTATTTAGGCTTATCACTCAGTAGTGCTCATAGAAGTTTCTAGATCCTCGTATCCTCGTGGTCGCCCTGCAGTTTTGAAGAGTTTAGTGTGAAAAGTTTCCCATTTTCATTTCAATCTTCGTCAGTCTTCGGGTACATAAACTGGTAATAATGTGAAGTGTTTTTTCTAACCGTTTTACTCAGCAGCAACTGCTGTTGAGAAAGCCAAAGGAAGTGTGTATGTAGTGTGCAGCAGGAATCAGGATTGTACTTTTAGCCGAAGGCGCTTCTCTGTTAAGTGAAATCTTTTTAGTGAGAAACAGTGTTGTACTGATAAAAATCAACTGAGTGTCACAAAATCAAAGATACTTGACTTCAAGCATTACCTTTAATTTGATTATTAGCAAGTCTCTTTGATTCTGCGTCAGAAGTTGACTGAATCATCTTTGCTCGTGTTTTGATAAGATACTTCAAATTAAAGTCTTTCGCATTGACCTCTGCAGAAGGTATGTACCTATACTATTTCATTAGTTTGCGAAAGTAAAGTGTATTAAAGTATCTAAACAAATAAATAAATCATAGATAAACAAAGAACATTGCATGGAATAACATACTCTAGAGGTACGATCGTGGACCATTGTGGCGTTAGTTCACCACACCCTCTGCCAGGTTCGCTGCAAGCGCGCGGTAACGGTTTTGAACACAGGTTTCAATAGGGAGTTGGGAGTCCTTATTTATTCTCTTGGTCCATGCCCCAGGGCCCACTTAGAGAGGTAGAAGAAGTGAAAACAAATTATGCGATATTTTATTCATTACTCCATTGTTAATGTTTGTTTCGTTAAAATAATGTGTCTAATTGTTAATTGAGTGCGATTATTATTTTAATCCTGGTTAAATACTCGACTTTAAGTAATTTATCTTCCTGCGCAAACTAGTCGCGGGACTGTATGAGCTCCGTCCTGTGGAGACCGTAACTGGGAAAAATCCCAGAAGTTTCATTCCTGTGATTCGAACTTGGGACAAATCTCATGAAAACGTCCAGTGGAGACAAGGCCATAATGACGGATTTTTGCACTATGACCATAAAATATTCATACATACCATGATCCTAAAATCTGTTTCTTCACTGAGTAGTTATCATAAATACCCTGATCGGCAGGCTTCAAGATTTCACCCGAGCTAAGATCAAGACCAACAGGGACATCCAGAGAGGTATATTCTTCTAATAATTTGACAATTGTATCTTGCGAGTCAAAGCCGGAGTTCACAGCTGAAATAAATATGAAAATAAGGAGATGATTTTGGGAATTCAGATACTCTATATAAATTTGAGAGAAAAAAATTGAGATAAAAAAAAAAAAAAAAAAAAATATGAATGAAACCTACATTATTTATTTGAAGAACGTTGTAAGACCTGTAGAAATCCCACAGTACTTAGTCTGGTACTTCAAGTGAAAGTAATTAATGAACACTGTTGCGTAAAAGGATACACTGCAGCAAAATTTTCCTGTGACACCACAAAATGTTCCCATTTATAACAGGATTGGATTTTTGGCAACTTTGAAAGTACTTATTTCACCCAGAATTTGATTAAAGGACGATTGGAGAAATGAGGGTAACTCAATTTTTTACATTCTTTCCAAAAATAAATTGAAAAATAGTTTGGGACAGCCTCATTTATAAGGATTAAAGAACAAGGGAAGCAGATTTGATTACTTACAAAGTGTTTTTGGGATGACAAGCATGGCCTCTGCGAATGCTTGAACACCTAACCTTGTTTTTCCTTTCACCGTTTCTTTGAATTTATGTAGCTCTTTGGACACAGCAACTTCAAAAGCTCCAGCACCAGGCACAACAGCTCCTGAAATGAGAAACAATTCAAACATGTTCAAAAGAATTAATAAGCTCGGAAGTACAAATGGAAAATCTAAGCCACTAAAAACATCACTGACATATTTGCTCCAACTTTAAAACGCTAAAAAGAAGACTTTTCAAAGATAAGATTAGATTAAGTATAAACAGGATCAACAGTTTATCCTATTATCATGACTTGGAGCTGATCTATATTTGCATAGGAGCACAATATTCCATTGATCAGCTTAAAATCATACTAATAAGATGAAATTTAGGTACATTATCATGAAAAAGACCTGAAACTAAATTTTCACACCAGAGTAAAAAATTTTCAACCGCTAAAAAATTCAGCAAGGGTACCAAGGGGGTACCTGGGGTTTCCAAGGTGGGATGAAAGGTAACTATTGTTCTTCTATTCACAATACACAGGTTCCGAGCCTCTCTCTGCTGCATGATAGAGTATCAAGTAAAAGGCCAGGTCATCACGGGTAAGACTGATGTGTTGTCATTTACGAATTTTTATAATCCCGATTTTACTGGCTCAGGTTGGGTGAAATAGACTGTAGATACTAAAATTGAACAGAACAGAAGACAGCAGCTGGAAGTAGTTACAATGCCTTTTAAAGTTCTTGTGCAAAACCGACCGTAACGTTTCAGTTGTAGTGCCTTCTTCAGAGTATGTTCATAGTTCATTGAACTTCATAGGTTTTCAAAAAACATTAGAGAGACTTTTTTTGAGTGACCCTCTTGCACAGTATCTACCCGATGCGACAAAGTAAGTTCAAAAGTTAATTTTGAAAAAATTTATTGGACATCTCACCATCATCAAGAGCATTTTTGACGGCACGGAGTCCATCTCGCACAGCATCCTTGAGTTGTGTTAATGTGTGTTTGTTGGGCCCTTTCAGCAAAATTGTGACACTGTGTTTATGTTTGCATTCTTCCACAAATGTGAATTTGTTTTCTCCCTTGAAAGCCAAAAAAAAAAAAACCAACGATTAAACATTTATTGAAAAACATTTTATGGCTATCTTTCTTATTTGGTCAGGATGGCTTAGAGTTGGTTAAAATATTCATTAAGTTTGGGGGAACGGGGAGGATCCTTATCAGTGTTCCCGGGTGCTCCGTGTACGAGATCCGTACGCTCTACCGCTCTCCGTGCTACTATTGGCTGAGCGTCATTCTGTGACGTCACGTGTACGGATATTTTAAGATAGGGAAGCGTTTTTCCCATAAGGTTTTTGTCCGTACGCGGTCCGTGTCGGTATAGGGAATGTCCGCGCCGCACGGATAAATCCGTACGCCTGGCATCACTGATCCTTATATACTATTACCATACATTTCTAGGATCTCCGATACCTCTTACAAACTTAGCAATTAGACACAGATAGATCTGAAACTAAACTACTGGGAAACAATAGACTTGATCTTCACAGTGGGCATGACAAAACTGCATAATAGTTTACTTTCATTTGAGGCATTAGTAATTAAAATAGATTCTGACTTTATAACCTCTCAGTCAACTCAAAACATAACTTGTTAGCATTACATTCCCTATGCTTTGTGAATTTTCCTCAATTTCTCTGTATTATAAATGCTCCTCCACCTGGATTAAATGATATATAAATTCCAAATTTTTCCCTAGTTGCCAAGAGGTCTGCACTTGCTTTTAGCTATTCGTCTCATAGCTAGACAGAAATGGAAAGTAAAAAACAAATTAGCAAATTACGAATAATATTACCAAAACATGTTCATAGACCAGATTTGAGAAGCCTAGTTGTTCTTCAGAAAGGTCATCTAGACAGTTCATGGCAGTACCACCACAAGCTAAGGTTAAGCGTTCCATATTACGCCGCTTTGCACGTCTCAAAGCCAAAATACCTTCCTTGGCTAGCAAGTCCAATGAAAGCGGGTCGATTCCCTACAAAAAAATGCAAATAGATTAGGCCTTACTTAAAACAACCCCTAGCAGAAGAAATCAGAGATGAAGCTCTTTGATTTTTTGGCCAATTTAAGGAAAATTCTTTGATTTTTCTGCGACTATCTTCTGATAAGCAGCTAGTAGACTAAGAGCGTTTATTAAATAAAGCAAAAAAAGAAAAATTTACTCAGTACCAAAAATATTTTTATTTCTTAAATGATGCAATGATGATTTTGGCATTAGCATTTCCGCAACTTGCTGATGCTGAAATTTAATGACAATCCTATATAAAGTAATCTCTACATAACATCTTGCAGTATTCACTGGAAAATATTCTGTTGGAGGAGCTAAAAATCTTTGCAGAACTAACACTTCTTTTAAAATGATAGATGACATTGTATAAACAGAAAGGTTTTTACCTGATGTAAGTCTCTTCTCTATCTTATTATCATCAACAATCATCAAAACTCAGTAAATATTAGGTCTTTGGTTGAGTTTCAGAACAAAATCACACAAAACTAAAAGCAACAGTTAGGGATATGATACCTTTTGATTGATGACAACAAAGTTTTTATCGGTTTTATCACACAACTTCTTTTTCAGGGCGATGATTTTCTTTACTCTATCTTCAATGAACTGCCGTTCTGCAAGAACTAACTTTTCACGCTCCTCTGCTGTTTTGTAGAAGAAACCAGAGTTCACTTCACTGGTACAAAAGAAAGAAAAGAAAGAAAATAGCATTAATAAAAGTGGGGGAAAGAAAATCAATTATTCTATTCAACATTTCATCATTCATTGATTAAATCATCTTGAGAAAGAGAGAGAAAAAATGAAAAATGTAGAATAAGGAATAGAATAGATACACCTAGCAAATATATGATATAGAAATTTATTTGTAAATCCATACAGCATTTTTGATCGTGAAATTAAAACATTAAGTACAACAATTTGCCACTTATAGTTCGTTTGATGATTCAAGACGGTCATAATACCTGAAAAATGGATTGGGTTTCCTTGGATGACATCAGATGGTTAATTTTTCTTTAAGTCTCTCCACAATTTGAAACTTGTGAAAGAGTTAGACGAGTTGTTGTGCACTAAAAATATATTTGTCTGATTGCAGTTGCTTTAGCGGATTTAAAAATGGTAATGTGGGCGCTGACCACAGACTTTGAGTCTTACAGATAAGATACGCATTTTTACGTCTCTAGAAAAATGTGAATTCTGAGCACATAGTTCAGAACTTTATCAAATTTTTGCATCTTGTATTGAAAATTTGTTGAGGGAGGATTGACCAAAAATCTGTTGATCCAGCTGGACTAGTAGTGATTTATAAACTTATAGACCAACATTAAAGGCCAGGCACATCAAACTGGATGTGACAATCCTCCATGACTGTTCCCGTACTATAGCCCTGTCCACTTCCTTGGAGACATAGCAATCTAAGCAGATTTTGAATGATACTTACCTCTTCTCGTACTCCAGACTGACATTGCAGGTTAGAATGTAGGCGTTAGTCACTCTCTTTGGCATATCAGGGTGCCGTGCTCCATGATCGAGGACAAGACCTAAACAATAACTTCAATCATTAATACGAAAGGAGACATTTAATGAAGTCAAGATGACAAAATTTCAATTTTGTTGTGATTTCCCTTCTACAAAACAAGCTTAGTTGAATAACAATGCTTACAAAACTTTGTGAGGAGAACTGCACTTATTTTGAAGCCACTTAACACCGGTTAAACTGAGTTGGTTAAATATATATCGTTCCTTCAGATATTTAGGAGGGATAAACTACAAAAACGGTACTTTCCACAAGTGAGTTCAGGGGGAACCAGACCTAAGGAAACATAGTTTTGCAAATGTTTTATAGGATGACAAAAAATGATAGCACTATCACTAGATCTGGAATGAAAAAAGTCTTTCTCGTATCTTCCGGTGCACAAGATGATGAAATGAAAACCTATAAGAATAAAATACTAACAATTCAGGGGTTTTTTTCCTCCATTAGAAAAATTAGTTTTGGGATCATCAGGACATAATTTATCTTCTTTTGCTTGGCTTGATATGATTTGTATAAGTAAATAAACATATGGATAGGCAATTTAACTACTCAGAGGTCCTGCAGAAATAGATTGTGTTTGCAAGTTGAAGCTTCTCACAGCGCCAAGGTCACATTCAAATCCATGAAATCTTATCAAGTGTTTAAAAATTCACTTCAATTTTAATTTCATTCAAATACTTATCGTGCTCAGTAGGCTCTGCAAGATAAAGAAAATGAAAAGATTTCATTGACGTCAAATTGCTACAAGGTAAAAGCAGCTTCCATTAAGAAAAAATCTCACCTACTCCAAAATAAGTTTCTGTCAGAGCTTCTCGTCAAACAGATTATCGCTGCCTTCCTCTAAATTTTCCTCTTCACCTAAGTACAATAATCTTAGAAACTTGAGTTTACGATGGTGATAATAATAATGAAAAGATCTCACCATTTATTAAAGCTGTGTCCGTGGCTGTCTTATGCTGCATTTCCATAATTTCAACCATGTTTAAATCTAGATCTTTGCCCGGGTTTTGGATCGCCAAAACAGCATCAACACAATGCTAAAATAATTAAAATTGAGATAATTTTCGATTGTTGAGCATAACAAGCTAACACACTGGGAGATAAGACTGAGTTGATTATAGGATAAAAAGAAGAGATGATTCTTGAAAATACCAATTTTACACTTTGTAACAAGAATGAACCAACATCAATTCCAAACAATTCTTGTTAGTCCCTTTCGATTTTAGAAGGATACGATGAATATTTTCTTTCCAACACCTACTTTATTTTAATGAAAGTATGCAATTTTATTAGAAACTTTGACACCGACCCTTCAATAGTAATTAGTAGTTCATCAATCAGATCATTGATATAGGGATGGTCATGAATCCCATGTTGCAACTTATATTTCCACCACATATGAGGCAAATAGCAGACAACATACAACCAAGTAACAAAAATAATTAAATAACAAATACAAAATCTCTTTTAAAAACACAAGCATATTCCAATTCATCAGAATCATGGATTATCCGGTCAAATGCAATGTAATATCTCTTTGCTTTCTATCGTTTAAGGTTTAAAGTGATGGGCATGGAAAAATCTAATTACAGTAGAAACCGCATATAATGGTACGCATTGGGATCAGCCAAATGTTACATTTTGGGCGGGATTCTGGTACGAGCAGTTTTTGCATAAATATTGAGTTCCGAACGGCAACCGCACAGCCTGCTGGAGTAGAGAGTTTTCGGGAAATATCGTCCGATCTCACGACAACCGATGCTCTTTCTGAATATGAATTGAATTGTTCATGTTGAATTTTGCTGAAAAATTTGATCTCCCATAGGTTAATAGGACCTAAAAAGAGTATGTAATAAATGCAATTTTTGAAAGACTTAGAAAAACAGTTCTGTTGGAGTTATGTAGTTGTCATGCTGGATTATCATGTGTCATTACATGCGGTTTTCACTGAATGAACAAAGGACAAAGCTCGAAACAGAGAAAAATTGTCGCATTGGACACTTACCTCTGTGAGCAGATCAGCCAGGGAGTGATGCACTTTGGTACGGAGCGATGTTCTGGCCACATCGACGAGGATTTCCCTGTTCCCTTTACACTCTATTTTAAGTTTCTCTAGTACTTCAAGAGCTTTAGTGCGAGCTTGGTTGAAACCTTCAGCAATGATTCGTGGATGCAAGCCCTAAGACATGGAACAGAGTGGTGAATTACATGAAGATAAAAACCATCAATCATTTCAAAATCATGTTCACCTATCAAGAACATACAGAGGTCCTAAAGGAAATTATGATTAAAAAATTAATTTCCTTCTTTCAATTGCTCTTTCAAGTTTAGCTCCAAAATTGTTATACTTTCAATAAGTAAAAAGGAAGCCTAAAAAGGAACAATTATAGTACAGACTTACTTACTAGGAAAAGTAAGAATTTTTTTAGAAAAAACAGGAGCTAAAAGCAAAACTGAGGCTTCTGTAATAGGACTGATTTCTGAGTGAAACTTGAAAATTTTTTTAGATTTTCAGATCTAAAAATATATTTTAAAAAAACAGTATACCTAGCTGAAACTCAATACAGATAAACTTCTATCTTGAACGCTCCTTTGATGAGATGAAAAAAAAGCAGAGTACTTCATAGCTGTGGGAGAAAATAACACTTTTAAAGTACTGTCGCCAATGGACTTACCTCTGATATCAAGAGATCTGCTTGTTTCAGTAATTCACCAATGACAAGAACTGTAGATGTTGTTCCATCTCCGGTCATATCGTCCATTGCTGTAGAGGCACGAGCTATCAACGATGCAGTTGGGTGTTGAATTTGCTGCAAAAAAAAAAGCATTGAATAGACCGCTCCGAGAACAAGCAATTTATGGAAAATAGTGGTATTATAGTATCAAAAATCCTTTCATATCTTTATTAGAACCAGGGGCTGCTTGCCACGGGGAGGCAACAGAAACAATGCTTCCCTTGTCTTGCAGGTAAAGAAAAGTAAAAAAATACAATAAACACTGGAAAATCACAAAGATAACGACAAATAAAATCAGTGAAAACTATTTAAGAACTGGCTGCAGTTCTTCACAGTTCACGCAAAAGTGTGAGGAGAATATATCCCAAAAATCCGCTTAGGTATGAGTGAAGAGTGGATGGAGAAACTTTGTCTTGGAGCCTCTGAGCGCTCTCACTTTCATACATAAAAAGAGAAAAACAATAAAAAATTTACCATTTCGTGTAATAAAACATTCCCATCCTTGGTTATTTTGATATCACCAGCACCAGATACTAGCCTGCAACAGAAAACAACAACAAAATTTAAGATCATCCACATAACATCATTAGATAGCAAAACTTGCCTACGCTACAATTTAGTTAAAAAAATACCTGGACCAAGAAATTCCTACAACTGAATATCAATTCAAGATTTTGGACTGGAAACTTCAACATCCTGATTTTTCCCTTCCAGATTTTTTTTTCTTTCCAATTTTCGGTTTTTAACCTTACAGATAGGTAATTTACTTAAGAGTAATATAGCATGAGCACTGACTTGGCAGTCTCATTTTCTATCCACCAAGCTAATCAGTGAAAGTTTAAATAAGCAGGATGAGACTTCAAAATGGGATACATGGCATAGTTAGGATAGGGCTGTCTCTTGCCCGGTTGTCAGTGATCCCAAGCATACCGATGTATCTGTACAGCGTACGAACCAAAAGCTTAGAGGGAAACGCTTCCCCACTACCTTAACTTGTCCATATACGCGACATCATAAAATGGCGAAGCAGCCAATAGCAGCACGGATCTCACACACAGAGCACCCGGGAGCACTACTACATAGTCGTGCTGACATATATTCAATTATTGGGCTGCTGGAACGCTTAACCAGCAGGCCGATTATTGAAATTTTTTATTTGTCCGGCAGACACAGATGACATAGGTTAAACGTCCTAATGTGATTGGTCTGCTATGTCTTATCTCTACTCTGTTGTACACAGAATTGACAGCATGCTAGCAGGAACTTGAAAGGTGCTTTTAGCTTCTTGACAATTCTACCCAACATAGGCACGACAAAGCAGCGATAAGACGTAGCCGACCGATCCCATTGCGCCATTTAACATACATCATCTAAGTCCACCAGACAAACATACAATTATTATTTATAATAATCAGCCTGCTGTAGCTTAGTAGACTTAGTGCGATATTGCATGCTATTCTAATCAGCGGGGCGATTATTGAAATGATATCGACTGTATGTCAGCGCTTTGTCGAGTCGCGCCATCGACTAAGCCATTGCTTAGTCGATGGCGCGACACGACAAAGCGCTGACATACAGTCGATATCATTTCAATAATCGCCCCGCTGGGTGGTTTGCTTAGGTTAGGGGCGCAATGAGGGAAAAGATAGGTGGGTCACCAAATCTGATGTTGCACTTAGGGGTCAGATATGAATCAACTATGAATATTTATACGAAATTTGAGGGACTACTGTGCGCGTAAATACACAGGAACATGTGAAAAAACAGTATGAACGGAAGAAACGAGCACATGGTCCGGTACTTACATCTTCATGGTTCCCTTGGGACCCAGGTTGGTTTTCATCACATCTTGAATACCTTTGGCAGCGGAAATATTCACCGCTAAGGCTTGCGCAGCCCGGGCAAATTCAGCTTTTGGATTCAATAAACTAATCGCTGCCATTATTACGAATTGAAGGATATTATTGAGACAAATAAATAGGTTTCAATCACGAACTGGTAGATGATAAACAATGCTTTCAGTGAAGTGCTTTTCACTGCTTTTCGTGTTTCAGCAGAAGAACAACAGAGTGCAGCATGCCTCACGCATGCGCAAATCGCCTGAGCGATTCCAACGGCGCGAATTTTAAATTGACGGACTTCAGGTCTTCGCCAGAGTTGTAAAGTTCTTAAGTATTTAAAATTGCTATCATTGTGTGTGGTAGCTTATTTCTGAAAAACTAAGGCCCAAGAAACCCTACGGAGGGTGCGATAAGCTCCTAAGAAAAAATTGCGGCTTTATTTACCTGGTTAACCTTTTCACCGACCACAAAAACCATTGTGATCGTTGAGAGCGGCACCCTAAGCACATTTTGCTATCAACAAAATGAACACCTATATGAAGATAGTGAACGAAAAACAGCACAAATTTTTATTAATAATGATACCAAATTTGTTAAGCTATATAATTATTGACCAGGAGCAATTCTAAAATAGGTACTTCTAACATTAATAATGTAACTCCAAACTCTTTATTCCCCCCCTCCCCCAAAAATATGGAATTTTTGAAAGTTGACTGGTTATGTGATGAAATGATGACTTCTCTTCGCTTCACTTCTCCTTCTGAGGCAGCTGAGGAAGTTTAAGTCAAAGAAATAGGAGGAGGGTTCTTAAAAATAAAAGTTTTTATTTTCATTGGAACATAAATGGTAAAATAGTACAAGAAAAACAATTTTGATAAATTCAACAACATTCACAAAAATAATCTCTACCGAAAGAATATGAAAGGATTTGATTGGTTGTTTAGAATTTAAAATTTCATGACTCAAATGAATGAGAAGCAAGCTTGGTTTGATTATGTTGAACATTACAAATTACGAGCTGCGGAACTTAAAAAATTGATGAATTCTAATTTTGCACAAAGATTGAATTCTTCTCAACTTCTTACTTCTCTCATCGGAAGAATGTCTTTTCTTATTGTGAAGTATTTTAAGATTTTGTACACTAGAAAAAAGATGCCATGAAAAAAAAAAAAAAATTCATCTACATTCTTGGCTGATTTTGGTGCCAGCAAGAGATGGGGTCCATTCAACCACATTTCTGGTTGGTGTAATGACCCTCCTGGCTAGCGCCAAAATCAGTCAGGAATATGGTTGAAATTATCATCGGCTTTTCCCTGTAGAGGCGGATTAGTTTCCTGCACATACTGCTCACTTTCTTCATTCAGCAGTGTAGCATTTGGGAGGATTGCTTCAAGATCATTCACTAGTAATGTAGCCTCAAGATTAAAATGTTCATTTTCCTCTAAGTTTCTCTCACTTATTAGGAAAATGTCTTTTGACCATTTTACTGAATAGACAGTGTTTAACAGGAAGGAATCAATTCCATCTCACAAATGTGCAACTTTTTCTTTTTTCAACACCACAAAAAAAATAACCATACATTTGAGAGCTTGCTACGCCCCTTAAAATGAGTTAGGAGATATTCAATTTTGAATTTATCCTTCTACCTTTGTTCTCTTTTTTCACGCATCTCTGTCTTCCTCCAAACATCGCTTGGTATAATGGAAATTAAGTGATTGTAAAAAAACTGCTGGTCCCTTGATATTTTGTTTTTAGTGCAATGCTAAGGACAGTAAGACTGAATTTTTGGCAAATTACTCCCCACTCTATTAAAATAATCTGTTGAGATTTTTTGGAGGAAATGTTGCTCTTCTGTAAGTAAAAAAATAAAGCAGGACAGATTTTAATATGGTACAACCAATATATTGTTGGCTTGAGTTTTCTTTCTTCCTTTTTTTTTAGGTTTGTTCGGCATCTATTCATTTTTTTTTTTATTACAAAACTGACCAAAATATCTCATTCAAGAAAAAAGGTTGGTTAGTTTTGTTTAAAAAAAATTAAAGGATAAGGGCAATTTGCAAGGTCACAATCGGAGATACACATTTTTCAACTGTAGCCATCAATATGGGATTTTGTATTCTCATTATTGATATAGAAGATCAAGTTCTCTGTCAATTACAAGAGTTGTTTTTAAGATAGAGGACGGATTTGATCTGTCCCTACAATCTGTTGTACCTTATCAAATTAATGAGCACATATTTCAAAAGGAGCAGTCTTTTTTCAACTCCAACTTCTAGTTTTTTCTTCTTCTTATTTAAAAAAAGAAAAAGAAAACCGAAAAAAGATATTTTGTGCCCTCTCCTTCATTCCTTGAAAATTTGAAGACAGAAGTATGAAATCCATTAGAATACAGGAAGAAAATTGGAGAAAAGGGCATTTTCAGCAAACTGTCATCCAAGATATTGAGTCAAGTTCAGTATATCAACTAGAGAAGGAAGATACCAAATATTGAAGAAAATAGTAAATTAATTTGATTTCAAACTAGGAGCCTAGTGAATTTGCTCATTAATCATTAACCATGGCAGTTATTTTCTACACACCAAATTAAAAATTCATAAAGAAACAGTAAATTTTCAGCTTGAATAGATATTCACCTTCACAGAAAAAATCCACTGTTAAAGTTAAATTAAGATACCTTTTTTCTTGTAAAGCAGCTAACAAAAAAAACTTAATGCAGCAAAACAATACACGAATCTTATATTTCTTTGTGAGTAGATAAAAGCTATTAAAACGCATTAACATTTAAACGTAACATAACATGTAAAGTACATCATTAAAAAAAAGGCTTGGCACCTTTGGCTCTTACTCTTACTTAGGTAACTGATTTTTCTGAGTTGGATAGATGCTTCTCATTTTTGAAAATTTGAATCTCATCCAATAATTCCAAAGAGAAAATTACCTCACTGAACCACCAAACGCACTAAGGACTTAGAAATAATAACTATAATATATTTAATGATTTTAACAACAACATCTCTTACAATTCTTTTTAAAATACTGGAATAACAAGTGGGATTTTATGAGATTATTATAGACTGTGTTTTTGGTGTTTTTGCTTTGCTCTTCAATGATCAAGATTTTCTCTTTATTTTTGGTAGGAGATACTAACAGAACTTCTCATCTAGATTAGGTAAGAAAAAAGTAATCACAAACTATTCACTTGGTTTCAACTTACTAGACTTTAATGACATAAATAACTTGCTTGGAAAACAAAAGTGTGATTCCAGGGCATTAAAAGAACCAAAAAAATTGTTTTTATATACATACTGAAATGAAATTGAAGGCACAAGTTAAAAGATGCGAGCTTATATTTAGGTAGTTTCAAATGGAAATAGTACCCTGACAAAAATTATGCTTAACTGTTTTGTTCTTTACATTTCTTCATACTAATAGTCTTTTGTTCTTCTTTGTATTCTTTAAATAATACATATTTCAGGATTCACTTCATCTTCATGCATTTACTTTGTATAAACACCAAATCTGTGCATTGAAATGAGTCAAAATTATCAAGAACAAAATAAGATGAGCGATCAAATTGTTATTGAGGTAAATGTCTACCTGCTTGGAGCTGAAACGCTTAAAATCAAGTTTTTGGTACCATTGTATACAGCAGTGTCTTGCTAGTGCTGTGGCACAAAAGAAAAACCCCACAAAAATGCTAAACGAAATTTCAGTAATGGGGTTTTGAAGTATGATGTTCCAAGCAACACAGTTAGAGGTAAAAAGTCAATCTGCCATTGTACAATTTTCAGCTAAGAATAATACTTTGTGGTCTCTTGTAGAACAAACCGTGAACTAATTTGCTTACAATTTTTTGGGGAAACAAGAAAGGCCTTTCAGCTAGTAGATCTAATCAACCAAACTTGTCCAAAAAAAAAAAGTTTCCTTAAAAATTTGCAAATACACTAGGACTCTTTTCCTCAGAGACAGATAAAAACAAACATGCAGGTTACTACGGAGGTAGGAGTGTTATTGAAAGTTTTAAGAAAGTGATTGCGCCAATACCTCAGTTTTTACAGTAATTCCATTTTCATCTTCCCATTTATTTCACTATATTTCTTTGTCTAAATAACATTTTTTTATGTGTTTATATGAGGACTTATATGTAACAATAGCGGATGTCGAGTTTTCACATTGTGAGAAAATCACGTTTGAAGTTTTTGAAGCTTTGCACTTTTCCGCCCGTAGAACCGAGAGGATTCGTATAAAGTTTTTCACGAAGAGCGACTCTTCCGGTAAAAGACACACGTTTTATGATCTATGTAAGTGAAAAATTGAAGGTGTAACAGCGATTTGAAAAAAATGTGAAATCCGCTATTTTTACTGAAAACACTTTTTCATGCATGAAACAAAGTCTTCAGGAAAGGTAAGGCTGGCGAAACGATTGAAATGAACCAAAAGTAAGTCAATGCTGAGTCATTTAACAAAATTGAACAAGAAACTAACGTTTGTAACTTTTACACAAAACAAGGCAAGAAATTCTAAATCAGTTAAAATCGTCGTCAACAATTCTGGCGAGGACAGTACTGATACGTATAATTTGAGTGTCAGATACAGCCATGGACGATGGGCGGGGCAGGTTAACGCAAGTGGGTTCAATCCCCATAGTGTCCTGCGCGCGGGCCGGGGAAAAACAGATTCACACATCCGCTGTTTTTACAAACAAACATGGTTTTCAGATCATATCTCGCCGAAAATTTCGCTGAAGTCTGGAGACTTAGAGCACATGCATTCTTAGAGGCTCTAGATTTCGAAAAAAAAAAGCGTTTGCCATAAAAAATGGGCGGATGTCAGCGACCGCTATGTTACATATATGTCCTCATATGTTCCTATGAGAGGCTAATGATCTCTAGTGGTATGCATCTCTGAAATACTCATTCTTATTTACTAGAAAAGCAAAGATCGGTACTTCAAAATCCATATACAAAAACACGAAAAGAATGAAAAAAAAAAAATGACAGATTACGGCCACTCACAAGTGCTTTCCGTCCTTTTCGACAACATGTTGGGCTTTCTCAAGTAATGCAATGAATCAAGTAAAATCTGAAATCAGGTATTCTGATTTTCAATAAGTATTGCAAACTTTTCCACCATACCTTACTCTTAAGAGGGAAAACTAGTTTACATTTCTTCAAAACTTCTTGAATTTTCCTTGGATGCTTGAAAAGTGCTCTGAAAATTTCAAATGACAAACTTGATTCGTGTTTCATCAAAGATATAAAGTTGGAGCGGAAATGTTATGATATATGATTTTAAAGTTTACGTGCAAAATTACTGCTGTTGCTCCCATCTTTTTATTTCTCGCCTTCTCAGATGTTACAGTAAAGGGGTGTGTTTTTCATTTAGTCAACATTCTTAATCCGTAAAAACACTGACAGTTTTTTTGACAAAGTATGGAACATTATTAAAAGGCAATGTACAAAAATAAGCTAGACAAGTACAAAATTGATTCTTTTCACACATAGCCACAGTTGATGTTTAATAAGTTTAATGCTTAGGGCTACATTTGATAAAAGCTAACTAAATTGAAGACTAGCAGTATATGAGTCTTCAAAGCGTTTTAAAAAGTCCTACAATAGACTTCAACAGCTGTGGACCTCCTTTATAGGTACTGAAGAAGAAAGTTACCTCACATGTCATAGAAAAGGGCAATGGACTAATGAAGAATTATGAGAGATGATGGAAAGAGATGGGGCGGGTGAACAATTATTTAGGGGCCACTCATAAAATAGATGACGCTTTAACGGCTTCAATTTTCCTGCCTACTGATCAGTTGTGTTTAACTTATTATAATTCTGTAAGTGAGGTTAATGGAGAGCCAAAAACTCTTTAAGAAGCCCTTTCTGGCGACGATAGTTTTAAATGGAAAATAGCTGTAAAAGAAGATTCTGTATGATTCTTTCTTGAGAGACCAAGCATGGACTCTTGCCAATCGTCCCTCAGATAGGAAACCTATTAAATGGAAATGGGCAAATTGGTGCAAATTATTGTCCATTAAAAAGCTTATATTCTTAGACTCTTTGAAAGTGTCCACATGTCGGAGAGAAAATCAATACCTGCACCTTTGATGTCTCTTTAAAATGATAGTAAAAAATCTGAGGAGCAAGACAAGGATAAATCACCGACTGAAATTGTGGACCTGACCAATATACCGTATGAAAGCTTTATTGGAGCACTAATGTGCTTAGTTGCAGGTTGATATAGCTTATAAAGTCAGCTTCCTTGGTCAGTTTGATAGCTGCCCTCAGCCAATTCACTGGTAAGATGCAAAACTTACATTGCGCTATTTGAAAGGGACTTAAGAGCTCAGTCTTGTCTTCAAGAAAACAGATATGCACATTACAGCCTATGCTGATGATACACTGGATATTTGTTCAAATTTGCTAATGCTTCAATCTCATGGTGCAACAAAAAACAGTTGACAGTTGCCCTATCGCCAACTGAAGCAGAATATACGAGTATAGTTGAAGCTTTAAAAGAAGCCGTATTATTTTACAATTTACATCATGAAGTGTTCAAGGTTAAAAGAAGTATTAATATTTCAACTTTGAATGATAATCAAAGTGCCCGAAAATTGGCATCAAATACAGCTGTTCATAATAGAGCCAAACACATTGATATACGTCTTCATTTCATTTGTGAAGCCACCAATAATGATGTCATAATGCATGAATACTCATCAACTGATCTTACGACTGCAGATGTTTTAACTAAAATTTTAAACAAAAAAAGCATGACTTTTGCGGTGAAAACATACTGCAACCAAGAAAAATTTTGTAGGCCCCTACAAGGAGCTCTTTCCTTTGTTTCATCCTCTCTTTAATCATTTGTTTATCACACATTATTGGATTAAGGAGGTGTATTGTAGGTAGTAATCCTACTGCCCAGTCTGCAATCTTTCCGTGTGACATCTGTGGTGTCCAAGCGCACTGGCACTTCTGTACTTACTCACTCTCTGAGTTGTCCATCTTCATTAGGTAGTTTGTGTCTTTTTAGTGTCAAGTTTACCTGAGTAAATATGTCTGTATTTCCTCTTTCGTCATCATTTAGTCCTTTTCTAACACATCAAAGTTACTTTTCTCCTAAAGATACGTGAGTAACAATAAAAGAAAAATACTTGACGGACATCTTGACTAACAAGAGAAAACTACCACTTATCGACTAAAACTGCAAATGATTCGTTCGAAAGAACACAAATTAAATTATTCTGTGGGCATTTCACACAGCTTGAAAACTTCAAAAAAGTCCTTGGCCTAGGGCGGTAACTTGGAAAAATTATACCATTTAATAAACTTAATAAATGATTAAATATATAAAATTACATTTAACATTTTGATCAAAATAATAAGAAATAACAACAAAATAAGGTTAGGATAGAGAAAGGGAATTTCATAGAATTGTCGGTGGTTGACAATAATACACATACTACCTTTCTAATTATTGTTTCACAGATGGGTATGTGGAACAATTTAAACCACAAATATACTTTAATTCCATGTTTTGCAAGCTTAAAAAAACAGGTGAGCTATACCTTGCAAGTATGTATAGCTAGGTGTAATACAGTGGAATTGAGAATGATCACACAGAAAATCCAACAATTTCCATTATATTAATTTAGTTAAAGGCAGAGGATGTAAAATCCATTGTTCTAACCTTCTTCGGCAAAATAGCGTTGTCAAATCATTTCATGGCGTCTTCGGGTTTTCCTGCGCCATGGCTTTAATTGCTATAACTTCTTGCCTGCAAAATAAAAAATTATGCAATTTAACAAATAAGTAGCAGTTAAATAAAAAATTCGCAAATTCATAATTTCGCTACACAAGACGGTTGTCAGAAAAACGAGGTCAGCTCATGACGTGCTCAAAATTTAAAACACCAAGGCAGTCTTTTTCAATAAAAAAAAAGAAGAAAGTTTCATTGAAAACTTCGCCTGCAGCCTCTGCTTGAGCACTCTTGCATGTCCTGCAACTTCTACAAGGTCCTATTCCTGTCGATAGTTACAAGTGTTTGCAAAACTCACTCAAGTTGCTGGAATACACAAATTCCTTTAAAATAAAACTAACAGTGCAATCAGTGGCAAGCCATCATAAGAAAGGCAAGCTTTGCTTGCTCTGAGGTTTCAAAAGAAAGAAGGAAATTACACCCATGAAATTTATTTAATTTTGGCCGAGTATAATTGACAAAAGGTGAAACGTGAGTAAACTGTGGTAAAAACAGAAGGGAAGGAAACGGAAATTCGCGAGAAACCACAAAAGAAAAAACAAAGCCAAGATGAAGGTGGCGTAGAGCGCTGCACGGCCAGAACAAAGCCCAATCCCTGTTTGGAGAATTGTTTTTTGTGGGCTGAAAAAAACGCCTGAACTCAAACGAGAAAAATCAAGTTGGAAGGAAAATGCCGTGTGCACAAAGTCTGAACGATCGATGCTCGATTGCAGCTCGCTTCCCTCGACCCTTGTTTCCATTGTGTTGCTGTTGCCTTCCATGAGCTCTATCGTTTCCTCTTTCCATCAATGTTGAGATTACTCCTTTCTGAGCTGGTGCCCTCCAATTCTACAACTTGGATCTACTTGGTGGTGAATGAGCAAGTCTCAATTGTATTTCAAACACAGAGAGGTGGTTCTTTTTGAAGCTAATATAAGTAATTAATACAGTGGACTCTCGATAATTCGAAAACCTCGTTGATTCGAAGGAAAGTCTATATCCCTTGAAAATCTCTTGATAATTCGAAGAAAATCAATGTATTTTTCTCCCCTCGCTAATTCGAAATTCTAAAGCTGGTGCGGCCCTCTACAATTCAAATTTGCGACGAAAATTCTCTCTGCAATTCGAAGTGTGGAAAGTAAATATGGTCCTCCCTCTATAATTCGAAATAAGACGGCGCATTCCCTCTACAATTTGAAGTAAACTGAAGACTACTTCCAAAAATAAAACTCTAGTATTTTAGGTTACTCTTGTGTGAGTAGAGTAATTAATAAAAATTAATACTTTTAAAATTAAATATAAATAATGAATAATTAATAATAACTTGGAGTAAGTTTTACTTCCGAAAAGAAATAAACTAATATTTTTGGTTCCTTTTGGCATAAATCCGTCCGTTTGTCCCTCTATATTCGAACCTCTTTAATTCGAAATTTCTCCACATAGAAGCTCTTTAATTCGAACTCTCTTTATTTCGAAACCTCGCTAATTCGAAGAAAAAGCCGTTTTCCTTCAATTTCGAATTATTGAGAGTTCACTGTAAAAAGCATTAAGCTCTTGGACTGGGACTACGAGTGCCTTGAATAAGTAGAAAACTGGGAGGTAAGAGAAAGCAGCTGATCCTCTGATGTTTGAAAACAAGATAAAAGGGAACAAAATGGATGAAAAAAATAGGAATGAGAGCGAGGGGTAACACTTTATTTTTTCAAGCCGTTCTATTGAATTCTATTCCTGAAATGGAGAAAAAAGAGATAACAGTGTATCCAAGCTTTAAAAATGCTTCTGCAGAGTCCCCTCTGAGAAGAGGGAGAGGGTTCACGCCACATCCCCCCCCCCCCCTCATGGCATTTGCTACAGCTTGCCCTATCACCAAACCCACCGCAACGAGCAGCTAAATGGTGATTTAATTTTTAGAAATTTTATCAAATGTTAACTTGATAAAAGACTTACCAAAAGGAATCGGTGGAGGAGTTGGGCACTGAAAATCAGAGGAGGTGCTTTGCGGAGAGGCAAAAAGAGTCTGCAAAGAATGCATACTGGAGGACAGGCGGCTCACATTTGGAGACGTCATTTTGCTACAGTGCCGAATATTGAGGTTTTGTAAACTGTTACAGTGATCAATGATTGATTCTATACTCCTGTCTGTTAGCTGCTTGCAACCCTGAATAATAAGAGATTCGTACTTCAAAGTCAAGAAAGTAATTGAAGAAAGTAGTCAAACAATCCACATGAATCATCAATTTTTTTTTTATCATCCAGCTGATTGAATGATTCTTGAATATGTTTCAAAAGCTACAAAGAAAAATCCATGATATCTATTTTAATACATAAAATTCATGTCAGATTAGTTGGAAGTGGTTTACTTACGACTGTCACGTACAAACCATTTTACATTTGTCTAGAGCGCTATTTCAGGTTATTGCAGGGCTGGGCAAGAAAGTGAAGGGTTTTTTTGCTTAGCTCCTCATGTTGGAAACGGCAGACGCAGTCTTCCAAATTCTCTCCGACGATTTTCCTGTCTCTTTATTCCTTCCCTGTCATTAAGCGGTTTTCCCCAGCCCAATTACAAAAGGCTGGGCTGGGCAAATACCGTCCCCCTCAAATGGAGCCCCTAATATATTTGATGGAGGTAGTGCCACCCTTGGTCAATCTTTTATTACTATTTAACCGCGGGGGTACAGCCGCTTAGGAACAGAAAATGAACAACCAAATTTCTGAGCCTAGTTCTCATACATTCATGGCTAGGCTATGGAAAAGCATACCTGAAAAATCTCGATTTTTCAAAATATCAAAAAAATGAATATTTCCTTCACTCTGACATTACTGAGTTACCAATAATTTGATGTTTTAGATTGGCTTTTTCTATTTTCTTGACCATGTCATGAAAACCTAAAGCATCTTCTAAACATTACTACATATTTCATGGCTACCTCAAAATCGATAGTATGGGAGTTATGCTTTAGGGGTTTAGTCTTCAACCGGTAAGCAGAACAGGTTTACAACAAAACCTGAAAGACATTTCACTCCATACAAAATTGCTTGGATTTTTCGCATTGAAAAAAAAACCTGATCAGCATTTTGGAGAGAGATTTTGAATGAAAATAATTCATAACACAAAATGCATAGTATAATAATTACGTTTCCATGACATTGAGCCACTAAACAAGATCTGAACTAGAGATAAACGTCACATATTTCCTATTCATAATCTTGCATAGAAAATAATTCACACAATGGAAAGTTTGATAGTCAATTTCTAAACAAGGTAATAGCAAGTATTTCGACGGTGTAAGTCGGCAATCACATAACTCGGTTTGCGACGTCGCAGACTTCCTGTCATACTTTATTTTTGAAATGGAAAACTACTCAACGGCAATTTTTTAAAACTGTCATGATTTTTCTTCTCAATGCGAAGAAAATTCTGCAAAAACTTCAAGAAATAATGTCGATTTGTTCTCCTTAAAAAAAAAATGATGTAGAGGCGGAGATTTTCAGACACCGCAAACGAGTTATGTGATTGCCGACTTTCACCGTCGATTTACAACATAGATCAAATGGAAGTTATATTATACAAATGTCATTTGTAACTTTGCCATAGAACCATGTTAGCTGTGAAAATTCATATCTTGTTTAGGAGTTGATTTCCAAACTTTCCGTTGAGCAATTCCTATTTATTGTAAAGTTTTGAAGAGAAAATATGCTGCTCAGTGTTTTAGTACATGTCTTATCTAGAGGCCCATGATAGTAGGAAATTTAAAGCTTTCAAGGTTACAATCTTCTAGAGGTAATTTTCTTTCTTGAATTAAATTTTTAATTACTATTGATTCTCTTCTATTTCATTAGCTTTTCTTTTCATTTCATTATGATGATCTTTCTAACCGACATTCAAACGCAATCATGTCCTCTAGTTACTCACTTTTACTTCAATCCTTGTAAAAGAAAGTTAAAACATCTACCAGTCTGTACAATGCTTTTGAAAATTACTCACAATCAGTGGTTTTGAAAATGGAAATTCATAAAAAACTACATGACACAATCTTAATAAAAATGTATACAAAATAAAAAGTGTTTCTGAAATCATACAAGCTTCTCCAGACCAACCTCTAAATTGAGAGTTTTTAATCTTCGTAATGATTTTGAAAGTAAGACCACTCCTTCATCAGTCAAGTTAAAGCATTCACAAAGAGTTATGGCTTCCAAACTTGGATTATGCAAGCCAACAAATTTGAGACCATGGTGAGTGATCTGAAATTAAGAAAGAGAAACATTTTCTTTTCAAAGAAAAAAATGCAGGATGACTTTTCTATTCCGGTCTGATCAAGAACTTAAAAAAAAAAAATTGGGTTCATAAGAAAGACTGACGTGTGGCCAGTAAATAAGGATTCCTCTGCTTAGAATTCAACCTTTTTCAGGAATCCATTACGTTTCTTTCGTTTTGCCAAGCTGCAGAACTTACTAATGTTTAGGTGAAAAATTCCATTTCTCAGCTGACCTGATGGTGCTGCTTTTATTAATGAATAGAATTGAAGCCTGCATTCCTTATTTAGTTTAAGGTGATTCATCCGCGATTCTTTGCACGGTAAAACTGGTGTATGATATATTGCATCAATTGAGTAAAAATCTTGGTAAATTTTGACTTTTTAGCCAAAACTTGGACAATAGCCCCTGTGTATGAACCTAATGAATCATTCCCGACCAAAAAGCTGCAAAATTCAGAGAGATAAAAGTAGAACTCTTCTGGGGAAAAAACATTGCATTCGATACAAAAGTCGACAACTGTATCAAATGCAACATTATTCTCCAAAACAAACCCTGCTTTTTCTCGATATTTTGCAATTTTGAATAAACTTTTGGAACTTTTGTTGAAAAACTTTTAAAAAACTTTTTGTTGAATAAACTCCCGCGCAGGCGCAGGGGCTATCATTCTCCTACTGATGCTGTAAATCTGAAACTGAGATGACTATTGAGCCGATCTTGGTCTCATTTTACAGCTTACATTATTCCTAATTCCAAAACAGGACATTTTATTTACTAAAAAAAGTGACAAAATTACAAGGATTTGAAAATAGGTGGTACAGCTGCTGCTTAAAGGTTTTTAATTATAATTAATTCCTACCAAACAGTATAATCATCAACTTTTAATTATCATTTCCCTTAAGTTGTCAGCCTGCTACTGGCAGTACGTATCATCACGACCAATATATTTTTGCATCCTTTCCTGTCATTTCTTTAATACCGTCTTCTGCACTTATTCCTTTGAAATCTTTTTGAAAACATTATTGACTGCTGCCTATCTTTTATCCAAAATGTTGGATCTACGGCCACAAAATGCTTTCAAGAGTGTCTTTGAAGGCTAAAAATCAGTAAGCATGTTTACTTTGTTCAAAAAACAATTAAAGACGCACAAATCTACACAGCAACTATGCAAACGGCGAGGGCGCCATTTTGTAGTGGTCTACCCAGGCGGAAATTTTCATCACTGCTCTTGGTCGGTTCTCTTTGCCTTCAATACTATAGTACCTACATCAATGGGACAGCACCTAAAAATTTTTGCCTGCATTGCGACAGTGTTTACATGTACTTTCTTCCCAGAAATTTTACTGGATACTTTTCAAGGCTTTTAACACTTGAAAAAACAAAGACCCTTGAAATAATTTTAAACATACCTGTTGACATTTGCTTAAATCTAAAATTTGCAGCTCTGGAAACTTGAAGGCATATTCAAGGCTTACATCAGTAATTTTGTTACAACCATTCAGATTCAACTCCCGTAGACCTGAAAACCAGATAAAAATATAACTATCAGAAAAAAATGAGATATTTACTAATTCTCCTAATTCTATCTGGAATTGCTTTGAGTGCCCTAATTTTTCTCAATTTAAACAAAATAATACTGAAAATCCATTAGTTTAATGGTATTCAATTGAAAAATTCAGAATCCTTTTGTCCAAAAGCAGGAAACTATACTGTTGAATGTTTCAGAAAAACATCTTTGGGTATTAGAAATAATTAACCCCCTTTTTTAACACATAATTTTTCTTTAATTTTAATAAGCGAAGTGTTAAACTGATGGGCTTTTTAATTTAGCTGCTACAATTCTCTCATCATATCAGGTTAGGTAAGAGTCCTCTGTGTGGAGCATCATTTTGCGAGCTTTCACTATCTTGTTTCTTCACCTAAATATACATTTTTCAAACTTCGCCAAATATAGAAATGAAATGGGAAAAAAATTCCCCGCATTTGTAAAGACATCCTTATGAACTCATTGAGGTAATATATTTGCCTTTTGGTTTAGTGGGGAAAAATATCAAGTGTCAGTGCTTTATAAAGAGCAATAAGTTAGTTTAAATAAGGTGAAAGGGAGAGGAAAAAATAGCTCTCTACGAACCTCTTAATCTGGCTAGAGATTTAACTTCTGATAGGTTCAGCTCACACATTTTTTGAACTGCTTTTTTACGTTTAGCATCTTTCATAATTTCCTCCTCAGCTCTACTGCCAAGTGAAATTCGTAGCGGATTTTCATCACGATGTTCCAGCTCCGGAACTCTACTTGATGTTGCGACGCTCATTCCGGTGAATCCAGCATCACTTACGTCATCACAGCCAGTGAGTTTAAGAACTCGGAGCCATATTTGATGCTGAAAAATTGCTTGCACTGATAAATCTGTTACTGCATTGAAACAATAGCTTAAATCCAAATGAACCAAATTCGGGAGACATTCTGCGAGTTTGATTATAGTCTGATCATCTACTAAACTCATTGAGGCCATTTTCAAACTTTTCAATGTTTTGTTTTGATTCTTGCATAAGCCATTTTGTACACCTTCTGATGTGACTGACTCACATTGAGAAAAATCCAGTTTCTCCAAAGATGTAAGTTTCCAAAAATTAGAAGCACCAAGATCCGTTATGGCTCGACAATTACGAACGCTGAGTTCCACTAACATCTTCAGTGAGTCACAAATACTGATAAGTGCTACGTCGGTGATCCGAGAACAACTGCTCAGGTCCAAAACTCGGAGGCTCTTTTGATGTTGTGTCAGGGCCAAAATTCCAGAGTTGCTAAGTTGATCGCAAGTGACTAGAGAGATACTTTCTAAATTGAGATTTGGTAAAGCTGCAACCTCTGTTAACGCAGTGCTGTCCACTAGGGTGCAGGTAAAATCAAGGCTCTTGATTGTCGGTGCTCTCTTGATTAAACATCTCAGCACATTACAGAATGTTAACACATTTTCTGAGGGAGCCTCCTCTTTTTCTAAGACATGACTAGAGTAAAATTTTTTGTATAAACCAGGATGAAATGATATTGGACAGACAGCTAAAGACAACATTTCAACATTTGGAGCGATGGCAATAAATCTATTGAAAAGTGCATCCGACAAATAACGATTAGTAACAATTTTAAGATTTTTTAACTTGGCCAGTCTGCCTGACAAAGCACTCAATGTTGCAGCATCATCAAATAGTCTTCCAGACATTAGCAGCTCACTGCAGCATTCTAATTCTAATGTTTCCAGATTTGGACAAGCCATCAGTATATTTACAAATTGTCTTTCAACAATATCACATCTATTGATTACTAAGGAATGAATTTCAGGACCCCTTTCTTCCCAAAAATTAGACATCTTCAGACATATTTCCAAATCTGTAAAGACGAAATGGTGATACAGTCTTGAACTGTTCCTGATGATAGTCAAAGGCGGCGCGTTGTCTTGAAGTGTGACATGGTCAAAAATGACCACTTGCCGCCAGACAAAACAAGGATCTAGAGACGCTTCTAACCACAGATGATTGACTAGTCCAGCACATTTTCGGTCAGAGTATGGTAAAAATTTCAAAATGTGAGTGATGACCTGAGAAAAAACAGAAAATATTGAAAAATGTAAAAACTTTTGTTGGTACCTAATGCTAAAAGTAGGATTTGGATAATTTACTAATGAATTAGTACGCTGTGTTCTTTGATATGCATTTGTGTTATGATGTGCAACTGAACCATCCACACATCATCGAGCATATCGACGGTGTAAGTCGGCAATCACAAAACTCGTTTGCGGTGTCTAAAAATCTCCGCCTCTATGTTATTTTTTCAAAAGAGAACAAACTGACATCATTCCATGAAGTTTTTGCTGAATTTCCTTCGCACAGAGAAGAAAAATCACGGCAGTTTTGAAGAATTGCCATTGAGTAGTTTTCCGTTTAAAAAATAAAGTATGACAGGAAGTCTGCGACGTCGCAAACCGAGTTATATGCTTGCCGACTGACACCGTCGATATGATTCGATAAATTATGTTTTAAGTTTTGTCATACATAGGTCAGGCTGGTATATCGATGGTAAAACTGGAGAAATGCGTATCTCGCATTACAGACTTCCTGTCATACTTGATCTTCTACATGGAAAACTACTGAATCATTCTTTAAAAATGTCAGTGATTTTTCTCCTCTTTATACATTTCTTTCTTTTCTGAGAAAACTTCAAGCCATATGTAATGTTGATTTGGCCTCCATTTCAAAAATAAAATATTAGGGGAGATTTGGAAATAGTACCGTGACCGAGATATGCATTTTTGCAGTTTCACCGTTGATTATGTTCTTATATATTAGTATATGAACACATAAAAAATAAGGCTTGCAAGCAACATCACTGCTAAAGTCCAAGAACGATCGATGAATGACCGAGGGTAATGTGACGCTAATTGTGCCTACAAATACCAAAGCCAACTGATAATGAAAGTCAAAAGGACTGTCAACTGTTAATTGGACGTTTTTATGCTGCGAGGAATAGGTTGTACACAAACCTAATGCACAGAGTTCCTTTTGGCATAAATACATCGACTCATCTGATGCAAGCTATGGATGCCCTCAATTTTTTTTTTTTTTTTTTTTTTTTTTTCAGATGCTCTCAATACTACTACTTACCTAGATTTCATGAGAGATGAACGGTCCTATCCCCTCTCCTCCTTAAAAAATTCCTAGCCTCGTCACATGCATGCTTCCCAAACGATACGGTCATACAAAAGTGAGGATCTCGGTGGAATAAGGGCACTTATCGGGAAATGGCGTTTCAAGATACAAGCATGAAATTTTAACTTACTGAACTGTGCTATATACTGTAAGTACCTACTTAATGATTTATACATGCGGGTTTTCCCCTATTTTTTTTTAACATTAAGATTGATGATTATGCAAAACAAAGATATATTGATCAATTTAGTTGACCCACAAAGTTCTAGACAATGGCACAAAAACTTAAGAGCTAAGTACGCAAGAATAAAATTATTCTTGCGTTTTATGATTTCTTTGACGAAATTTATCTTAAAATATTGCTTATTTAGGCAATTCTTGTCAAAATTTATTTCACTCAGGAGCTCCAAAAATTCATTCAATGACCATTCAGGAGCCTCTTGTTGCCAACTTATTCACAGCTTGAAGGATTTTTACATTTTAATTTGTGTCGAATATCTTTAGACCTCAAAGTAAGAAAATTACTGAAAAAAGTAGAAAAAGTTTTCATTCTACTAGCACTACTTACATTTTCAACTTGTCTTCGCCTTGTGCCCATGTCTCATGCTTGTCCGCTCAGCCCTCTGCATAGAGCCCGTTTCAAATGTTCAAAGTGGAGCTGTCAAAGTGGCGCTGCGTGGGGTCACATGACTCTCAAAGATTGTCTGGCCGACAATCTTTGGGGGCAATTGAGGGTCACGTGACGCCACTATGAGAGCTCTACTTAGATCGTAGAATATGGGCTCAGAAGTAAACAGATGGAGATACCATAGAACAGAAATTTCCCCTGTCTCATATGAGTATCCAATCTATCTTGAATTTTCCATGGACTTTCTTCGAAATATGAGGAAAATTTTAGGGCTTTTTTTAGGTAATGTAGCACTACCTCAAAAGTTCCCTTATCTTATTCCACCCAGGTCCTCAATATTCACTTAAATACTTATTCTCAAGCTAGCTTGTTCAAACTAAACGAAACAGTTCTTTCAACAGGACACGAGGCTAGTTTGTGCGAGAGGTGACTTCGATCCATGAAGCAACAAATCACTTCATGCTTTCAAAGACTGCTAATCAGATGGTGATCTCACTGATCTGAAACAATCATTCCATAATCTGATTGGAGTCAAGTCTCAAGAAACACTTCTACGAACTTGGAGACCTTATATTTTCTGGAAGCAGGGTTTGTGGAGACCTTTAAAATTGTTCATCCAGTAAATTATAGTAGTGTTTTTATAATATTCATAAAAAAATACAGGAAAGGCACAGTAAGTTGTTAAAAGTGAAACCTAATTAAAGATTAAAAACCTGGTAATTTCCATACCTCCACTGGCAAGGCTGGTAACTCGGGTGGTTCTAGGCACAAGTCATTGTGTGATTCCTTTGATTGTGGCACTAACTCATTATCTGGCATGATGGTGGGAATTTAGAAAAACGTCATTACTTAAAAAACATTGAAATAAGTAAATAATTCAATATTGGAACAAGCAATTTCACAGACAATTGCACAGACCCATTCTCTAATATTTTGATATTTGATATCGTTATCAGATACTTTTTGGACTGATCAGCTGATTGATATGGTAAATCACCAACGGCATCTGTGTGACATTTGCTCAAAGTAGATTTCGTTCATATTCTTACAGAGCGCGCTTCCTGTTTCTCATTCTAGTTCGCCACAACAATTAGGTTATGTTGTTGTTATTGTCTCTTGATAAGTGATAGCATGGTGATGTTCCATGAATTGGAATTTATTTCTCTAAAATTATGATGTAAATTTTATTATTTCATTTTTTTTCAATGTCACGGTAAAGTTTCCAACCATGTTTAGTCTTATTCAGAAGCTTTTCTATGTGTGTCCTCATGTCAGTGCCCAGAAATTATTACTATCATGTGAGAGGAAAAGTTTGCGTGCATCGTGTAAAAGTCTAATACATTTAAGTGGAAAATCTTACTCTTCCAAAACTAGTGATCTCGAAAATTGTAATGTTGGAACGGTAGGCCATGTTGATCATGGTAAAACTACGCTTACATCTGCTCTAACCAAATATGCATCCAAAAAAGGCCTTGCCAATTATGTGGCGTACGATCAGATTGATCAAGCTCCCGCCGAGAAAGCTAGAGGTATAACTATTAACATAGCTCATGTTGGATATCGTACTGAGAAAAGACTTTACTCTCACACGGATTGTCCAGGACATGCGGATTTTGTAAAAAATATGATTTCCGGTGCTTCACAAATGGATGGTGCCATCGTTGTAGTTTCAGCAACAGATGGTCAAATGCCTCAGACTAAAGAGCATTTATTCTTGTGCAAACAAATCGGTGTCTTAGACTTAATAGTATTTATCAATAAGGCAGATCTCGTTGACTCCGACATGTTGGAATTAGTCGAGCTCGAGATGGGAGAGCTTTTAGTTGAATTTGGTTTCAGTGATAAAACACCAATGATACGAGGGTCAGCTTTGCGGGCTCTAGAGGAGGACACCTCTGAGCTAGGGGAGCCAAGTATTCAGAAGTTACTAGATACAATGGATAATTATTTTAAAGTACCAGAAAGGAAAGTAGATGCTCCTTTTCTAATGCCGATTGATAATGCTCTCTTGGTGCCTGGCCGAGGAGCTGTTCTCATTGGTACAATTTTGCAAGGTAACATTAAGAAAAATGAACCTCTTCTCTTAGTTGGTTTTGGTGAAACTTTAAGCACAACATTCTCAGACATACAAGTTTTTAAGCAGTCTGTAAATTCCGCTGCTGCAGGAGACCACATCGGAGCTCTATGTAGAGGCATTAAAGCTAAGAATGTTAAGAAAGGCATGACTCTGTGTAAAGAAAAATCAGGTTTACCAATAACCAATGTATATCATGCTAGTTTATACTTGTTGACGGAGAAGGAAGGCGGGCGTACTAAACCTATTAAGTGTAAATTTGCCGCCAATATATTCTGTCATACTTGGAATTGTCATGCAAGGATCGACTTTCCACCTGAAAAGGAGTTTTTGATGCCCGGAGATTACGCTACTGTTCGCTTAACGTTAATGTACAATATGATCATGCCCGTGGGTACCACTTTCGCTTTTCGAGAGAGAGGTTGTACAGTCGCAACAGGGAAAATAACTAAAACTTTGGATCCAGTGCATGTCCCCAAACTGAATTTAGGAAATTTGAAGATATCTGTAGAGGCCTCAGAATTTTAAGATGATTTTCTCATGTAACCATAACTAGTATCTTTCAATGTTTACCCATGATTAACCCTGGGCAGGAGAAATGGACAATTCCATATCACTTTTTCCAAGTTTGTCTCTGTTTAATTTTTTCTTCTTATATGTTGAATTGAATGGACCACTAGACGAGGTACGAATTTCAGCATTCTGATACATGTTTCTCAACCGAAATTTCACGTAGAACACGATGCGCACAACAAAAATCACTGAAATCAACTCCTTACAAAGATATTTAATGATTCTTGATACGTGAATTCAAACCACCCGCTTATGAAAACTCAATGCTCTACATGATTCACATCGCGCGCTAAATGTTATCATGACAGTCTCTTCGATATAGAAATCTGACAACCTCAATCTTGACGCTTTGGTTCAGTTACAGCAAATTGCTTATAGTTTGAACAACACATGGTGGGAAATGAAGTCTGCTCGATTGAGAGGCTTGCTGAAACCATTGTGGTGCGCGATTTGACTCACGTAGAGCTTTGAGTTTCTTGTGAGCGGGCCTTTCAAATTCCTCGTAACCAATGTGAAATAAAAACGTTAATATCTTCGTTAGGAGTTGATTTCAGTAATTTTCGTTGCGCGAATCGTGTTCCACAAATTCTGGTTAGGAAAAATGTATTAGAATGCCTAAATTTGTACCTTGTCTAGTGATCCATTATGACACTACCATGATGAACTCCTCAGTTTGAATCATAAATTAAGCGTCGTAATATTTATTTAACCAGTTACTTGGGATGTATCATACATCTCTCCGAAAAATTTCTTAGCCATTACAGAAATCATGTGGAGCAAGTCTGAAACTAACTCCAAATCTCACCTTACTCTTCTTAAGCTGAACTTGAGTGGCCTTCGAAAAATAGGTTGATTTGTATACTTCCTACCAGCTGAGTGCGCTGTCTAGCGACTATATTCTGCGATAATCAGGTGGCCATGATTTGGTCAATTCTCAACTTCCGCCTACATCATGCGAATTAAAAATATGTTTAATTATTAACTTCATAAATTGTAATTATTGCAGCCACTATTAGAGCTGAGCATGAGAGGCATCTAAGAAGACTTGGAGTTAAAGTTAGACTTGAATAATTTATTTTGTATTTCAAAGAACTCCTTTTTGTCTCCTGTCTCACTGTACCTACATATTGTGTCCTCAAAAAGTTCATAAACCGATTCTCACGATTTCATTATGTTTAAGTCCAACATTAAGAATGTATCACTTTTTCTATGCACATAACTTGTAAAGGAAAACAGCCACCGAGCTGAGAACACAAATATGGGAAGACCCTCTCTTTTCACTCATTTCCTATTTAATGGTAATTCAGATCTTTCTTGAAGAATCTTATGTACAAGTGAAACAGTAATCTTAAAGGGTGCCAATCTCAGGTTGTGTTAGTAATATGTGATGGGATTTATTGAGATAAAAAGGAGGAGAAAATAAATTCCCTTTTTCTTTTTTACCTTTAGAGGTTGTCTTCAGAAGAATTGAATGTCAAATCTGAGCAACCTGACCATTTTGTGAACGTGTGAATACACTTGGCAGATTGTATAATTAGGTATCATTTTATGCTCCTGATAGTTTCTGCATAAAAATATGTGAAACCCCTCCTTCTTTAACAGTCTTCAAAATTCGCAGCCGAAGAGCAATAGGAAACTCTCTGAATAAGTTGATCAAATATATTAGTATTACGTATTGTCTGTGGTAACGAACATGTCCCTTTTAACTGAAGTAACTTGGCAAACTGTGAACTGTCAGCTCAATGAACTAATTTTATCGCAGTTGAAACTGGTTCAACAAAATAAAAAATGAGATGACTTGAATTGACAGTATTTCAGTTTGTCTGGCCTTCAGCGGGAGTTGGACAAAGCGTTAGGCATTATCTCGATGCTTGTGACTCTTAAGCTGTAACAAATGATAATACATGAGGATATGAAGGAGGACTATGAGCTTATTAGTACAGACTTGATGAGTTTTACAAGAATTGACAAAATTAATTTACTATCACTGAAGACATTTTGAAAATACCATGTAAAATGTAATCCTAACTGAAATGATCTAAATTGTTGAGGCAATATTTATTTTTGTCACTTGTGTTATTACATTTTTTTGAAAAATAAATTTGAAAAATTAATTTATAAGTTGGTGGGTTCATTGTCCCTTCATCCCTTCTTTCTGACCGAGTTTTTAATGAATGAATTATAATCATTCTCATTTTCAGTGATAGTTAACAACATGAAAATGTAACTATACGACATGTCATAAAGAATTAAAAAGATAAATTTGTGTTTGGCTTTGGGGTCATTCAAAATTTTGGCCACAATATTGCAAAAAAAGGACACGGTTTATAGTTTTACAATGATGTATTAATTATAATTTTTACAAAAGGAAAATGACCAATGAGTTTAAAACAAGTAAATAAATAAGTAGTAGAAATAAATTAGAGCAAAAAAATCAATGACGATGGCAAACAATAATAATTCTTAAGTTAGTCCTAGATACAGATTTATGGTCAAATTGGCAAGACCTCGATGAAAAAGTGAATAATAAATGCCAAAGACAAATTAAATAGGCAATGAACCGAAATTTTTTGATCCTAAAAAACACAAAACATTAAGAAGGACAATTCGTTTATTCTAGGGAGAAGATCCTTAAGTTGGGGAGGGAGGGGGGAAAAGTAGAATTATGTAAAAGTATTAAAATAAAGAAAATCACAACCAGAATGATGTACCTAGTCATAAAGTGTCTTTTGATGGAGGAAGTTTAACATTTTTCATCACTTGGGACTGGAAAAACTCGTTACAGAAGCTGTACTGCTAGATAAAACCTTTCATTTCCTATAAATACCTTTGAGTCAAAATATTCTTGAATATTTTCAGAGCAGCCTTTTTTTAAATTTGAAAATTTTCTGTGTTACGAACAATCTGAAAGACTGAGAAATTCTTGATCTATGGTCGCATTATAGCTGAAACTTATCTTAAGCAAGGATACTTAAGAGATGCCTCAGACATGAAAGAAAAAATGACTGAGCCTTGAGAGGGAGCTCTGAAGTATTTGAGAGCCAGACAATATTCCTATGCTATCCTTAGAGCTATGTACGTTTTCAGCAGGAGATTGTGTTAGAAGTTTTTAAATGGAAAAATAGCTAAAATTCAACAGTCATGAGGTGCAAAAGCGAGTGCAAAGATTAACAATCTGATTTCTTGGAACTCGGACTCCTGAGAAATCATGGGCTAGACACCCTGTTGTGTCCCCATGAGCAGTCCTGTCCTTTCAAGAAAGTTATGAAACATTTGAATTCTTCGAGAAATCCTTCAACAGGGCAACAGGGGCATGAGCCCAATGTCCTGTTCCAGAATAGTTGGAGAATTTTATCCAAATACTTGTAACCAGGGAGACCAATAGGTCCAAGAAGTTCAGAAAACTTCATTCCTTGATTTACAGGTAACTGGAAAAAAGAGAAACAAAACTTTTGCAAATAAAACCTGCAAAGGTCATAACGACATTTCTGTACCTTTTCGGAAATTTTTTTGTAAGGAAAGAAAACAAAAAGAAAGAATTTCCCGTGAATTTACCCCAAATTTACCGTTTGGCAGCAGGAAAAATCGACGGAAACCGGTATCAGCAGGTTTTATAGTATTCATCAGTTTTTGCTTCACATGAGTGAAATTTAGGTTAGTTTAACTTTGGAATTTACGAATCATTTTACAGGCTTTCACCGCAGAGGCTTTGAGTTTATTCAACTAATTGAAGTAATTCTTTGAGAATTTGCTCAAGAAAAAAAGACAGGCAGCAAATGCGTCAGACAACAATGAAAAAAATAGCATCAAAATTGATAAATTCCAATTGAGCCCAGTGCCTCAAAAAATCTGCCCTATCTTAGGACAAGCTATGGAGCAATCACAATTGGAGAAATTATTGTACTTACTCAAACACTATAAAAAATTACGGATATTATACATCCCTCGATCTACAAAATTGCACAGAAAAATGATGAGATAAAATGATAATGATATATGTATAAAAAAAAATACAGCCTTATTAAAAACTTAAACTATAGTTCATCTATTCAAATAGCTTACATAAAATAAATACTGATTCGGAATTATTAGCTAATAATAAAACTTGTACTGGGTGAAATATTATGGATTCACACTCAATTATTGTTGACGGAGTCTGTTTATTATTCTATGAGAAAGTCACAGGAATTGAGACAAAATTGAGCCATTACTTAAAGTTTCAATGTCAATGGTATATTGTCATTCAAAAAATTCATAGATCTTACCTGAAGAATGGAATTTTATGAAGAGACAAATTTAAATCATTCTTCTCAGACTTTAAAAGCATGAGTAGTCTTAAAATCTTAGTGGAACCATTAGTTATATTTGATTATTTCATGTTAAAAACAAATTTGTAAAGACTAAAGCAGTCTAGAAATGCGTAAGTAAATTTGTTCAATTGTTAATTTACAATAATAATAAAAAAAGCATGAGTGCTCACACTGAAAAAATAAAGATAATTTGATGAGGAAAGTCACTGAACTTCTCTCACATTTCACCGAGCTTGCAAACTTCATAATTTGAATGGGAGTGATAATTATTTAACATTTGTTTTAACAATTGACTGAACCAATAGTTTGAAATTTATAGGAAATTCAGTAAAATAGCACTATTTGAACTAAAGTTTTTAAATAAAATTTACAACGATCTTCGAATAAAAATCTTACATTATTAATCTCAGAAGGAATCAGTGAAAAGAAATACTTGATCTCAAATTATAATGCAATACCTTCTGTCACACAAAAAAAAATGAATTGAGAAAAATTGCACAATTTCTTTACGAAAAGCTAGATAGAAATTCATACTACAAATCTGAATCTTGGTTTTATAACTCAATCAGTAAGTTTTCGATGTAACTCAAATTTAAACACAGCATTCTGACAGTGTAAAAATTTAAAAACAATTGTTAAGGGCAATAAAAATTCTAAAACATAATTGTAAAACGTGTTAAGCATGAAACTGACGTACCATTATCTGGAACTGATTAACTGCATGAATAAAATTTTTAACACTCACTCAATTTGAGTTGACTGTTAAAGCCATGCATTCTGAACGACACATCTAGATTTTCTATAAAAACACTTAATCAAATTCTTGCACCATATTGATCATTTGGGTAAAAAGAGAGAAAGGAAAGGAACCAGAACACGAATGCATGTCACAACTATTAATCTTGGGAATCCTCCAAAACTTCATCATGAGTAGATCATTAAAGTTGGATATTAGATTTAGCTTCATTAGTTATAGTCAAAGAGTGAAAAATGAATGCTTCAAATTTGCCCCCTTACACACACTTATTTACAAAAAGTTCCCGAATCGTTTATAAACCAGTTAATATTTGGCTATATTTTTAAAACAATTATAAGATTATAAAAGTAAAATAATGACTAGCAAAAACTTAATTAAAATAATTTCAATGAACAGATCAAGCGGCTTTCTTCCTTGAAAAACTTAGGGACTACGATAATCACTTTAATTGAGGCGCACAGCAATTGGACTACATTCTGCAAAATTTACTTTCTCTGGCTTGCTGTAGAAAGAACACATGTACCATTAGTTTTCCTTGGCAGATGGGTGATTTTATGGATAACTCAGAAATAGTAGTTCTTGATTGCAAAATGTAGTCCAATTTCACCATAATATTAAAGTCATTGGAGAGAAACCTCACAGCATAACAAAGAAGTGATTAAACCAAGATTAACAAAAACACAACAAGTCAAATTTCGGAAAAAAATGAGGTCAGCATTGTTTAAAATTTAACTAACCATACATCATCTCCTGTCAAAGATTCAAAATTACAAAAAATACTTTCATCGTGAAAATAGTCGTTATACTTTGTCTTGAGCATTGATTCTTATGATGGAATAGAACTTCAAACTTCTTTCAATCACTTCAAATTTAATGCAACTTGGTGTGTTTCTGTTGAACTTGGTCCAGTTTTGATCTTAATGAAAAATTGAAAATACACCAGACTCAAGATGAACTGGGCTGCGTTTAGCAGAAAAGAACCAAGCCATATTAGCTATAGCCAAATGTAACTTGGCAATTTACTTTTGTACATGAGAACGTTTCCATGGATTCTTTTGAAAATGTTAAGGTGAATCCAGGCTTCGAACTTCGCGATTCGGCCACCACGTCGCGCTACTCAATATAGCCGTATATATTTACCAAATTAATAAAAAAACCGTAATACTTATTCAAGATCCAGGGGATATAGCAACATACTTGAGGAATTCTCAGTAACAAAATATTCTCAAAATTTCCAAAAATAAAGTCGTAACTATGGCGGAGAGTAATTCCCATTGCGGCAATGGGAGAGAGAGAGACAGAACATGAGGGGTTCCGTTGAGCGCTCAGCCGCCGCCGCTGAGCTGTAAGTTTCAGCCGTGCTTTCTCAGAGCTTGCAATTCTAATTGTCAATATTTTTGCCTCAAAAAATCAAGCAAAAAATAATCTACATCTTGTGGATCTGCTTTTTGTAATTTGATCAATATTATTTCAGTAATCATCGAAGAAAAGTGAAATTCTTAGTGGTGACTGGTGGCACTATCTCTGATCTTGAATTATCCCTAATCGAACCCTGGATTCACCTTGAGGAATTTGTTTCGTACTGGGCAATTTTACTGAAATTTGCACAACCGTTTTCATGTAAATTATTGAATTGCCCAATTAAACTTGGCAATAGCTGATGTGGCTTGGTTCCTGTTTGCTTAGTGCAGTTCAACGGTCGTTTGAAATCAGCACACACATCCTCATAAATGACCATTCTTGAGAAAAGGACTCAAAAGTTGAGACTTTAGCACCCCTGTTTAGAGGCCATACAAGAACATTTAGGCATTAAAATGGACAAATAGTTCCAACCATATAGAGTTATAACCGTTTAAAAGATGTGAGGAAATTCTGATTAAAGCTTCAATCGGCAATTATTGGGGTTCAAAATCATCATATTAAAACACGACTTTCCATGTAAATTATTCTGTGGGATACTAGAGAATGTTATCTGTCAGAACCTCGAATTCGGATTTTAAGACTCAACTTGACAAATATTGCTCGCCTTAAAAATTTGCCTCTGTGCTCTAGGGTTTCTTTTCCCATGGATGATCGCGTAATGAGGGTGAAACTGTAGGAGCAAGTGACGGCAACTGCGATTGCTGAGTTTCAAAATTTTCGCTCATACTTCATTTTTAAAAAAATACTATAAAAAATTTGATACAAACATTTCTGAGAATATTATGAAAAGGCTAAAGAAAACTCATACAAAAATTTAAGTAATATAGTTACAGTAAAGACGTTGTGTGTGTAAGACGTTGATGTTACTGTAACATCAATCTACGTTCAATTAAGTAAGAGTTAACAAAACATCTGCAGTGTTGCAGATCAGAACACATGCTTTAATACTTTCAATAACAATATACTTATGGTGCGATTTGAAATAGACATGGAAGCAATCTTCCAGAGTGTTATTGACAGACTTCAGGAATAAGAGTTCTCACTTTTCAAGATATTTCTACAGCAAGTTGAGAAAAATTCCCTGACTCTCGGAATCGGCAATTCATGGAGATGCACTTAAAAAATAAGCAATTTCTAGAATTTATTATTCTTTTCAATAAAGGCATAATACTCTGAAATTCTTATTTTGATGGGATTGAAAACTATCCGCATAGAAAAGAATGAGGCAAGAAGAGAAAATTTCAGTCTTTGCGATAAAATGTTGACACATTTTAGTGTGAAATTTGTAACTTTGACTAATTTCAGTTTTTCGCCAAATAAACACCTTGAATGGTAATGCATGGATTCTCAAAAAAAAAAAAGGTAGAAATTTAACAGTTGAAAATAGTTAAAAGGCGCTAATAATTTAGGTTTCTTTAGCTAATTTAAGAGGACAGACATCACTTTCAGGCTACAACTGTGAGTCCTACCTAAGAATAACAACCTTCAGTTAATAGCAGTCAAAAGTTCAAAAGCAAAACTGTAAAGCTTACTGTAAAATAAAATTGAAAGGATACACAGAAAATGAGATCAATGAGGAAAAAAATGCGATGAGTCCGTTGAGTGTGGAAAGAAGAATCTACTATGCCGAATCCGATGAATAAAATACAATAAAGATTGTAATATTTTGCAACTTAGTTTTCACTTCCCTCCTACAAGAAAAGAGGGGGGATTGATGTGGTATGTGTTGAAATTTTCACAGAATTTCCTTTAATTTTTAATGTAATTCTTCTGACCAAAAGTTAAGCAACATTGGAATGCACTGGACCTTACAATTTCTTTCAAAAATTGGTAACCTTCTCCCTATTACCAAAAAAATATCGAGGGGCTAATATTAATGTGAAACAATTTTTTATGACAGTATGAGATGCAATGCTTCAGAGATTAAAGAAAGAGTATGGCGATGCTGCTATAATTCATATAAAATTTTACAAGTACTTTGGCTCTTTGTTCAATAAAAAGAGCAAAATAAAGGTTCTGCAACGGACAGCCTCTTTCAGAACAGAACAAAAAATTTTCAAATGAAGGAAAATTGATCAAAAAGCAGTAATGAATTTCAGGAACAAAAGAAACTCATTTGGAGGTACTCACAAGAAAATTTTGTTATTGACCCAAATTTTGAAAAATCTTACTTCTCTTATATATAATTCTTGTAACTCTTCAAGGAAATGATCATTTTATAGCTTGGATTATGCTCAAATGGAGAAAATTCTCACGATTTCAATTCACCTTAGAATAAATAAGTTTTTACCTGCATAAAATATTTTACTAAATGTGGAAAAATAATTCTTTATTGCCTATTGACCAACCTCTCTGATCGTATGTCATTAAAACATTGTTAACCTTAAGAGCAACTTCTACATTATTTTTAAGAAAATAGCTATAAATTGTGCAGAGAAACTTTTAAAAAAATTTCCCCGCTATACTTACACATATTAAGGATTTATTAAATTAATGACTGGGTCTTTAATTATCACCACTTAGTAAATCTTGTACTCTGAAAAATCAGCAAGAATTAAACATGAGAGAAAGAAATCCTGCAAGATCGCTCTGGATTCATTTGCACAAGAGCAACAAACCCATTATTACTAACATTTTTCTGGGTAGCATTTGGCAACTTATGAAAAAGAGGATCTACATAGCCACTTGCACAACAACTTTCTACGTATTTTAGACGGAAATCAATCTAAAAATTAAATATTTTTTAATTCTACGTACAGCCTTCTTAAGCAGCAACACGAAAGGAAATAAGTGAAATCTGGGCTACAATATTTGCATGTAAAATAAATATAAGTGTACTTAAGAACAAGCAAAAAAAAATCTTTGGCAATGTATTAAGAGGTGATCAAAAATCAAATGAAAATTGATCAGAATCTACAAGTACAGAGGGGGGAAGGGACAAGATCTAGCAATAAAAAAACAAATGTAATATTCAAATGAAAATTACGGATATAAGATAATATAGAAAATTCTTTAAATTCTTGTTAAAAATTATTCTAACAATAAGTACACTGCCTTCCTACACACTACCTCTAATTAAAAATTTCACAAAATCTTGTACTAATGACTTGCATAACGAAGTATTTAAAAAGTTATCAACTTACTTTTTTTATATTTCCCTTTTTATTTATATATTCATAGGCGCTTTATACAACATGTACAAAAAGTTAAACAAAAAATCAAAGATCATACGAGAGATAAAGCTGATGATGAAATTAGAGTAAAAGTGCACTGTTCGTTGGCTACAGAGAAAGGTAAAAATTGAAAATTTACAATTTTTTCTTGTTTGATTCAAAGTGCATAACGGCAAGATGGATGAATCACATATTACAAAAAACAACCGACAACCAAATAAGCTGGGAAAATTCTCTTTCAGAATTTAAGTGAAAAATGTCTCCAAACTTCATAAAAAATTCTCTGACCTTCGTCAGTTTGATTTATTGTAATCGCATTGAAAAGGGAGCAGTTCTACCATTCATTTTAGGATTGCTTACGAATTCTCAGAGCTCTTCCAAAAAGTCACATTTTTCAAAATTCTTCATAATGATGGCTGAGAAAACTTTTGATAAAGAAAAATTGAGCACAAGAAGAATATTTTTGAGAAGAAAAAGGAAGCAGAGACAAGTGTGCATACCTTGCGACGAGTAACACTTCCAAAGTAGAAAGTAAAATAATTTGTATCTTTGAAAGTCTTTCCTTTTCCTTCTTATCTATTCTAGTTGAGGAACCAGTCGATTTCATGTCTTCAACTCTGTCAGTGCACTAAATTGAAAAATAAAAGAAAAAGAGAGAAAGATAATATAGGAAAAAAAGTACCCTACTAACAGACTTGACTTTTTTTGATGGCAATCCGACAAAATGGAGGGTTGCAATTTTAAAAAATAAATAGATACTAAAATTTTAAAAAGATGAAGTGATACAGACTTACTACGCATGAAATAAAAAATGAGGATTCAACTTTAAAATATTGGCAATTAGGCCGACTGCAGTAATAGGGCATTGAGAAGAATTTTCTCAAAACTGTTTTCAAAGCAGATGATAATGATAAAATAATTATGCTCATATCGAAAAACTGGATAGAGAATGGAAAACACATCATGGCATCAGAGACAAAAAGCACTAAAACCTACTCTATTACTAGAACTTTAGCAACAAAGATTCAATAACAAAACAACTGGTGATTTGGCATCACAAGTCACTTAGGTGTATAGAAATTCACAAAGCAACTACTTCAGAGACATAAAGATCAGGGCCCGAATCTTGTTGGCAGAGTTGCGGTCGGCTGTAAGTTGAGGCAAGGACAGGGTGTCCACTAAAACAGGCTGACCAAAAATCAGTACTTTTACAGTACTTTCCCAAGAAATTCAGAACCTCCTCAACAGAAAAATTCAGTACTTTTTCAGTACCTTCAATTGACAAAATTCGGCAAAATTGAATTTCCTGATCAAATTGTGACAATAATGACAACAAAATTAAAAAATTCCAGACCTTCTTACAAAATTCCGCACTTTTTCAGCACTTCCGGACCACCCGTTAAAAATCAGTACTATTTCCGGACTTGTAGACACCATGAAGGATGTTGACTTTGTTATTCGACCGCTGATTAATAGTTTGTACCATTGAGAAACTAAGGATTGCTCGACTCTGCTGTAAAAAAAGCTCAACTTGCTGACAGATTGAGTTTAGAATATAATTATTGCGGCTTAAAGTCAAATTTAAAGGTTAAGTTTCTTAACTTGCGGTCGACCGTAAACCAACAGGATTTGGGCCCAATGGATGAAATTCATAGGTTGTAATGGACAGTTATCAGCAAAAAACATTCTTGGTAAGACAATATGATGTGCATAGAGAAAATTAAGGGAAAAATGTGAACAAATAAATGAACAAAGTCCGAATTAAACAATGACACATTACTGGAGAGAGCTTAGTGATCTGAATAATGACTAAGGCCAGCTGGTCCGTAGCAACTAATTCGGCTTCTGAGCAGCTTCTAATGCCAAAGGAATTAAACTTCCATCAAGCTAAGTTTTTTCTCTTGATGGATGAACTTACAAGGGCGAGTTAGAGTGTCTTAAAATCGCAAGAAAAAAATGTCTTACTTTCTCAAGTCTTCCTGACAAATAGAAACAATGGTCCTCTGCACAAGGTATGAATTAAAACACTATGCAGCATGTTTTCTCTTCAACATTTCTGGAACATTTCTGTCAAGGAAAACTAATCACACGACAGGAAGTCAGGGAATCAACTTATGAAAAAGATTAGTGTTTACAATTCCCTTTTTTTTAGCCTCATAAGACACTAACAATAAGATACAAACATGTTTTTTTTTTTTTTTTTCAAATTGTATTTCGTTTAAAACCCTAGCAGCGATTTGCTCTTTTAATCACACCTGAAATTAGTCATGATGCACTCACTGATTTCATTTGAATACTTTCGGTCAACAAAAGAATCAACACAGCTGCATTATTATTGCAGATAAGTAATCCTTCAGTCCTCATTTTGCACTTTCGGAATACCTTGCTACAATGGTTACCCCATTATTGTTAGAAAATACATATACGCAACCTCTTGAGAAGACTCAGCATGAGTGCACACAGGGGTGCATAAAGTTTTTAGCCTTCCCATCATGAGAACTCCTGTTTCTTCAGAAAATTAAAAAAGATGACTTTTCTATGGATCGATTGTGATTTTGTTAAAAACATGTGCTTTTAATCGCGATTTGAGAGCTTTTCTATTTATAAACCCCATACTTAGGGGCTGTCCTATTTCCACATGCGACCGATTAGGACGCCTGGTCGCTTGGTCAAGAAGTTTTTCCGACACTGAGTGCTCATTCCAAATTTTCTGAGTCTGTAAAAATAATGCTTATCATGTCCAAATTTGTGGAGTTGGAGTACTTATTATTTCAGTCCCCTCTGATACAGAAAATATTTCTGACACTCGATTCAAAATAGAGGAGTATTTTGTGAAGGTTGTCTAATTTAAGAAAAAAAAAAAAAAAAAACTTTAGATGTACAACTAACAAACAATGAGTAAAATCAAAATAAAGTTTTGAGGTTTTTTTGTTTCTTTTTTTGTTTTGACTGCATCAAACTTTCACTGCCGATTGTATTATATGAAAGAATTTCATTTCTCATTGAAGGATTAATTTTCAAATTAACACTGCTGCTAAGTGCATTTAAGTGCTGCTTTTAATGAATGTGTCAAATTCATAGGAGCTTGGAAGTCAAAATTGATTATAAGAGAATACAGTAAACTGACTTCATGGGTCATACTTGGAGAGACAGGAAAAACTAAGAAACTCTCAGCCATTCACATAAAACTTTCAGTTTGTATAGGATTTTTGGGAAGTTTTTTAAGTTTTGGCCATTTTCCTTGAGCATTCTCCAATTCGTAGTTTTGAAAGATATTTTTAATTTTTTGCGCCCCACAGGATCCTGAAAAAATATACAGGGAAAAAGTCCTGCACCCCTGACTTTTAACAATGAATCCATTTAGCTTGAAGGGACAATAAATATTTTTAGATATTTGGTGAAATAATAATGTTCAAAATTGGAATTAGTAACATTGTTTTAACAATCAATCCATTAAAATTGAAAGTACAAGGATTGTTAGCAGATATTAGGTAAATTAATGTTCCAATTTTGAATTGAATACTTGAGACTGAGGGCTAGAATTGAGTGACTAAATTGCTAAACATTTCTAACCTAATGGTTAAGCATCAGATTAACTTAAAAATATTTTACAATTTATAGAACAAAAAAAAAAAAAAAAAAAAAAAACGAAACAAAACAAATAGCAAGACAGAGTGGCATTGATATTACATTAGTATTTACAGCCACTCTGTTGTACCTCATGTTTGAAGAGCAGTGAGCATTTCTTTATGAATCGTCATGAGTTCTTGAATTTGGTGAGCTAACTGATTATTCAGTGTCTCCAAAACACGTCTCTGTGACTCTTGTGCCTCCAGAGCCGTTTCTAATTGCGCTTGACCTAGGCTCACAGCAGCTTGGAGCTCTGCATTCTCTTGGGTAATCATCTGCAAAATGGGAAAATTGTATCAAGTATATTCACTCAAGGAGATGCAAGGTTTAATAACTCGGATAAATTTTCTCCATTTAGGACTTAAAAGCTGCTGTGTTATAGTCACTGAGTTGATGATGAAATAGAGCAAGAAGACTTTAGTGGGAGAACAAATGTTTTTCTTCCTTATGCATAGCGACATAAAAATAACATGACTGTGATAATGAACTGACTGAGATTTTGGTGATGATGACTTGTTCAAAATATATAACGTTGCTTTACATCTGGATATGCTCTGAAAGAAGGGACATTAGAATTTTGAAAGACAGGTTTGTGGCATGTTTGTGTTAAGAGAATAGTTGAGAACAGTGAATGTCAGCCAAAATTTTTGAAAAAATCCTATTAATGAGATCTAGTGTGATATTTTGAGAACCGTATTTTAAAGGTTTCTAAAAAAGTAGATAAACTGCTGAGAAAAATATAAAGGAGGTTTCGAGGAGAAAAGAGATTTAAGGATCCCTATTCAGTAATTTAGGGTGGTTTTAAGCTGATTTGTTGAGTTGAACCCAGATCAAAGAATTATTAGTTGTGCGCAAATTGAATATTCAAAAAACCTTAAAAATTTATAAGTTTTTTAATAATAATCTCATTTTGGCACTCTGGAACAATTTTTTAATTTCTTTTTTGTACAAAGATTACAATTCAAATGTCTTTGGAGCTTAACCTGTTCAGACAATTGAGAATCCCTGAAAATTTGTGGTAGTTAAATGCAGTAAATGCATACCCCATTTGCAGCGTTCAAAAATCTCCGATTGTGTCTTACCTTCTTCGCGGAAAAATATCAAAATGTTCCCTTGCCATTTTGCATGTTTTTTTCTTGATAAGTAGAAAAAATCTCCAGAAAATTTCATAAGAAACTTTTGATTAGTTTTCCCTTAAAAAAATAAAACATAAGCAGAGACTTTCTACTTACTAAACTGAGATAGACTTTTAGTCATCAATATGCTTGTATGGAGGAAAATTTTCGTGATTTCTATCCCTACTCTTTTTACCATAGCAGTCACGACGATGTAGTTAAAATAAAAACCAAGAAAAAAAGTTCAATGAGGAACTCAAAGGGTAACTTGCCTTCAAGCGATCATCAGTTGGTTGTTTCTGCGCGTTAAGCCTTTTGATTTCATCTTCTTTAGATTTAATGTCTATGTCCATCGATTCACAACGCAATCGTAATGTTGCTAGTGTTTTCCGAAGTTCAACCGCAGCTTCAGTTCCACCTACATCACAAACAGATACAATTACTTACATTTCAGAGAGCGATGATCTTGTTTGTAAATGAATGACATGATATTATTTATGGTCAATTTAGCCAAGTGTGGTGTAGTGGTTGTAGCGCTGGCTCTGTGAGCAGAAGGCCCCAGGTTCCGTTTCCTGCCAGGCGACCTGAGTATGACAGTCTCAGTGTTTGCCTGTTGATTGCGTATAGAGGGGGATGGAGCTTTACCTGCGGACGCAGGCTTACCCCTTTGGGTGTATTAGAGGTAACTAAAAAAATTGGTGATTGATGGAGAATTTAAAAGTTGAAGGCTCACTAGAAAAATTGTATAACATGTAAAACTTAAGGAAATAGTGAGGGTTAAATTCATAGGTATCTTAACAAGATACTTAACCGCTAGAGAGGGTAGGATTAAGGTGTATTTCTCAACAAGGTTCATTAAAATATTTTTTTAGTGTATTCCTCAGTCACTTATTCAAATTGGAAATTGGAATTGAGAGAGGTTGGTAAACACTTATTTCTGTCATCAAAAAGCTTTAGCAGCAAGAAATCTGGAAGAGGGTATTTCTTACTCAAAATCATGCCCTCCTCCAAATTGAGGTTTTATTTTCTTGAACGTTATGGTTGAAATTTTGTACTTGTAGACCGGATAAAACAAGGTAAAGCAGATGAGACAAGATCATTGAAATGATATTGACTCTATGTGGCCGCTTTGTCATGTCGTGCGATTGACTGAGCGGAAAGCACAATTTTTGAAATCTGTGTCTTATCGCTGCATGACATCGCATCGCAGAGACAAAACAGCACTAAAAAGCTAAAAGCACCTCCGCAGCACCTGACAACCACTTAGTCAATGAATAAATTATTTTTGTATGATTCAGTGAAAAGTGAATTTATGAAGTGCAAAGGTGCAACTTATTACTTCAGATATGATAATAACAAAATCATATTTGAACAAGCCAATGAGCTAAAGCGATATAATTTGTAGAATGTTCACTCTCCCCTCTTTTGTTTCGTGCAAAGGAATCAAGGACTTGATTGACAGCCGATTAATGAAAACTTGGATTGTCATATTTTTAGTTGAAACCTTGTAAGGATCAATTTAAAAAAAACAACAGCCAAAAAATAAGAACAGGAAAATTAAAGAGACTACGCACCTTTTGAAGCTTCTAATTCAATAAATTTAGTTTTTAAACGGGTATTTTCTTCTTTATATGCCTGCAACTGTTTCTTCCATTCATCTACGTTTGCTGTACTCTCTTGTAAAGCACTTGTCAGCCTTAGGTTATTACTTTTTAAAGTTGCTAGTTCGACTTCCCATTTTTTAGCATTGGCAGAGCTAGTGTAAAAAGAAGTTAAACAAATATTATTTTCATTCAATTAAAACGAGATACCTTCAAGAAATAGAAAGTTAAAAAACAACCGTATGACCTTCCACTTATGCAAGATACAAGTCAATACCCACACAGCCTCAAAATTTGAGAGATAATTTTGGTTTGGGTCAGAGAAGCTGACTTACTTTGAATTGTGTGGCACTTTTCAATATTTTGATGCTATTAGAGGTAAGACCCTGGTAAGACCCCAGTCCCACTTTCAATGTGACTGCTTACTTGCGTTTATTAAAATTTGATGGTAATATTACTGTACAAAAATTTTCTTAAATGAAATTATGAATTTCTCTCACCTGTGAGCCAAAGCTAATTTAAGTTGGTCGTTTTCGTACTTCAGTCGAGATTCATTTGAAGTGGCTGTCATGATGGGAGGCTTTGTTTCGTTCACCTGGTGTTTGGGACTTTCGCTTCCCTGTGATAAAATAGTGGAAAAAATCATTAACTATCTTTGTTACAAGGTGGTTCGCTGTCTAAAGGTGTATTTCAGAATTGAATAACCATAGCTACTAACTGCCGACTTGTTTTGTCTTACGGTATTAAATTTTTAAAATTAAAGTATTGATTCTTTCTAGGCACAATTTAGTGAACAGATTGTCAACACTTTTCTAACATTTATTTTTCATTTTATAAAAGTCTTTTTTTCGCTCTCAAATCTTCTTTCCATCCTATCATTCAGTCCATCTCCATTACTTTTTATCATTAGACTTACAACTGATAGGTACATAGATTATAGCGAGCCAATCACGCATAGACTTGTTATCTCGCCACCCGTGATGTCAGCAAGTCTATATAAGCATGCGCTGCGCCTAACTCGAGGTCCCTTTTATCCTAGACCCGTGTGTAAACACGTATCGCCTTTTTAGCCCTTCAGGCGTTTTCTCATCAAGTGTCAACTAGTGAAAGTGCGTCATAGTGTGGAAACTCGACGAACTTCTCATTTACTCTTATTCTCAATATTTAGTGCGACGTTTCTGTCAAATTTCGGATTAATACAGTGATAAACTTTATTAATTCGCCTCTTTAATTTTCACTCCATTTGTCGTAGTTTGTTGATCCTACGTTAACAAAGATCAGCTGGTGCTGAAACGGTTATAATCTTTGAACTTTATTTCTATCACATCACCAATAAGAATAAGATGATGTCACAACCGACTCTTATTCATTACACAGACAAAGAGAAACAGATAAAGAGAAACACATAGAGGGAAACAGATAAAGAGAAACAGAGTTTCAGTCTTTTCATTTTTTTCTTCTTCAGAATTTTCTAGCACATTTATAACACTGCCGAACAAAACAAATTTTTCTTCAGATTTTCCAAAATTTAAAAAACTGCTTCTTCTTAGAGTTTCAGTATTGATTCCGGTAAATTATTCTGACAGTAAAATTATTTTGGATGGCTGTAAATGTGAAACTAGGCCAATTTAGATACACTTTTACACAGCTGCATCTATCGGAGCCATTTTGAATAAAATGGAGGACTCTAGGCTGCTGAATCATAAGTGAAAGCAATCAAGAATTTTACCTGAACTCCCGATAAAGACTGACTTCTCTGGTGCAAATTATTTCTTGTTGGGTCATTGGGATCTTCCATCATAGGTAACGATGGACTAGCGTTTGACTGCATGTTGGGTGGATCAATGAGGCACTGCTGCTGCATTGTCACTGAATCTGTGCCGGACGTTCTTGTTGTGATCGGACTTGCATTTGCACTCGTGACCGGAGTTGTACCTGAGTCATTTCCATTTCCATTAGCTGTGATTTTAGCAGCTGCCAATCTTGTCGTTTCTTTTAATTCGTGAAATTTCTCAATGAACTATGGGAAAATAAATACACCATTAGCGCGAATAATGATTTCCTGCTCAAAAATTTCTGAATTAGTGCTTGAAATTTGAACTATTGTTAACAAACTCTGCAAAAAGGAATGAATGGTTTAACATAAAAATCTATTGCTTCAAATGAAATAGTTGGATGACCTCAGTTCATGGTATTTTTCCTCAAGTTTTACCTGAAAGTAAGAATTTACAGATGAAAATAAATTCAAAAGGGAGAAAATTTCATATAGTTATGTCATCGTGCGACACGATCATAGGATAACAAAAGGTACTCTGAAAATAATTTAAGTTGACCTGTATTGACTCGAGAGAAAAACATATAATAAGGATGGATTTTGAAAGAGAGGACAGTCAAAATTGTTTACCCTGTTTAGTTCGTTTTCTGATGAAAATCCGAGTCCATAAACAGTGTTAGCTCTAACATCCGACCACTGACCAAATTTCTGAGATGTTTTGGTAAATGTCATGTTGGGCGTGATGGTGCTATTGATGACCGCCTATAAAACATTGAAAACCATTGATATTCATTAAGGAATCATGAATCTGACAAAAGAGAGAAATTATTCATCTGTAACTTTATCTTTCACTTATTCTTGCATCATATCGATGGTCAATTCATTTATAAATGGACCGCGTTAAACAGAAAGGAACCAAGCCACATCAGCTATTGCCAGATTTAACAGGGACATTTTATTTTTTACAAGAGAACGTTAGTGCGGATTTCAGGAATTTGCTTCGCACTGTGGAGAAATCCACTGAGATTTGCACAAAAACCCACAAAACCGTTTTCATGTAAAAAATTAAATTGCTAAATTAAATTTGGCGGTAGTTGCTGTGGCTAGGTTCCTTCATGTTTAACGCGGTCCAAATGAGCTTAGGTAACTTAATAATAGCCAAAAAAGCCAAATAACTGCCTAAGATGAATGAGTATTTTACTTTCTTTCACCTGAAGCTCAAAGCTATCCTCATGTCGGTGATTCTTTTTCAGTAATCTACATAGGTTTTATGTTTTCCTTAATTCAGTATTATTGTTGAATTTTTTTCTTACTGATACTTTTTTTTATTATTACTTACCTATTATTTAAGTTTCCTTCATTGAGAAATTTACATTTGACATTACATGATAAAAGGCTTTAAATGTAAATTTCTCAATTAAGAAAACTTAAATAATAATAATAATAATAATAACAGAAAAAAAAGAAGTATCCGTAAGAAAAAATTCAACAATGATACTGAATTAACGAAAACATATCGTATCTTACTGATGCTTGAATCAGTGAGAACACCAACTCGGAAAAATGAGAATAATCAAGACACACATGAAACTTCACAGTAGGTGAAGAAATTAGTTTCAGAAAAAGATTTTTGCTGCCAGAAGACAAGTACTTATGAACACTTTAAAGGTCCGAGTTGGAACAGATGCGCTAACTGCAATAACCTTTACATGAATTAACTGTCGTTAATGGAAATTGAGCATTTTCAAGTTACCCAGTTGGTGTGTTTTTGTTCTCACTGATTCAATTCAAAAAGCCTCAAGGTGACTTCAGGGAGGATTATCAGTGTGCCTTCCTTTCAGATAGGAAAAAGAAAACATGAGAAAGAAATATGATCATTCTTACTTTTGGTCCTTCCACACTGATGATTCGATAGAGGTTCCGACTTGAGTCATAAAAGAAAGACACATTGACTGCAGAGGCAGAGGCCGATATCCACGATCTTTTTGTTTTGGGATCAATGTGAAAAACATGAGCACGGCAAGTAAAGATAGGTTTCTCACTGAAAATTGACAAAATAGCCATAAGTAAAACATTCAACGAATATGAGACATGTTCTTCTAGGTTGTTTCATTGATATAATGTCCTTTCTCGACAGCATGCGTTGAAGATCAACGGTCAAATCATTTATTCATTAAACCATTAAGAAAATAGCTGATTTAAATAATTAGTAAAGAGCTGCCTGAAGACATGCATTTGCATTGTTTTTTCTCAGTGTCACTGATTTTTTACTTTGACGTTGAGGTAGGTGTACCTCCATCTTCATTCATTCCCAGACCTCTGATTAAAACTTATTTTAATGGTGATGTAGGATAAAAACCACTTTGGACTAAAGAATTTAATGTTGTATAAGTTATAATATGCAAAGGCATTTGATGAAACACTCAAAAGTACTTCTCAAATTGCCTTTGCATTTATCCAAGGGACACTTCAGGAGACACTTACTATTATTCATTTCAGCATTCAATAAAGTGCCTAACATAAAATTCCCGGTATGTAGACGGTAAGAAACAGAACTTTTCAACCGGCACAGTAAAGGAGAATTTTGAACTAGTTGGGGGACAAAATTGTCAGAGCAGGTTAGGAGGCGTTATGAATGTAGACCACCCGCTAACCTACATCAGGTAATACCTTCTCTTATAAAAAGCAAATGTTAAAAAATTTACTGATCAGGTGAGGTAATCACACTGCTACGGACAGGATGTCAAGATATCATTCACTTATTAGTTAAGGCCCATCATAACGTTTATTATTGATGTAATGGAAGTGAAAGCATCTCTAACTTTCCAAAAGTCAAACAGCTCGTTACGGCTAGCTCACATCCTTTGCTACAATCACATCCTATGTTCTACTCTGAAACTTGACCCAGAGGATGTGATATGCAAAGTTCTGTAGAAATCTAATGAAGGGCAGTTAGATTTACAGACAAACAGGCGATCTCTGTCTTCTATGCAATGAATATGTCGATGCTGGATCCTTAACCTACAAATACATAGATGACTCAGAAAATTTCATGTACCGTGCAAGAAAATTTCTCTTTAGAACTGTGGTATGGTTACAAGCCGTATAAATTGCACTCCTAGGACACTTAAAAAGGCATAGTACAACTATAGATTCAAAAGTATTCAGGAGCAGTGCGCAGCGTTTAATGAGAGATGGTACTTCAATACCTCCTCTGCTGTCAATATGGGCTTACAAGAGGATCTAGAGCTGCCAACAATTAATGGTTCATAGATCAAGCTTTTCTCTGCTCTTGATTTGGCATAGCAGAGACTTTTCCAAGCCTTGCCAAAAAGAAATCTGGTCTGAAGAGACTGGTGAAACTTACCCAACTGTATCATTTCCCGAGGTCATGGTAGTAAAAGAACTAATTGGAGAATGTTCAGGGAAAAAAATTAAAAATTCTGATAAAAGCCAATGAATATTTCGGAGATGGTGGGGTAAACTGGATTATCTGTAGTACACCAGTTACTGACGAGCTAATAAAAGGGGAAGCTTTCGAAAGTTTCGTCCGGTCGCAGACCGCATCAGAGACCGCCGCACAAACTTCAACAAAAACATGAAAACGAAAACGTAAGTTCAACTTTCACGAATCAGAATGTTTTCTGGCATGCTAGTACAAAACAAAAGGTGGAGACCAAGCTACGTCATACGTCATTGATCCGAATACTATTGATATCGGTAAATATTGAATTTACAGGTTCTGACAAAAAAAACTTGAGTAGAGAGGAATTTAAGTCCCTGTGCATTATCAGAAATGATGTAAAATTTATACAATGCAGCGTCAATCGTGGAGCCGTAAACTTTTTTTAAATGTTAAATTTTTCATGAATGGTGCCAATGTAGTCCTCCTCCTCATTACCTACTTGGCACGCAAGTGGTATTCTTAACATTTGAAGGCGATTCTTGTCGGAGAGCTGGTTATTTTTTCTATGGTTTGTGTCAATTTCTGGCGAAAAAAAAACCTACTATCATCTAAAGGAGCATTTGTAACTTGGAATCGTAAAAAAAACAAACCTACTTGCTGGACACATTTTCTTAAATTCAGGGGGTAGTTTAATGTTTTGATTTCGTAGCATTGGTTACAAATTGCATGAGCCAACTTTTTTTTCTCTGCCGCACTCCCTGGTAACACAGACCTATCTAAGTTGTACCCGAATTCCATTCCACCTTGTACATTACATTGAATATCGATGGCTAAAATGTGAAACTATGAATCTCTGTTTGCGAGTTAACAGATTTCCTGTCATAGTTCATTTTTCTTTTTGGAAAACTAGCCAACATAATTACTCGAAAACTTGGTCTTGATTTTTCTCCTCTCGTGGCAGAATTATTCTGTATAAATTTTTAGCTTTACAGTTGGCATACTTCTCTATAAAAATTGAAATAGGGGGGGAGGGGGATTTTTGAAACACCACAATGGAGATGGGAGGTTTTGAACTTTGGCCATCGATATGCATTGCTGCAACCCCCTTGTTCTGGCCTGGTTTTTCATATTTTTTAAAAGAATTCGGCCAAACATCTTTTCCTGTCTGAACCATGAAGCATTATCAATTGAAGTTAACAGAGACGGCAGACTTGAACTCCCTCTCCCAAAAGGATGTGTTTCTTACTTGACGAACAGGCCTCAAAAGCTCATCCTAAGGAGCATTTTGTAACAGAATTGTTGCATTATACTGCAATACTGCAATAATTGTAAGATTCTTAAAAATTGTAAGCACTATTATTGTAATTTGTTCTTCACATTTGGCACAATCTTTCTTAAATGGGGGAAAAAATTGTGATTATGTTAGATTAGGAAGAGTAGTGTCAAAATTTGAAGAATTTTTTTAAAAAGAGGGTTACTTTTATTGGGCCACTTTTCTTTAAAAAAGCACCATTTTGAACAATGTTCTTGTAGTACTATTGTGATGTAATGTTATCCATGTTACTTGGTATTCATAAATGAGGTGGTGGTTGGATAAAGGATAAAGGGCCTGAGCCCAACTCAAAGTCTTTTTCGGAAGAACAGTTCTTATGATTTGACAGCCACATGTACAAGCACACAAATTTTTACAACCCTTCCTGCAAAATTGAGTAGGGTACTGAAATTCTTTTAACGATAAAACAGGTTTAAATTGCCAATCTCACGAAATTTTCAATGTGTATCACTAGGAACGTGATTTCCTCACTCGCACCTTTCTTCCACTGATCTATCACCTCCAATAAAAGCGTGCATTATGTTTTCAGGGTTACTATATGGTATGAACGATTAGGTAATATTAATAAAAAATTTAGAGAAGATGAGTTTTTCAATTTGCAGTTGTGCAGAATTTAAGACATAATAATGACTTTTTTTATAGAAAACAAATTTTTGCCTTTGTTGAAACTTTAAGTGAAATTTGATTGTGTGTTCACCTGATGGAAACTCAAGATATTACAATGTAGGTGGTGCAACTCCACTATCCTGAGGGGGAAAATGAGAGAGAGGAGAAAAACAGAAAAAAACTAAGAGCACTTGAAAAATGAGAAACATGTGACCATTTTTTTTTAAAGTTAATCCTCGTTCTTTAAAAGGGTGCAAGAAAACAGGAAATGTTGAAATTTTTATGTTTTCTTAAGACAGGAATTGACATAATTCTAAGGTGATTTGTCTCTGTGGTCAAACTGCTTGAGATGTATCGTTTCGATGAAGTAAAAAATCTTGAAAGGCATGATGATAAACAGTAAAGGATGACCAAAATTCAAATTTACTGCTCTCGTAGTCAAAAATTAAGACCTTATGCAGGCAGTTTCTCTGTTGGAAAACAGAAAAGTATTACTTAAAACCGCGTACCTACACTCTCACAGATTACCCTGCTGCTGGTAAACTTGAGGCTCAAAGCGGCATGAAGGAAAAAAAGAAGAATGGAAAAATCCAAAAGAGGGGAGAGAAATAGAAAATTTTGTAAAAATGTTTAATAGTTTTTTTTTTTTAAATAAATTACAATTATATACAAGTAGAATACCTACACTATTACTCATGATGTAATTGATGATTAGAGACAGATTTTTAGTTTCAATTAATCAAAGTATCTGATACACTGAGATCAAACAAGCGCCACAAAAATTTAAACAGCTGCTTTAACTATGTCACAAAATAGCTTCATTGAACTTTGCGATGACATTGTTTTGGGGAGGCTATTTCTGTCTGTTGAGAATAATGAAATAGATCAGCACTAAACTTTTTGAGGACAAAATCAAGCTGTAGTGAACTGACAGGGCACTCAAAAAATAAATTCAAAATGGTCTGACGAAAACTTCATTTCCCAAGTAATTATTTCTTTGACAACAGTCATCTTTTATTTTATCTTCGCTGGTAAACTTCAGCTGGCTCGTTTAGCAAACTTAGTCCAACTCTAAGAATGCGTCAAGCTAGTTCTGCAGAAATTTGTCCATGTAGACACGGACAACACACTACTTCACAATAGATATCACCTTTTATCATAAATAAAACTAAGATTGAAGAAACGATGGAATGCATTACCATAGGAGATGACATCACACACTGTTTTTTTTGAAAGCCAATGCTTCCATCAAGATGGATGTAGGAACTTGACATACTGAGAGAGTTTATTATTTTTGGGCTGAACTATACCTTTAACATCAAGAACAATTTCATGACGAATTTCACAGACCAATTGTGAATTTTTTCATGATTACCATACATTTTTCATTTGATAGTACATTAGTTACTTTTTTAAATGAATAGATCGATTCAACAAAGAGAAAACATGAAATGAAAAGGAAAAAGGTGGAAGCCATGTTAGATTAAACAAACATCCTTGTTGCTGTGGCACCTATCATGAGCTGATGGTTTTTTTGTTCTTTTAAAAGTGATAATACTAATGTGACATCAAGAATTTAAGAACCATTGATAATAATCTATCTAGTTTTGGGTATAATGGTGGGAGTTGAAAAATGGATGTTATTGGAGACATGGCATGAAAGAGGTTGTGCAGCATCTGGAATAGATTCAAAGTATTTTAACCACAATGCAAAAGTTTTATTAGATACACCTTTTAGGCTACGATGATTATCAAAAGAATTTTATGAAAGCATCAATGTTCGTTCAACTGAATAATAGAAAAAAAGGAACCGCTCATCTTTGAGAAGAAACAATAGAAATGAAATGAATGGACGAAGACAAATAATTTAGTCATTTAGGTTTTACTATGATTCAGCGGCCTCTTCTAACAAAATTTTACAGCTGTTAAAAAAACGGGTTGCAGTTGACAAAATGGGCAACACGACAATATGGTTGATCTTTGATTTTCAATAAAAAAATTAAGTGAAAAAAGTCAAAACATTTCGACAACAACAAAAACCAACGGACAATAAAACATTGCCAGGAGTTTCATCAAACTCAAAAACAAGTTTTTACGTGTAAAGAGTGATACACAGAATAGAACAGAAATTAAACTACTGAGCGCGGCTAAAAAATTGTTCTGGCATTCTGAGTGGTCAGTTAAAAAAACTGAACAGTTAGGAAACACATCAAAGTGAATTAAATACACATTGCATGATTTCTTACTTATTAGACCCACCTGCCTACAAAAAAAAATATTTAAAGAAGAGATAATCTTCTTGTCAGATCCAGAAAATTGTATTTATCGACTGTAATACTTCAAAATTAAAAATTGTTTTTGCAATTAATGGGAAACTTGATTAAAAATGTGATTATTAAGAATAGGTCTTCTTCGCAAATTGCCTGTGATTGAATAGGGTACATTATTGTTAGCTTAGTTTTAAATATTTTTAAGCATGACTTAGTTAAAAATTGCACCAATAAAAAAACTGAGGTTAGCTTTTACTTGAATCTACTCAAAAAATATCTTTGATACAGTTTAAGTTTCTTGGGTTAAGTTCACAACGTTGAACTAATAGTTTATAGCCAGAGGAAATTAAGGATAAGAGGATTGACTGAAAGATTTTCAAGAAGCGGTAATTACATATATACAATTGCCTAAATTATTTTACAACAGTACAACTATTTACAACCTAAAACAATACATTACACCTTTCATTTAATCCAACGAAGAGAAAAAACAGAGTGATTAAAAAAACGATTTAAAAAGTTTTGAAGATTATGTAGTAACAGATGAAGCCTTAAGCTTCATTTTTAGATATCATTATTTGAAAAACACTGATCCACAGAAAATTAGATTGAAGAGTGAAAAGAAAACTTTAAAAAATTTACTTGAAATTGGAAACTCTTCATTAGGAAGTGAGGGCTCAAAAAAAGCATCATGCATAGTTCTTAACAGAGGAGAAGAGGGAAGAATTAATTAAACTAGACATGTTACCTTTGAAATCTTAGATTAAGTTCAGAGAAATTTATTTTTGCCATTAAGTCATTTCAGCGAAGAAACAAAACTTCAAAATTTAACACAGATCATGATGCAACATAATCTGTTGTTGCATATCACAGAAATAAAACTCCAGCTACATTTTGGCTGCCTCAATACAAGAGCAAGTAAGATAATTTTAACATTGAGATTCACAAATTTTGCCTAGTCCAGACCGGGATGGAGAAATTCATCACAGCTTTTCATTTCCAGGTGGAATAGATCACCTTTGTTAAAACTTATTTTCCTTTTAGTAGACAAAACAATGAGTACCTGCTCCTTTCATAATTATTGGAATGGTCATCACCTTTTTTCAAAGGGGGGAGAGAGATGATTCATTTCGATCTAGTTTGGAAAGAGCTGGATGATGCTATAGTTGTCTGTTCTACTTACTATGAAAGATAGAGGCATGGAAAAATTTTACACCTTCAAAATAAAGCTGGGAAAAATTTTAATCTTTTATCCTAATTGAAGCTTGAAGATTTATTGACCCTCTTTTTTTCTTAAGAAAAATTTGTTGAAAAGCTATGACAACAATTCTTTCAAGTCAACAAACTGAAGAGAACTTCAATCTTCCCCAGAGAGGAGAAAAACAAGTAGAATGTGGCAGACACTTAAGTGTGAAATTATAATGAGGCATCCTCAAGACAGAGATACTTTTCTATTGACTGGAAAAAAAATATATCATGACGTAGGCAAAAATGCTTCATCTCTTGAAATCAATTTAAAAAAAATCTTTCAATAATTTTGGCATCTGGTGAAAGAGTTTTCACCAGACGATAACATAAATACACTCAAATTAGAGTGCTTTACTTATCAGCAAAAGTGTTTTGTGTTTAATCTCTGCTGTAGCACTACATTTACTGATCAGAAAGTTGATGAAAAACGCCCACAAATTTTACCATGATTACTTTAATGTTTTTTCGTTGACAAAATGATTCATGTTCTTTTTTTAACTACGCATATTGATGGACACCTTGAAGGCGCAATGAGAGAAGAAAGCAAATCTTGACGATTGCAAAAAAATAGAGAGTTGTGTGATCATCCATCTTGTAAAGAAATACTTTCTATTCAAAAAATGTTTTACATGTCTAAATTTCTTACAACACGTGACTTAGTTTATCTTAGAGTTTAGAGAAGCGAATCTTGGCAGGTAGGAGGAAAGAGTAATGAAGGAGGCAGGAGATCACAAGGGCAAAAAGGCAGAGGAGAATCAGGATTATGTTTTAAAAAAAAGAAAAGAGCGAGGATATTAAGATAGGTACAAACAGATCACTTAAAATGAGCAGAGGCAAGGCTAAATTAAATTACAGTACGGCAAAAAGTTTTTTTTAAAAAAATAGGATCAATTATGTCTGTTGTTAGGTGGCGGTAAAGAAAGCTATCTTCTTATAAATAGAACATAACTAATGTGAAAATTAAATTAATGACACACCCACCAGAGGAAAAAAAAACAATAACCGCAAAATAATCTCAGATCCAGCGAGCCTGGAAAATTTGAACAAAAATGCAAACCAACTAGCAGAGGCAATACTGCTACCATTTACACAAACAAAATTGACACCAATTCCCATTGAAGTTGGGCATTCACTGAGATGCTTGCAATATTTTGAGCAAGTACCAGCAAAACAACTTCTTTGTGCATATGGATGTTTACAAAAAAAGGACCACTTGACAAGGAACAAATTCAAGCTCTCTGATAAGTGTTTCTCTTTCAAATTTCATGTGGCACACAATTAGCACAACAAAAATTACTGAAATTAAATTCTAATCAAAATATCAACATTTTCTTTTGGTTGTACTGGTGACAGAAAATTCGAATTTCCCGTTCACAAGAAAAACAAGTAAGTACTTACGAAAATCAAATTGCGTACTAAAAATTTTTAAGTAGACTCTTAAATCGAGCGGTGCTTCTTCTGTGCCCTGCGTTGTTCAAAGTGTAAACAACACAGGAACGGCTGAGCTGAAGCACCAAGATTGAGTTTGCCATACTTTCATACCAAAGAGACTGTTATGCTAACGTTTAGTGTACAATTTAACTTCAGTAGATTAAGGTTTTTTCGTGAGTGGGAAGTTAGAATTTGTGCATTAAAAACATTAAATAGCTTGGCTAGGAGTTATTTTTAATAATTATTGTTGCACTAATCATATTCTGCTTGAAATATTGATGAGATAATTTACACCATAATTCTTAAATTGGCACCTTGTCCAGTAGTCCAATGAGTTCTACACTTAGCTTCTTGTAGATAAGAGCTACCTAGCGCTGCCCTTCAAGGTTGATTTAAAATCGAGGCTAGAAAAGTCATCATCCATCGTCATAAGAACTTAGGAAAATTTTTTGCTGGATTCTGATGGGACATCGTGAAACAGAAGGGATCTCTCCATGAAATGAGTTTTAAAAAACAATGAATAGACAATTATGAGGCTCCAGTATTTGTGTGGTTTTAGGAACTCTTTTGGTGCACAGATACCTTCTGCTTAGTGACATTCAATTGTGCATACGCCAACGAGCAAACCCTGATGAAGGCTAGACTAATTTATCCTGAGATTTACAATAAGAAACTACTATTTTTGACTCATCTCTAAAAGCACCGATCCACATCAGGAGACTGACGAAACAGACGTTCTTTTAAAACTGAGCCAGGAATAGTAGTTCCATGTTGCAAAATGAAGTCCAAATTTATTGAAGTAGAAACTAGTTTTGTCTACTCAAGGACAGATAAACTAGCTATCAGTGAAAAAAAGTGTTTAGTGAATGAGAAGTTAGTAATTGGGCCTAAGCACAAATGTGCTGTTGCTAGAGAGACATTATTGCCATGGTGGCATTCCAAGATCTTACTAAGGCGTGAAAACTCATAAAAAGCAGGGCAGGAGGACGATAAATATTGCAATCACTATTATAGTGCTGTCGTGCTGAGTTCAACTTAATAAGAATAAAAATCATTTGATGATTCTTTAACGCAGAATAGATTTTGGTCTCTAACTTATACATGCAAAATGGCACTTAGGCAGCATATGAAGTGACGATATGTTTAAAAATTTAAAAAAAAAAAAGATAAGAAAGAAAGAAATTTCACGGTAGCCTATATTGATTGTGCAATTTTAACATGAATGCCACTTAGTTCTTGGGATTTTGAAACAAATTCTAATCCTATACTGTAGCACTGCAACATAAAAAACTGGTAATAAAACCTAATGGTGAAAGGTAGGAGCACTCCAAACAGAGTGAATATTTAATTCTTGGCAGTTGACATTGTATTTGCGGTTTGGATTATATAAAAGGGAAGAGAGGTAAGAAAGGGATTTAAAAACTGACTGATAGCATTAAATTTCTTCAACTTAAATATTTACACTTCTATTAACAGTTAAAAAGAGGGTAGTCTTTACAAACTATATACAGATAATCCATTTTGATCAATTAAAATTAACTAATATCAAGATTACACCTAACATCAAATAACAAATGGATGCAAGCTTCTCAATGGAGCAAAAGCCATTCTTGTCGGCAGAGGTGATTTACAGTTTACTGTGATGTCAACAATTGAAGCATCACAGAAACTTAAAACGAGTGAACAAGGGACTAATCATAGTGTTCCGGAGGATCATTCATTGCATTTGAAGAGAAACTAGGTTGAAGGGTGAGATGATTAGAGGGAGCTTGTTGGTTATTATTGGATGATGTTTCAGTGTAGTTAAGGAAATCCCAGATGAGAATTGTGTCGTCGTGCGAGGAACTCACTATCTGGAACTCGTCAAACTGTAGACGGAATACTCGCCCAGTGTGTTCCTGAGGAAACGATAAGAATGAATAAGTTACATTGAATAAAGTAAAATAAAACAAAATGATTACTGGCAATGTATTCATATTTTTTATAGTCGTAATTACAGCATACAAAATGTGCAATTGACACTTTAAACAACTTGTTGACGTTTCATGTAAAACAAAAGCTTGGAAAGCCAATGATGAGGTTTCACTTTTACCTCAGGCAAAAAAGTTCTCTGACAAGACAATCCACACAAACAGAATACTTCGACCACAGGCACCCATTAAATAGAGAAAAAAATTGATGTTCGCTACTAATTAGTAAAGGCTCCAAGATTTGAGCTATGTGGCCATAGGCTGTTACATGGTTTTGCTGGGCCATACTGAAACTTTTTAGCACATTTTATTTCATTTGGGCGAAAGTTTGTGTTTTATTGAAATCTCTTTTCTTTTTGAGTGGGTCATTTCAACAGACATACCGCAAAGCTGTCTTCCCTATAAATACTTCTTCGTAGGTATACGTTTCATAAAAATACGCTGGATGCATAAATGATTCTCAAGTTTTGAAAGTGATTTATTGTTTGAACGGCAGCCAGACTCAAGCGCAAAACAACAATTAGAACGGTAAATGTTTAGCAAGCGCAGGACTGCTTAGGCAACAACATAGGTCATACTTTCAGGCCCTTTTTAACCTTCTGCAGAAATTGAAAGCAATCACGGAGGAGGAAGAGGTAACATTAAACTTAATTACCATTAAAGTCCGTAAACATAATGAAGAGGCAGGAGCTCTAGGATTAAGTGCCGCTACTAAATTCCAAACTTTAATTTTTCTGAAAAACAAAACAAAACAAAAATGTTGAGAAGGAATTGGAAAATGAGGTGGATAAAAATTCAGATTGAGCCTGACTGTTCTGAAACAAAAAATCAACTCAATGAAATAAAACTTTCATCAACATTTTTCCTTCCCTGAGCACCATGCACCAAGTGCGCCTAAGAAGTAGAAAGGCTGGGCCATAGTGGTGTCTGAAAAAGTTGACGCACCCAGTCAATTTTTTCAAGCTCGCTGCAGCAAAGCAGTGGTATCGCTTTCAACACACAGTTGGCTGGCCGGCAGAGAATTTCATGTGCCATGATATATTGCAAAAAGTTAATTTGGCTCCTACAAAATTGTAGATGGCTCCCGAAAATTTGGCTTTCCAACCTAAGTGGCTCCTAAAATGCTGGCAGAAAGGCAGAACACTGCCTTTCATTCTTTTTTCTTTTTTTTACACGACTAATACACGTGAGCCGTTCGGCTATGGTGCAGATCACGTAAACAAACATAGTACAAAAACATGTTGACGTTGTTAACAGCTGGCCAAAACAACTTAGAATGACATACAATTGCCATTATGTGGAATTACAAACCAAACTATAAACCACTCAAATTTTCGACCGGGAGATTTAAAAGTTTATCTAAGTTGTAAAACGGTTTCACAAATACAGAATTTTTCAACTGGTTTAAAAATATATTTGTAGGATTTGATTCAAAAGATTTCTTGAGATACAGGGGAAGGAAGTTAAAAAGTTGTCTGGCTGAGTACTTTATCACATTAGGATTTTTTCTTCTTCTACAAACGACTAGGGCACAGCCCTGTTTGTCAGGCCACTTAGTATCGAGCACATTAACTCAAATAAATATTATAAAATCTGAAAATAGTTAAATTAAAGGACTTGTCAAATCAATTGAAACAGCAATAAAATATTCAATCATCCTCGGGAGAAGTATCCTTATCTTCCTCTTTTTGAGTTCATCTTTTAGGCGATCGTCCACGAAATCTTTTCCCTAAGGGTTGTCTGGTCATACAAATTTTTACTAGATTCTCTTCAGTTAGTCTCTTTAGTCTAATATACATATCGGACATCTGCTATGGGACATCTTAATATGCCTAATATTATTATTTTGCTTGGGCAGCAAATCAGATTGATTCAATGAGTTGTACTTATTTTAATCCCTCTATGCAGCATACCTGAAATCTAACTCAAAAATTGAAAAATAAGACTCAAACACTTTGAAAAATATGTGTGAAGGGAGGCGAAAATTCTTAACTTTTTTGTGACAGGGAAAAACCGAGAGGGAATGAAAAATTATTATCGAATCAAGATTATAGGCGATCACTTTCTGATTACTACTTCCGAATTAAACAGAAAATAATGTTCCAATATGTGATTTGCACTTCTTATAGTTCTAAACATTTTGATGCGGTGAGTCTCTACAACAGCAAACAGGAATAAAAAAATAGTGAATGAGAGGGACATAAAGGATGATGTTATCTGGAAAATTTAAGAACCGTGCAAATCACTTTTACTTACCCATCATACGCTCCGCTGACTATTCTTTTCCCATCAAATCTGATGCACCTCACTAACTCTTCATGTCCTTCCAGAACTCGCAAACAAGCACCACATTCTATATCCCATAGCCTAGAACGAGAATGAAAAATTGCAATTGAAGAAAAATTTGAAGGAATACATAACTACATTAATCTTAAGGTACAATAAAATAATCAAGAGGATAATAAACTTTTTTTTTTATTATTTATTTTACCTTTGTTTTTCCCCCGATCCTGTTGGTTTTAGATTTTAGTTGGCGATAGTTATTTCAATCATCAGATCATCCTCAGCCAACTAACCCCAACTAAAATCTACATCCAACGTGATCGGGGGAAAAATAAAGGTAAAATAAAAAAAAAACTACAACTACTGTTTTTGTGTTTTTGGGTGACCTAACCCTTCTATTGAAGGATGCCGGGTAGACTTTGCGATACATTTTGGGTTAACACTCTAATATATTTAATTTAAAAAAGCGGTTTATAGGTCATTATTACGCCCAACGGTCATTTTGGTGGCAATATGAAGTATAAATCATTTTAAACACGCATGATTAACGCAAAATGAAAGAATATCGATAGTGAGTAAAGAAAGGGGTAACTAGCACCTTATAGGCCCGTTTATAGGTCGTTCTTGCACCCATCGATCCTGAGGCCTGACTTAACTCGGAAAAAAAAGGTTTTTCGACCTTGAGCCGTTACCTATCAATATTCTATCGCTACCACAGCATAGTCCAGGGTACATAGAATCTGAAAAGCAGATGGGCGTAATAACGACCTATGTATACGCCTATAGGCTGTTCTTGGTGCGGTGTCCTCAATTGGTGTGCATCTTGGAATGATAATAACCAAAGCATAAGAGTTTACTCATGAAGAATAGTGTGAACGCAGAATGCACTAAACCCAGTGACAGAACAGAACTCTCTTTTTTAACAGAGCTATTTGACAGAAAGGAACCAAGTGACATCAAGATCAAACCAATAAAAATAGGTTTGAAGTTTTATTCCTTCAAAAGACTAAATATTGGAGACAAAATTCAATGCCTATTTTCACATTTAGAAGAATCTTTCTTAATTTTTAATTTTAGACTTTAGAAAATAGTCTGGCTGACCTCAAAACTAATCCTGACTCCTCCAGTGGTTCTGTGTTGTTGCACAACTTTTTCGGTTTTTGAAATTTAAATGATTTCACTGTTCAAATTCATTATTTTAAGTTTTTCATTTCCTAGTATTGTGGGATGAGAAAATAAAGTTTGAGATAAAACTCAATTCCTTTCTGTTAAATCCAATTAAATTATGCTTGTCACTAAGAACTGCACATGATTGTATTTTCGTCATTTTCATTTGATCTGGAGAAACATTTTGAATGAAATTTAACTTGCTGAGACACAATACACCTGGATCAACAACTGATCAACACTGGCTACTCTTTAGATGAGACAAGAGTAAAGAAAGATGGATAAGAACTGGAGCAAAATTGAGACACTTACCGAATTGTATTATCTGAGCTACCACTAACAACTAATCGGTCTCGATATTGCAAGCAGGCAATACCACGTTTATGTCCATTCAAAGTTCGAACAAATTCACAAGACGATGTGTTCCAAACTTTAATGGTGCGATCTCCAGAGGCTGATACAATGTACTTTTCATCAAAATCAACAACGTTCACAGCAGCTCTATGGCCTACTAAAACTCGGCGTAGCGTTATTTCCGTTTGCGATGTCATGTCCCAAACAGCTATTGAGCGGTCCTGCAGAAAAAAATCTACTTGTAACAACAGTGTTCAGAAATTGAAAATGGGGCTTCATAATAAAGCCAGGTTTATTACTTTGTGAAGGATAGAAGATTCTCCTCTGACCTAGGCAAGGAAATGATGCTCTTCAATTTTGTTTAAAAAAAAGGCTGAAGGATTGAAAGATACGAATTAGCAGTAATACAAAATTGACATTTTGGAGGATAGAAGATTCTCCTTTGACCTAGGCAAGGAAACAATGCTTTTCAATTTTTTTTAAAAAAAAGGCTGAATGATTGAAAGATACAAGTATTAGCAGTGATACAAAATTAACATTTCAACAATTCAGACATTTCTACGGATTTTGCAAAATTTAAAGAAATCCTGTAGCAAAATCTGGAGCCATGGGTTGAGAAATTACTTTTCATAAGCCTATGCTCTTAAGGAAACTGTCAAATAATTACCCAGTACATCCTAGAATAAATTCTGAATGCTAGAATAATGCTGTTTTGAGCAAGATGAAAGCAAAGTAAATGGTTTTGCTGCTTGATTAAGTATATTTTGCTGGCACAGGCATATTATGTTCTAATGAAAGAGTGATTACTTGGACATTTTTTGGTCCTAGAGGCAAAGAACTCAGCTGGAGCCTGTACCCTAGGTCCGTGTACCCTGTACCCTAGTGCCAGCACTCCAAATTCAGCATACAACATCCTTTGTAACATTAATTGGCTCTTAAAGGATACCTTTAAAAAAAAAACCTATCAATAAAAACCTTGCAGCTCAGGAACTACATAGAAAGAGCTTATTGAGACCATAAAGGAACAAACATGAGAATACCTGATACTTAGAGGAAGGGAAGAAGTGATTAGACTCACCTTTGAACACGTAACCATCATTCCATTACTGAACCGCAAATGTAGAACTGCTTCACAGTGATGAATTAGCGTGTTGACCATTGCACCTGTTTTGACATCCCAAACTCGAACCGTACTATCACTTGAACCACTAATTATCACTTTATCGTCATATTGCAGACACAAAACTGAACCTGTATGTCCCGTCAACACCTGATATGGATAAAAATAAGATTGTAAGTTAATGAACAGAATAATGAACTGACGTTTCGTTATAAAAAAATTTTAGCAAAGTAAAAAAATAAAACTAAGTAATAGCTTCAGAAAATTTCATAAAAAAAACCGATTTCTTTAATCCATGATGTTTTGAGCGTCTAGAAAAAATCATCTAGATATCATAAATACATTGCCCTGAAGGTTGCAACTCCAACAGTCAATAGTAGTGTACACTGACGGCAGAGTTGACATAAAGTTCTAAATCAAACAATGCAGATTATTTGGGTTCAGTTTGCTGGCAGTTCGGTGTTAATTTATATTAAGCTCTTTTTTTCTTGAATAAATTATTACTAAGTATTGCGATTACTACCGCCTCTACAGTCTTGAAAAAAATTAGCCCTACATTAGTATTCAAGGTTTTATCGCATAATCAGCAAATTTCGGGGAGCACCTGCAGAAGGAAAGAGCAACTATAAAAATCACAAGAATACTCTGTAGAAGGTCCGAAGGCTCTGAACAAGACTAGTGATGCATTAGATATGATTCAGCATAACTTTGCCCAACCTAGCAAATGCTTTTCATCCAAATATGCATAAGTCTAATGAGCATTATAATGTCAATCGTATCGATAGGTAAATTACTCCAGGGGGCTCCATGGCACACAATCTGAGTTGTTTACCGGACAGCAGCAAGGCACTTTATCAACAGAGAACTGTTTCTAAATAACTTTCCAACAGTCATGTAGCGTGCTTGGCGGGCTGTTTGTCCCTGTTTGGGTTGAGTTTAAGGTTGCAGATCAGATTTAAGTATTGTTGGAAAAAAAAATTGTTGCGGGGCCATTGGATAATTTAAACATGCCATTGATTTTATTCAATAGCCATTTGATGTATCATTTGGTTCAAAACAATAAAACGTAACCTCAAACAAAAATTTTAGGATTTGAGTTGGAAAATTTGAAAATGAGAAATTTCATGAGAAAATTCATTACCATTTTGTACCCATTAGAGCAAGAAATCTATCACAGAAAACCCGTTCCCTAAGATTACTAAATTGACTTTTGAGGCTATGTTTACATGTTGAACCAATGGATATTGATACAAGCTCACCTGCGTGATTCATCGAATACGATCCATACCACATGGTTTGCAAAGACAAACAACGTTCAATCTTAATAAGAATAGCGAGAGCTCACCTGTATACATTGCAATGAATTCCTATCCCATATTTTTATGGTATTATCTCTGAGCCCAGAAACTATTTTATTGTCATCATATTGCAAACAGTAGACACCTTTTGAATTTTCAGAGCGGCAATTGATCCTTTGCAGTAAGAATCGGCCCATACGCCAATTGTTTTCTATACTCTGCAAAAAAACACAAATGAGTTATATCTTTGGCCTCGGAGAGGGAGTGTGTTAAAACAGAAAAACTATAATTAAAATGTTTTGAAAATGATCTTTTTACGCTTCATTGGTCTGACTACAGCATCATGACAAACTGATACTTTTCTTTGCCGAATTCAAAATTGTCATTAGGATCATGCAAACCACACAATTAAGGACTTCTTTTGTATAAAAAAGTAGAGACCTTTCATAAATTATGTGACGCTCTAAAGGGGGGGGGGGGGGGTTCATAGATAGCATTTTGTCATTGTGTTTTCATATGTTAAAGAATAAGGACCTACGTCACAGAAGCGTTACAAGAGGAGGTTCAAAAATACCAAAAAAGTGCATTACACAATTTATGAACGCTCCTGTATGAGGCTTTCAAAGATGCCAAGATTGTGCAATGTAATTCATCAATTACAAGTAATCTATCCAAGAGCTCTGCCATGAATTTATCCATGAATCTGCTTTGAACTTATCCTCACTATTGTGTGGAAGTAATTCGACTGAGAATGAATTTTGCTGCAAATGCTAAAGAAAATCGCACAATCTAAGCACAATTTCAAGCTCCATACATCCTTTTACTAAAGAAATCCTCAACTGCATGACATTGAGTTAAAGAGGCAAAATGACCACGTTTTATTAACTTTTGATTTTTAGAATAGGTGTCCCGAGTTAGAGAGGGAAAATGACCACGCTTTAGTAACTTTTGATTTTCAGAAGAGGTGTCCTGATGGTGCTAGAATAATATGGTTAGTCTTGAGGAATTAGATGTGTTAGGGATTTGCATCTCTAGTTAGGAAGAATTTTTTCATTTTTAATTAAAGGATGAAACAATGATTTATGCGATCATGGCTCATGACAACTTAATAAGGCCGAACTTACGGACTTAAACGGCTTTATCTGAGAATTGAAATCAAGGACGTTTGAGAACCCTTCTGCGGACATCATTAGAATGGATTTAGCAGTTTTTCTTCCGACGTCCTCACTTATTCCTAATAAATGATGTAGTGAAAAAAAGTACTTACTTCAATATCTTGGATAATTTTAGGGAATAAAGCTCTATATGAAATGTGGTCTGGATGGGCTTCACCCGGCTTTGGCTTGAACAGAAACTGAATCCATCCTCTCCTTTCCGCTAGACCTCTCCAAAGTGAATCCGTTCTAACCTTCCTCTCTATTAGTTTTTTCCATAGCATTCCTTCTGAAATTACTCTATACCATTCTTTACAAACTAATTCGGCTGCGTAGAGAGAATCAGCGTCTAAATATGATAGAATAGTTTCTGCTACATGATCTAAACCTTTCTCTGGAAAAATTACAAGAAAAAAGAACTTGTGATTAATTTCACTATAAACATGTAGATAGCTACAAAAACTATTGCAATTTTGGAATTTGCTTATGAAATTCTGATAGACACAATTTTTAAGGCCAAGGACCAAAAAAAAAACCGAGATGGCAGGCTGTCAATACAAAAACAGGGAAAAAGAAGGCAGTAAGTTGTAATTTTTTAGCTAACATGCGTTAAAAATCCAAAAAACCTGGAAATCTCAATACATAGGTTTTCACGACCTCTCCGAGCTTGGTAGCAGAAAATTTAGGAGGCTGCGCTGCACCGAGGATGGGTCCAATTAGGCCTGAAACACGTCTGCAGTTGCCTTCCTGAATGATAGTCGTAACTAGTGTTGCACCAAACAGCGTATCTCCTTAGGGGAAAATTGTACTCATATGAGCTTTTTCCCTCTGTATTGAGATTTTCAGTTTTCTGGATATTTAACGCATGTTGGCTATAAAATTATAACTTACTGTCTTACGACTAGTGCGTCTACCGCAATCAGTTTGGGGAAAAGAAAGCCTCAACCTCACCTTCAAAAAACCAAGTTTATCTCCTATTCGCTTAAAAAAGTTTGAGCATTTTCTTCAGAGTCTTGCTACAATAATTGGAGGGAAAAAATTTCCAGTGGCCATGAACAAGGTTGTTGACTCATTGGTCCTTGGAAGAAATGGATCGAAGTGAGTGACATGATCGGCTGGAAAGGCTTTGTCAAGAGTTTTACAACCAATATTTAAGACTTATTTATAGTTTTTGAATTGAAAAAGAATAAGGGAGAGTTTCTGATACTGACTTATTTTCGTCAAGCACAATAGATTCGAAGATTCAAATTTTCAGACATTTTTTTAAAAAAATGTAGTAAAAAACCATTTCAAACGTCTTTCAAGTAAACACAATATGCACTTGTAATTGACAGAAAAGGACTGAAGATAAGCTGGGTAAAAAAAAAAAGTTTGGGAGGAATGTGTACGGGTCATTCCATGCCAGCTGGTGCCACTTTTAAAAGTTAAGCCCAATTTTGTTGTACATGTCTGGAAAGCTCTTTCTAAGGGCTATCCAACGGTACCAGAACGGTTGATTTTGGATGAACCGTTCCGGAGTTACACAACACTGAAGTGGTGACATCCCTCAAAAGAGGCGAACTTTTGCGGACTATTGGTGTCTCATAAAAGCCCAACGGGTGGTCGAATCAACTTAAAATTTTGGATTTTTACTAAGCTATGCATGGTCAATAAGTGTGCCAAATTTCATAAAATTCTGAGGGGGTCACTTTAAAAGGGGCACCAGCTGGCATGGAATGACCCGTACAGCATATTCTACTTCCAACATCCTTATACGGCAAATTATAAGAGACAAAATTTCATTGAGAGGCAGATGAAAATTAATTGTCTGATTTAACCATACGTTTCTGGGGCACTAATTGGACGGCGTTAAACAGAAAGGAACCAAGCCACATCAGCTATTGCCAAATTTAACAGAGAAATGTTATTTTTTACGTGAGAACGTTCGTGCAGATTCCTTAGAAAATTTTAAGGAATTTGCTTTGTATTATGGAGGAAATTCACTGAAATTTGCACAAAATTCCGCATAACCGTTTTCATGTAAACAATTAAATTGCCCGATCAAATTTGGCAATCGCTCATGTGGCTTGGTTCCTTTCTGTTTAATGCGGTCCAATTAAGAATGGTAAGATAAGTTTGGAAAATGCTTCATTATAGTAAGGGTAAAATCTATTCTAAAAGGTTTCTAAGTGTGATTCATTCTGTATATGAAAAGAAAAGGACTGATAAACGCAATGGTGTCTAAACCATTATTGTTCATAGGAGAAATTGAGCTTGAATGGAGTACTTACTTGGCAGAAGAGATATAAAATCGCGTTGTAACATTGGTTTAAGGTACGTGTTTATATGTCCATGCTGGTAGTGACACATGCGTGATAGTAAGTGCTCAACGAACTCTATCTGATCCTGTTCGCTCCATTTTTCGAAGTATTTCAGGCAGGTTTCGCGTTCTGATGCAAACTGGGGCGCAGGCTCCTTGAGCCGCCCGGAATCAAATATAATAGTCATGGGATTAAACTGTAACAAAAAAAAGGAGAAAAATTCGTTAAACTTGGTTTGATAAAATGCGACAATGAGCGAACATAATATTAGCACAGGGTGTATACTAAAACAGGCTAGCCAAAAATCAGTACTTTTACAGTACTTTTTCAGTATATTCCTAAGAAATTCAGTACCTCCTTCACGGGAAAATTCAGTACTTTTTCAGTACAGCAATTTGACGAAATTCGAAAAAGTTAAAAAAATTGAATTTTTCGCTAAACTTGCGACATTAATGACGAAAAAATGAAAAAATTCCGGACCTTCTTGTAGAATGCCGTACTTCCGGGCCGCCCTTAAAAAATCAAAACTACTTCCGGACTTCCCGGAAATTCCGGGCTTGTAGCCACTCTGTTGTATCGCCAAAAGTTTGGTAGATTTTGAATTTTTTTCAATTTTCCAATTTCCTCGGCTTTTAAAATTTTGCGAGACTTGAGGTGTTATAGATTTCATGAAAAATTATATTTTTTCGAAAGAGGAATGATTAATTTTGTTCCGAATTCAGTGCGATTTATCAGAATTGTTTTACAGAAAGTTCGCACTTCTAAGTCAATTATTTTTTAAAAGGAAAAACAATGGAAGACCCGGTAAAAAATTCTACATATTGTGCTCACATACCTAAGTTTTTTTTTTGTAGCGATTTCAATGACCAGAAACGTTGCCTTCATTTGAACAATTAAAGCATTTATCGGAGATGTAACAATCTCGCGATAAAAATCGGTAACAGTTTACTTTGTCGGCACAATAGATGACACTGGGATTAACTTACTAAGACGTATTTAAGGGAAACAAGAAAATTTTATCACGGCACGAATTTCATTATTACATCTGGATGTAATGATAGAGCGCCTTCAATTCTCCGTTTATACGACAAGGACAAGTCTCAGGCACGAATAGTTCATGCTCAGCACATCGCAGTATTAAAGCTGAAGCACAAAATGTACTTACATCCTGTACGCGTGTGCAACTTTTCGTGTCGAATAGATGTCTTTGTATTGTATTGAAGAATCAAAGGCACTCCCTCATTTTGGATCCTCGCAGTACAAAAACGACCCACCGTGCGCCGCGCCGCGTCATACGTGAAGCAGTAGGTGCCTGGAGAATCAAAACGCCTTCACTTTCGTGAATATGCAACACGAACATCCGTGAAGCCCGAATAGTTGTATCCAGGCGTCATATTCATTTAGCGTTCGTGCTATGTTAACTGAAATGGCATATCTTGTTTCTCTTACACCTTAAAAATAATCCCAGTGTCTTCTCTTGTGCCAACGAAGTAAACTTTCACTGGTTTGTATCGCGACATCGCAATGTTTGCTCTAAAAAACTCTTCGATTGTTAATTGTGTTTTAACTTGGCCCTTCTGAAATGAGGGGCTGCGACCCCTAAAACTGACCTAAGAACGGCGAATGCGACAGATTCGTTTCATCGAAATTTCACAAAAAAGATTTCGAGTGCGCATCTCAATATATTAGTTTTTACGAGAGAGTTTAAAAAAGTCCAGTCAGAAATGAACATCAACCCACGTTTTGCGCAGAACCTTGAAGCACTAGAAATCATGATTTTCGTGAGCATTTGCAGGAGCACGACGTTGGCTTAGAAAACAGCGCGCAGCTGATCCGCTGCAATTTGTATTGCGATGGCAACAATGATTTGATGTTACAAAGATGCGGCGAATCGATCAATGATATAATCCGCGTGTGGCCATTCAGTCTCCTAAAAAAATATCATAAGTGCCATATCAGCATAACGCATGATATCTTGCTGGTAATATGCTGATTTTCAAAGCCAGCATGTTGTCATATACGGAGATCATATTGAGCCAGCATGATATCATACTGATACAGCATGATACAAATATGATACTGATCGACTTCATGTGCTACTTTTATCTTGAACTGACGATTTTGCTTTTTACGTATTGTTATTCACCTCATTGGCCTGCACATCGTCCATGGTCAGTATGCACTGGATAAAAACCACATTGGATCTAGAGTATAGACTATTAAAAACATCGACACGAGAAAATACTCTTGATTCAATCAGATTTAAGCTTAAATCAAGAACCAAGCCTCTTAATTTGAGCGGATTTCCTTTTGATTTAAGCTTAAATCTGATTGAATCAGGAGTCCTTTTTCTTGTCAATGTTTTCAAGAGTCTGGACTCTAGATCCAAGGTGTTTTTTTTTTTTTTTTTTTTTTTTTTTTTTTTTTTTCCAGTGTGACCGAGCTGAAATAGGACGCTTTTGCTAGACATGTTGATTTAGCTCTCATGAAAAATTCGCGTTTAGCGACTGGGAATTTCTACGGACGACACCAAAAGGACGGGAAACCAGGTGAAAAATATGTCTGAATTGCGATGCAATGGCGTCGCGTTGAATGGTGCATCGCGTGCCACATCTGCGAAACCATTGTTTTCAGCGACGACAATTCCTCGTCACGCTGCGGTGATAAAATGAAAAACAACAGACCTCAACCGAGAAAAGAAATCCGCCTTCAAACGCGAGTCAATTAAGAAGAAAAATCAGACGCGCCGGAAAAGGGGCCATGCGTGCGCGCCTGTACCGCCCTATATTCGCGAGAGGAATAAAAAATGGGGGGAAAATATGTGAATCAAGAAAACAAAAGTGCGAACTGGGAAAACTGAAGGCGAGCGAGCCTAAACCGCATCGCGTTCGTTGAGTTTTTGGGCAACGTCGAACGAAAAACACTAACACAACGAACGGAACCAAGTTTAAAAAGAGCAACGATTCGTGGTTCGCCTCAGGGTTGCCACCGAATATAGAAAATGAAATTCCCGACAATCTCTCAAGATTCGTAGGGAATTTGTAAGTAATGTAGAGCATTAGACTGCCGTGCTAAGGAAAATCGCCGTATGAACCTTCAGGCGTTGCCACATTTCCTTTGATAAAACGCAAATTTCCTAGTAAACTCGTGAATATTTTCCTCGCAAATTTTCAGATAATTTTATTCGCAATCTCACCTAAGGATTCTGGAAATTTAAAGGAAAAATATTCGTAACTTCCCTCAAAAATAAACATTTTATCGAAGGAAATTTGACAACTCTCGAATGTTCATGCTGTGTTTTTCCTGCGCACGGCAGTAGAGATCGTACTCTTCATGTTCCGATTCATCTCTCCGTAGAGAAATTCTGGAGGGGGCGGTCAGTTAGGATTTTGTTCTTATTCGGTGCGTCATTTGATGACATCACACAGTGGACAAAATTTAGGAACTTAAGGAAAACGTTACTACAGGAAAATGAACCGAAATTTCAGCCTAAGGGACCAAATATGACTTACTACTCAATAACCTGCATTCGTGCCGTAACCTTGTCACTGCTTCCGTCTCGATAGATAGAAGTAACACGGTTTGGATAATTTCTCCTGGGTCCCTCGATTGTCAGTTTGGGTGACGTCAAATGGACCACATTTTGCAATTTGGATCCATAATTTCTGGCTCATCTGTAAAAACACTTACATGCATAGGGAAACTAATGGTACATACGTCGTTTCTCAACTGAGCCAGAAATTATAGTTTCAAATTGCAAAATGCAGTCCAAATGATGCAGATCCCGAGTAACCCTTAGCTTGTGTCGAATGACCTTGGTGGATGAATTTCGATGTTATCTGAGGATGTTATTCGTTCACGTCGAACAGAGTCAATCGATAAGATGTCGATCGAGTCTTCACGATCGACCTGCTTTGCTGTGTTACCAGAGAGAACAGTCATCATTTTGAGTAAATTTGGAGAGAGAGGTTTGGGGTACTTGATCGAGTGGAAAAATTTTAATAAAATACCGTTAAATTTGTAAAAAATGTTCAGTTGATCATCTAAAAGACTCTTAAAGATGTCTTTGGATGGACGAATTTTACTTACAGCTTAGAAATAGGGACTCATTTCGTTCATGTTGGGGACAGGGCTGGATTACGGGGGTGGCCACACGGGCCGCGGGCCAAAGGCGGCAAATTTTGCAATTTTTTTAAATGTATATAGGTATAAAAAAAATTGGCCTCTGGCCAATTTATGCGCGGCGCTTCGCGCCGCGTACCGGCGCTACGCGCCGGCATTTGGGGGGCTTCGCCCCCCCATCCGCTTAGCGGATTGGTGCGGGGACCGCACGGGACTTTCTCGCTCGAGCCGGCGCTTCGCGCCGGCATAGACACTTTTACTGGAATATTTAGAAAAATACTGCCAATTTTACAAAATCATAAAGTTTGATTGGAATTTTGATCACAGGATAATAGTTATGAAATTTTTATTCAAACCATTGAACTTCATTGTAAATGTCTTCGCGATATGTGGTGAATTCATATATTCGGACTCGACTTGTTGATTTTATGAGGCATCTTCAATTAAATATGTAATTGATTAACTAAGTCTCCTGTCAAAGATGGCGATCCGTAAAAATCTTAGCTTTTCTACGATTCATTAGGATCCATTAGATTCATTGACATCATACTTCAGATACGATTTTATATTATAATCTCTCCTTAAGCACGGTCAAAAGCCATCAAATATCTACTTGAATGGGTAGAATGACTATTCGATGTTCAAATAGTCTTAAAACTAAACGGTTTTCGCTTAGCATCTCCCAAATTTTAAATTTGGCGGGCGAATCTACCTGCTGGAAGGTTCACGACACGCCCGCCAGGAGCGCCATCTCCTTACCGCGTATCCCCGTAACTCAAAGCGAAAACAATAGAGAGCGCCATCGACAAACGTCAACCAGAGACAAGTCAACAAACGTCACGTTATAACAATTATAACCTCCTTCATTAACAAGCATTAAATCAGTCATATTTGTGCCGAATTATTACATTATATTTGTGCTTAGTACCTCGTAAAAAGGAACCGCAAAAGATGGAATCTGCCGGGATTCTAAATTCATTAACAACAAACATATTAGTTTTTAATAAAGATCTAAGTGTCAGTTCTTGGCGTTAGCTTGATGATTCATAGTACCTTTGTAATGTGAGTATGTATCTAATTAGTTGTCTAATTTTGCTTTGTGATTACCTACGGAGTAATTTTGGAAATAGTATATGATGCATTATATAATGCATTTGAATTCCTAGGTTTCACCTGACTCAAAGCGTTTGCTGCTATTATCTAGAAGCGCTCCGACTCATTTATCAGAGAATTGAGCGTTTCCTATCGGCCCCTCTGCAATTATGAGATTAGTCCATGAATCCTTTAGGAACTTAAATTAATGACTCAGATGGTGCTTTTGAGCCAACTTTCAAAGAATTAAAGGCATTTTTTCAAAATCTACAGTCCATGAGCTCTCCGTGTGACCGAAGTGCTCTCCTCGCTATATGACGCGTAACCCTTCAATTTTTAGTTTAGTCCAAAGACCTCGTAGGAACTTAAATTAATGAACCAGGTGGTGCTCTTATGCCAACTTTCGAAGAATTGAAGGCATTTTATTTTTATTTTTTTTCAAATTTACAGTCCTTGAAAATGAGCTGTTTCGCGGAGCAAAGTGCCCTACTTTTGGGCCTCGTATCTCTTGAATTTTGAGTTTAGTCCAAAGATCTTTTTGGAACTTAAATTAATGACCCAGGTGATGTGCTTGATGCCCATTGTTAAAGAATTAAAGACATTTTTCAAAATTTACAGTCTTTCAAAATGAGCTTTCCGTGTGATTTTGCTAAAAATGGACAATTGAGCGTAGCCCCCCCAAATTTTAGCGTACCTCAAAATCGTTGGACGTGCATAAGGAGACCATAGATATGGTGTCCTGTGCCAATTTTGAATGAAATCGAACAGATAGATTCTGAGATATCGCTGTAGACAGATTTGGGGGACGCCACACGGACGGACACACATTTTTTCAAGTATGGTTATTTTTACTCCTGGGACCTTAAAACGTCTAGAAATGATGAAATTTCAACTTTTTTTTTTTTTTTTTTTTTGGAGGATGACAATACTTCCTCTCTACCCTATGGGAGCGAGAAAGTAAAAATCGGATTCAGGAAAAAAATTATCAATGACAAAAGGGGACGAAATCTCTCTTTCCTGAGAGTATAGTAATTTCTAATTTTGTCGTTTTTCGGTGATACAAGAAATATCATCTTTAATTAGTAGTGTGAAGAGAGGAACTAAACACGCAATTTGGCCTGGAGCAGGGCTTAACGCAGAGAGGAATGATGACGAGGACTTGAGATGAAAAAGAAAACCCCTCGGCGCGGCGATCGGCATGTAACACATATTGGCGCCTACAAAACTGCATGAATACTTCACCATTGCGCCAAACACAGTGCGGTCAGGAGCGAGCGCAGCGGTTGGCGTGAAACGCATAGCGCCTACAAGACTGCAGGAATACTTCACGCATTGCGCCAAAGAGTGCGATCAGCGCGCGGCGCGGCGGAAGTTAAAATTATTAAACCACATTTATGTTTGTTCTTTCATAATTTTTTGGTTCATTTCTTGGCTCTCTTGCGGGATAAAGTGGACTTGCCTTTTTTTGTGGGAACAGACATTAATTTTTGCGCCTGTACTGTACTGCCAAACATTTAACTTTGTTTACAAATAATAAAAATGTTTCTGTTTGAAGAAAATGTTTTAGTTATTTAATTACATTTTTAATAATTGTAAAAAGTAGCATTTCACCCACGACTCAAAAAGTGCGTAAGGCCTGGAGTCGATTACGAGCATCGGAGGAGCGACGATTACTTTCTTCTCCGTGTCCCGAAATGAAACCAACCCTCGCTGCTACTGCTCACTGGAAAAAATTTTCTTGAAAGATTCCTCTCACTTTTCAAGCGTCCATTCTTGTCGACAAAATTTGGTTACTTTTCCGCACGGATTTGACCTAAAGTTAGTTTTTTTGAGTAAGGAACGTTGTTTGGCTATCTCTTTTTAAACTTAAACTTACCGCTGGCGAAACGACGCTTTGTTAACTCATAAAAGCTGACTTTAAGTTGAATTTGCACGGATTTAACTCACGAAAGCACATTTTTTCGAAAAGCAGGGTGTCTACTCAAACAGGTGGGCCAAAAATCAGTACTTTTACAGTACTTTTTCAATACATTCCCAAAAAATTCAGTACTTCCTCAATAGAAAAATTCAGGACTTTTTCAGTACCTCAATTTGACGAAATTCGAAAAATTTCACAAATTTGAATTCTCGCTGAAACTGAGACAAAAATGACCAAAAAATGAAAAAAAAATTCCGGAACTTTTGCGGAATTTCCGCACTTTTTCAGTACTTTCGGACCTCCCTTAAAAAATCGGTACTATTTCCGGACTTTCCGGAAATTCCGGACTAGTAGACACCCTGGACAAGAGAGGATACGTCAAAATACGAGGGTCATCCAAAAAGTAAGGTTCCCTACCTTGTATCTTCCGAGCGAAACGAGATAAATCAAATCGGTAAAAAATCACATATCAGGCATACTCTAAGCTTTAAAACAAGCTCAAGTTTTTGAAAATCGGTCATAAGAATTCGCGAGTTAACTTAATTTTACTGAGACAACCTCCTGTCGCCGCGTGCCCACCTCCGGGGTCAGGATGCGCGGAGAGTCGATTATTGAAGACTCGGGTTGTCGCCTCTATACATCACATCAACAAGGAATTTTAAAGTTTTCATTGAGCAGGCCTTACCTTACTTTTTGACGTAGTCTCCACATCTTTTTTTGACATTTCTGGTATCATTACAGCAGCTTCTTGATGCCTTCCGCGTAGAGGCTTTCGCCTTGACTCCAAAACCAGTCATTGACAGCGATCTGCACTTCCAAATCAGTTGCTTTGCGTAGGGAAATTTTCCCCCAATCCTTCGAAATCTCTTACTTTAGCTTCATGTGACTTTTATTTGTTCCCGAGCGGAAAACTTCCACGATGGAAGCGATTTTCAACCGATTCAGAGGTACAGATAGCTGTCAATGACTGGTTTCAGAGTCAAGGCGAAAGCTTCTATACGCGGAGGGCATCAAGAAGCTGCTGTAATGATACCAGAAATGTCACAAAAAGATGTGGAGACTACGTCAAAAAGTAAGGTAAGGCCTGCTCAATGAAAACTTTAAAATTCCTTGTTGATGTGATATATAGAGGCGACAACCCGAGTCTTCAATAATCGACTCTCCGCGCATCCTGACCCCAGAGGTGGGCACGCGGCGACAGGAGGTTGTCTCAGTAAAATTAAGTTAACTCGCGAATTCTTTGACCGATTTTCAAAAACTTGAGCTTGTTTTAAAGCTTAGAGTATGCCTGATATGTGATTTTTTACCGATTTGATTTATCTCGTTTCGCTCGGAAGATACAAGGTAGGGAACCTTACTTTTTGGATAACCCTCGTAATACCTCCAGATATTTTTTTTCCAGTGCTCGTTTTGGAAACACGGCGGTTACACTCCTGGTGATTCCCTCGAGACAAGAGCTCGCTCTTTCGTCGGAGAAATCGTTAGGGCTGCCGCGCCGGAGCGGGCAACAGCGGATGACGCGACGCAACGTCATCCGGGCAAATCGACAATCGGGCGATTCTGATTCGAAACAACATCTGAACCCGATCGTGAAACAAATCTCAAATCGTAGGGCGGGCGCGGGAGGCTGCGCGGCGCGGGGAAAATTGGCACAAAACGGTTCTCTCGCCGCGCCGTCGGCGGAGGGGAAAGTATCCCCCCCCTCCTTCCATCTCGCCGCATCGGAACGCCATGACGCGACGGAAGTCGTCCGTTCATTTGACGTTTTTCAAAGTTACCCTTAAAGGCTTCCGCTTTCAAAAGAATATACAAATAAGAAAGAAACCAATTTAATTCAAATAATGGTGAACGTCCGAAAAATATGTCGCTGGCAGGTGGAAGCTTTTACTTTCGGGGAGTCAGCAATTCCTTATGGACAATTAAGATGTTGCATGTGTGAGAAATTTGCGATTTCACTAATGATACTTATGTAAAAGTTCGTGAGAAACAAGATGGTGCCACTGATTTTTTCTGAAATCAACTCCCAAGCTCAAAAAACGCTCTCTAAGTTGGAGCTGTAACGGAGGGGATATCCCACGCTATCCTAAGAGTCCACCTCTACACAAAGACAAACTCTCTATGCAAAGATAGGGAGCAAAGACATTGACAGGGCTGCCACTTCATTTGGGGACTCCAAAACTGAAAACGCGGCAACCCTGCTAATGATTTGCTCCCTATCTTTGCATGGAGAGTATGTCTTGATGTAGACGTGGACTCTCAGTCTCAGGATAGCGTGGGATATCCCCTCCATTTTGGCCTCAACTTGAGAGCTTTTTTTGAGCTTGGGAGTTGATTTCAGAGAAAATCAGTGGGACCATCGTGTTTCTCGCGAACTTTTACAGAAGAATCAACAGTCAAATCGCAAATTCCTCGCACATGCAACACCTCCATTGCCCATAAGGAATTGTTGAATCCCCGAAAGTAAAAGCTTCCACCTGTCGCCAAGAGGCCAGTGGAGGGTCTCTTGTCTCTGCTACCCTGCTAAGGAAGAACGCCGTATGAACATTCGAGAGTTGCCAAATTTCCTTCGATAAAATGTTGATTTCTTAATGTTTTGCTTGGCATTTTCAGGAAATTTAGGTGAAATTGCGAGCAAACTTATCTGAAAAATTGGAGGAAGAACGTTCACAGATTTTGATGGAAAATTTGGCAACTCCTGAAGGCCCATGCGGCGTTTATCCTTAGCACGGCAGTCTGGGCTACGTTCAACTAGAAACTAAGTTCCTGCGGCAACATTCACTGGACGAGTGAGGAGGAAGCGGGGGTGGCGAGAAAAGCAGGAGAACGAGGGGGGCTGGAACTGATTTTAGCGGGGGGTCGGGGGAGCGGGGAGAGTGGAGGGGGCTGGCCTAAATGGCCATAAATGACGACAATGACCGGCACGCGGCCACCGGCGGCTCCTGTTAATTAGTGCGCGTCGTCATCAGTCATCATCGGCGTTGTCTGTTGTCTGCTCCTGTCTGTCGCTATCCCTCGCCGCTCCCGCTACTCGATTGCCTCGAACCTTTCGACGAGCACGCGCCAAGCGGCGCGGCGCGCGCCACGAGCAGGGACAAGAGACCCTCCACTCGTATCTCGGCTCTTGTGGAAGCTTTTACTTTCGGGACTGCAACATTAAACTGTTCATTTACCTACATGGATGATGTTTAACAACGTGTTGGCAGCTTCGTTTACCAAACCATTGGGAACTAGCCCAAGTTTGGGGAACACTTGATTGGCTCATGACGTCACCCGAAACTATAATCATCCATCATGTAGGTACGTCAACAGCCAAAAAAAGAGTGATGACTTACTCCCATATAATTGTCCATATCGACGGTGAAACTACCAAACCACGTATCTCGGTTTGCGACGTCGCAGACTTCCTGTCATACTTTATTTTTTAAATGAAAAACTACTTAACATCCAGTCTTGAAAATTTCTGTGATTTTTCCTCTTTGTGCGGAGAAAATTCCGTGAAAATTCCAAGGAATGATATTGATTTGGTCTACTTCAAAAAAATAAAATGTGAGCGTAGATTTTTAAACACCGCAAACGAGATACGTGGTTTGGTAGTTTCACCGTCGGTATGTGCTGGTTACACGCTCAAATTCCCATCAATTTCCGATCAAATGGTGACTGGTGCGCACCATCTACCATCAAGTTTCTGCGGCCTGCAAAAATTTGATGGTAGATGATGGAGCTGTGGGGCTCATCCTTCGTCTGATTTCCACACAACCGTGCTTATTTCAATCAACACGCAGTTTTAATTAATTTTACTCATCAATCTAGATAACTCTCGACCGGCATCTTGGTCATCATTTTGATCGGAATTTGACGGAAATTTGAGCGGGTAACCAGGCCAATAAAGAAGTGTTGAATCCCTGAAAGTAAAAGTTTCCACCTGTCGCCAAGAGGCTCTGATGTCGATAAATCGACGTCAATGGATCGAAATCAAGGCTCTCCATTGGCTTTCGTATTTCACTCGCGGCGATGAATCGCCGTGTGTATCTAGGCCTTCAGGCCCTGCAAACGCCGCCGCCGAAGTCGTCGAGAGATTTCGTCGCTGGGCCGGTGCGAGGACGCAACAAGGATTCAAGACGATCCCTGTTATCCACCAATGTTAGTGGGATCCAGGACTCAGTGGAAACTAAATTAGGTCCTTTTTTCAGTCCAGGAGTTGGAGCTGGCACCGAACGGAGGACCGGTTCGCGCGGGGACGGAGCGGCGAGACCCTGTTAGAGACGACGAGTTCGCAGGGCCCGCGGCCTAATTCTGCCGTGCTAAGGAACAACGCCGTATGAGCTTCGGACGTTGCCGAATTCCCTTCGATAAAAACAGAATTTACAGGGAAAATTGTAAATGTTTTTTCCCCAAAAATGTCAGACAATGGAGATGTTGCATGTGTGAGGATTTTTGCGATTTGACTGTTGATTCTTATGTAAAAGTTCGCGAGAAACACGATGGTGCCACTGGTTTTCTCTGAAATCGACTCCCAAGCTCAAAAAAGCCCTCAAGCTGAGGCCAACATGGAGGGGATATCCGAGGATTTTTGCGATTTGAATGCCGATTTTGATGTAAAAGTTCGCGGGATACACGATGGTCGCACTGGTTTTCTCTGGAATCAACTCCCAAACTCAAAAAACCCTCTCAAAGTTGAGGGCGTAATGGGGGGGGGGGGGGGGGGATATCCCACGCTATCCTAAGAGTCCGCCTCTACATCAAGACAAATTCTCTATGCAAAGATTGAGAGCATATACATTAGCAGGGTTGCCATGTTTTCAATTTTTGAGTCCCCAATTAAAGTGGCAACCCTGTCAATGTATTTGCTCCCTTTCTTTGCATAGAGAGTTTGTCTTGATGTAGAGGTGGACTCTTAGGATAGCGTGCGATATCCCCTCCATTTTGACCTCAACTTGAGAGCTTATTTTGAGCTTGGGAGTTGATTTCAGAGAAAACCAGTGGCACCATCGTGTTTCTCGCGAACTTTTGCATAAGAATCAACATTCAAATCGCAAATTCCTCATACATGCAACATCTTCATTGTAAATGTTTTTCCCCCAAAAATTTCAGACAATTTCGTACGCAATTTAATCTAAAATATCTGAAAAGTTCAAGAGAAAATACGCTTAAATTGCATAGAAAATACATGTTTTATCGAGGAAAATTTGGCAACTCTCGAATGTTCATACGGCGTTTTCCCTTAGCATGGCAGAGTTCTCCAGACGACGAGGCAAGGTCTGCGTCTCGGCGTTGCTCTGAGCGTCGAGCGACCGCGTCCCAATATCCGCGGAATATGAGCCCATAAAAAAAGGCCCGATCGCGAGCGAGAGAGAGGAGGGAGGGAAAGAGCGAGAGAGTGGGAAAAAAAGTTTCACAGAAAGCTGGAGAGCAAGAGGGGGTGTCCTTGCGCCGGATTTAAGCGGTGTGAATCCGTACGGAATCGAGTCAATGCCGTATTCGACAATAGCGCCGTTTTCTCACCGTCGAGCCGTCAACGGTCGACGCCTCGCCAACGACCGAGGACGGGCTATCTGCTGGAAAAGCGACGCTGAAATTCGCTTCGCTGAAAGTTCGTTTCGAGCGGGCGCAGAATATTTGGATTACATTTTGCAAGAAGGAACCACTATCCGTGGCTCTGTTCCAAAAAAACCTATGTCCATAGTTTCCATAGCAGGCATATATGTTGTTTCTAAAATTGGCCAGAAATAGTGATTCCTTTTTGCAAAATGTAATCCATTTGGGGGCCCACGTTGCCGTGCAGAGGGAAAACGCCGTAGCACAGTCGCAGCGGCCCCCGCCACAGTGAGTTCGACGGAAACTATTGATTACTCATACTTGAGCGCTTCTTTTCCCAAATTTTCAGACCCCCAAAAAATTTTGGGGGGGAGCTAGGAGGGGTGGAAGTCAAAACCTGTGAACCTCGATATCTCTCGAACAAAGAAAGATATCGAGGTCCGGTTTGGACGAAAAATCGTCTTAAATTGCATACTTTAAGTTCTAAAGGTCAAATCCCGATATTACATTTTTAAGTCAACATTGTGCTTTTTTCCAGTTTTTAGGTCTAGAAAATTTCTTTAAACAAAAAATTTCAAAGATCTCAATTTTTTATTTGAACCAAAACCAGTTTTTTAAATTGTTCGTCTTTTTCCGCATCCAACGAGTGGTCCAATAAGCTGGGGAACCAAACGGTTCCGGAGTTATGATCGATTGAAGTTTCCGCTCAACGCGCGCCGACCGATTTTCGCGCGCAAAAAAGTCGGATTTGACTGTTATTAGATTAGATTGAATGTTCAAACTGAGCAAAATGCATTATTAGGGACTCTTGAGGGTCGCTGAGTTCAGAAATTACAGATACTTCCAAATAATTCACGTTTTTAAAATTACAGCTCCGCAGCGCTGTTTTAGAGGCCCACTGAGCGCCGACCGGTCGCTCAGTGGTCCTGTCCGAAGCTGCAATTTTAAAAACGTGAATTTTTGGAAGTATCGGTAATTTCTGAACTATCGACCCTCAAGAGTCCCTAACAAAGCATTTTGCTCAGTTTGAACATTCAATCTGATCTAATAACAGTCAAATCCGACTTTTTTGCGCGCGAAAATCGGTCGGCGCGCGTTGAGCGGAGACTTCAATCGATCATAACTCCGGAACCGTTTGGTTCCCCAGCTTATTGGACCACTCGTTGGATGCGGAAAAAGACGAACAATTTAAAAAACTGGTTTTGGTTCAAATAAAAATTGAGATCTTTGTAAATTTTTTGTTTAAAAGAAATTTTCTAGACCTAAAAACTGGAAAAAAGCACATATGTTGACTCAAAAATGTGATATCGGGATTTCGACCTTGAGAATCTTAAAGAATGCAATTTTAGACGATTTTTCGTCCAAACCGGACCTCGATATCTTTCTTCGTTCGAGAGATATCGAGATTCACAGGTTTTGACTTCCACCCCTCCTAGCTCCCCCCCAAAATTTTTTGGGGGTCTGAAAATTTGGGAAAAGAAGCGCTCAAGTATGAGTAATCAATAGACAAAGTCGAAGAAATTCCAGAGGGGGGCGAAAAAAGCCGTTTTTGCATCAATCTTTCCTCGCAATGTGATCTAAATTATCAGAAAATATTTGGGGACCCATGCTGCCGTAAGGGAAAACGCCGTATGAACCTTCGTGCGTTGCCAAATTTCTTTCGGTAAAATACGAATTTTCAGGAAAACGCGTGAAGATTTTTCGCTTAATTTGTCTGAAAATTTTCCTCGTAATGTGATCTGAATTATCAGAAAATTTCAGATGGAAATATTCATTATTTGTCTCAAAAATGAATATTAGAAGAGGGGAAATTGGGCAACTCTCAGATGTTCATGCGGCGTTTTGCCTTAGGGACTGCTGCACGCAAGAGATTTAGCCACCTGGGTGCACTTTGGAGAGGTGAAATTGAAATCGCACGAAACCTGTCGAGAACATCGAAAATCGTTGAAACCCGAACGAAGGAACGTAACTTCATTCCAAGGTTACAAAATTTACTCGAGTAATCCAAGGTGTTTACGGGCACGAGAGAGTTTTCGAAACAAGGACATTCTTGTAAGCTATGCAATGCTGCTAAGATGGTGCAACTTGCACATCCTCAGCAGCCGAAATACTTACTTGAAAACATTTCGACGCTAATTAGAGTTGAGATTTAATGGCGAGATAATGAGATATGACACAATAGGCGTGAAAAATGAATAAAACTTATCCTCCGTTTTTTTCTCATCTCTTTTATCTATAAATTTCGGTAAAAAGTGGAGTGGTGAGGCTAATGCAATCAACCGCTCTCTCATAAAGAGAAGGTGCGACGCGCTGGCTGCTGCGTTCACTCGCTGTGAAAACGAGTCTTTATGTTGGTCTTTTTTTCTTAGATAATGAGGTAAGAGTTCGCGTTGAAAGAAGAGGCTATTTTAAAGAGTGAAGTAACTCCGTGGAAAGATGCAGTAACAAAACATATTAACTAGAACGACAAAACATTTAATCAGCCCCTCAAGAAAAGAAAAAAATTCTCAAGTGTGGGCGCGCGTAACCTCCGTTTAACACTCATGGCATGAAATGTACTTACTGCTCTCTTCCATAACACGGTATAGAGCTGATATGCCAGTTTCATCATTTCCGTGACGGTTTAATGGTAAAAATAGTTTCCTTCCGCAGTTGAAGCAATTATACAAAACTGAAAGAGCTCCTGCCATGAAGATTCAACATTAATATCATTGTTTTTCTGTAAAAATTCTTAAATCGTTTGTTATACTAAAAAATTAAAATCTTCAGGCTGAAATTCATCACTCCCCATCAAAGGTAACTGACTCGCTCCTTCAACTCAGAAAAACGAGAAAAACAATGGAAGAATACACGAAGTTAGGTTCGAACCCAACATACAACTATTTTAACTCCAAGGTGGGCCGGGTTGCATACGTTACATTTTGCGGGCGAACTTTGAGCGCTTGCGATCTGCGGCTCTTGCAATGGGTTACAATATACGAAGTTAGGTTCAAACCTAACATACAACTATTTTAAATCCAAGGTGGGCCCGGTTGCATACGCTACATTTTGCGGGCGAACTTTGCGCGCTTGCGATTGGCGGCTTTTGCAATGGGGTACAATATACGAAGTTAGGTTCGAACCCAACATACAACTATTTTAACTCCAAGGTGGGCCGGGTTGCATACGCTACATTTTGCGGGCGAACTTTGCGCGCTTGCAATTTGCGGCTCTTGCAATGGGGCACAGATACGATCAGTGTTTTCCTCTGGCGTATGCAACCCTTATAAATTATTCAAATACAGAGTTCGTCTCTCTGAAAGCATCTCAGTTTGTTAAAATCTTGCGATAAAAATCTGTGCGACAGGAATGTCCGAACAGTTGACCGAATTAGACGTCACGCTCGAGGGAAACACTAATTGCGCCCATGTTTTATCGCAAAGAGCTCAGATTCCGCCAGCAAAATTAAGCGTATGCAACCCGGCTTACCGCGAAGTTAAAATAGTTGCATGTTGTGTTCGAACCCAACTTCGAATATTCTCGCATGTTTACGCTTTTGATGTTTAACGCTTCACGCATTATTCAAATGCCGAATTTATCTTTCGGAAAGGCTTCCCAGTTGATTAATATCGCATTATTTTGTTTGCAATGTCTATTCTTTGTTAACTGAGGAGCCTAGAGGGAGTTAAACGTGGTGGAAATGACGAAATAAATGTTAACCTCGTGTTACTTTACACTGGAAAAAAAAAACACATTGGATCTAGAGTACGGACTCTTAAAACATCGACAAGAAAAAATACTCTTGATTCAATCAGATTTAAGCTTAAATCAAGGACCAAGCCTCTTAATTTGAGCGGATTTCCTTTTGATTTAAGCTTAAATCTGATTGAATCAAGAGTCCTTTTTCTTGTCAATGTTTTCAAGAGTCTGGACTCTAGATCCAATGTGTTTTTTTCCCCAGTGTAATTAATTTAATACTGATACATTACTAAAACTCCTACATATAGCTGAAAAGTCAAGTAGCGGTGCGGTTATTCTCTTTCCCAGTTTACGTTGAGAAACTACCTGGATTCACTTGGATGAGAAAAAAGAAAAGATGGACAGGTGAAATTCGATGGAAAAGAGGAAAAAACTACGCGGAAGGGTATGTCCCGAGTGCACCATCGGTAATTGAGGTTCATTGAGCAGAGAAGCGACATGAAAACTGGAATTTCCACCGCTTCGCCGCTTTCCTAATTCGTTTATTTTCTCCGCTTTTCCATCCACATCCACGCCGGGCTGCCAGACTGTAAATCTGATCCTACGAGTTTTCACGAGCATTCGGGCAACGGACTATGCTGCCGTGCTAAGGAAGAACGCCGTATGAACATTCGAGAGTTGTCAAATTTCCTTCGATAAAATGTTTACTTTCGAGGAAAGTTATGAATACTTTTCCTTGAAATTTCAGGGACTTCAGGTGAAATTGCGAACAAAATTATCTGAAAAATTGGAAGAAAAAAGTTCATATTTTAACCAGGAAATGCGTGCTTTATCAAAGGAAATTTGGCAACGCCTGAGGGTTCATGCGGCGTTTTTCCTTGGCACGGCAGTATGCCAGCGCGCGGCAACTTTTTTTCATCACGATCCGACAACGTCGCTTCTGCTCCGAGCTGGTTTCCAGAGCCGAGAGTGCATCATCATCTATCGATATTTTCCCATTTTAAGCGATGGTGAAGAATCGATCATTAAGGAAACGCCCTAAATCGATAGGATAATCGATCCTTTTCCATAGATTTAAACGGCAAATCAATCGATTCATCGCAACCGCTGGTCCCCGGACTCCAGAGCCTGCGGCCAACGTCTGAGGATGTCCATGCCGAGCCGTGGACACGCTTCGTATAAGGTTGCGGCGAGATTTGCGTGACGACGAATTTCACGTCCAATTCGCTCCAGGCCCGACGTAATCTCGTGACGTCACAAAAACGTTCTCCACGTCTAGGCCAAGAAAACAGATTTTCTACCGATTTACCATCGCGGTCCGCCCTTGGTCCGTGGAACTCCTCCCCTCTCCTACTAACATTTTTCAGGTTCAGTTGAATGCAGTGGCGAGGCATGAACGATCGATTATCGATATTTCTCCATTTTGAGCTGTGGTTAACAATCGATTATTAAGGTGTTCGCTGCGAACACCCTGTTTATCGATCCTTTTCCATAGGTTTTAATGGTATATCGATCGATATAGCAAAGCGCGCCACGCTACTGGTTGAATGGTGGATTTCACCGCGGACCTTGGATTAGAAGCGGGGGACCAAGCTCAAGAATGCAGGAGAAACAAAGAAAGAGACAAAAAACCTTAGCAGCGCACTCAAACAACGAACATAGACCTAACACCAGTCCTAGCGATGGTAAAAATGTATTCCATCCACTAATCTATTAGCGACATGGGGAAACTTATACAGGGTGTTCCAAGATTAAGTACGAATATTGAAGGATTCGATTCTTTGGGTCCTAAAATGACGTTTTGGTGGTATAATATTTTTTACAAAAAGGCTTTTCCTGGGGGCCACGACTCCCTAAAGCTGGAGGGAAAAAAATCGTCTTTTTAACACAGTGACAATGTTTTGAACAATGTTTGACAAAGGAACCAAGCCACATCAGCTATTGCCAAGTTTAACTGGGCAATTAAAATTTTTACGAGAGAACGTTTGTTCGGATTTCTTTGAAAATTTTAAGGAATTTGCTTCGTACCATGGAGAATTTTCACTGAAATTTGCACGAAAATCCGCACAACCGTTTCTATGTAAAAAATTAAGTTGCCCAGTTAAATATGGCAATAGCTGATGTAGCTTGGTTCCTTTCTGTTTGACGCGGTCCAAATAACGACTCGATCCCGAACGAATACGAAATAAAGCTAGCGATTGCATTGCAGGGATGTTAGCATATCCAGGAAAGTTGTGCAACGAGCGGTCAATTTTCCCGAGGTTCCACTTGTCGCGACGTGGGGTGGAGGGGGAAGGGGGTAGGGGTTGCGGAGAGGGCGAGGTCGTTTACCCGTGGCTCGTCAGGGTGGAAAACGGCGGAAGAGCCTCGACTCTGCTACCCTTTCTTGCCCACTCACTCGGCGCGGTGGCACGAGGAGGGAGGGTGCTTCGCTGACGTCACACATATTACATTTTATCACCCCTCCCCTTCCTCCCCTGTCGATCGTTCCTACTCATCTCATCGAGGGGCTCATAATAATTCTGCCGCGCTACGGAAGAACGCCGTATGAACCTTCAGGCGTTGCCAAATTTCCTTTGATAAAACGCGAATTTCCTGGTAAACTTATGAACATTTTTCTAACAATTTTTCAGATAATTATGTTCACAATTTTACCTAAAGATCCTGAAAATTTGAAGGAAATGTATTCGTAGAGCTCATTCTGAAGGCTCATTCGGCGTTTTTCCTAAGCACGACAGTATACAGGAAAGGCTCCTCCATCTTAAAGTTTTGAAATTTTTCCTTGAATTTGAAAAACTGCCTAACAATTGAGAAAATTTTGAAATGTTTCTGATGTACCCTAGCTGGTTTCCAATTTGACAACCCTAGTGCCCAGGTTAGACCTCACGCAAATCGAAGAGAATTAGTCTTCTTAAATTATCTAAAGAATGAAGTCCTTACCTCACATAATCTTAATAATATAGACACAAAATCAGCAGAAGAGGTTTGTGTTGAAATACTTATCGAAGATTCTGGGATTGCTGATTGAATTTCAATGGTAAAATGAACTCATCTCTTTTTACGGGTCATTAACATAAAACTCACAATCAGAACTTATTCCATCAATTTTCTTTGAAAATTCTCTGCTTAAACATAGGAAAAGGACAGAAAAAAGAGAAAGAGAAGAAAAAGGATTGATATACCCTGTCTACTGGCCCATTTACATTTAATCATACATGAATTTCTTATTATTCACTCTGAGAACGAGCGAATTCTGCAAATTATTCGCTGAAAGGAGATTGCATGGCTGCCACAAATAAGTGTATTTATTTATCATTTATAGGAACATAAACGAAGATAAGATACAAAGAGGAATAATTCCTGATTCTTATCGTTAACTTCCCCTGACTTTTTCCTGGCAATGCAAGGTAGGCATTTTCACCCTCATTTCCCCGATATTACGGCTATGTGTTTGGTAAAATATCAATTCGCTCGGAATTAGCTGAAAGTCAAAGAAACGAAGATCACGGAACCAGGCTATGACGAAGAAAATAAGTGATAAAACGCTGAGTATATTCAGTATCGAGCGGTTTCCTTCACGATTCCCGATAAAATAATCGAAAGCGTGAGCTTGGCGTACCCTCGCTCAGGCGAGTCACCGATGAATCATCGATGGCGTTGCGCTGATGCCAACGCAACGGCGCGGCGAGGTCTGCACATGAGCCCAATAAAACCCTCCCTCAAGTGCCACCCCACCTTCACCCTTACCGCCGTCGAGTAAAATCGCGTGAAAAGCGACGATACACCCTTTTATTAATTTACCATCAACTATCATATTTCAACTTCAGAACCTCAAACTACTGCGTCCCCCATTGCATAAGAAGACAGAACACTGGCTGAAGATCGAATGCGACGACTAAAATAATCGAACTCGATGCCTGAGAGGCAACTTTGTTCTCCTATCGTTGAAATCAGAAAATTGATCGTAGCAAAGGCAGTCTGTTTCGATTAGATATAGATTGTTTAACATGCATTTGAATGCAGTGTTGCTACTTAAAGAGAATTATTGGCAATTTGCAAAGAAGTAACCGATGGGAAGGGGGCTGTTCAAAGGGTCTGAACAGGAGATTGAGGTAAATGGGAACATTCCTGTTCTCCCTGTCCCGCAGCTAAAAATTACCTTCCTCTGAAATTTTAGAGAAAAAATATGTACACTGGAAAAAAAAACATTGGATCTAAAGTCCAGACTCTTAAAAACATCGACAAAAATGGTACTCTTGATCAATCAGAATCTAGCTTAAATCAAGAACCAAGCCTCTTCATTTAAGCGGATTTCGTTTTGATTCAAGCAAAAATCCGATTGAATCAAGAGTATTTATTCTTGTCAATGTTTTCAAGAGTCTGGACTCTAGATCCAATGTGTTTTTTTTCCCAGTGTACACTCTCACAAACTTACACAAACATTCATACGAACACTCATACCGTAAACTTTGAAATTCAAGGAAAAATAGAGAGCTTTCCTACGGATTTCCGTCGTCTTAACCGACACGTGGAACACTCGTGACTTAAAAGGAATCAAGTAGTGGTCGAACACGTTCATAAAATATAAAGTCTTAGTTCCGAAAATCAATAGCAGAAACGTAAATTCTGAAATGGGTTAAGAAAAAAGTTCGTTCCTTTTCTTACAAATGCCCTCTAGCTAACATACAGCAATTCCTAGCCGTCAGCCAGCACCATAAAAGAGTTGTCCTGCGTCCTTTCAGCGTCCATTTTTGCTCCATAAGTTGTACAAAAAAATCCGATTTAAGAAAAGAGAGAAAAACAGGTTCAAAAGCAAGAGAGGCGGATTTCATCTTGCGAACTGGGCAGGACGAATATCGAAAATCGTGCGAGCGCAGCTCTGTGACTTTTTAAACCGTATCGCTGAAGAAAATTGATGATGAGATTCAATGAACAGTGAACATCTTGCAGATGGCGTTAAAACCACATTGATGCGGTGGTTAGCATTATCAACATCTTAAGACGTGGTATCTTGGCTTGATGGGCTGACAAAGACTGAGAGATGATCTCTTTCAGAGCCAAAACTGCAAAAAGTCACTGAAAATGAGATCATTTCGTAGAAGTCACGCGCATCGTTACGCTGAAATCTTATGCGCTTGGTTCGTCGCACAGTGGAGCGAGTCAATAGAAGAAGTCGGATATAATTTGGAAACTTTAAACGCTTATAACTCCGTATAAATAAAATTTTGAGGTTCTGAAAGTGGCTCCGTTGGTTCCCTGGTGAGATTTTCTTCTTAAAGCACCCATTGAAATTTAAAATGTAACGAAATAAACATCAAAATTTGCAGTTTAAGTCAAAAGTTTCATGTCGGATCTCTCTGATTGACTCGATCCACCGTGCGTCGGTGGCAGTGGCGGATGCACAGCAGGGTGTCTACTAAAATCGACTGATCAAAAATAAGTATTTTTACAGTACTTTTTCAGTACCTTATCAAGAAATTCAGTACCTCATCCAACGGAAAAATTCCGTACTTTTACAGTACCTCCATTTGACGAAATTCGAAAAATTTCAAAAATTTGAAATTGCGACAAAAATGACTAAAAATTGAAAAAAAATTCCGGACCTTTTTGCGGAATTTTCGCACGTTTTCAGTACTTCCGGACCGCCCTTAAAAAGTCAGTGCTATTTCCGGACTTTCCGGAATTGTAGACACACTGGGATCACCTGAACCAGAAAAAAAAGAAAAGAAATTAAAGGGGGTGGGCGCAAACCGTTGGACGGGAATGAGAATTTAAGTTCGGATCTTTTGAAGATTGATCAGTTAGAATCGACAGATTATTTAATCGAGGAGGGTTAGCATTGACACTTGACATTCAGTGTGATAATTCATGGCGGCGAGTTGCTGGCAAGCAGATCGGTCAGTGTAAAACGTCACACTTCCATTTTTTAACCGAGCCCTGAGGCGGAGATTCGTCCACCTGCTTGGCGTGCTTTGCGATACATCGATTGACCTGCTATTTAAATCTATGGAAAAGAATCGATTATTAAGGTGTTCGCAGCGAACACTTTAATAATCGATTCTTGACTACAACTTCAAGTGGAAAAATATCAATAATCGATCATTCACGCCACGCCACTGCTGCTTGCTGATGCGCGATTCAGAGCTCACGATCATGATTCAAATGTGATGTAGCAGGTGCGATTTTTAGCAGTAACGAGGTGGGCAGCAGCACGGACGATTCGGAGTATCACGCTGCAAGGTTTTGCGGGTCGATCACTTTCAATTTTTTCAAAACATTCTTGAAAAACTCGCGAAATTGTCAATAAACGCATTTTCGCGATTAGGTGTGCGTATACCGTTTTATCAGCATGTGTACTGAGTCACGACAATACGACACTCCCTCTGATGCGGACTAGTTTTATCTTCGGATATTTATTTTCACTGAGTTTTCTTGCAGGAACGAAGAAAAATCACGCATTTTGTCCAATAATGATGACCATATACCTTTCAAAATAGTAAATACGATAGCAGGACTCCGACATCATAAACCAGGATGGATTGAAAATAATTGTAATAATTGCAGAAGACAGGGTGTCTAGCTTTTTTCATTTCGGGAAATCCTGATTTGTCCAGATTTTTGATTGCTAAATCCTGATTTCATAATTTTTTCAAATCCTGGCCAAATCTTGTTTTTTGCGGAGAAAAATTTGGCGAATGTAACTTCACAAAAATGGCTCGATAAAAAATCCGATCGGACGGCCGACTTTCCTCAAATCCTGATTTTGCGACCGATTTTTCCTCAAATCCTGATGAAATCAGGAATAAATCCTAATTGACCTCAAGTCCTTACAGAATCGGGAAAATCCTGATGCTTGACACCCTGATGGAAGAAAATATGCTAATACCACGAAGAAAGTAGCTTTGGATCTCCTTGATTTAAGTGATTCTTCTCTTATCCAGGAGGAAATCTTCCCGGCAAATGCATGTCATTTTTTCTTCTCCACTGTACGGGCTTTAGTGGTTTCACCATCGAACTGCATTTTGTCGATTTCTTAGAATTCCAACAACAAGTTTTTTCGAGTATCGAGAAAGCTTCACAAAAATCAACCTTTCTGGAGTGCTCCACGAAGTAAGTTGGAAAAATAGAGCGTTCGAGGTCCTCCTTGACGAGTTGCTCGGATCTCGAGTTGAATGCACTTTCGTTTCCGTCCTGAGAGTGGAGGCAGGGTGGAGGGTCTTACCCCCCCCCCCTTCCACCCCCCGAACCCTCTTCGATTTTCCTCGACAATAATATGCAATAATGCTACTAAATCAACCTCGAAATCGTTTCTGCTTCGTTTGCCGCTCTAGCTGACAGACGAGAATTGCGACATGGTGCTACGACACGGTGTTGCGGACCGATCAAGTATTCTGCCGAGCCAAGGAAAAACGCCGTATGAACCTTCAGGCGTTGCCAAAATTTCCCTTTGATAAAACACGAATTTCCTAGTAAACTTATGAATATGTTTCTTCCAAATTTTCAGACAATTTTGTTCGCTATTTTACCTGAAGTTCCTGAAAATTTCAAGGAAAAACAATCGTAACCTACCGCAAAAATAAATATTTTATCGAAGAAAATTTGGCAACTCTCGAATGTTCATACGGCGTTTTTCCTCAGCACGGCAGTATTCTCATGCTTCGTAAACGCCAAGGGAAGGCTACGGGGATGCAACGGCGCACGGTGAATCGAGTCAGCGGGAAAGGTCGGACAAAATTCGGAAACTTTAAACGCTTATAACCCAGTTTATGAAAAACTTTGAAGTTCTAGAAGTGATCCCATTGCTTTCCTCGTGAAATTTACTACAAGGAGCATCCCACACAGTTTAAAATATGACGAAAAAAACATCAAAATTTTCGGTTTTAGTCAAAAATTTTTGTCCGACCTCTCTGATTGACTCGACCTCTCTGTGCGGCGGCGCGGCGACGGATCATTGATTTTCCAGCTTACTGAAAGGCATATTTGCGACAGAATCAGGCAAAATGTACCTTAGAGAAGAAACGTGAAGTGTTCAGTGCAAAGAAAAAACCGATTCGGGGTTGAAAATACTAATTTTCATTTTACGATACTGAACGTTTTCCAATTACTCTAAAGATACGTGGAAAATCTGCGAAAGGATCAGGCAAAATGCCCCTTGAAAAGCGAAACTGCAATTGTTCAGTGCAGCGAAAAAACCGGTTAGGGGAGGAGTCCAAAATATCAATTTTCAGTTTTCGATGCTGAGGAATTTCACAAATTACTCTAAAAAATGCGTCGCTTGCTTGTGATGGAATCAAGCAAAATATGCTTTAATGTTAGAACTGCAATTGTTCAAAGTATAGCGAAAAAAATGGTTTGGGGTTTTAAAAAAGAGAGAGAAATGATCTTCTCAATAGTAACCGACAGGAGCTGTCCGTAAAAAGTCCCACGAGTTTAGTCAGAGATTTAGAACGAAATTCAAATTCAAGTAGACAGTTTCACGATTTAAAAAAATCGACAATGCAAGTAAAAGTCAAAAAAATAAAATAGATTGTTGAGGTTTTCAGGGATAAGGCCAAACATGAACTTGAGGTCGAAATAGATGCAAGGCAACTAAACGAACTGCACGGCAAAGCGTAGAGTATCGCGCGAAAATGAAGGCACTTTTGAAGCCTGAACTTGAGACGGAAATAGGTGCAAGGCAATTAAACCAACTGCACGGCAAAGCGTAGAGTATCGCGCGAAAATGAAGGCACTTTTGAAGCCTTAATCGTGTATTTCTGAAGGACCACGAATCCCTCGAAGGTACAGCCACTCCTTACGGAGTTCGATCGAAATATTCTGCCGTGTTAAGGAAGAACTCCGTATGAACATTCGAGAGTTGCCAAATTTCCTTCAACGTAATGTTCATTTTTAAGGAAAGTTATTAATATTTTTCCTTGGAATTTTCAGGAACTTTAGGTGAATTTCAAACAACATTATCTGAAAAATTGGAAGAAAAATATTCATAAGTTTACCAGAAAATTCATGTTTTATAAATGGAAAACTGGCAACGCTTGAAGGTTTATACGGCGTATTTCCATAGTACGGCAGGATTTTGCTGCAGAGGCTCAATGTGCTATTTCCTTAAACAAATGGAAAATATTAATGTTGAGTGCTTTAAGCCTTGAAATGAAAACATGTTCAGTTGTCATTCCTCAACGCTTGTCTAGAGATATTTAATCCAGTTTGGACATCATCGTGAGCCGCTTCAAATCTAAAAAACCGGCGCTCCGCTTCGCTCCGCGCCGGTTTTTTGGGGGGGCTTCGCCCCCCCAAGCCCCCCCAGGACGCGCGCTTCGCGCGCGCTTTTTAGTTTGAGTGTCCATTCCAGTTGTTCTGTCTTCTTAAGCGACCCGCGCGTCCACCGCGGGAAGAGTGTATTTTCCGAAGGGGGGGGGGGGATCAATCTGTAAGGGAATGAATTAATTTCTTGAGCACAAGATGGTAGTTGCGTACGTTGCCAGCGAACGCGCTGCGAAAGGTTGTGACGGTTAAATGGTGAGATTTTGTTCAAGAACAGATCATTTAACCTGACCCACTGTGCGACGAACAATTTGTCCAGAATCTTCCTTCCCCTGACCCACTGTGCGACGAAAAGTTTGTCCAAAAACTTCTCTCCCCTGACCCACTGTGCGACGATCAGCTTGTCCAAAAACTTTCTCCCCCGACCCACTGTGCGGCCCTGCTCCGGCCGGCTCCCCTCATGCCGCGCACCCCTCGCCTAAAACTTTCAAAGCTCGCCATTTTTAAACGGCTCGGCCGATTTAGCTCAAATTCAATACAAAACCAGTCCTAGGGGAGAACTACCACCCGTAAAAATTTCAGCTCAAAATATTCATTTTCGCTCGAGTTATCGAGTGGACAAGATTTGACCTCCCCCCACTTTTGAGCCCCACCCCTCAAAATCTTTTGCCTCAAATTTCAATTTTTTTTCGCAGAATAGTAGTTCTAATGAGTCTCTACAAAATGCAAAAAAATTGGTCAAAATATCTTTCAACGTAAGAAAGATATAACTACTCAAAAATCGAAAAATCTTAAAAAGGCGACATACATATATACATACATACATATATATATACACATGAATTTGAATGGCATATATTTTCGTGATCTACGACCCGTGATCGGTGCTCTTCACAATGTCTCAGGTCTGGATTCGACATCATGGGAGAATGCAATAGTGTATTTCCTTCGGAAAATACACTAAAAATGGTATTTGATAGTGACATGAATGCAAAGCATGAATTCGAAGCGCGTATCCTAATGTTCCATGATAATGAACTCATGATAAAAATTCGATTGATAGGGAGTTTCAAAAGGACCTTTTCGATTTGGAACGTGTTCAGTCTTCAGTAAAACTCGACGCTTTGTCACGTAGTTACTTCAGTTGCCTAGCCGACCAAACCCCGATTTTGGTCACTGAAAATGTTGCTCGAGAAATCAATGGCATTTTTGACGAAGTAAAAATATTTAGGTTTTTCAAGAGACAAGTAGAGAAATTCGTTAAACCATTGTGTAGCTTTATTAGATGCATTATTTTTCGGGTTTTAAACTGAAGAATCATTGACAACTTGAGCAGCCGCCATGTTCACGACCATGTTCAACTTGAACAGCCTAAAATACACGATAAAAATCGACTTGAGCGGGGGGAGGAGGCTGCGCAAAAAGAGGGGGAAATAAAACCCGGGACGATCGACGTGTTACGACTCAATTTTCGACCGGAAAAAAGGCAAATAGACGAAAAGGTAAATAAGGGGGGATCGTTAACAGCGATCGATGCCTCATTTTTTCCTGTTCTATTTTCCTTTTTATTTAGCTAACTACAGAGAAATGAGCTTTTTTTCAACTCTTTTTCTCGATTCAAACTTGATGCAACTTGGTACGTTTCTGTTAAACTCGGTTCAGTTGGTCGCGCGATATTTTTCTCAAAATGTTGTACACGCACTGTGTCATCGCGCTAGTGCACTATTCACACAAGGAGAACAGGGAACTACGGGCTAATTTTACAGCATTTCATAGATGGAATTCATCGAGTTTACTAAAACAGGCTGACCAAAATTCAGTACTTTTTCAGTACAATCCCAAGAAATTCCGCACCTGCTTACAGAAAAATTCTGCATTTTTTCAGAGCCTCCAATTGACGAAATTCGAAAAATTTCAAAAATTTGAATTTCTCGCTCAAATTATGACAAAAATGACAAGAGATGAAAAAAATTCCGGACCTTCTTGCGCAATTTCCGCACTTTTTCAGTACTTCCGGATCGCTCTTAAAAAAAATCAGTACTATTTCCGGACTTGCAGACACCCTGCATATCCCCACGGCACACAGTGGAACGAGCTGAGAGAAGAGGTCGGACATGAATATTGTTGGGCTAAAAGCTCAAATTTTGATGTTTTTTTTGTCAAAAATTATAATTCAAGGAGTGTTCCTGAAAGGCGACTTCACGAAAAACCCAATAAATTAACTTTTGAACTTTTTTGTTTCACATTTTTAGGCTTATAAGCTTTCAAGGTTTCCGGATTTTGTCCTACTTCGCCTATTGATACGGTCCCGTGTGCGGCATAAAGGAGCTCCTTCGGACGTATGAGACGGTATTCTGCCGTGCTAAGGAAAAACGCCGTATGAACCTTCATAATCCTATGATAAAACACGCATTTCCTGATGAACTTATGAATATTTTCCTTCTAAATTTTCAGATGATTTTGTTCGCAATTTCACCTAAAGTGCCTGAAAATTTCAAGGAAAAATATTCATAACTTTCCTCAAAAAGAAAAATTTTATTAAAGAAAATTTGGCAACTCTCGAATGTTCATACGGCGTTCTTCCTTAGCACGGCAGTATTGGGGTTAGGAATTATTCCGCAAAGGGTTTTTGCGTTTGGCCCAGATATTCCAGACCAAATTTTCATCAAAGACCAAAGTCTGTCATCGGTGTCAAACTCGCTCCTAATGTAAACAAACAAACGGCGACATAGTCCGGACATAAACAAAGCGGACCTCGTCGAGATGTTCCAGACTCAATTTCTCAGCGTTAGCGTTTCTTCACCTCGACAAAAGAACTTTCGTCCGCGTCCATCATTTATCCCTTTCGTAAAATCAGATATCAGTTACCCCGTTGATCTGTTCATGGTGATTGCAAGTGAAATTGCGGCGAGATACTCCGGACTCCTAATGTAAACAAAGCGGCCTGTGCCTGGTCGAGATGTTCCGGACTCATTTCTTCATCTCGACCAAAGAAGTTTCTTGTGCATTCAAAGTAGCATTTTCCAGCTCCATTGTTAGAGAAGAAACAAGTCATTTTGTTGTAAGTTAGGATAATATTTGTGTTGATTAAGTGGCTTGAGCATCGGACTACCTTGCTGCGCCTTGCATGGCTGCCTCTATCTCAAGATGATTGGACAAAAAGCTTACTGGTTGATGTGCGAATCTGAATCCTGAATCCCTAGTAACGGTAGTTGTGAAAACCAGACGGATGTACAATGCTAGGTAGATTGCTCCCCACTTACTTTCTCATGGATGTTCGCTGGTCTCTCCAAGGTTCTGGTTTTGCGTTGCGTTGAAGCCAATGCTTTAAGTTTAGCTATATCAACCAGGCTTTGGAGATACCAATCAACAATCCTAGCAGTCACAAAATTCTCCAGCAAACCCGCATAGTAGTCTATTAACAGCTGAAGAAGCAATGGAAACCGTATTTACCCATGACAACAAAATTTTTTCCGTCAGAACTCTGATACTGATAGTAAGTATGAGGGGGAACTATCTCCTTTAAGGCATGTTTCTGCATGAATTTTCTTGTTTTTTGGCATCAAACTAAGTAGAACTCAAGGAAAATGAGGCAAGACTTTACAAGTAACCATGTAAGGTTCATCTGCTGAAAAAATAGAATAAAGTCTAAAATTCCTAAAGAACATCACCAAGATGGTTCTGCCACCAGCAGCTCATTTTTGAAGGCACGAATCAAATGGACCGCGTCATAGAATGAAGAGCCTAACGTATTCTATTTATTCTATGACCGCATACAGAAAGGAACCAAGCCACATCAGCTATTGCCAATTTTAACTAGGCAATTTTATTTTTTACAAGAAAATGTTTGTGCGGATCCCTTAGAAAATGTCCAGGAATTTGTTTCGTACTATGGAGAAAATTCACTGAAATTTGCACGAAAATCCGCACAACTGTTTTCATGTAAAAAATGAAATTAGCCAATTACATTTGGCAACAGCTGATGTGCCTTGGTTCCTTTCTGTTTAACGCGGTCCAAATACTGTGGTTATCTATTTTTCTCACGGTGCCCACTTTTTAGGTAAGAAACCTTGTCCTGTAATAATAATGGCATGGAATGGTGGGCTCTAATTGGTAACTTGACCATCCCCAATAAGTTATCGAAAGAATTTACTTCTTAAAAGATCCTTTGCAAATAAAGCCAAGTAAATATGCAGATAAAAGTCCCGTGTGATAGGTATGTGAAGTGTATTCAAAGGGAAGGGATGAAATGTTCAAAAGGTAACGTCCAAATTTGCAAAGTTGCAGAGGCTCTAGGCACAAATTGGACAAGGTGCCGCTAAGTAATGACTATATGCATTTTTTATTGTTATTAATTACGGAAAAGAGGAAAAGAGAATCAGGCCGAAGAATGCCAAAATTCGAAAAGTGTAGGGTTGTAGGAGCAGGAGCCGAACCTTCTTCGAGATTACGGACGGCAACCTGATTGGCTACGAAGATTGCCGAGCACGGCCGAAGGCCTACTCGCCGCTTGGTAGGTGTTGACGGCGGTTTGACAAACAGCAGTTTTTGGTGAAATGTGGTCCGGAATATCTGGGCCAATCTGTTCACTCTTCCGCAAAGTAGCAATTACTGGAACACATACGAGCCGAGGAGACGCGAGATCTTTTTCCAATTTGGTTACGTCGGCCAGTTTTGAATTCTGCACGCTGTGGGTGCATTCAGAGTTTCAAAAAGACGGAGAAAGCGTGAGGTCACGCACTTCACTCAGGCCTGGATCTTCTTCCCTCCCCCTCCCCTTATGACTCATGACGTAATGCACAACCGTCTTCATTATCAGGGTTGCCAAAAAATTTAGAAAATGAAATTCCCTCACATTTCCTGTTCTCCCTGACAAACTTTGGTGATATTTCCTGACAATTGAGGACACGGCAGATGGTTAAAAAGACATAGCTGGAAATGGTTTTCAGGCAATATTTGTTGTTATAAACGTCAAACCCACTCTAGAACGCAAATCAAGGTGACCTAACAATTTTTCCCTGACATTTCCAGGTTTACCCTGACTTTATAAAATTTCCTGACATTTCCCTGTTCTCCCTGACAAATTTTGGTGGAATTCCCTGACAAATGAAGATACAGCAAATGGTTAAAAAGACATAGTTAAAAATAGTTTTCAAGCAATATTTGTTGCTTTAAACGTCAGACCCACTCTAGAAAGCAAATCAAGGTGACCGTTGACCTAACAACGGAGATGTTGCATGTGTGAGGAATTTGCGATTTGAATGCCGATTGGATGTAAAAGTTCGCGAGAAACACGATGGTGCCACTGGTTTTCTCTGAAATCATCTCCCAAGCTCAAAAAAAAGCACTCAAGTTGAGGCCAAAATGGAGGGAATATCCCACCCTACCCTGAGAGTCCAAGTCTAGATCAAGACCAACCCTCCATGCAAAAATAGGGAGCAAATACATAGACAAGGCTGCCACTTTATTTGGGGACTCCAAAACTGAAAACACGGCAACACTGCTATTGTATTTGCTCCCTATCTTTGCATGGAGAGTTGGTCTTGATGTAGAGGTGGACTCTCATGGTAGGGTGGGATATCCCCTCCATTTTGGCCTCAACTTGAGAGCTTTTTATGAGCTTGGGAGTTGATTCCAGAGAAAACCAGTGGCACCATCGTGTTTCTCGCGAACTTTTACATAAAAATCGACAGTCAAATCGCAAATTCCTCACTCATGCAGCATCTCCATTTTCCGTGATACAGGGTTATTCAAAAGTCACGCACCACTGGCCATGAGACCATTGAAACCACCATTTGACCATTTGAAATTTTTAAGTTGCCCCCCGCCCCCCTCCCCCCGAGGAGATCAAAAACTGAAAAGTACCTGAAGAAGTTTCCCCCTCGATTAGAGGAAAAACGTCTTACACCGTAAGTTGATATCATAATTAGGTAGAACTAAAGTTATGGCCAGTGGTGCGTGACTTTTGAATAACCCTGTATGTCTAGGTTTTCCCTGACATTTCCCGGTATTCTCTGACGGCGGCAACCCTGCATTCCGCATAAATCCCTGGGTTCCCGTGAGATTCGGCGTCGCGGCGGCCGCCGACTTCCGAGTGGGCAGGTGCGAGGAGCGGCAGCAGCGCGTCGCGGCTGGGAGTCACGAAACGCGAGGGGTGACGTCACAGCGCCGCGACGTCTGACTCATCCTCCCGGGTCATCGTCGCCGTCCGTCGTCTTCGTTAGTGTTCACTCTTCACTCCGCTCTCCGGTTCGCTCTCTTACAGACGGAAGAAGTGTTCACTTGCCGCCGCCCCCCCCCCCCCTTTCACCCGGGGGGCACCGCTGCACCGACCCGCGGCTGACTCGTCCGTCAAATCTCAGCTCTCGTGCGCTTCACACGCGTCAGACACCCCCCCCCCCCCCCCCGGATACAATGCCCTTCCAGTCCTCCATCTCGCAAGTCGCATTCCCTAACGGTAGAGATCGAAGGAGGTCACTGCCTCGTCGCCGCCCACATAGTAACCATACTGGTTGAAAAAGTGTGGATGCGATTTTACACATGCTCGAATAAACACCGAAAAAGAACCGTTTGAACCCCCCCACCAAAAAAAAAAAAAAAAATTCAGACGGTTTAAAGCCCTGCATAGACGATCGAATTCCCGATCCAATTCCGATCGAGGTAGCATCAAAGTGTCGGGAGTCATCACTCTTAAACTCATTAATTTGCTTCATTTTAAAATGAAAACTTGGCAGAAATGTTTCCTGTGACAGGAAATGATGAATGGTGGCACTCCGTTCTGATCTTACTATGAACAAAAAAGTGCGGCCCGTCAAAATTTGATGGTAGATGGTGACCACCAGTCATCAGCATGTCTACTTTGATCGGAATCGGTTCGGAATTTGATCGTCTATCCAGGGCTTCAGTGCGCCGTCCTGACACCTTGTGGCCTGGTTACACGATCAAATTCCCGTCAAATTCCGATCCAAATGATGACCAAGATGGCGGTCGAGAGTAATCTAGATTGATGAGTGAAATTAATTAAAACAGCGTGTTGATTGAAATAAGCACGGTTGTGTGGAAATCAGATGAAGGATGAGTCCCACAGCTTCATCATCTACCATCAAATTTTTGCAGGCCGCAGAAATTTGATGGTAGATGGTGCGCACCAGTCACCATTTGATCGGAATTTGACGGGAATTTGATCGTGTGACCAGGGCATTAGAGAAGACCTCGATGGATTGATTACGTCACGTCCTACTGCCAGGGAGAAAGAATCTCGGCTGGGCCGGCGCCAGCGTCGCGGAGGGGGGGAGGGGGGGAGGGGGGATTTTGGCGTCTGCGTGAGCGTGACGTCACAGTTTCCTCTCCTTTTGTGAAACTAAAATGTGAGACGCGTGAAGTTTGAAAGTAACCGTCGTGCGATCGTTAATTGGAGGAAGGAATGACACTTATTTTGTCACTTTCTTCTTCGACTGGTTCTCGGCGTTTTTTCGCGAGAGGGTCTGCTATCCCGTCACGAGATTTTTACGTACGGGTGCGCGGACCCCTGTCAGAGTTGCCACAGAATTTCGGAAATGAAATTCCCTGACACATTTTGGTGAAATTCCTTGACAATTGAGCAAATCGACGGTGTAAGCCAGCAATCACATAACTCGTTTGCGGTGTCTGAAAATCTCCGCCTCTATGTTATTTTCTTAAAGGAGGACAAATTGACATTATCTCTTGGGAGTTTTTGCAGAATTTTCTTGGCATGGGGAAGAAAAATCATGACATTTTAGAAGAATTGCCGTTGAGTGGTTTCCCGTTTAAAAAATGAAGTATGAGATAGGAAGTCTGCGACGTCGCAAACCGAGTTATGTGATTGCCGACTTACACCGTCGAAATGCCATATTCTTTAAAAGACATGGCTAGAGATAGTTTTCAGGCAAAATTTGTTGTTCGAAACGTCAAACCCACTCGAGAAAGGAAATAAAGGTGATTTGAAGATTTTCCCCTGACAGTTCTCTTATTATCCCTAACATTTACGTTATCTACCCTAACATTTCCCGGTTTCCCCGGACTTTTGAAAATTCCCTGACGATTCCCGGCATTCCCTGACTGTGGCAAAGTTGCTATGTCACGGGAGCTCTTTAAAAAGTGAAAAGATGAGTGCAGTTGGAAGAGAACGCCCTAGATCTGGAAGTAAAAGTCAACAACAATAAAATCAACCTCAAGATGTCTAGGGTACGATTTATTATTATTATTTGCCTTCAACGTGGCAAGAAATAAAGATCCATAATTGGAACGACGAGGCAGGGAGCGTTCGTGGAGATAATTTCTATTTAATGTAAAAAAAGTAAGAGTAATTGAAAGCTGCCCGACTCGCTTGTGCGCATACACAACAAACACGTAAACTTGACCTTAGCGTTCGTAGCGAAGAGTTAACAGCAATCATTGAATTCGCCTGATTACAGAGAAAGAGCTGATAATGGTGGTGATAGTAAATGCGACAATTAAACAGAGCGCAATGGAAAATAATCGCTTAAATGACACTGAGCTGATGAAAAACTAACGGCGCACTGGAAAAAAAAACACATTGGATCTAGAGTCCAGATTCTTGAAAACATTGAAAAGAAAAAAAACTCTTGATTCAATCAGATGTTTCCTTAAATCAAAAGGAAATCCGCTCAGATTAAGAGGCTTGGTTCTTGATTCAAGCAAAAATCCGATTGAATCAAGAGTATTTTTTCTTGTCGATGTTTTGAAGAGGCTGGACTCTAGGTCCAATGTGTTTTTTTTTTTCCAGTGCGGATAAAAATATGAAAACTCCTTGTTTTTTTTCCAGTGCGGATAAAAATATGAAAACTCCTTGCACCACCAGCATGATAAAATTCTATTGCAAGGCCAGGGATTTGGACGGCTTGTTAACTCGAGGATCTCACATACGGGACCAGAGTGGTAAGTGGATATGCTTGATCCCTACAAAAAATTCTAAGTCAACCGTTCCTTAGACATTACCGTCAATTGATCGAAACAGCCTTTCCCAAAGTTTGATCTCGATCTTGTGAAGAATCCAAGGGGCAAGGTGTGTAGGCGTGGGTAAAAGTTCTACTTTCCATTGAGGAAAAACGAGAAGAAAAACAGAGGTCGGAAACAAGATGGAAACAAAAATCCGATTGGAGATCCCATCTTATTTGTCACATCTCTTAACCCGAGCGAGTATTTCAAAGGTAAAGTATAAGTTATTGGCGGCTATCGATAATGAAACTAGAAAAGCTCACATCTTCGTTTGGGACGTTAAAACAGGTTGTCCAATTTTTTTTCATTTTGAAAAATCCTGATTTTTGACTGCTAAATCCTGATTTCATAATTTTTCCAAATCCTGATTTTTTGCGGGAAAAAATTAAAATTGCTGCATACGTGTATGCGAAAGCAGAACTCTAGAATTTTCTAAAATCCTGCTTTTACGACCGATTTTCCCTCAAATCCTGATTAAATCGGGATTAAATCCTGATATAATCGGGAAAATCCTGATGCTAGACACCCTGTAAAAATACCCAATTAATGGCTAAGTTATTACTTGTACATCTCCTTTCCACATTCCTTTCCTTCTTGGTTCTTAATTTGTAGAACTTCATTCATTAGAACTTCATCAACTTTTCGTTCATTTTTGATGACTACAATCACCGTGAACTTCAGTTCTCGAATTGATGGGACGATTCTCGATTTTTTAAAACATAGTCACAGTAGATTTCAAGAAAAATTAGGAGATGAGCAGTTTGGCAACTTGCAATTAGGCTCGGTCGAAAATAATGAAATTTTAGACTGTTCATGTTCCTTGTCAGGCTCATGCATCATTTACCGCTCCACGGCAGCCACGGCGCAGCGCGGTACCCAGGTCTTCAGTTCATAACCCCACCAACGCCTTCTACCGCAGATACTCACACATACATAAATAGAGTAGAAAAAAGAGCCTCCTTCGTTTGTCAGATTTATGAGATTAAAAAGTTTCGTCCTCAAAATGTCAAATGAAACAATTCATAACGGTACAGAGTTGCATACAGTACAAAGCAGAAATAGGTCAGGGAATTTGGATCGCGAATGAGTTTTGTCAAGGGTGAAGGTTTTTTTTACACTCTTTTTCTTTCTTCTACGCGGAAATTCGAAATACAAGCCCCTCATGTGGAGAACCACTGAGGCTGGGGCGAATCTGAAAATTGCATAGGGAATTTTCAGAGATTGCGTTGACAGAATTCATCACAATTTTTTATGGTAAGTAAAGGGAATTCGGAGAAAAATATTTTCAAAAGTAAATTATTCAGCGGCTAGTAACGTCACAGAGCAGCATTTTCAACAGCGGCGTAGCATGTTTTACGACATATCGATTGATCTGCCATTTAAACCTACGGAAAAGGATCGATAAGCAGGGTGTTCGTAGCAAACACCTTGATAATCGATTAATTACCGTAGCTTCAATAGGGACATATCGATAATCGCTCATTCACGCCTTGCCACTGATTTTCAATGTCTAATACAAATATTTTAGCTGATTAGATGGAAGGATCTAACTGGAATCAGCCGAAACTATGGCAGACGTTCTTATTCTTTGAAGGGAAAACTAAGCAACACTGATATATACAATTTCACGGGTAGTTCCTTAGAAATCTGGGGTACATTTACAGAAAGTTTAAAGGTTTAAGTTGGTAGTTTAGTTTGCAGTTAAAGAAATAAAACATCAGAGAAAAATGGACTGCATTTCGGAATTAATTAGGAACTAAAATTTCTGGCTCAATTAGGAACAACGCATGTACCATCAGTTTCCCTGGCACGAAAGTATTTATATAGATGAGCCAGATACTGTAGTAATCTCATAATTTAGTCCAAAGTGAAATACAATCAGGCTGATTCTTGTAGAATCTGCCAAAACCAGAATGTAATAATAGTTCAATTTAGAAGACAGGGATATTTTAAAACTATGTTCAATCACAATCAGTAGATAAATAAAATTCATCGAGTTCCAGACACTTGAACATTCTCCACAGTAAATCTGGCAGCACTGCCGGAGGATAATACTTCATTTTCTCGGCACTGCGTCTTGAATAACGAATGCAAGCGTATGTAGGAACAGTGCGCATGACGAAGAGGCCAAACGACCGGGTACTTCATGCCCTTTGCCGACTCGCACCAATAATCTCGCGATTCCCCTCGAAAAGAAAAAAAGAAAAAAACGCGAAGCGACAACGTTGCCGCAGACTAGTAGATGCGGCCCGAGCACCTTGTCGAGCAGAAACCGCTCAACACCAATTGATTAACTCGGGCATGTGCGTGGTTCTTGCTTATTCGCGACTAGTTTCGGCCCGGCCGAAACTGATCCGGAAAAACTGGTTGCTCTTTACAATACGCTCCAGCTTGCGAAGCGCCGCGCCGCCCCTCAAACGTAAAGACGCACCTCAATTTCCACTTGAACCTCCTTTCGCATATAAATCCATGCTTTCCAGGGCTCATGCACGAATCGAGACGCGCCCTTACGTTCGAGGAGCGACGACCCGGGGCGTAAAAACGCCGAGTAGCGGGTGTGAGGCGAGCTGCCGCGACAACCAGAATATCAGGATTTTCGACCCTCGAGCTCCGACCCTTTCGGTGCGGGGTCCACGACTCCTCCGCAGCGACAGGGACAAGGACAAAAGAAATTATGACACGTGACACGTGACTGTCGCTGTGAAAAGATGTTTCATCCCCGCTGCAATGGGTCAGTTGCGCTGGTCACAGAATGGACCACTAGACAAGGCACGAATTGAAGGATTCTGATACATGTTTCTTAACCAAAATTCACGCAAAACACCATTCGCGCAACGAAAATGACTGAAACCAACTCCTAACGAAGATATCAACGTTTTTATTTCACACTGGTTACAAGGAATTTGAACTGCCCGCTCACAGGAAACTCAAAGCTCTACGCGAGTCAAATCGCGCACTACAACGGTTTCAGCAAGCTTCTCAATCGAGCAATGTTCATTTCCCACCATGTGTTGTTCAAACTATAAGCAATTTGCTATGGCTGAGCCAAAGCGTCAAGATTGAGGTTGCCAGATTTTATATCGCAGAGACTGTCATGATAACGTTTAGCGCGCGATGTGAATCACGTAGAGCATTGAGTTTTCATGAGCGGGTGGTTTGAATTCACGCATCAAGAATTATTGAATATCTTCGTAAGGAGTTGATTTCGGTAATTTTCGTTGTGCGCATTGTGTTCTACGTGAAATTTTGGTTAAGAAGCATGTATCAGAATGCTGAAATTCGTACCTTGTCTAATGGTCCATTGTGTTTTGATGCTTGATTCTAGTATTCTTGGCAGATCAATCGATATCAAAGCACGGCACGCCACTGTGCAAAAGGGGTCACGTGCTCGCGTGTATTTGGACTACATTTTGCAATTTGGAACTATAAATTCTAGCCCGGTTTAAAAACAACGTATGTGCCATTAGTTTCCCTATGCACATAAGTGTTTTTCCAGAAGAGCCAGAATTTATAGTTCCAAATTGCAAAATGCAGTCAATTTGTCTCTGATTTTCTGACCAATATGTATTGATAAAATAGGGAATAAACTCTTGCTGCCTATAACATTGATACCAAATAATGTAGGTGTTACTCACGTTACTGAGGGAATGTCAATAGAAAGGCCAAGGAACTCACCTGAAACACATAAAATGGAAATTATGGATAAGACGTGTGTACATAGATAAAATGGACGTATTTATGCTGAAAGGAGCTATGTGCAAAGGATTTACGTGAAAAATAGTTCCTATTAGGATAAATACGTCCGAATTACAAGAATGTGACCACGAAAAAAAGTTTCATCGCGTTTGAAACAGAAACAGAACGAGGCAATGTGCCTCGAGCTTATATCTCAACCAACAAACGCAACGAAACTGATCGTGAAGACTTGATACAATAATTCGTGCCCCGAAGATGTGTGCGCTGCATATACACAAAATTGAAGGCGCTGCGGTATCTGTTCCGAATTTCGTAGCGAGCGCTTTCTACAAGTCGTTCGCGAGATTTGCTGCAATGAATTAGACGGGTACCGATTTACAAATGGTCCATGGCCGTCATTATGGCTTACTTATGTCTCCCGTGCTCCCAGGCACCAAATATCAATGACTAGTCGCGCAGATTCCTATTCGGGCAAGAATAGCTGGAGCGCCTTCGTGGTTCTGCGCCTGCAACACGGACAACCTCAAAGCTCGAATGGTTGCATTCTTGGCTTCACTTTTCCTATTATGCCCGGACAAAATATGGGCTGCATGCTCATGGACTTGACTTTTAGGCTATGTTACGCCTGTACTACTCAGTTGTTCATGACTTTCTTGTTCCTCAGCTTAGGACGTATTGATCGATTATCATTTTTCCACCGATGCGAAGACTATACATTTAAAAGGGACGATGCAGCTGTGTCACGGAGGAAAGCTGTGCATGAGCTCACAATTCAAACACTTTTCAAGAATATTTAAGGCCTCTCTTATGTTTTTCAAAATGAAGCAATGTTCGTGGCTTCACAAATGGATTACATTTTGCAATAAGGAACCACAATCTCTGGCTCTTCCATAAAAGTGCCTCCCTGCAAAGGGAAACCAATTGTATACATGCTATTTCTAAAATGAGCCAAAAATAGAAGCTCCCTGGTAAAAAATTGGCGATAGGAGCTGCGTTTCAAAATACCATAGGAATTCTTATAGCCGGCTAAAGAAGGCAATAGAAAATCATATAGCTGGCTGTAGAAAGCGGAGCAAATGATACAGCCGGGCTATACGAAGCGATAAAAAAGTATGCAGCCAGGCTATAGTTCCTATCGCCGGGCTTTACACTTCATCGCCATCGGTTATAAAAGGCTATGAGAAATTGTGTAGAAATTCGTGTGCTTTGGAAATCATTAAATTTGATACGGAACCACCATAATATTCACAAAACACACATTATATTTTCCTTTAATACATATTTTTTTTTCATCAATTAAAATGAGAATAATCCATACAGGATGTGCAAACATTTCAAAATCATGAGTTGAAAAACGCTGACTCCGCAAGATTATATTGGAGCCTAACACAGAGCGGAGCGGCGTGCTGCCAGCGATAAGGGCGCACCAGCGCCTACAAACCTAACAGGGATACTTCACGCATGGCGCGATGCGTGAAGTATCCCTGTTAGGTTTGTAGGCGCTAAGGCGCTTTTCGCGCTGGCCTGGCTGCCCGCTCGCCGCGCCGCAGCGTGCCACGGCGCTTGAAGCAACTATTTCACACCAGAGGTATTGCACAGTATCATACGAAATTAAAGGCGCTCCAACATATTAGGAATGGCAGGCATCCTTCAAAAGTACGGAGCTTTCCGCGCAAAATAATTCAAGATACTACGGCCCAAAAATAGAACGGTAATCCAAAAACAGTCCTAGCATCCGTAACTAGTAACATTTAGCATACACTTTATCGCCTGGCTGTTGCTCAATCGCCATCGGCTATAAAAGGCTATAAGAAATTGTGCAGCTGGCTATAGAAGCTATTAAAAATCTTACAGTCGGCTTTAGGTCTATGGTATTTTGGAACAAAGCTTCTACTGCCAATTTTACTAGGGCTCTTTGTTCCAAAATGTGGTCCAAACCATGTAACAGCGCGTCCATTCGGTCGACGAATGCACTTGATTTCCAAAATGTGTTCCATATGTGTCACATGTTCCACAAGGAACAAATATTTCCGGGTTCATCCATGAAATACAAGTGTTCAAAGAAAAACTAACGCCACACATGCTGTTTCTAAAATGCGCTAGAAACAGTAGTTCCTTATTGCGAACAAAAGTGTAGTTCGAATGATGACACGCCCCCTCCTTCCTCGACGTGACGCGATGGTGGATCGAGTCAATTAGAGAGGACGGACATGAAATTTTTGACAACTGCAAATGTTGATGTTTATTTCGTCACAATTTAAATTTTGAGAGGTGCTTACGGGTAGAGTCCCTTTATACTGAGAGTCAAGACAATTTGAATCCATTTCTGATTGGTTCCCGTATTTTAGGCCTCCACAGTGTCTCAAACGGGAATAAAGATTACATTTTCACCAATTGCAAAGATTATAATCTGGAATGGACCAGGGAATTACGGGTTCGGCAAGGAACAAACGGAATGAGAGGAGGAACGGAGAAAGGCATTTGAGAATGGGCCGATCAAAGATTACGAAAAACGTTCAATTTCTGTAATCTTTATTCCCGTTTGTGACATCCATGAGCCGAATTGTCTTGACTCTCAGTATAAAGGGACTCTACTTACGGGTAGAAATTTCACGAGGAAACCGATAAAACACTTTAAGAACCTCGGAGTTCTGTAATAGCAGAGTTATACGCGTTTAAAGTTTCCAAATTTTGCCAGACCTCTCCTATTAACTCGATCCACAGGGTGTCTACCAAGACAGGCTGGTCAGGAATCAGTACTATTACAGTACTTTTTTAGTACATGCCCAAGAAATTCAGTACCTCCTCAACAGAAAAATTCAGTACTTTTTTAGTACCTCAATTTGACAAAATTCGAAAAATTTAAGAAATTTTAATTTCACGCTTGAAGTGCGACAAAAATGAAAAAGAATGAAAAAATTCCGGACCTTTGGAGGAAAATCCGCACTTTTTCGGTACTTCCGGACCGCCCTTGAACAATCAGTACTATTTCCGGACCTTCCGGAAATTCCGGATTTGTAGACACCCTGATCTAGAGTCCCTCCATACTGAGAGTCAAGACAACACCCCCTCATGGAGTCACAAACGGGAATAAAGACTACAGAAATTAAACGTTTTTTGTAATCTTTGATCGGCCCATTCTCAAATTCCTTTCTCCGTTTCTTCTCTCATTCCGTTTGCTCCTCGCCGAATCCGTAATTCCCTGGTTCATTCCAGATTATAATCTTTGCAATCGGTGAAAATGTAAACTTTATTCCCGTTTGAGACACTGTGAAGGCCTAAAATACGGGAACCAATCAGAAATGGATTCACATTGTCATGACTCTCAGTATAGAGGGACTCTACCCTGATCCACTGAGCGCCGCACAGCGGATCGAGTCAATTAGAGAGGTCGGACATGAAATTTTTGAGTGAAACTGAGAATTTTGATGTTTATTTCGGCACATTTTAAACTTTAAGAGGTGCTTTCTGAAGAAACTTTCACGAGGAAACCCGTGAAACCACTTTAAGAACGTCAAAGTTTTGCATAAACGGAGTTATAAGCTTTTAAAGTTTCTAAATTTTGTCCGACCTCTCCTATTGACTCGACCCACTGTGCGCCGTCCTCCTCGACCCTAGATTCGCCTTCCATCCATCGACGCGACGACTGGGCTCCGTCACGAGTGTCAACTCTCTCGGACAAGCGTCTAAATACACACGGGAGTTCACGGGTGCCACAACTCTGTTGCCGCTCGACGGGAGCGCGCGATTGGCCGGCGCCACTTGGACGTGGAGCGAGCCGCGAGAGAGACAACGCTGGTCGGGCCGGCTCGGACTTGGGACGCCAAAAATGAGAATTTTCGAGGACGCCGTCATTGACACGCGACCGGGCGAGCTCCCGCGCCAAGGTTCATCCGGACCGCCGCGCGCGCCACCGCTGCGCCGTCGAGCTTTGTGACGTCATCATGGCGAACCCGGAGAAAAGACTCCGGACAAAAATATCTTCGATCGAATCAAAGTCATGATTGCAGGTCATCTTCAAATGATGAGATGTCCAGGGATCCTAAAATTTCTGCATCTTCAAATTCCCTAACTTTCCTCAGACTTTTCTTGCTTTTCCTTGACTTTAAAATGTTCTGATTCCCTGATTTTCCCTCACCTTGTCACAAAAGTCTTGAATTTCCGTACCTTCCTACCGAAATTTCATAACTTTTCCGTACTTCCATACCAACCTTCCAAAATCCGTGCTTTCTCGGTGTATTTGTAGTATCTCTCAAATAGTCAAATCATTAAGAGATTCAAATGTAAAAATTGTAGGAATTCTGTTTCCTTTGACTTCCTGAAAATTTCAAGATAAATGTCGCCCAGGAGCTAAAAATAGTTTGAAATACTATTCTAGGATGCAGATTTTTCAGGGTGTCTAGTATTTTTTAACCTGAAAAATCCTGACATTTTCCTGATTTTTCTAGATTCCTGGCACGGTAAACAAAAAGCAGTAAGACTTTCTCGGCTGAGGAGATTCGCGTAAGAAAAATTCCTGATAAAACGTCCGATGTTTCCAATTTTCCTGATACTTTTCTGATTTTTCCTGATCGGCCAAAATTCCTGATATTATCCGATTTTGCCTGATGCTAGACACCCTGTTTTTACAGATAATTTTCTCTCGCAAGAGCAATGAATTATATTTTGTCTAAAATTAGGAAAATAATCAGAATTTCAATCCAACAGTAAATATTTGACACTCTGTCTAGGCATTTGACAAAATTTTGACTGATTTTACTATTTGCGTTCCAAATATCCGTGCTTTTTCTGTACAGCAGACACCCTGAATCAAGGATGGGGGCTGAAAGGAAACGAGGAAACTGGGAATAAGTGGAATAGACGCTTGGGTTGGGATAGCCGAGGGGCATAGCGGGAGCAGGTCGGCGAGCCGGTGGCGCGTGGAGGGCGAGACAATGCACCGACAACGACGTCGGCGACGTCCGCGGCGAGAGATGCCTCATCGTCAATTCGATTCGCGAAGCGTTGCGAACCGACGTGACGTCGCGCGGGGGCGCGGGCCAGACTTCGTCGGCGCCGCTCGGTGGATCGAGTCAATAAGAGAGGTCGGACAAAATTCGGAAACTTTCAAAGCTTATAACTCCGTTTATACAGGGTGTCTACTAAAACAGGCTGGTCAAAACATTATCGAAAAATTCAGTACGTTCTCCAACAGAAAAATCCGTACTTTTTCAGTACATCCATTTGAAGGAATTAGAAAAATTTCAAAAATTGAAATTGCGACAAAAATGACAAAAAATTTTAATAAATTCCAGACCTTTTTGCGGAATTTTCGCACTTTTTCAGTACTTCCGGACCGCCCTTAAAAAATCAGTACTATTTCCGGACTTTCCGGAAATTCCGGACGTGTAGACACCCTGTTTATACAACATTTTGGGGCTCTAAAAGTGGTACCATTGGTTTTCTCGTGAAATTTTCTTGAGGAAGGATCCCTTCAAATTGAAAATAGGACGAATCAAACATGAAAATTTGCAGTTTAAGTCAAAAATTTTATGTCCGACCTCTTAAATTGAATCGGTCCACTGTGCGCCGCTCGCGCTCGCTCTAGCGTTTCGCTTCCTCCTTCGCGCCTCTCGCCTTCCTTCCTCGTCTTCGCCTCAACCCTGGCTTCTCCCATTCTCAGCCGTGACGTCATCCTGGAATTAGCCCTCCTCGTTCAGCTTTATCGACAAAGCAAGGAAAAATCCGTTCCAGGATCTAATGGTGATTCGATGGACGCCATATTTTGTGTCCAAACGACATGCGATATATCGCATAAATTGGTTCCATTTTTCAGCTACTCATCATTTTTCTCGAATTATGAGATCGCAATTCTGTTGTCAGGTAGTCTACTTCTGAACTCAGTAGTTTCCTCCTTACCACGGAAACCACCAAACCAACACCTGCAAATTCTCCACTCGGGGGATACGAATTCAACTGCGAGGGATGAAATCATTAAGTTATGACCGGAGGTTTCACGATATCATATGAAGCTCTTAATGCTGTGCAGCAGGGTGACGCTGAGACAAAGGAGCTGATTTAATCGCGTTTTAATATATTCTAACATTTCAGTGATTTATTAAGGGAGTCATGCGGGAAAATTTCATTTCATTCAACGCCCTCAAGATACGTGAGTGCGGTCAAATAAAATTAATTGGATGTAGAAGGCTGGAGAGCTTTTGTCATCAAAAGGACCCCGCACACTCCTAATGGGAAAGTGCACCATGATCGATTTTAAATTTTTTCGTTGCATTCAATTCTCCTCAAGATGCTGATCAATGGTCACCATTGCGCCATTTTTCTAGGGTGCACCCACCGTTTTCGCACAACACGCCCGAAAAGTTTCAATTATTCGGCGATTAAGAATCAGAAAGATTCCTCATTTTAGCACTCGAATGAGCGGTCGGCTGTGTGAGTGCGAACTTCGTAACTTTTAAAGATTGAATAGGATGTCCTCGCTTCAGCAGGTTTTCTCCAACTTTTCAGGAGCTTACGGACGATAACTCCGCCAATACTGAATATGTACGCAGATACACGGCGTTTGAACGGCTCATGCTGCATTTAGCTCCCTCACACTGAAAAAGAAAACACATTGGATCTAGAGTCCAGACTCTGGAAAACATCGACAAGAAAAAATACTCTTGATTCAATAAGATTTTTGCTTAAATCAAGAGGAAATCCGCTCAAATTAAGAGGCTTGGTTCTTGATTTAAGCAAAAATCCGATTGAATCAAGAGTATTTTTTCTTGTCGATGTTTTTATGAGTCTGGGCTCTAGATTCAATGTGTTTTTTTCCCAGTGCACGTACAAATTCTACCATCAAAATACGATTCTGCACCGGACATGATGACCGACTGATTCGATGGGTGGATGTTCCTGACGTCAGAATTGTTTATTTGACAACGTTGAAGCGACCAGGCCTGGCTACGTCCGCGTTTCTCCCTCGATCTTCTTGCACTCCACTTCCTTCACATCAGCTCTCTTTGTTCCCGTTCACGCACGTCAAAGATTATAAGCATTATTTCGCCGATGTTCGTACATTCTCCATTCCTCCACCGTTTCCCATACCTATAGAGGGTATATAAACAGCGATTGTAATTAGGGCACCTTTGGATATAATACGCATTGTATCTCTCTCCCTCTCGAAGTTATTGCATTTTTGCCATCTCGCTATCCTTTGTTTACCTTTCCTTATGTTGAAGGGGCCATCGAATTTCGATGGTGCTCTAGCATGTGTGAGGAATTTGTGATCCAAGGAATGGTTCCTACGTAAAATTTCGCAAGAAACACGATGGTGCCACTGGTTTTCTCTAAAACAAATTCAAAAGCCCCAAAAAAGCTCTCAAAGTTGAGGCCGTAATGGAGGGGATGCCCAACACTACCCTGGGAGTCTACCAAAGATAACCTCTCTATGAAAAGATAGCAAGGAGCGAATACATTAGCAAGGTTACCGTGTTTCCAGTTTTGGAGTCCCCGTGAACTTGATTTGTCGGCATCCCCACGATCGGTTATCATCAAAACACAACTTTTTTTAGAGCTTTTCAACTGAGCCAACACTTGTGAAAATAGTTACATTGCTAGTGTAATGTTACAATACTAATTCAGCGCTTCTGCGAACTACGTGAACAAAGTTGGATTCAAGTTAAAATCATCGTACCTATCCACTTGTATTAACAAATTAACGCAGTATACAATGATATTTGAATTTTGAAAAGATACGCAAAGGTCGCAAGGTCTTTGAGAGTTTCCTGTTACGAAATGAGGAAGATCTCCAGTCAGGGTGCGAAGAATTTCGAAGAAATGCTTCAAAGTGTGGCCTGTGGCCTTCACATTGTATGCTGACATTTGACAAACTTACTTTGAACCGATTTTTGAACTTCACTATTCTGTCGAAGAGGTTGGCGCATTATGGTGATGATTTGTCAAATCTTAAATTAGTTGAACCCTTTTCTTCAATACTTAGGTGCCTAAAAAGAAAAAGGAAAAAAATTCCGCTTCTCCTCAAAAACTTGTCCAAATTAACTTCATCATGGAATTCCATTACAGGCTGCATGGTTCCTTATCATAATTGCTTTAAAAAACATAAAGAACCGTTTCCAATATTTTCTGAATAATTTATTTGGAAACTTAATTTATAGAGTTTAAAATATATATACATAAAAAAAAGAAAAATTCGAAATATTCGGTTGGTTTCGTGATAAGAATGTAACCAATGACATACTTTTAAAACAAAACAAAAAATGAGAAAACCACTACCGGGTAAGTACTTAATTCCGGATTACATAAAAACCCTGATTTAGGACCTGGAAGCAACTATTCACCTGGTGCTGGCTACAAGATTTTCTGGGAATTAAAGATTTCCAAGTGTCAAGTACTGCCGTGCTAAGAGAGAACGCCGCATGAACCTTCTGAAGTTGCCAAATTGCCTTTGATAAAATAAGAATTTACAGACAATTTTGAGACAATTTTCCTCCAATTTTACAGATAATTTTATTCTCAGCCAGATGTAGATCATCTGCCAATTTCAAGAGAAAATATTCCTAAATATTTTAAAAAACGATCATTTTATTGGAAGAAAATTGGCAACTCTCGAAGGTTCATACGACAATTTTCCTCAGCACGGCAGAGTAGCTATTATGCATTCAGGCCCGCCACATCCCATCTCGGGCCCTGGTACCAATTTTCTGGCCCGGGCCCCTAGCACAGGGGGGGGGGTCCGGGGGGCCTCCCCCGGGAAATTTTTGAAATTTTAAATCTATTTGGACGCATTATGAAGCTCTTATGATGGAGATTTTCCATCAATTTCTGCAGAATAATTACGCCTTTTTGTTTACTTTCAGCACCAAAAACTTTCGAATTGTTGCATTCAAAACATCTATAAATTTTTTTTTGAGGGGGCAGATGATAATTTTCAATTCTATGGGGAGCCAGGCCCCCCTGGACTCCCCTTTCGTACGTCTATGGCAAGGGAGTTAAGCCATTGAAGTCGAGGATGCCCAGAAAGGAGCCTCTTAGCATCCGACAACGGAAGAAAATGAAAAACAGTTACTAAAAATATCATTCTACATATACTCAAAATCTTGAAAATCTCTAAAAAAGTAAGAAAAATTTTATAGTGCCCTAGCGTGTTTTTGAAACTTTATTCACCTTTTGCGGTATTTTTGGGGTAATTTTTTCACTTTTCCCTACGAGACAAGGGTTACACATGAATTCGTAGTGGTTTGTCACCTGCGTCACGGGCCCCTCCAGGGCCCGGGCCCCGGTACCAGGGACCCAGTATCCCCCCCCTTGTGGCGGGCCTGGCATCATTTCTTCCGCAAGGATATTAATGGAATTTTTTTGAAATGTTTGAAAAGATTCTCAACTACAATTTAACATGAAATAATTATTCCGATCGACCGGGTTAAGACCTCGCAAGAGAGCGGTCAATTCCGATTGGAATAATTCGGCGGAACTGGGTCAAACCGGGATGAAGGTCAGGGAAGAGTGAAATGAGATAGGGCGCCGCGGGTGGGGCGAGCAATGGGATCTAGGGGTGGGCGCTACGAGGGAGAGCAGTGACGAACGGGAACAGGTTCTTCTTCGACTCGGGCGGGATCGAGACCGGCAGACAGACAGGGACGCCCCCCCCCTCTCCCTCCGAACCCGGCGCCCCCCCTCCCCCTCCTAATCCGGCGCACAGTGTGGCCCTCTGTGGACAAAAATCAAAAATTCACAACTCGACATCTGAACATTCTTTTCGGAATTTGTCATCTTAAAGATATTTCTGACTCACTATGATGGTTCATTTTCAAATTTTCCGCTCAAAACTACCTCAAATGTGGGTAGGAAGTGGACAGGAAATAGGTCGGGAATCACTGGTCCGTAAGAAATACACAGGAAAAAGACGTCAACTTCAAAAGAAGATTTCTCGCTTGAAACGCAAAATGCTCTGGGTGGTTGACATTTTCTAAATCCTCAGATATCCAACTTCAATTTTACGAAAAAGATCTTGCGACTTTTTGCGACTATCGGAGTTATTTGAGGTTAAAGTTTGGGTGTTTCACGTTGCTTTTACATTGTTAACAAAGGGCTAATTCGAGGTTGTTAACTTCGAATGAACTTTTCTTGAAAAATACGCAAAAAAACCTGAGGTATAACATTTTCTTATTCCTCGAGTGTTTTACTTTGATAGTGCCAAAGGGTTTTCCTATGTCGGCGCTATCATCTTCATTATTTAAAGTCAAGTCGTCACCTTCCAGGTAAAGTATCACAAGCGCCATGCGACGTTTAAAAATTTCCGCCGCCATTTTATTTCTTTACTGAGAAATTGTTGGTTGAATCTGTTTGAAAATTTCACTAAATTTTATCGGCAGCACAAAGAAAATTCGGTGTAATTTTCGGACAGCTTCGTTGAACAATTTCTCTGTAAAAAAAATTAAATGGCGGCGGAAATTTTTAAACGTCGCATAGCGCTTGTGATACTTTGCCTGGAAGGTGACGAAATCTCCATTTGAAGTTGACGTCTTTTTCCCGTGTATTTCTTACGGACCAGTGATTCCCGACCTATTTCCTGCCCACACTCTACCCACATTTGAGGTAGTTCTGAGCGGAAAATTTGAAAATGAACCATCATAGTGAGTCAGAAACATCTTTAAGACAACAAATTCCGAAAAAAATATTCAGATGTCGAGTTAAGAATTTTTGACTTTTGTCCACAGAGGGCCGCACTGTGCGGCGGCGCCCCTCCCGAACTCCGGATTCGATTCTGGGTGAAGGTTCGCGACGGTGGTGGCGGATCCGGGTAGCCGACATACTCGAGCGAGGAAACTGGGTCAGAGCGGGATAAAAATCCCTTTTGCCCCTTCCGTCGCCCCCCCCCCCCGTCTTTTCCGCGTCCTCGGATCTTCTTCGCCGAGTGGAATGTCAAGGTGCGAATTACGCCCGGTTGTGCGGGCGCCCAGGATTCCCACGCCGCGGCGAGGGTGGAAATCGAAAGGGCCGAAACCGCCGTGCTGAGGGAAAACGCCGTATGAACCTTCAGGCGTTGCCGAATTTCCTTCGATGAAACGCGAATTTCCTGGTAAACTTATGAATATCGATGGTGAAACTGCAAAAATGCGTATATATCGGTTGCGGTGTTTGAAAATCTCCGCTCCTATTTTATTTTTTAAAAGGAAACCGAACCGACATCGTGGCTTGAACTTTTCACAGAATATTCTTCACGTGGAGGAGAAAAATATCCGAAGTGCTCAATAAATGACATTAAATGGTTTTCCATATGAAAAATAAAGTATAACAGGAAGTCTGCAACGCCGAAAATCGATAAACGCATTTCTGCAGTTTCACCATCGATATGTTCCTCCCAATTTTTCGGATAATTTTTTCCGCAACTTCGCTAAAAGATTCTGAAAATTTATGAAGGAAAAATATTCATGACTTTCCTCAAAATAAACATTGCATCGAAGGAAATTTAGCAACTCTCGAATGTTCATACGGCGTTTTTCCTTAGCACGACAGGCAAGAATGTTAATGCTGTGAGCGTCGAATTCTCTTCCATTTGGAACCTGTGAGTCGTTTCAAAACAAACGGATTATGAATGCAAAGGCTTTATACTCTTCTAGGCATGGTCGAATATTTAGATAATCGAATATTCGATATTCGAATTATCGGCACCGAGATGATGGCATCACATTCGAATATTCGCTTCCGAAGTATTCGCAATCACAAATTCGAATATTTGAATAATCGCATTCGAATTCGATGACCGTCCATCCCTATCGTCAATCTCGTTATTAATTAAAACTAGTCCACAATTTCGCACGAGAATGACTGACCGTCTAAGTTAAAAGTGTCATTTATCTTTCACGGTACATGAAAAATCAAAAATCGAAGCAATATTCGAAAATATTCGAATATCCGCTTCCGAAGTATTCGCAATCGCAAGATTCGAATTCTCAAATAATAATCGCAATAATCGCATTCGAAAAGTTTCGAATATTCGAATAATCACATTCGAATTCGATATTCGTCCATCCCTACTATTAACAGTCATTCGGTGTGTGGATAGTATATAAGAGAAGAAAAAAATCTCACTTTCAGATCCAAAGCGATGTATCCAAGCTTTCAGGGCTCTATTAATTACTCAACTCTGGAAATTACTTTTTCCTGAAAACAGATATTAAACTGTGTCTCAAAAGGGAGTAAAGCATCAAACCTTTTTTTCTCGGTTCAAACTTAATGCGACACGGTATGCTTCTGTTCAAGTTGGGACAAACCTCCTCTGATTAAACACTCATTCATGATGAAATCTGTGCGACAGGAATGTCCTAATGGTTGACCGAATTACACGCCACGCTCGAAGGGAACACTAATTACACCTGTCGCGGAAGTCGTGTACAGAACTCATATCGCGCCCGCAAAATCGAGCTTATGCAACCCGGCTTACCGCGGAGTTAAAATAGTTGCATGTTGGGTTCGAACCCAACTTCGAATATTCTTCCGTTGTTTAACGCAAAATGCAGAGTTTATCTTTCGGAGAAGCATCTCAGTTGATTAATAACGCGTTATTTGGTTCGAAGTGTTCTTCTCTGTTTACTGAAGAGCCGACAGGGAGCTTTACGGGATATATTCTCTGATGATTCCAATTCAAAAGGGGGTAAAGGAAGATGATGAAATGGAATTAGAACCGCGGAAATCGTGTTACTTAGATCAATTTTTTTATGAAGAGAAGGACTGGAACAATATAATTCCGCTTCACTTGGATATGACGAGAGCTTAAAATGTATGTTCTTTATCGGAAGATTTAACCCAATTGGAAATATTCTTCTCATTATCATGCCATATTGCTTCCAATTTTTTGGCTGAGGTGCAGTTCTTCAAACTTGCTCGATAATCCTCACGATGTTTACTCTTGAGAAGGAAAGAGGCATGACAAGTTGCAGAATTCCCAGCACCCATCCGCGTCGGTCACCGGTCAACGATGCATCTTCTTTTCAACAACAATAACGCTACCCTTATATACTACTTATTTCCGGCTCTAATGCAACCGCTCGGATGGCTCAATGGGTAGAGCACTCGCCTGCCACAGTGAGGATGCCGAGTTCGATTCCCGACATTGGAATTTTTTTTTTTTTTTTTTTTCCAATCTGTAAAATCCCCCAATCATGATTCTTCGTCCAAATAAGTCACAAAACTCATTTTTACAACAATTAATTTAATATTGAAAATAGTTAGCTCAATCAGCGACTTTTACTGACTTAGCGGTTAGGTCAAAACTCATTTTTACAACAATTAATTTAATATTAAAAATAGTTAGCTAAATCAGCGACTTTTACTGACTTAGCGGTTAGGTTCGGTTAGGTTCGGTTAGGTTAGGTTAGGTTAGGTTAGGTTAGGTTAGGTTAGGCTAGGTTAGGTTAGGTTAGGTTAGGTTAGGTTAGGTTAGGTTAGGTTAGGTTAGGTCATCAGCTCTTTAATAAATTAGTGGCATTCTGTTCAACTAATGTTTTTCAACAAAAAAAAAAAATTAATGTTTCACTCAACTTAAATTTTTTTAATTTCCGACTTTAAAAATTACAATCCTACTGTTTTTTTTCGAAATTCCCGCGCTAATCTACGAGATAGCATCCGAATAGTCAATGGTCATCGGTCGATTACCGGTGCGCTCGTGGCAACTTTTCAACGCCTCTTTCCTTCTCAAAGTGCTTAATCAATTCTCACAGGGCTGGCTGTGACACAAATGGACCGCGTTAAACAGAAAGAAACCAAGCCACATCAGCTGTCGCCAAATTTAGTGGGGCAATTTCATTTTTTTCATGGAAACGGTTGTGCAGATTTCCTTGCAAATTTCAGTTAATTTTCTCCTTAGTACGAAGCAAATTCCTTTAAATTTTCAAAGAAATCCGCTCAAATGTACACTCGTAAAAAATTAAATTATTCAGTTAAAATTAGGAGAAGCTGATGGGACTTGGTTTCTTTCTGTTAAACGCGGTGCAAATATCTGATAGTTGGTTCGCGGAGGCTCTTATTTGCACCTTGTCTGGTGGTCAATTGTGTTGGTTTGTCCTCTTTTCATAAAATAAAATAAAATAAAAAGAGAGATGTTGAAATCCCTTAAGCAAGATACGAGTTTTCGCAGTTTCACCGTCAGTGCGAGTCGTTGAATGTTAAAGCGAACATGATGAATACCTGATGATCCCTAGGATAAAGGCCGTCTGATGGAACTCAGGGCTCATCCGTGAATGAAGTTATTGGGTTTTTAAGGTTCAAAATCCACCGATTCATGCGAGAGCGCCATTAGCGGGGACTATAGTCTGTCCCAGATACGAAGAGCCCTGGAAAATCAGAGTAATTAGCACTATTTGGCGGGTTGGGGTGCCTCGACCCTCGTCACCTGTCATCTCGTCGCCTGTCACATGCGTCGCACAGAGGGTCGCAAGCCACCTTGAGGTAGGGGTGTACAAACGAATTCTTGCCGGAACACTATCGACATCGTCTCTTGTTGAAATTGGCGGCAGTACCGACAGTGGCGATGATATCGACAACAGCCGGCCTTATCGGAGTTTTGAGAGCTCGCACTCAATACATTGTTTCCCCGTGTGTCGGTTTATCAGATTGCCTGGCGCGGCGGCGCGTAAAATAGATGTACAATTGGCAACAGCTTATTTTCGCCAGCTCCGAAAACTCTGATCGCTGTCGGTAAGAGCGCTCTTATCGTAACTTTTTCTTAACGGAACTGTTTCGGTGGCTTACCGACAACCGATTGAACAGCCCTACCTTGAGGCAACGCATACTCCCTTCGCATCTCCAGACCGGGATAGGCGATGCACGAGGCCGGTTTTCCCCGGGACCCAGGAGCGGATTCCCGACGCAAGGCGCCGCCGCGCTGCGGAGCTCGTAACCAGCCCTCTGTGCGGTGCGGGGTTGGCTCGGTGATTAGACGGGTATCAATAGAACGAACGATACCTTGCTTCTACATCGTGCAAATTATTCCGATTTTCCAGGGCTCTTCGTATCTGGGACAGACTATAATCCGCGGAATGGCGAGTGGCGATTGTCGATTCTGATTACGATCCCGGCTGCGGCTGCCCAGACTTAGATTGGGAGGAACTAATGGCAGGTACCAATACCCTTGAATTAACATCTCGTCATGGAGCTAGTCTCACAATCGGTAGTCTGGACAGGAAACTACCCGACCGACTGCCGCACTGCCAATTGGACGTATTTCTGTCAAACGGAACTATGTGCATTATGACGTGAGTCCTGTTATGCATATATTCTTATGGGTCTCAGGGCTCATGTCTTAAAGCACATAGTTCCGTTTGACAGAAATACGTCCAATTCGGAGTCCTCTGCGACTAATGCGATAGGTTTCATTCTTCAGACGTTGTCGCTCTTCCAGCGGGTAGGGCTGTATACCGAACCGCCTCATCGAGTGTCGGTGATCGATGCCGGTATCGGTTCGGTTCGGTCGGTTTCGATCGATTCACCGAATCACGAAGCTATCGCGATATATCGTACATACCGAACATACCGAGACTTACCGAAACATACCGAAACATTTTCGATTCATCGAATACCGAAGTTACCGCGATATATCGTACATACCGAAACTTACCGAACATACCGAAACTTATCGAACATACCGAAACTTATCGAACATACCGAAAGTTATCGAACATACCGAAAGTTATCGAACATACCGAAACTTATCGAACATACCGAAACTTATCGAACATGTCGAAGCTTATCGAACGTATCGAAGTTACGGATCATATCGAAGTTACCGAACTTACCGACACTTACCGAACAAAATCGGACCCATCCACATTAACCGGTATCATTAAAAATCCAACAGGCTTGCATTGAGCCCTATTATCCATAAATCTCGACGCTTTGCACGGCTCACGTAAAAATTGAATTATGTTTGTTGTTCGAAACTCACCTTCGAGTTTTAGGGGCCATGTGGCGCATCAAGCTCGATTTTTAGGCGCCATTGAAGATTTTTTAGAGGCCAAATTGACATTTTGTCTATACATTACTGCGCATTTAGTGAAAAGTTAGACGCAAGATGTTTTTGTAACAGAACTAGTAAGTAGCTGTAACTGAGGAAGACAAAAGCACTAAAAATGAAATCGTGAGGAATAAAAAACCTTTCTCTTGTAGTGCTGACAATTTCGAGTTTTTTTAATTCAAATAGATTTGGATCTCTTTCTTTATGTGACTTCCTATGAAAATCCAGATTTTTAAGGGGTAATTTTTGGGGCCACGTTGGCGCAGAGCCTTCGTTTTTTAGGCGCATTTGGTGCGTTGGCGCAGCCTGTGAGTTTCGAACACTGATCATGTTAGAAGAGCGAAGAAATATTCTGCCGTGATAAAAAAGAACGCCGTATGAGCATTCAAACGTTTACATAGATCTTTCCATTAAAATCTAATTTACTAGAAAAATCGTCACTAGTTTGCTTCAATTTTTTCAGACAATTTTGTTCGCAATTTTATCTAAATGGTCTGAAAATTTCAAGGAAAAATACGCATATTTGTCTTCAAAAATATATGTTTTATCCTGAACAATTTGGCAACCCTCGAATATTCATACGGCGTTCTTCCTTAGCACGTCAGTATTGGGCAGCGCATCGCCGTGCTCCGCGCGGGCACCGACGCGACCCAGCTCTCCTGTCCATCTTCTTCCCTCACGCGTGCTTCGTCCCTTGGCTTGACTGATAAGACTCTCTGCCTCCTTATCTTTTCCTTTCCCCGAAGCATCTTCCCAGTCGCAGTCGGCTCCGCTTCGTTCCTCTTTTTCTTTTACCGAATGAATTCATGCCGCCGAGTAGTGTACCCTACCATCCACCTCTCCTCTCCCAGCGCTATGCCTGATGTAACTGGTCACTCGTTGCACGCTCGCTTATTCTTTTGGTCCGTGCGTCTTCTTGGTTGAGATGCTTACATTTCGATCTTCTATTAAAACGCATTACACACCAGCTTGTCCCGGCTCGCCGTCACAACCAGCCACAGGGCTCCCATCGTGCAATCCCCCTTCGAATCCCAAAGCAATCGTTCCGCGCTTGCTGCGCGACTTGCGTTGCAAACCTCTTCAAAGTTCGATATTATGAAGAGGAAAGAAAAATGAAGGACAAACATTAACGTAAAAGAAACAATAATGGGAAACAATATAATTAAAAGAAAAGTAAAAGGGAAAATAAAAGAGGAAGAGAAAAATAAAAGACGAAGAAAAAGCTCAGGGTATGATTGGATCTTTTATTTATTCATGCCATATGAATAAATAAAAGAGCAAAAGTAAAATTGGAAATAAAGCTAAATAAAGGGGAAAAAAGGAGTGACGTAAAACCAACTGAAAGAGAAACGATAAAGTAAGAGGGGACGTATAAAATTAATGAGGAACCAGCAAAGTAGGAAGAAGAAAGTAAAAAGAGAAAGGCCAAAATATCAAATGAAAGCAAAAATGAGAGTGAGAAAAACACTAAAAGAGAATGAAAAAAATAAATAAGAAAGAAAATATAAATGATACAGATACATACAACACTCAAAAGAAAGCAGAGCGAAACATTATAAGAAATAAAAGAGGAAAATAGGAGAAATGAAAAAGAAAGGTGAAAAATAGGAGATGAAAGGGGGAAAGAATTTAAAGCGATAATGTACACATTAAGAAAGTAAACTATGAATAAAAACATTGCTGGTGGGGTTCAAAATAAGGAAAAATAAGGAGACTACGTACGCTCGGAATACTAAGAAATTCAGTGCCGCGCCGGCTAAATTTCAAGATATGATGGTATATGATATCTTACAACCTCCAGAGTAAAATTAGCCTATGAAATCGAACTTTCTATGTGTCGATCTCGAGAAAATTTCGTTTGCATATGCATTTCCGGCAATTTTAAACATCAACTTTGGCTAAGTTTCAGAATTTAAGGTGAAAGTCTAAGTGCTACCGTATCCCATATTTTTTGAATAACGGCACGGTTCCGAAGATCAACGAATTTCGTAGATTTGATAATTTGTTTAGGGATGCAGTAGTGACGCCAGAGCTTCAAAAAATTGAGGTAAGTAGTAGCATCCTAATAGACTATTTTTGATATAAATTAATCATTTGGGCGTGCAAGACGCGCAAGTACCCTTTAAAAATTCGGAAACTTGGCCGAAAGCGCTGTCCAGGCGCAAAAATGCGGTACATATTTTCAGCGAGTTGACTATTTTATTAAGATTTGATGGAATGTTTCTATCGTCGTAAAAACTTAAGCTGGTTTACTTTCGTTATAAATCAAACATTGAACGTGCACATGGTAGTATTTTTTAAAAAACTTGGAAACTTGACGCTGTTCTTAAGCTAAGGTACATTTTGGCAAAATTTGATGATTTTTTTTTGTAAATTTCTTAGAAATACCTATTGGGGGATAATCCACTAATCCAGGGGTATTTAAGACCGGTATTACGTTTTTATGTGAGTTTAGGGATTTTTCCAAACTTCTGTCCCTGGGATAAAAGCTATTTTTTTTTGTCCAAACTACGCTGTTCATAGTCTATTTTCTTCGGTCCATATGACGCCGAAAATGTTCCTCAGAAATTACGAGAAAAGAAAAAACAAAACAATCAAATTTTGCCAAAATGTACCTTAGCTTAAGATGATTCGATGGACGCCATATTTTGTGTCAGAACGGCCTGCGATATATTGCATCAATTGGTTCCATTTTTTCAGCTACTCCTCATATTTCTCCAATTTTGAGATCGCAATTCTGTTGTCAGGAGACTAAAGCACTCATTTACCAATTTTAACAAAGAAATTCAACGTAATAAAGGCGTGGTTTTTTCAGAGAGGAAACATCGCATTCGATACTGATATCGAAACTGCACTCGAATGCGATATTTTCTCTCTAAAAAAACCACGCCTTCATTACGTTGAATTTCTTTGTCAAAATTGGTAAGTGAGTGCTTTAGTCTCCTGACAACAGAATTGCGATCTCAAAATTGGAGAAATATGATGAGTAGCTGAAAAAATGGAACCAATTGATGCGATATATCGCAGGCCGTTCTGACACAAAATATGGCGTCCATCGAATCACCTTAAGAACAGCGTCAAGTTTCCAAGTTTATAAAAAATACTACCATGTGCACGTTCAATGTTTGATTTATAACAAAAGTAAACCAGCTTAAGTTTTTACGACGATAGAAACGTTCCATCAAATCTTAATAAAATAGTCAACTCGCTGAAAATATGTACCGCATTTTTGCGCCTGGACAGCGCTTTTGGCCAAGTTTCCGAATTTTTAAAAGGTACTTGCGCGTCTTGCACGCCCAAATGATTAATTTATATCAAAAATAGTCTATTAGGATGCTACTATTTACCTCAATTTTTTGAAGCTCTAGCGTCACTACTTCAGTGCTTCCATTCCATGTCTGTCAAAAAATCCGGGATTCAGAACTTCTTGGTTCCAATGTCTCCCACTCCATGACCGTCATCCGTCCCAGGACTCCTTTTAGATATTTTCAAAAGTTCCGAGAAAGTTCCGGACAATGCAAAAGATTCACAGACTGACTGGCCTATTTTGGATGCAATGTTGAATCCTGACTTTTTGCGAGGAAGGTGCAGTCATTTTAATGATATTTTTATTAACCCTTAAATGCTGAAGCCGGGTCAAATTTCGAGGCTTCCTAACAAAACCTGCCCCGCAGATTGGATGGGGCCGGTTCACGCGAGCTTTAGATATTGATCTGCAAATCATTCCAAAAAAAAAATCGAGTATCAACACAGTCGAAGAAAGAAGGGACCTATTTGGGCCTCTTTTTAAACTTTTCTCCCGAATCTGAGCGACACCTCATTGGCAGCACATAGCGGAGCATTGCGAGTTCATGCCTCGAGCCATTGCGCCTTCAATTTTGCAGATGCAACACGGACATCCATCAAGCACGAATAGTCGTATCTCTGCGCCGTCATCGACGCGAGTCCTTTCCCTTGCTCCATTTCCTTATTGTGTTGATTTCGTTTGTCTCACTTGTAGTGGTGCTTCAAAGGATTACGTGAGCAACACAGCCGAAGGTAGGAAAAACGTAATCCGGCCTCGCTTTTTAACTTTTCTCCCGGATCTGACTAACAGCCTAGAGAAGAGCATACCTATTGCGAATTCACGCCTCACGACTCACGCCATTGCGCTTTTAATTTTTCATGTGCAATATGGATATCCATCTAGCACGAATAATTGTATCGCGTGTAGATGCCTCTTATTTTTGAAATTTGATATGAGTTAAGGTTGATGAGTTGAGGATATTATGTTAAGGTTTCATCATATTTTTTTTCTTCTCTTATTTTGCAATCCGTCACAGGGGTGCATACTCGGCGCGCCGTGGGAGCGTATCTGCCAGTGGCAGGTCGGCCTTAGGGCCTATCTGGGCCTGGTTCCTCGAAACGGCCCGTTTTTAAGGAAAACTTTGGTTTTCTTAAAAGTGTTGAAGAGAAACTATGGTCCAAATTGAACTCAGCGCTAAATTGCATTGGGATTAGGTAACCATAAAATTCCTGACGTTTGTTCAGAGGAAGAAAAAGAAGAAAACTCATTTTCACTCCTAAGTTATGCTAGACAGACAGCTTTGAGTCCATCTGCGTTTCATTTTTTACGATACGGAAACCGTCTATACTTATTCTGGCGGTAGCTACAAAATATTTGGGAAAATGTATTTTTAGCGCCTAATTTTGAATGTATTGTAATCCTTGAATTTTTTCTCACTTCCGATCTGCGAGGAGTAAAACCTTCGTCATGGCATCGCATAAGTGTAAACTATTTGAACGGGGGACCTGCATGTCAATTTTTAATACTATTTTATCTGTTATAAGTAAGGATTCGTTACTAAGTTAGCGACTTTACAGCCTTCCTGCCATTTTCTCAAAAACACAATTCGACGTGATTTTTATATTTGAGGAAGTATCTATGAAAAGCGCAGACGATGATAGAAACTCGTTTACCTACACTGGAAAAAAGTCTCTTGGATCCGGAGTCCAGACTCTTAAAAAATACTCTCGAAACAATCGGATTTTTGCTTGAACAAAAAAGAAATTCGCTTGAATTAAGAGGCTGGGCTCTCGTTTCAAAGAAAAATCCGATTGAACCAAGAGTATTTTTCTTGTCCAATCTTTTAAGAGTCTGAACTTTGGATCCAAGACACTTTTTTTCCATCCGAGGGAAAGAATTAAATAAGACTGAACATTTTGAAACCTCGCAACCGAGAGACATCGATTTCAAGTTTGTTACTCCGCTTTGCTGACATGTGAGAAAAACTACCTATGGAATAAATGGAAACTTTCACCCAATGGGCCTGTTGCAAGGTTCGGGGATTTGCAAATTGATGCCTGATTCTTATGGCAAATTTCACGAAAACAACGATGGCGCTACTAAAAAACCTTGAAATGACCTCTCAAACTCAAAATAAGCTGTTTTTGGAACCGACCCATTCAAAAGGTCGTTTTTCAACCGCCATACTTGTGATTGGTGGAGCCTATATATTCTGTGCTTGTGACGTGAAATGGTTCGACAGCCATGGTTTCTTCATCACTTACAATGTATTTTCCCATAAGGAAGTGACAGCCGCTTTTCAAATGCAAATATCGAGTCAATCGATAATTTTTTGATCAAAATGGAAATCAGAAATGGATTCCTCGTACGTTTAAATGGTTAAAACCTTCATTAGATAAATAAGAACCGACGGGATAAACCCTATTTTTAAGGAAGACTGTAGTCAATGGGCGATTGTTTACATCTGCTTAGTGATAACAGACATACACATTAGCTCAATATTTAGCCATTTCCATGAGTTTTTACTTTTTTGTCACTATTTGAAGGTAAGTTTATTTTATAAATTAATTGTTTAGTGCCTTAGGATCATGTTCAAAGCTGTAAAGGTATACTTTGTTACTTATTAATTCAGAACAAACTCCGGCAGTCCAACGCTCAAACCATGGATGTTCTCTCAATGCGTGTAAATCATTCTTAACTCTTCAACAAACATCTCAATATCATTCAGAACGTTCCCATGTTTTATAAACTTATGTTATTTTAAAATCCTGTGTGTTTTAAATGTAACACTATACAGCAGAAAAATTTATCGACAAAGTCTGGTAACCGAAGAAGGATCCTACGTCTACTTTCCTTGCCTCCAGCTAAAACATACCGGTCTCCTCATCTCATCAGTATTGTCAAAGGAAAGTTTTTTTCATCATCAATGACGGATACTATAATTTTGGTGTCTTCAGTGAGGCATTAAAGGGTGAAATAGTAAGAAATAACAACTGACTCGCTACATCCAGGTTTGAGCGTTGGACTGCCGGAGTGTGTTCTGAATTAATTAGTAACAAAGTATACCTTTGCAGCTTTGAACATGCGATCCTAAGGCACTAAACAATTAATTTATAAAATAAACTTACCTTCAAATAGTGACAAAAAAGTAAAAACTCATGAAAATGGCCAAATATTGAGCTAATGTCCATGTCTGTTATCACTAAGCAGATGTAAACAATCGCCCATTGACTACAGTCTTCCTTAAAAATAGGGTTTATCCCGTCGGTTCTTTTTTACCTAATGAAGGTTTTAACCATTTAAACGTACGAGGAATCCATTTCAGATTTCCATTTTGATCAAAAAATTATCGATTGACTCGATATTTGCATTTGAAAAGCGGCTGCCATTTCCTTACGGGAAAATACATTGTAAGTGATGAAGAAACCAGGTCTGTCATATCATTTCACGTCACAAGTATGGCGGACCCGAAACGACCTTTTGAAAATCCAAATTCTGAGGCGTTTTTAAGTTGATTTTTTGGGGGTTTCCGGTGATAAAAAAAACTCCGGGAAAATTCCTTTGACATCAGGAGCCTTAGTTCTTTCGATTAAAGCGATAAAAAAAATTGGTGCAACTGGCCCATAGCGCCATTTTGTGAGCATAGGTGGGTGAAAAGTTGATCTACTGGAATAAATGACACTATATTTCTACTCCAATTTGCTAACTGTTACTTACTCCCTTTTACTGATAATCACTAGCTATTTCTGATCATCATCAATTTTGCTGAATATTTTTTTAATGCGGGGCAAAGGTGAAATTAAAAATCAGCTGTTTATGATATTACGATGTTAACTTCCCGCAGAATTGCAGGCATATTTCATGCAGGAGTGCTTCGATAAAATGGAGAAGAATGGGTGGTGAAACGGTCATCAAAAGGCCTTATTCAAAAGCGGTCATTTCCAACCTCGCCCTGATCTTCGAAATACTTTCAGGGTCGATAGAGAATCACTTTCCGAGTCCAAAACACCGACGATTTTTGAAATCAAACAAGTACGGATAGAGTGAAAGGGGTTCAAAGATAAATATTTCAACTCGCATATCTCGTGAACGGTTTGTCGTAAAGCGATGATCTTAGTCCCAAAATGTAGAGAAAACCACCAGCTTTCAGACAATGATGACAAAATTGGTCCATTTTGAAAATGTCATCCATTGCTGTCACGTTGCCATAGTTCAAATTTTCAATTTTTAGCTGGGGCGATACCTTTATAGGTCAATCCTGTATAAAATCATTCGTCAAAAATGACACCATCAGGATAAATGATTAATATGCGATGGATACAGGGAAATCAAAGTTTTCGATCATAAAAAAATTTATGTTTACCTTCAACGGTTTGCTGGGTAGAAATAAGATGAAAAAAGAGGAATTGCTAATAAAAACGTACCATTTGAGCTTTTTAAATTTAAGTTCATCCTAGAGAAACGATTTGAAAATGAGTCATGATTTTTTGTTGATGCAGCGAGCGGCAGCTGAGGCTAGTTCTGTAACATTCATATGTCTCGATATTTTGTTCTTTTTTAATAATTTTCTTGGGAAATGAGCTATAATGGGGTATAAAAATGCACAACCTTGCAATTCGTGATTGGTTTGAGGGCATTTGGTGATCTTGGGACTCGGAACAAACCAGGTCCAAGTGTACCGCATCCACTTTGAAAAATCATATCTCTCCTCCAACTTGTTTCCCCAGGAAGAACTTGTGCTTATTTTAAAGCTTAAACCGAGGTAGATTTACACAGGTATGGAAAAGTTGAAAATTTCCCATGAGCCTCAGTACGTGTCACATGACTACGTGACGTAGGTTAAGGGGCCCGTTTTTTAATTAAATTACAATCAAATTAACATTCAAACGTTTGTGCGTTTAAACGTTAAAATTAATATCGCATTAGCAAAATTGTGCAAAAAATCCCACAAAATTTTGACAAACGATAAACCGAAAATAATAAATCAAAATAATTAAAACATTCAAAATGGCTGACGTTAAGGGGCCGCTGGAGAGCCAATCAGAGGCCAGTTGTTAAGTTCTGTCCATACCTGTGTAAATCTACCTTGAGCTTAAACGGTCTACTTTCATCAAAAAATAGTTAGATCACTTTTTGTGCGATTCCTTCAACGTCACAGCTAAAAAGGTGAAAAACTGAACATTTGAACTACGGCAACGTGGCAACAATGGATTCAACAAAGTTTCGGTATGTTCGATAAGTTTCGGTATGTTCGATAAATTTCGGTATGCTCGATAACTTTCGGATTGTTCGATAACTTTCGGTATGTTCGATAAGTTTCGGTATGTTCGATAAGTTTCGGTATGCTCGATAACTTTCGGTATGTTCGATAACTTTCGGTATGTTCGATAAGTTTCGGTATGTTCGGTAAGTTTCGGTATGTTCGGTAAGTTTCGGTATGTTCGGTAAGTTTCGGTATGTTCGATAAGTTTCGGTATGTTCGATAAGTTTCGGTATGTTCGGTAAGTTTCGGTATGTACGATATATCGCAATAACTTCGGTATTCGATGAATCGAAAATGTTTCGGTATGTTTCGGTAAGTCTCGGTATGTTCGGTATGTACGATATATCGCGATGGCTTCGGTATTCGGTGAATCGAAAATGTTTCGGTCGGTATCGATCGGTAACGATCGGTATCGGTACGGGTTCGGTTTACAGCTCTACCAGCGGGCTGATTATTGAAATTGATGGACAAAGCTATAGATAAAGGAGACAAAAGAGACATGGAGAGATCCTATTGGCGGAAGCGGGTGGTTGCAATGGACAAAAGAGGTGGGTAATAGACTAACGAACGGCAACCCGCGAGAGGCCCGACAGTTAGTCTATCATTTTCCCCCTTTGTTTATAGGAACCACCCATTTCAACCAATAGGATTGCTCCGTACTCCCCATGTCTTCTTTGTCTATAGCTTTGTCCATCAGTTTCAACTATCAGCCCGCTGCGGGCTGATAGTTGAAATTAATAGAAAAAGCTATAGACAAAGAAGAAATAAGGAGTATGGAGCGATCCTATTGGTTGAAATGGGTGGTTCTCACAGACTAAGGGAGAAAATGATGGACTAACTAAAGGGTCTCTCGTGGATTGCCGTTAGTAAGACTATTCCCTACCTCCTTCATCCATTGCAACCACCCGCTTCTACCAATAGGATCCTCCACATCCCTTTTTGTCCTCTTCTTTTGTCTATGGCTTTGTCTATCACTTTCAACAATCAGCCCGCAGGTGGAATGGACGACATACTGTAGGAAACTAAAGAGGTGCCGTTAGCTTGTCGTGAGTTCAACCCGACATAAGCACGACAAAGCAGCGATAAGACATAGCCGACCAATCACGCTCCACCTTTTAACCTATGTCATCTGTGTCGTCCCGACAAACAAAAAATGTCAACAATCAGGCTGCAGACTATCCTAACGCGTGCTTATGGCAACGGACTTCTGCATTGACACTTATCATTTATGAGGATTTAATTAGCAGTTTCCGATTCTACTAGTCTTTTAAATTCTGCCATCGAATGTATTAAATTAAATTAAATTGTCCAATTAAATTTGGCAACAGCTGATGTGGCTTGGTTCCTTTCTGCTAACCACGGTCCGAATGTGGTGACATATTTGCGGGCACCGTGTACGTAGACTTTCTTCCTCTAAGAGTTTGCGGTTAATTTTCAACATGAACTATCCATTGCAGTCGGTATAAAGGTGAGATAGAGGTGCTAGTTTAAGGTGTATCTACAGCTGCGTGAAGTAAGAAATTTCTCCGCGCAGGGGGCGCCACCGCTGTGTTTTAGAGTCCGTACAGCACCACGTGAGTCCTTGAGCTTTTATAAAAGTTGAAGGAATTTCTGTTTAAAGCGAAGATAAATAAGTTCTAGCTATAACATTCTTCTTCCTATTGACCCTAAAAACAACGTGAAAAGTCATTTCTGAAGCTCTGCAATTTGATCCCAGAAAAAAGTAGGGTTAAGCATGATGACCTTGATGCAACCAATCGCGCTTGATCGCTCTCAGCAGTTGGCAGATATCTCTCTCCCACCGTGAGCTGTCTCTCTCGCACTTACAGATATCCCGTAAGAGAAACTGGGATCAATTTACAGCTTTTATTATTAGACTTTCAAAGCTCGCGTTTGTTTCTAAGGATTCCAGACGTATGCTGCTAGAACTTATGAGTCTTAGAATTTAAGATACCTTTTGTGATATTTAAATAATCACTGATTTCGGAGTCGGATTTTAGCAGCGCGACGTGGTGGATTTTTTCGGAACTACAGCTGAAGATTAACCTTAAGGAGCAGCGGTAGGCTATCTACCGCACTCGTCCAATTTCTTAGTTTTTAAATTTGTAGATCTATGGATCCATGGCGACGCGACGCACTGCGGGGTGGACCCGGCGAGGCGGGGGATGGCGGAGGGGACCTGCGTCGTGCAGTGCGGTAAGAAGTTACCGAAGTGTTACCGTTAAATCTTTTTGCGGGATGCGACCGCGACGCGATTATCTCAGTGTTGCCACATGCCACCTTTGATTCCGTCTCCAGCTCAACGAGTCCCCATTTCTCTCATAACTCGAGGCTCTCTAGGCCACGAAGTTCATCATTAAGGAAATCCACGCGTGTAAGAAAAGTGGCACTGGAAAAAAAAAATAATCCTAGGGCCACCAGAATCTGAAAAATTGACAAGAAAAAATACTCACGATTAAATCGGATTTTTGCTTGGATCGAGAGCCAAATCTCTTAATCAAAGCGGATCTCCTTTTGATTCAAGCGAAAATCTGATCGAATCAGGAGCCGTGGCGTGCTTTAAGATACGTCGATATTCCCTCGTTTGAAGCAATGGTAAAGAATCGATTAGTAAGGTGTTCGTCGCGAACACGCTATTAATCGATCCTTTTCCAGGGGTTTAAATGGTAGATAAATCGATGTACCACAAAACACGCCGCGCCACTGATCAGGAGTGGTTTTTCTTGTCAATTTTAATGGAGTCTGGACTCTGGATCCAAGAAACTTTCTACCAGTGGAGAAATAGGGTATTTCCTTCACTAGATACTCTAAAAAAAGAAAAGGAGACCTCAACAATGTTTTATTCAGACATTAACAATATTATGAGACGCGTGAAAACCCTAAAACAAAACAAGTGAGCTTCGCAGGATTTCAACGCCAGGGAGAGCAAATCCTAGAGGCTCAACTACTCATAAATGGACAGCATTTTGCAATTTGGAACTATAAATTCTGGCTCTTCTGGAAAAACACTTATAAGCATAGGGAAACTAATGGCACATGCGTTGTTTAAAAACCGGGCTAGAATTTATAGTTCCAAATTGTAAAATGTAGTCCAAATCTGCTACCTTTTCTGAGGAGTTTCGTAAAATTATAGCGAAACCTTTCGTTCGCTGTGGGAATTTCCTATAACAGCATTGTAAATGCTAGAGGTTAGATTTACGTAAAAATTTCAAACCTAGAGAGGACTAGTGCAAGTTTCGCTGTGAATTTTCAGCTTTGTAGAGAATACGCTTGACTATTCTAACATCGACAGGAATATCATATCATTAGTATTTGCATGGGTTTTCGATTCTTATTGAAAGGCGCTAAATGTGGCATCGATACGTGGAGCGCGTTACGGCTCACGGCGGGAATGGCTATGGCTTGGTACTTGAACACTGAACAGCGACGCGATGAAGGCTGCCGTGCTGAGGAAAAACGCCGTATGAGCCTCCAGGTGTTGCCAAATTTCCTTTGATAAATTGCAAATTTCCTGGTAAACTTATAAATGTTTTCCTCCCAATTTTTTAGATAATTTTTTTCGCAATATCACCTAGAGATTCTGAAAATTGAAAGGAAAAATATGCATAACTTTCCTCGAAAATAAACATTTTATCGAAGGAAATCTGGCAACTCTCGAATGTTCATACGGCGTTTTTCCTTAGCACGGCCGAAGAGGCCGCTACCGTTTTCTCTGTCTTCGTCTCGTCCTCGTCTAACATTATTAGAGCGGGTCAATCGCTATAACCTTTCCGACGTTGCATTGCCGTTTGCAAAAAAAAAAAAAAAAAAAAAAAAAAAAAAAAAAAAAAAAAAAACCCTTCAATCCAAAACATCTACAATCTATGTCGGACTGATCTGAGCACAAAAGGTCCACTTTTGAAACTTGTTCACTTTTTAAAATGGGAGCCTACGAAACTTTCAGAGGTTGGGTAACCGATCACACACTCTTGCACCACTTGCCGTCAGGCGAAGTTCCTGGCCTTCCCACTTTTTAAAGTAGCCTCCCCATTTTAAGATCCCACGGAGAAAAGGTTTTAGGGATCATCCCTTAAAATTATGGTACTATCCCAATTTGTTGGATGATATGGACAATAATGGGCATTTCTAATTAATTGTGGCTGTACGGCGCAATTATTTGCGTTTGTAACTTAATTTGTTGGGGTACTACCGCAACTAATTGGAGATGCTAGGCTGGGACTAGACCCCTACCTTTTCATCGGTGCGCCTTTTTCTCTAAAAATTTCCAAAGTGATTACCCTCATTTGGATTACATTTTGCAATAAGGGAACACTATCTCTGGCTCTCCGATAAAACTACATACATATCTGCGCAGGGAAACCAATGGCATGTATGTTGTTTCTAAAATGAGCCAGAAATAGTGGTTCCTTATTGCAAAATGTTTTGTTTTCACTTTTCGGCTAAAAATTTACGCGACTTTGCACGAAAAGAAAATAAGAGAGTACGCGTCATCTCTGTACACCAACGCGCGCCAGCCTTCTTTTTTTTTCACGCGACTGGCCACGCGACCGCACGCGCTTGATCGGGAAATTTCTGCACCCCTTCTAGTCGATGAAAAAACTGGAAAGCCGTCGATTCTCCGCTTGGAAGCTCCCACTTTGACCACGTGAGGACGGTTAAACGATTTTTTCTACACGTTGCGTGACAGCCGAGAAGAGGTTCATTTTAGAGTGGACTGGTACAGAGCTTTGAAAGTAGAGCTTTCCTCCTCAAGTGCCTTCAAAGGGAGAGTGCAGCCACCGAAGGATCCAACACTCATTGGCTCCCTATCAGCCATCTTAGGCTTCATCAAGCTCCTGGCATTTAAAAAAAAAAAGCGAACGCTGCATACAGGTCATTCAAAAATGCAGACAACGAGGTTCTGTTTGCTTCTATTACCTACTATGAAATTTACTCAAATATTACATCGTAAGAGTCTCTGCGAGACCTTGTGCCCACACTCTTTCTACGAGGGTGCTCTAGTGGTGAGGGACAGGAGGTCTTTATTTGTTTTTGACGGCTCTCATCTTGAAGAAAATGCCCGAGGAATTTTCGAAAATTTTCCCCTCATGACAGCGATAGCGCTTCCGCGATAGCGAAGAGAGCAGTCAGTGTCAAATTTTCGAAATCGAGTTTCTTTCAAAATTCGTCTACACTCTTTCAAGTAGATGAAATTACTGAAATTGCTAATACAGCGAAATTCATCTGAATCGTATTAAAACGAGACTTATCAGAACGCCGTAATTGCGCAAAAAATGACGTAGTTTTAGGCAAGACAGCCGTAATTGGCAATATTCCTCTAGGAAGCCAATGAAAACAGTCCTTTCAAATAAAGTGCCGCCCTCTTCTGCGAATTTCTAGCCAGAAAATGCGTTTCATGTGTGTCCAAAACGCAACCACGAAAGCATGCAGAAGATAGCACTAACGACTGTCAGTGGCGTGGCGTGCTTAGCGATACATCGATTGATCTGCCCTTTAAACCTATGGAAAAGGATCGATAAACAAGGTGTTTGCAACAAACACCTTGTTAATCGATTCTTTACCACAGCTTTAAGTGGGGAAATATCGATAATCGATCATTCACGCCACGCTACTGGGCTGTCTTGCCTAACAATAATCTGGCATGAAAATGAAAAATAACCTTATCATGTGATTGAAATGAAATCAGTCGATTTGAATCATCCAAGCGATTTCTAGGAGTCTTTCGGACGATTACTGGCAATGTGACGAAGAACGGAGGTTTTTTTCAGTAAAAATTTCCGGTCAGAAGCTTCTGAGCCCATTTCCTCAAAACTTCATTTTTGCACTTACTGCTCTCTTCGCTATCACGACAGAGCGGAGGGGTCCGGGCTCGTCTCATGGCGCCAAGCGTGGTGAAAACAGGTTGAAGCTAATAATCGTGGCGCAGCACGGCCGAGAGGAAATAATTTTTCGGAACGCGCGACCGGCGGACCAGGTCCGTGCCGCAAATCAGCGGTCTTCAAGATTTCTATTTTGAGGAAACAAGTGCAGTACGGCCCGGAGCTGATTTTTTTTTACATTATCCTCCACCGCTACATGGGCGGCATTGCACGGATGCTTCGGGCCGCTATCACACGCTCAAAACGACGTCCTCAAAATAAGAGAACCGGTAGGGGCTGAACAGTTAGTGATTCATCAATTTCACTCATTCCCAAAAAAATTGTGACAAGTGCATGTTTACGAGAGTAAAATTAATATCGCGCATAATGGCACAGTAAGGATTCTCCGTGGAGATAGGTATCGATAGTATCGAATCGGATCTGTACAATGAATTGGCCTCATTAAATCGGGTCGGTGGGAATAACACGACTCCTTACGGAATACTCGATACCTGCCTGAGATCTCGATTTAAACAGGGGGCAAATTTTTTTCAAGAACAGCAAAACCTTTTGAGACGCTTTGAAATCGATTAAACTCGACCAAACAGCCATGTCCACCCCCAAATGAAGCACTTGGGTAAAAACTGGCGTAAGAGGACAGTTCTCAATATGTGAATTTTTTTTTTTAATTATTCCAGACGCAATGTAACACTCGATATTTTTCGATGGAAGAGCTATCAATTGTAACATTACAAAAACATTCACAGGGTGTCTACTAAAACAGGCTGACCAAGAATCAGTACTTTTACAGTACTTTTTCAGTACTTTCCGAAGAAATTCAGTACCTCCTCAACAGAAAAATTCAGTGCTTCTTCAGTACCTTCAATTATTGACGAAATTTCAAAAAATTCAAAAATTTGGATTGCGCTCAAATCGAGAAAAAAATGACAAAAAATGAGAAAAATTCCAGACTTTCTTGCGGAATTTCCGCATTTTTTCAGTACTTCCGGACCGCCCTTAAAAAACCAGTACTATTACCGGACTTGTAGACACCCTGATTCACCTCTTTACAGGGTATACAAATAGATGCGACTAAATCGTAAATTGGACTGCATTTTGCAATTTGGAACTATAGATACTGGCTCATCTGAAAAGACACTTATGTGCATAGGGAAACCAATGGCACATACGTTGTTTTTAAACCGGGCCAGAGTTTATAGTTCCAAATTGCAAAATGCAGTCCAATTAGTATCTACTGATGGATCGATACCAGGATACCTTTCTGTAGCGGAGGTCTGGCTAAGTCCATTATGGCGATGTGAATCGGCAAACGTGTTGCGCGGAGAAATCGCTCGCGCTTGATCACGCGAGTCGCGATTACTACGACGAACTTACGTCAGTGACGTGCGACGATCAAGACTCGACAGGCTGGAAAAACGGTCGACTAGTGTATCGCATCGATTCGATTGATGGAGGCCAAGAACTTCAACTCGACGCGCGAACTAACGGTTCGAGACCCGGACCTCGCCGTTGCTAACAGCTGAATGTGGATGAGCGATACTGTCAGCGATTGTTTGGGCAGCATTTCTACCGTGCTAAGGTAAAACGCCGTATGAACATTCGAGAGTTGCCAAATTTCCCTTGATAAAATGTTTATTTTTGAGGAAAGTTATGGATGTTTCTCCTTGAAGTTTTCAGAATTTGTAGGTGGAAGTGCGAACAAAATTTATCTGAAAAATTGGAAGGAAAATATTCATAATTTTATCCGGAAATTTGTGTTTTATCAAAGGGAATTTGGCAACGCCCGAAGGTTCATAAGGCGTTTTTCCTTAGCACGGCAGATTCAGACTCAAAGACGCCGAGGAGAAACACGAAGCTCCTCTTTTCTAAAAAACAAGAATCAGTTTGTACAGAGGTGCCATTTTGTGATGAAAGGCAGGATAGGCAATAAATTACTCAACTAAATACGGCTATTCTGCTGTGCTAAGGAAAAACCCCGTATGTATGATCCTTCAGGCGTTTGCAAATTTCCTTTTGACAAAGCACTAATTTCCAGGAAAATTTTTGAATATTTTCTCGCCAATTTCTCAGATAATTTTAATATGCATAATTTTTCTCAAAATTAAACATTTTATCGAAGGAAATTTGGCAACTCTCGAATTTTCATGCGGCGTTCTTCCTTAGTACGGCAGTATTGCGCAAAAACGTGGGGGATCAATTATTTATAATACTTGTAAGGATGCAATTTGGCAATGTTTGAAAGTTCAAACGGCGGTTTTCCTGGACGAGGAAATATTGACCTTTGAAAAATATGGAGGAGGATATCACCCACACACCCCCTCACAGGGTTGCAAAATATATACGGAATAATACTTCGGGATTTTTTTTAATTAACTGAGAAAATACTTCGGGATTTTTTTTAATTAACTGAGAAAACTGCATGAAAATTTCAGGGACTGAGTAAGTATGCAACCCACACCACACTAAAATTCGACTAATAATAGAATTATTTTACGTTATTCTTACATCGACATTTTAAAGCGAATTTTTTTTTTTTTCATTTTGAGCATCGTGTTCTACGCGGCATTTACCTTTGGAAAAATGCATTGGCAAGTCAGTTTTCGCTCATGGTTTGGTGACCCATTATTGTAAGAAATGTGCTGGAACCATCCGAACCTAAATGGCGAATTGGATTCAGTAACAAGAGACAAAATGCTACAACAAAATGGGTTACGATTTTGGAGTCGAAAATGTCCTTTACAAAGGAGCCAAATGTCACTAGAGGATCGCGGAATCTTTCGGATACGACAAAGGTTGGAGATGAACGAGGTTCAGGCAGTTACATCATGAGTCCACGAAACTATATCCGTGATCCGCGTTCAACAGCCACCGCGATTGCCAATTTGCCTTCAAATTGAAAAAAAAATAACATGAATAGGAAGACTTTAAGGGCTTGAAGGGTTGCAAAATTCCTAAGGTAAGAATCTTCGATTCCTGACCAAGAGTTACACCGGTCAACAAACTTTTTTTTTTACTTCCACCTACATAACATTTGACAATTAACGTATTATCATTAGATTTTTTAGCGCTGATCCCGAACCCCCCGACCCCCATTTGTTGGGTCAGTGCGGTAATCCCCGAAAAATCGGAATTTGCCCCCAAAAACGATTTTTTCCAAGAGGGAACTCAATTTCTGGAAAACCTGCGTGCGATAGAAGAAAACCGAGGCTATTTTCAGATTCAAAACCTAAAATGCATAGGCAATCATAAATTATATGCCTAGAAAATTTTCCCCTTAGTTCCTATTATCGAGATTTTACGGTCGTAAGCCTCCGTCTGTCCGTATGGACCTTTATGGAAAGCTCATCTCATTGTTTAGCGTCAGAGAGAGGAGGGGTAAGGGGCTCTTTTCTCAGGTTTCTAATCGGATAATTATCACCTAATTTTTGCCACTGACGCTGAATCAAACCTCAGTTTTTCACCAGAACCTTCCAACTTTTTAGAAAATCGAAATTTCAAAGAAACGCGTTTTTCCAGCTCAGAAAACCCCTTTCTCTTAGGAAACTTTATTTTACCAGGGTGTTGGAAAAACTAAGGTCCATCTGCTACCGCATTGAAAATTCGGTGAAAAATTTCATCAAACGCTAGAGAAAATTTGTTCACCCTCCTTTCCAATTTCAAGGAACACTCGAATGAGCTTCACGCGGTGATGTAAGGGCAGAAGGAGGCTTTGACCAGAATAACCTCGATATTGCGGACAAGAAAACTTTAGAATCCGAAAATGACTTCTGTTTTGTTCCATCGTGCACAATTTGAATATTCTCTAAAAAAGCTTGTTGGTGGGGAAAAATTGGATTTTTCCAGTGAAAATCAAAGTGATCCAGAAAAACGGAAACCATCCACTGAAATAGCGCTAAATATCTACTTAAAACCAAACAGCATTTACTTGGCCTACCGCAAAATCTTGATGATAGAATACACATGCACCTAAGTATTACTTTTCTGGGATGTACTGAAGTCTGAATCGGTCTATTTGCAGCAGAATTTGTGCTGTCTAGCTTACTTTTGCACACCTCAATACGCCATATGTCCTATTTGGGTAAAGCAATAATCTGGTGCGTATTACCAGGAACCCTAGTATACACAGGGAAATTAGACATAGTGTTGACTTCAAATCTCTCCTCAAGAAGCACCTTTTTCAATTATTCTGCAAAAAATGCAACTACTACTACCTAGCACTGCCTTATAATTCAAAGCAAATAGTCCTATGATTATCGATGGTTGTAAACACTCTGTACAGAAACCTGCAATATTCTTTCTGTATGCTACATGGCTAGCTTAAACTCTAGAGGAACTATTGACTAAATTGAAGGGAAAGCTTGAATCGTCTAAAAACAAGGAAAATTTGCTGAGCACTTGCGTTGAGGAGAGAAAAACAAGTTAGGTATTTTTTCAACACAATCAGTGAAATGATGAAAGGAAGTTGCCCCCAGTGAGAAAGTCACAGAGGCAAAGCTTTTTTGGTATAATTTTGACGGTTCACCAGGTTTCAGAATTGAAAAGCAAAATTGTGAAACATTTGTTTGTTTACTCTAGTTGACTTCCACCGGGTCTGACATTGGGATATCAATTATTCGGTAACCAAGGAGAAGAGGGAAGATGCAGACCAGAGGGAAAACCAGTTTTCAATTGTTACACCACATCAAGAAGCCTTGGAAGCAAGATAGCTTCCGCGGGTCAAGAGCAAAGTTTCAAGTGCACAATGAAATGCAAAAATTTGGAGGCAAAATATATGCGATTAGCTTAAACACAGGAGACCACGGGGACAGCTAAAATTGTGTGTTAAACTTACACATGCAATTTGACAGAAAACCATACCCCCTGACCTAAAACTAACCGACTTCAAAGAGACATATCCCCTACACTCTAACCTAGCCTGTTGGTTACTATGCAAAAAAATGGAATGTTAATTTGAGGCTTATTATAGTGGTGCAAACAATTCTTAACCTTGTTTGTGACGTATTCCCATTGATATTTAGTTGTTAACATTGCCCTAATGAGAACAATTAGGATCTGTGATTACGTAACCTGATCCCTTAGTTTACACTACTTTTACCATATCCTTCAGTTTACCCTGCCTCTCTGAGGTAGATCAAAACTAATTGATAGTTAATATAAATAATAGATATAATAAATAGAAATAATAGAGGAATTAATAATAAATTTCAGTACAGTTTTGTTCCGGAACAGAGTACACTTGTGTAGCTCTCCAAATCCAGCGGACCAATAATTGAAAGTTTAACGTAGCCTGATAAGACATCGAAATGCAATATGTTGCACGATAAAGATAGAGCTATATCTTGTCTTGTTGTGCTGACATAATTACAATAATTGGCCTTATCAAGCTTATCAATAAAACTAGAGTTTTTTATCCAGTGTGTGAGATGGCCCCCTCACAGGCATCAAAAAAGCCCCGACGCTACTTGCATTGTGTAGAATATGCTCGTTTAAAGACCAACATGTGGAAGCGATAATGTGTTTTCCATAAAATGACGAAGATACTTTTGCCACCATTGATAGTGGGCGGAATTGAACTAATAGAATAACCTCTGGGTAGATGAGACATTCAAGGTGCCGAAGATATTAAGACAATGGCAGTAAATAATCATGGCTTTCAACTTTTGAAGAGGCTTATTTCACCATTCGAGGTAGCTTTCATTTACCTAATTTTTGGAGATCATTCTGACGAACATATAATTGACTCTGCGTTCATAAAATTCAACATAATATCTATGTGTCCTCTTTCTGGATTGAAAAAAGTACACATTTTCCTCCAAAATACAAAATCTGACCAATATTTTGATGTGAATTGATGTTGCTGGTAAATGCAACTGGTATGTGGATCATTGGAAATGCGACACTTCACACAGAACAGGAAACTACATGTTCAACTGAGAATTAGCCCATGGTTCTCACTTGTCTAGCTCATGGAAGCAGCATAGATGAGTTTCATGGATGTGAAGTTTTTCCAAAATTAAATATTGAGACTTTGAGGAAATAATAATTGGAACAAATAATGAACCATAGATTAAGAAAAGGCTAAAGATCCCTGATCCATTTAGGAACCCTGCTTCCCCTGCTCAGCCATTCCAATATGACTGCCAGGCCAAAGGCAAAATAAATTGAGGACTCCTAGACTTTCAGTGCAGATGGGTAGAATAGAAAGATTAGGAGCACAGCTTGCAAAATTTAGATGTCTAATTTTACGATTAAGATGCTGAAATATCGAACACTGATATATAAATTGAGGAATTTATTACAAAAACGGCATTAGTTGCGAGACAAAAGAGACGGATGTGCAACTCACCCGAGGTTTGCTGACACTCGTATCAAAGATATTTTTTTCTGTTTCCATTATCAAGAATATATCGAGAGATGCATGAAGACACTTGAACTTTATAACTGCATAAAACTATAACTATCACAAACACTGAACTCGCGACGACCGAGAATTATTGATACACTAACTAATTTAGGAGCAGATCAGTGAGTTGAAGCGATAAGCGAAATCGGATGATCAACTGAAAGAACGGAGTCGAGGAGCCATGATGAAGAATTTCGGAATAACTCATTCCAAACATAAAACTACGGTACCTTTTCAGAATGTCAAAACTTCCTCAAATGCATTCCGGCATTCTGCGGTCTTTTTTAAGAGATCGGATATTCATAAAAATTAAATATAATTCTTTTTCTTCCGAATAATCATTATAAATAGCCTATGATAGGTTTTTTGTATGAAGTATTTAGGTAATGGGAAATCAAGAGAATATTAGGTTTCAAAGATTGGTAAAGTGCCACATGTTTACAAATGACGTCAACAATTTTTAGACAAATTTTCTAGGTTAGAGTGAACGAATGACTGAATTGAATTTGCAAGTAAAATTTTTCATAATCATGTGTTTTTCATCTCTTTCGGATTTGCAGAAGTGATCATCTTACTTGTACACTATCCTGCCCGATAACAGTGATAATAATATTGACCACGTTCCTCTTAGATTTCCGGTAGATTTTTCAATTCATGAAGTGGTAAATCTTTTATCCCTCTCAGAGGTGTTTACTCAAGCTAGAAACACCAATGCCACATGATGGGTTCTCAAAGTAATTCTATTAATCCTCTTCTCTCAGAATTAGTGAAATTTGGAGCCAGTGAAGAATATGAAAGAGCCCTGAAGACTGCAAACAAAGGTAACTAGCTTCTGATTCTACTTTTAGCCTCAACTTCTCAAACCTGCGGTTGAATTTTGTCACATCTGGTGCATTAAGGATCAAGTCTCAAACTTGATTTGGGCATAATGTTTCTGAATGTGTGCGCTTACAGGCGAGGTATTTTAAAGGCCCTATTAATAGCCAGAAGGTGGTTAGCCGTCTGTGCTAGCCTGATAGACTTTGTATGCCTCTCACTGAGTTCTTTATAACACTCGTCTTTGAAGAGATAGATTGTAATTCATTGTAGCAAATGTTGTAGGCAACCAAAAATTTTATGAAAAAAGAAACAAGACAAAAAAAAAAATTGAGTCAGTTCAATTTGGAAATTATGAAGTGGCTATTGAGTTTACTTATTTGATGTATGAGCCAGGTCAGGCATATTTTCTGTTCATGATCGTGGTACATTAGTCTCATACGGTATTGTAAGGTGGCTTGCAGATTGGATCAATTTACACCGGATTTTAATTCCTTAAAGTTCTTGGATTTCATGCAAAGAGTGCCACTTATACTTGTTTCTTTATTTTCTTTCAGTTTTACAACAGCAACCTAATGAAGAAAATGCGCTTGGTTACAAGATTATTTGTCTGATTCACTTGTCTCGTTTTCAAGATGCCTTACAAGTTTTGAAGCAAGCTCCCAAACAAATTTCAGAGTAAGATCTAAATATTTATTCATTTTTCTGTTTTACGAAAGGGGGAAAAAGTGGCACAAAAATTTTTTTATCATTAGATTATTCCACCACCAGTCTACCTGGACCAGAGAATTTTCTTTATGAGAAGATCTAAGCAAACTAATGGATCCATTTAAATACAATGTTCACAGTATCGAACTGAAGGACAAATCACTCATGCAAAATTCTCTCTACAAGGATTAAACTGGGTGTTTTTTTGTCGCACAAATTCTGGTTACAGAATTACAAGAAGTCGGACAAGAATTGCAATTTCTCAACATCGCAAAGCAAAAATGCACGTTAGATTGACTTTCAATGTGAAAAACAGAATATATGAAATTGGGATTTCGAATTTACCCATTTTATTTTTGAAAATGTGGAAAATGTATAATTAAGTACAGTTGCAGAAATGTCAAGAATAGCTGTGGCTTGTGTTGCTTTCAACATTTGAAAATGAAAAAAAAACCTGCCACTTGCGTATCTTTTTCTATTACACCTCGCAATTTTAATAATCGTAATTACTAACTCTTTATTTAACATGTTACAGGAAACTTCTTTTTGAAAAAGCCTATTGTCAATACAAGCAAGGCGCAGTTCAAGAAGCGCTGAAAACAGTTAGTTTAGCAGACGATAATTTGAAGATCAAAGAGCTGAAAGCTCAAATTTTGTACAGATTAGAAAGGTGAGCTTAAGCAGATATTATATAATTTAATACAATATGTATAATATACATCCCACCAACACTGCTACGTTGTACAACACTGATATGTGTTCTCAGTAAGGAGGGCAAGTACTATTTTTTTTGCTCCATGACTCAAAAGAATGAGCCAAATCGCACATTTTCCCGAGGAATCGGCATTTTGTAATAATTGGAATGTTTGCCTGTGAAGAAGAAACTCCAGATTGCAGCAAACGGCTGGCGTTTTGGAACCCCTCGTTTTTTTTTCTAGTTCAGATTCCTGATTTTCTGCTTCTTCTCTCGAAGAGGTCATTAAAATCAAACCAAGAATGGACCAGCAAATACTTCGGGCAACTAAGTATGCTACTTTGATGATGGGTCCAAATAGCCAAATAGACTTGAAAAGCATTTGCAACTGCTTACTAATGATTAGATGTAAGTAGTGTTATGCCAAGCAGTATGGCACTGAGAGAAAAATTATGCTTGAATAAGTTTTTTCCCACTTTAGTGTGAGTATCTGTGTAGCTTTTTTATCATTATTATTATTTTTTCCTTCTCTGCGTACTGTAGAAACATGACGTCACCTTGGCAGATTTACACACATGATCATAACTTATGTTTTAAAATTTGTTGTGGAGGACCTCCACTCCCTCTGTCCTAACTGATAATGTTGGCTAAAGCAGCTGCTCTCAACCTTTTTAGTCAAGGAGAAGGCTGCGGGCCACCAGTAAAAATCCACACCCTTTTTTCTTTATGAACCATACATCTAAATTTTTGAATCTGAATAAAGAGAGCAGTGGCATTCTTACCTTAAATTAAGAGAGTGAAAAATAGGAATTTGGAAATTATGAAAAATGTTCTTTCGCAGCACTCTGAACCACCACAGATAAGCTCGCGGACCACTGGTTGTGAACCTCTGCACCACAGCTTGCCGTTTTACTAAATCCATCGCACAGCACGGTCTCTCAAGAACTCTTACTCGTTTCAATTTGCTACCAAATTGGAAATATTACAGACTGCGGAGTGCATAACCTCATTGTTAGTAATGATACATCAATTAGTAAAAGCCACATTATTTTTTTAAGTTGTGTCCCAATAAAAATTCTAAAATATTTTTGGTAAGTACTTGAGGGAAGCATGTCAGTGTTCAATGGTATTGATTTTTATGTGTATGATGGTCCATAAAGTTGGAAAATTATTCCTACATTGATTTTTATCAGGTATGAAGAGTGTTATGACGCCTATCAAGAAATCTTGAAGAACTCTGATGATGTGTATCAGGATGAAAGGAAGACCAATTTATCTGCCGTCATTGCCAATCTGACCATTGAAGGATCTGTACGTAAAGTTCCTCTTTTTCTCCTCCCGAAATATCTGCCCTTCTTGAGACTCTCTCTGACATGTAATATGAGCCGTTTAGTAGTGCTTTAAAAAAGAAAAATCGGAGTTAGTAACAATCTAAATTTCAAGATAGATTGTTAGAAAAGCTGGCATAAAGACAAAATACTTTCCAAAAATTTGAGTGAATTTGAGTTTGAATGTGAGTGAATGTGAACGAACACATGGTGTAGGACATGCCCTATTGTGGCTGTCAGTTCCCATTGTTCAGCTGTTCCATCATGGATAGGAATTCCAGCAATCCGCTCAATAATGCCCTGAGAAATTGCTATCTCTATGAATGTGTGAAGATATCCCCCCCCCCCCAAAAAAAAAACCTAACAAAAGTATCTTTACCACCATTCCATTGTGCCATGTCAATTTAGTTCATAACTACTTCAAAAATAATTATCCTTCTGGAGTGCTATGCCCTAAAACTCAAAACAGAATTTATTTTTGTCTTTTGCAATTTCAATAGCCACCTAAATTACAACAATCTATGAATTTTCTTGATAGTTCCCTTTGCAACCAATCTCAACAAAGTAAAACCTAAGAAATGTTCCTTCTACAAATGCCAGTTAAACTATCTGTTACGTGTTCCTGCTTATTGCAAATCTTATCCCTTTGTAAGCTCTCACTGAAATGAACAAAATTTTGAAACCTCTGAATTTATCATTTCTTTTCTAGAAAAAACAAGTCGCACCAATCGATGAAAGCACCTATGAGCGAGTTTATAACGCAGCCTGTAAGCTGATTGGCCTAGGTCAATACAATGAGGCCGAAAAAAAATTGCGACTAGCAGAGAAAATGTGCCGAGAAGCACTCTCGGAAGATGATGCCTCAGAAGAAGATATTGAAAAAGAAATTTCTATCATCAGGTTTGTTAAATTTCTGTATGTAAAATTGATTAACACAATTTCATTAGTAAAAATGTCAGTAATTTTATTTTTGCTGATAGTAATTCATTCTACCACTCTCTTCTTAAATGTTGGATGACTAACCTATCAATGTAGATGCTCTGATATGGAGTGATATGGGTGTGACATAGTTAAGTAGTAACACCTTTTTAAAAGAAAGTCTGCAGAAATGTAAATGTTTGTATTTTTTATACAAAATCTTAAGTCTGTATCATATCAAAGCACTTGATAGCACCCGCATCAATGGAATATCTTATAAATTTTAAATTTTGTGTTACAAATCCTTTTCTAGGATGAGAAGTTAACATTGGTTTAAAAAAAATTGAAATGGCCTGCTCTTGAGAGAAACCAAAAATTTTTCTACGGCCGATTGGCTATTAGGAATGAAGTTGCACGTTTGACTAATTCCCCCAGAAAGTCGCAATTATAATAACCAAAAGATATTTTTTTATTCAGGGACAGATTTACTCAAAGGTTTGTAACCTAGGGTAAAAGAACTGCCTTTATTTATTTACTCTATTTCATCATTTCAACCAGTTATAATTTATTTTTTTAGTATTTTCTCTCTTTTATTTTAAATCCTTAGCTCATGAAGTATGTCTAATTTTCAGAGTCCAGTTAGGATTTGTGACGCAAACCTTAGGGCGTGAAAAGGAAAGTTTGGAAATCTATAACTCAATTTTGAAGGAGAAACCGGATGACCCCGCATTAGTTGCTATAGCATGCAATAATGTTGTTGTATTAAATAGAGAAAGAGACCAAAATGTCTTTGATTCCAAGAAAAAGATTAAGAGTGCAACATCAGAAAATCTGGACCAGAAACTAACCACCCGGCAGCGGAAAGATATTGCGTTAAACAACTGTTTATTTGCTCTCTACACAAATCAGGTAAAAGCCTTGAAAGACAATAAAAAGACAACCAAAGACTTCTCTCCAGAAATTCTTCCAAAAAAACAACTTGTACAAAGTGATATCCATAGCAGGATCAGTTTTTGACTATATAAACTGAGTAAGAATAAAAAATTAACTTATTTCACCCTTGCATCAGAAATTGTTTCAAGATCGTTGGTTTTGAAAGTGATATTATAAGGCTGTGGAGATCTTGAATTTGTAACTGCTACCATCAAATGCTATTAATCAGTCAAATCGCGATTGTACTGAAGCCTATTGGTCAGATTTACATTTCTTTAAAAAAAATTTTCTTTTGACCGGTCAAATCTCGATGTGTCAAGGCACATCTAGTCACATCGCCATTTGCTCATCAAGTTGTAGGTCAAATCTGAAAATTTTGTCGCAGAAGACAAGGGATAATATATTAAAGTATCTATGGAAGTACATTGTTCATTTGTGGGAATAATGTGGAGTACATGGAAAATACTACTGAAGCATTTCATAATTTTTATTTTCCTCAGTTTTCTATTTTTACCAAAATTTTGACATCAAGTAGGAACTGGAAGTTGTTTTTCAGCCCAGAAATGAAAATTCAACATTTTGCTGAAGAAGCAGCCATCAAACTGGCTTTTGAATTTGTTTACAATTTTATCTTCGAAAAGTTTTTCTCTGCCAATTTCAATGTATATTAGGACTGGAATATTATAACTGGAAGTTGTTTTTCAGCCCAGAAATGAAAATTCAACATTTTGCTGAAGAAGCAGCCATCAAACTGGCTTTTGAATTTGTTTACAATTTTATCTTCGAAAAGTTTTTCTCTGCCAATTTCAATGTATATTAGGACAAAGTAAAGTACCTATTTGTTTGAAAAAACAGCTCAGAAAACTTCCGAATGAAGTCCCTCACATTAACTTTCAATATAAAGCCCTATTATTGTATTCCTATTTGTTCAGTGGCAAAAGGAGTAAAAATGCTTCTGATCTAGAATCTACAATAAGCAAAACCTGAAGAAGTCACCAACCATGTCAAACATTTTCTTCAGATCAATGGTATATTTTACATAAATTACCTATTTTTTAAAATGAAATAAAATGTCCACGCGTCGGAAGGTTTTCGTAATTTTCGCTGACTAGTGAGTTTTAAATTTTATCTCATTTTAACTGTTGACCTAGTCTGGTACTTTTTAAATTTTTAAAATACCTATTTTTTGTGTTTACCCTGTCAGTGCTAGTGATATAAATCTAGTTTTTTAACTTCTTCTCGTTTCTAGGTCGAATTTTGCAACCAACTCTGCTCGAAGTTGACTGAAAAATTTCCTGATACCGCTCGCCATGTCATAATAATCAAAGCCTTGTTGCAAGCTAAAAGCGGTAAAGGGAAGCAGGCCCATAAAATTCTGTCAGACTACATAGAGTCTCATCCAGAATATCAGTTTGAATTAGGACTTGCTGATGTTCAGCTTTTATTAGAAGAGGTAACTCTCTTTTTACTGTGTGTGTGACCATCTACAAAGAACTGTGGCCATTTTTTCAGAATGCGATAGTTGTCAAGTTCGTTTGAAAAAGTAGCACTTGAGTTCTCGACAAAACCACTCTTAAGCATCCCAAAGAATTAAAAAAATAAAGCAAAATTTCTTCAAGATTTCTCTTTCTTGTGCAGCGCGCAATCAGGTTTGTCCACAGAGAGACCTAACCTGAATGTACAAACAATCTTGCAAATTGTTATAATCTCTCCTTGCGTAGATTTTAATTGATTCAAAGATTTTGTTTTTGCAAAATAAAAAAAGAAAAAGAAAACAAATGCTTGAAAGCAATTGAAATCATACAATAGAAAAATTTAATTAAATCGTTTGTTTACTCAGGATAGTTTTTCCTACTCCTTTGCTTGTGCAAACCTGATTGGCGGTGACTGAGAAAAACTGCCCAAAGACATGGGAAACTTGAAAAAGCATGTTACAAACTACGCAGACTGCTTGCTAAGGAATAGGTTTCAGACTGTTTTGACGTGGCCAATGTGATTTTTATGCAATTTTTCCTGTAAACTGTATATTTATTTGGCTGTATCTTGTGCCTGCAATAGACCCATTCTACAAAAACTCTAAGCTACAGACCTAAGAATGTGAATTTCCAATGAAATAAATGTAAAATCAGTCACCAAAATTCGGTGAGAAAGAAGATGCATCAATTTGACAACTTTGAAATGCCCAATTTTTTATCTTCAAAGATGACGTATCAATTTTAACTTGGGCCTTTCAAATACCTTTAAGTACTTGTCTTTGCACCAAAAAGCTTTTTTTTATACTAACTTCTTTTCCTATTGTACAATTTCTTGTGTCTCTTGAAAATATTCATTTTTTCCGAAAGTTCTCAAAAAATTAAACAAAAGTTCTTATATTTAGCTCTGTGCTGACTTCTTTAGCCCTGTTAATTTCTTTGTTTACTGTGCTTTTTCAGGGAGACATTGCCACTGCCACACAGATTTTAGAAAATTTAGGCGACAATTCCTTCAAACCTGGAATAGTGAGTGCTTTAGTCACTCTTTATCTTGCTCAAAACGATTGGAAAACAGCTTCCAAAACTCTGGAGAAGGCTGTAGACTGGTACCGTAAAAATAAGGTCAGATTTTTTTTTAAAGCTCGCTTCATTTTACTGCCTACTTTATGTTTCAAGAAGCAACTTCCAGGAAATTTTAATTTTTCCCCCTTTTTAGTCGTGCGGCGAAGCCGTATAGACTCTAGGTTTCGCCGGAGGCTAAAAAGTGTCCACACTTTTAGGCTAAGTCCAAGAGGACAATTTTTTTTTCAAAAAATTGTTCTTTTTCCAAGTTTTATCATAATTTAGTATTAAATAAGCACTTGAAATTAAAGAGACAAATTAGTTCCTCAAACTTAAAGCTTTAGTACTCTTCAAAAATCAACCCTACGAAAACCGCTAATGTTCTTCATTCCAGCTTTCAGTTTTTTTTTTTTTTTTTATCAACAATACTTTTCAAGATTTGATGATGTCAAAAACCTGTCTTTTCAAAGCGCAATATCTCAGTTAATGTTTAACGTAGGAAGTTGCTGCTTGGACAGATCTTAATATTTTTAGCTAATCTATAAGAATCAAGCATCAAAACACAATTCTGTGACCAGTGCAACTGACCCACCATGAGCTGCAGAATGTTTATGAGCACTCTGAAAGCAACTCGTAAGGATGCACGTACAAATAGATGTGTAATTTCTAGTTTTACCACCTATTTGCCATTATGCGTTCTTGGGCTGTGCCTTACTCCAATCCTTAAATTGCTTCATTTGCCTTTTTTTTTTTTTTTCTTTCTTTCTTTCTTTCTTTCTTTCTTTAAAAAAAATTTATTTTTATTAGTATTTGTGAAATTTTAGGTCAGCAATGATAATTTAGAGGCCCTATGGAAACAAGCAGCAGACTTTCACATGCGGCAAGGAGAACCAGATGTTGCGGCCAAGAGTATGGAGGAACTTCTCAAAATTCATCCTGATGACAAACAACTTCAAGCTAAACTGCTGATTGCTTACGCGCAGGTGAGGAAATTCAAGGCATCTCTAAAAACTAATTTTTGCGAGTGCGTTTAGTTATCTTTTGAGCCTGATATGACCGAACTGTCAACTGACAAAGGAAAACGCTTGCCAGGAATCGAGAACTAAACTCAGCAATTTGATGATTCACGACTTATGTTTGCTCCCATTCATTTCTCTACTCATGCAGGACTTGGGTAGAGAATTTTGATGTAGTTTTCATAGCTACCAACATGAAAACAGGTTGTAGACTCACTGTCATCTAGAGGGAGTTTCGTTTTGTTGTAACAAAGGTTGTCAGTGAGCCCAAAAACTTAACTTATTTTTCTTGCAGAAATTTGCCGCAAATAATAGTGCATGAATTTTTTCTTCACTCAACCTATCTGCATCGTACATAACGAAGACTAGTGAGCGTACGTCCTATCGAAAAGGCATCATCATCTCTTAGGATAAATGTCTTCCATGGGCAATGACTAATCGTCTATCTGTTTAATTTACACGCTGATGTTGTATGTAAATTTGTTTTGAGTGTTTGAAGCATAGGACTGAAAAAAACCTCCTTAAAAACAGGGATGTCAAATTTCACCTAGGAATTCCGAGGAATTACATGGTTCAGACTGGAATATAATTATCCACCTTTTAATTTCTCATAACTGTTCGGAGGCAGTTTTGATTATTCTAAAATTCTCCTGGGGAGTTTTTAGTCGACTAAAATATCAGGAATTGCCTTTTTTAGTAATGATATGTTAATGTAAACAAACTCAAAAGTTTCACCTACTTTGAATCTAGCCGATGCGTTGTCGTCAGGACTTATCACGATTGTACAACCTTTTTTATGCATGTTGATGTGTCATTGAACGAACATTTCAAAAAAATGTTTGTCATTTTAATAAGAGAAAACCTGAATTAAGAATTTACTATAGTTTTCTCAGGAAAAACTGGTGGAAATCAAGGAAGTGTTGTCTATGTAGTCAAGCAAAAATTTGGAAAAATAGGAACATTTTTGTTTTTCAGTCAGATTAATTGAGTGAAAGTAAGAAAAATTTCAACGTTTTGGTTTTGGAAAATCTGAAAAAATCCAGTTATGGGTTACTAAACAGGAAAGTAATACAAAATATTTATCATATCGAAAAATTCCAAAATCACATGACAAGTACAAAATTAGTTGATTCAAACCTACCGCTCACAGGAAAAACCAAAATCAAATTTTGTTGAATTGGAGACTGTAAACAATCTTATTTGTAGGACAAGGAAACTACATATATTTCATTTACAGTATTGCCTCAAACAATTATTAATAATATTAACAGTATAATTATAACATTATTTTATTGTCACTCAGTTCAGTAAACATTTACATCATCTGAGTTTTGTGGAAAAACGCGTGTGTATTAAATGTTTACCTGCATTTTATATTGATGAAATGTTTTGTGTCTAATAATGCGTATGTCAAAATTTTCATCTTGCTTATAACAGCTCTAATAATTTTAACATTCATAAATCTTTTAGTTTGATCAAAACAAAGCTGAAAGCTTGAGTAAAAAGCTTTCCCTGGGTTCGAAAGGCACTGATGTCGATGCTTTGGAAGCTCTTAGTTGGATTATGGGAACTAAAGTCATTAAGAAAGCCTCGAAAGTTGACCAAACTCCTAAGTAAGTTTAACAACTTTTTATCCACCACCATTTGGTACCATTTGCTTTCACTTTTTTTAGCACAGTAAAACTACAAATGGTTAATGAGTCATTTTAAGATCAGATTAGCTTAATGAATATAGCTAACCCTTGTAGAAAAGTATATTATTCCGAGTACTAATCCCCACCATTGAACTAATCCAAAGATGCAACTTTTCAAATTTTTTTACCTCTCTTTTGATGGAAAATGAAAATGTTACCTGATCTCACGCTGAATTTAGAAAGTTCATATTTTACAGGAAATATTTGATTTTTAAAGTATTCTTGGGCAAGAGAATAGAAGTCTTTATAGAAGAATATTCTTTTAGACGACGGTGTTTTTTCAGCTGGGTCAAAAAATCTAATTTGAGTTCTTTTCTTAGTGGAAAATACTCTTCAGTATTTCAAAGGCTTAATCCAAACAGTTTAGTCTATTTTCATGCCCATGAAGAACGTGAAGTTGTGCCTCAGTCTATCAATACGAGCCCTAAACTCATTTGGTTAGAACTTTGAACAACTTTCTCTCAAAACTTGAGCAGGGGTGCAGAAAATGCTTGATCACGTGCCTGCCCAGGCATAAGAAAATTTGCATAGGACCTAAAGATGAGAGGAGAGACAGCGTTCAAGGGTCAAAGGAAGGTGGATGAAAAAGGTCCTCTTTTTAAAGTTGAAGAGATTTTATGTGAAAAGCGATGCGACAAATTTGGAAAGCTGGGGTTGGCAGGCACAGTAAATGTGGAAACTCGGAAGATTCTGCACCCCTGAACTCAAGTTTTGTGAACTGTGGATTTCAAACTGCTATAAAAATAGACTTCACAAATATTTTTGGGCATTTTTTGCACCGAATCGTCTCTAAAACATTCCTTCTTGCAGTGGCAATGATAACTAAAATCCTTTCCCCTGCAGAAATTTGTTTCCTTCTTTATTATTCAATTTTCGGTGCTGTTCATTTTCTATTCCTTGATTCCTCTTAGTCACAGTTACATCTCTGCTTTTGTTGTATTTTCTATAGAAGTACAAATAGCGAACTGATTGAGAAGAAAAAGAAAAGGAAGAAGAAACCCGGCAAGTTACCGAAGAATTACGACCCATCAGTACCTCCGAATCCAGAACGGTGGCTACCAAGACATGAGCGCTCTGGTTACAGAAAAAATAAGCGGGAAAGAGACCGTGACCGTCGAAATAAAGATGCCCAAATTGGCAAAGGAACTCAGGGTGATGCTGCAAATGCTGCTGATCAGTTGTGAGTTCCTTACATTTTTTCCTAATTCTTTCCAGCAAACAATTAGATTTTAATTTGGTGAAATGTTTAAGTAATTTATTTTTCTGAATGGGATTAATCTCCTCTTGCCTTGTTTAAGTCGGCCTCGTTCATTTCTACACACATGGAAGTTAAAACCATAACGAAATTTTAGTAATCAATATTGTGGTCAGTAAAATTTTTAAACTCACTTGCATGTAAAAATATTAAATCGCGGACGAGTTTCACCGGCTGGCAACTCCGGCATCCTCAGCACAACTCATTGGGTGTGTATATTGTGTCGAGTATTGTGGTCCCTACTTTTAGTAGTGTGGCATCACTCAAGATACAAAAAAAAAGCAATGGTTAAGAACAGAGTTTTGCGAAACTGCTGCCATCACAAATTTTATGATCTTATCCTTTCTAACCCTTTGCTACTGACTGTATACTTTATTAATAAAGGATATCAAAGATGAAGGAGTAATGTTATATCTTAATGATTGGGGAGTACACCCCCCGACAGCTTTGCAGTTCAACCCCCCCCCCCCCCCCCCCAAGCGCATGGAGCCTCAGGTCGTACATTTTACTCTTATGATTGTGTATTACAGAGTAAAATTTCAGAAAAATGTGTTCAGGGTTAAAACTTTATTTTACTTGTATGTATATGACACTAATGAACTTGATGATAGATACCTCAGCATAGTTACCATGACGCAGGGCTAGAAATCACCATCCTGGTGCTCGGAGTCCCCAGATTTTTTAAGGGAGCACATTATATCAAGTTGATGAATACACTGATGCACTGAGTATGGTATTAGTGGTTTCTAACTTCATAAAATGCAGATTAATTATTGCATCCGTTACCAAACTTTGTTTTATTTCTATTTTCAGCGACATAACAAAAATGTCGTCTCAAGCCAAACAAAGCGTTGTACCAAACAGTCCACGCCCTGCTGTCGTAGAAGTTGAGGGTCCCAGGAGAAAACCTCATCAAATGAAGAAGAAAAAGCGAAAATGAACGCACTCAAGATCCTTGCTTTAGAATTTGAGGTGTTTGCGTAAGAGCTATGATTTAATTACAAATCAAATTTTTCACTTTTTATTGTCCTGTCTCTTATTTGTTATCTTTTTGAACAGTCAGTTTGCCTCTTAAAGTTTGTGAAACTCTAATCAGCTGGACTCAGTTGACCATACATTTTACCATGTTTTTGCCCTTTCTTGATGGTTTTCATTTTAAGAGGCTGAAATCTACTATCCAAGTATAATCACTGCGCAATGTCCTCAGCTGCCATTTGTGATATTTTTCACCTATATTATATCGCCAATTCAGTGACATCAACTTACCTTGATACTGATGAGATTTTTTTTATTACGATGATCAACCAAGTTTTTTTAACAACAGAATTACTCAACTTTCTAGCATTATAATTTAGGGGAATATTTTTTTTTCTTGTATTTATATGATAGAGCTACACCGGGTTTCCTGCCTATTTTGTAAAGTAGGCGTGCATTTATTTTGTGTATGCTCATTGCCACTTGCATTTGGATCAACCGTGCTTTGGACCTTTTCAGTTTATGCTAGCTTTTTCATTTTTTCCGATAGTAATTTTCAATTTGTACATTCTCTGTTTTGAGTAATTGGCTCCTATTCAGAGGTGCTGAACCAAGGAAGTTACCTCCCAATTTGAGGCAAAAAAACTGGCTCCTAAAAATACAAATTTATAGCAGCATATTTAGTTGTCTATAATCCTCTTATCAACAAGACTATATTAACATCAAATATTTCTCTTTGACTTCCAGCATCAGCTAGCCAAAACAAGGAATTCTCTTACAAAAGATAGGAATTGAATTTATATCTACACTAGCCCGGCATGATTCTAATTTCTTAGATTTTTTTAATTTTATTTTTATTTTTTGAAAGAGGTTCTAGATTTTTCTCTTAGGATATTTTTTTTTTTTTGTGGCATTGAAGCTTTTAATTTTAAAATACATGCTCTTGTATAGTGAACCATTTGATTGGAAAAACTGACTGACAGTTGATTAAATGAATGATTCAACAAGTGAGAAACTGTATTTTTTGTTGATTCTTCCATGGTGATATATATTTGATGATGCCAGATTTTTGAATCTCCTGGTTATGGGACCTCTTGCAATTTTTGTATCTTCCGTTGAAATCCCTTTAAAAATTAAAAATAAGTACTGTATTATGTTCTGCAGTGGCAACTACTTCTCAATTTACACAATATAAAGTCCATTCACTCACTGATTTTACTTTACTCAGTACAAAATTCATTTTAAAGCTCACATAGGATTTTTGTGAGAGTAACTTGTAAGCTTAAATAAATGTTAAACAAGGAAAGTACCAAACTGAATAAAATGAGAATCCCTTAACTTAAAAAACTCAAACTTTTCTTATTTATTTCTTTATCCATACATTGTCTCGTAGTGTCCATGGCCCTCCCACTTCAGCGGTGATAGCGCAACTATAGTCTACAATTGTGCTCTTATTGCTAAAGAGGGAGGGTGGCAAATCCTCCAAAACGCTGTAAGAATAAAGAAATAGGAGCTAGGGAAGTTTGAGTTTTTTTAAATTCAGCGATTTCCATTTAATTTACCCCACAAGTGCATGACACATTAGAGTTGAAGTCCTTTCCTTATCTTGGCTTTTACAGTATTATTTAATTCCAATTTTCTTTCTTTTGTAATTTTTATCATATTTCCATGATTAAATGGTTTAAATTGTAATCAAACAATTTACGGTCAAAGACGATTATGTGCTGTACAAAACAGTATTGCCTGGAAAGTTTTTAAACTTTTTAGTTCTGTGAAGGGTTCATTTTTAATTTTTGGAGTGTTAAATAAAAATAATTGAATTAACCAAAGCCCTTTTTAATCATAGTGTATGAAATTTCAAATTTCAAGAAGCTCCTCACTTCTCAAAATAGCAATTTTGACTAGTTGGCTCTGAAATGAGTTTTGCTTGTGGAGCAAATCTCTAATTTTCCAAGAATGTATTGACAAATTTAAAGGAAAACTTTCTAAAACTTAATTATTAGAATCAAGGGATAAAATTTAATTCATAGTTGTATTTATTCACTGAATGAAGGTTTTACAATGTACAGAGGGTAATGGTACAAATGTTTTTTCAGTATATTTGAGAAGAGTGCACAAATATTTAGAGAAATTTTGGCTGTTCTGAGGTTCAATCCTCTGAAGTGTGTTGCACACCTTGTTTCCCTCTACTGAAGCATGCTCTTCATAAAAGGATCAATCAAATTAAAACAAATGTGCAGGAAAAATATCAACAGAAAAGCAACATGAAAAGTTTACTTGATTTTTTGGTGGCAGATCAGCAGGTGCTATTAGCAACTGTAGGAACTAAATTGTTACACCTAAGAATTTTTATGAAGATCATATACGTGTGTATTCAATTTTGACTTTGCCGGCATCAGGATTCGCTATTCTTGAAAAAGCCTCTCGAGAAAGGTCCAGGGTCCCTCTGCAGTGTGGAGAAGGACAGCGATCCACAACTTTGACTATAACCGAGCCGCTCCGGCATGGGTTGGCCACAGCATTGGTACCGCTAATGCACTTCACCCTGTACCTTCTATTGCAGGCTGCCTTGTTGGCAAATATTGGATCACTTGCTGCAGCAATCATAACGCCATCATTTTGAAATCCATTGCACGCTGAAGCTGAAAACAGAAACAGATAAAAATTATACAAATTTTGAACTTTATGAAAATTATTTAGTATTTTATGAACAACCACTTTACAATTTATCATGCACTATTTTTCATTCGATTATTATTCCTTGATATGGATGTTTAGTAAATGCTGCAGGTTTATTTTACACTCAGTAAGAGGAAGCCTGTGTGATTTTCAACCTCTTTGGGTCAGTTGCGTCAGTTGCCCAGAATTTTGTCTTAATATTAGAATTTTGTAGGTCAGCAAAAAGTTTTAAGTTGTGCCTGAACACCAATTTCGCCAAATGTGTCATAAGATGAAGGGAGGGTGAAACAGAAGAACTAACTGTAAAGTAGGTTAATTCTGCATCATGTTATGCAAAAAATGCCCAAAAATTGACCTTTTTGCAGTGTGATTCAAAGTTCCAGGACGGCAAATAATGAATTATAGAAAATCCCTGTCAAAGTTGTAATGGTTGATGCAGAAAAGATGGCACACTTACGGGTGTATTGTGTGTAGAATGTAGCAAAACCTTGATCGGCTGCTGCAGCTGAAAAAATAGTCACCACAACTATTGCAACAATCATTGTCATCACAGTATTGTTTGAAGCAGCCATTTATTTTTTCACTTATGTCCTGCAAAAAAGAGTGATGAGCAAAACACTACGCATACAACAATTGAAAGGTAACAAAAGATAAGAGATGGTATCTTGAAACTCCAATTGCTCTGGTCCTTCCTTCTTACGAGCTGGGCTAGAAGTCCTCGTAAAGTTTTTTGTATAAATGTTCTTCAATCAGTTTTAAAGAGGCAATTACAAGTTTTCTTAAATCATAGATGCACTCCATCTGTAGGAGTTACAGATGTGCACATAATAGAGTTAAGGTCAAGGAAGTCCCAGTAACGAGAATGCGAAACTTCAAATTTGCATTTAATGCCTGCAAAACTATAGGCAAAACACATTTCATGTACCACAAGAAATTTTTCTCTGAATAGAATCCAAAAAAATCTTTAGCCCTTTCACTGTCGTGCTAAGGAATAACTGTATGAGCAATTGAGGCACTGGATGAGAAAAGGGCACTTCTCGATTGCGGTGTTTCAGCATCTCTGTTGCTAATTAATCCCTTGAAGAAGCCTTTTCTGGGTGATTTTTCCAGAATTCTTTCCGTAGAAAATTGTAGAATCTTAAGGAATATTCAGTGAAATTGTTAGTGAAATGGATGCATTCACTTTCCTTACAATGAATGAAATATTAGAGGAAACTCTGAAATGCTGCAACCGAGAAATGCCCTTTTCGCATCCAGTGCCTCAATTAAATGTTGCCAAATTTTCCTCAATTGAATAGTCTTATTTGAGAAAAGTCATGTATGTTCTTCCTTTAAATTTTTGGAAAGGTATACATTATAAATTTTCAACACACTCTCCTGAAAAACTTCAAGAAAAATATCCAGGGGATACTCAAAAAATTCATATTGTGTCAGCAAGATGTAGCAACCTCTGAATGCTCACACGCCAGTGTTTTGCCTGAGCTCATCAGCAGTGCAATGCTCTTTTGGTGTGCGTTCATCTTCTTCTTTTTCAATTAAAACTTTATTCTTTAAAAAGATCTTCCCTCTCTCATGATGTCAAATAGTGCTCTATAAATAAGAAGTTACTTACTCCTAGGTCAAAAAGTTAAAGGCTAACAGTCTCTGATGTAAAAAATATGGCAGATGATATTCATAAACCATCAGCACCATCGCTCCTATTTCCATTAGTTCATCCTAAATCCTAGTGAAATTTAAGATGTGAAAGAGGTGGGGATTTTTTTTTTTTTTTAATAAAAAAAACCAAATCTCTAATGAAAGCTTTTTGCCACAAAAATTAACTGATACTGAAATGTACATCGTGAATTAAGTTATCTTGGCTCCTTTTCATATTTCCCCTACAACGACGAAAGGCAGGGATAGTGACTTTATTGTGTATCAAGTGAAAAGATGTTCACAATCCTCCCTCATTCAGTGGTGACTTAGGTTAAATTGAAAATGATTTATGTTCAAAATAAAATGTTAAAATAACCAGAAAGCACCTTACCTTCTTTCAACGGAAGCAATGAAGATGTGTTGAGTTATGATGTACTAATGTGGATGTGTCCAAAGCACTGAAAGGTATAATATCCAACACTGGAAGCAAAATGTATTTATACCCTTCTACAGAGGACGGGAAAACCAGCCTTAAGATAATAGAAAAATGGGGAAACTAAAAATCTGCAGCTCACATGATACAGCTGGTCTCATAATTAAAGGTCTACCCTCCCAAGTAGCATGGGGTTCTATTTTCTGTCTAGCTCTCATTTAGAAATTGTCTATTTTATAGACAGAAAAATAAAATAGAAAAAATGGAAAAAAAATAGATGTATAAATTAGAAGTAAAAAAATTATTAAAAAAACGTCTATTTTCTGTCTATGTTCCGGACACTAAATACCTACAAGGAAAACAGACAATTTTGTTGTCTACATTCTGTATTTTTTCTACCTGTTTTCTGAATTTTAAATTTCTAAGAAATAGATAAAGAAAATATCCAATTTTTCATCAGGTTTTTGGATGTTTTTTCTTAAGGAAATAGCCCTATCAATTTTCTAGACGGAAAATAGATCCATTTTGCAGACAGGAAATAGACCTAACTTCTTTGGTAAATAGTGACACTCACTTCAAATTTTCTGTCTACTTTCCTTATACTAGCTACTTTTTCTTTATTTTCTAAATTTTTTTCATTAATTTTTTATTTCATAAAATATTTTCATTTTGCTACTTGGGCCGGTAGAAACAATTCCAGTCATAGGCGGATCTGAACACTTAGAACGAAGGGGAAGGCATGAGGGGGTTCCGGGGGCTTCCTCAAAAAATTTTCAAAATTTTAAAGCATCTAACAACCAGTTTGAGTCAATTTCGTCATGAATTATTATCAAATCTCTAAGCGTCCATCCTTTTTTTTTTGTTCAATTTTTCTTCCTCTTTATTGGGCAAACATGGGGGCGCCCTCCCCCCCCTCCCCCCACCCGGATCCACGTATGTTCCAGTGAATTGAGGCGGTTATTTTACGCGAAGGACTGTCGCTATCACAACCGTGAGTTCTTGGGCTCAAAGACTCGAAAATTCATCACCAATCCTAAGCTAGTACTAGTGCTAATTGTAAAGAAGTCGTGATCACCTTAAAACATGCAGAACCGTGAGAGAAGTTGCGCGACAAAATTTTGACGTTCCCACAGAGGCTCGGGCGGAACTAGGGGGAAGGGGGCTGTCCCCCAGAAACCTACTTGGCCCCTCCCGAGGAATTTGAGGGATTTTGCCAAATAAATGCCTGACGTATCTTTCAACTCTGAAATTTTAAAGTGATCAATTTTTCAAAATTGCTCCCTCAATTTTACAGACTCTCCTTGGTGCGGTATCTTAATACCCTCGAGACCCCTCCTTATGGGGTGCCCCCCCCCCCCCCCCAGAAAAAAGTTCCCAGTTCCGTCCATACACGGGGGTGCCCTATTCGATACTTCATGCGGCCGCACCGTTTGCGTAGTCGCGGAACTTTCTGCCAACTTGGTACCCCCTAAAATGCCAAAGAAGAGGAGAGGGCATGAAAAAGGGAAAAAAGAAAAAAAGTCGACTCTGCATCAGACAAAACTGTACTTCGTAATTCAAGAAGATGTTTAAGGGATCATATTACTTCCATACCGCAGAAAATATCATGATGACCTCATAGATATTATTTTTATTTTAATCAGTGGCTGTATGGTCGCTCAATATAAAAACACTCTGTGTTCAATTCGCTAAAATGTGCAGAGATGTAGAAAAAGGCAAAAAGATGGGAATACCGTTGCACGAGTGAATGCTTACTTTAGTACAACGCGCGCGTGCGCGGAAGCCGCTTTGCTGCCTACAAAGTCCTGAAACGGTCTCTTTTCCTCCCAGATAAGTAAGTAAAGACAATCAATGAGTGTATCATCGACACGGTAAATCCGAGCGTTTAGCTGACAATTTAATTTTGCAGTTTTTTCCTCGTCTCTTCAAGGTGGGGAAGGCTATAGTCGTTGCCTCAGTCATTTTCCTCTTTGCACTTAAAGCATCGGCCGCTTTAAAATAAAACAACTTCGGCGTCGTGCGGGAAGGGGAGGATAAGGAATCTTTCAATCAATGGGTGAAAGCAAAGCGAAATGATAAAATCTCCATCTTGCTAGAAAATTAGAAATAAGAGGAAAAGAAAACCCATTCAGAAATGAGACCATTGTTGAAAGTCTGTGCTTTCTCAGCAACGTGCAGTCAATTTTCGAAAGTTATAACCCGTCGGAAAGCTGATACCAGTCTGCTTCAATCCTAATTCAGTCATGCCTTATCCTTTGTTTAAAATTCTTTGCAAAAGCTGATGGGAAAGAACTGAGAACACTTGAAAAATACATTTTCGTGTCTGCGTGGTTTGTGCTTGGCGCATCGATAATCACAGCCCGCAAATTCGTATTTGGCGGCTTGCCGTGTCATTGCTTTAGCCAATGAAATGCCCAGCTGAAGGTCACTGGGCGGAGGCTCAGGTCAAATATTGAGCACGGAAATAGCCGGAAACATCCGAATTTCCCCGAATTGCGTGGTGCGTATTGTTGATGTTGATGTGTCGCCCATCTGCATCTCGTCGACGGCAGCCGAATTTAATTCGATTCCGCGTTACCTAATTTCGCTTTCGTTTACTGCGCAGAAGGTGCATTTCCGTATCGCACAGGCTTCTTTGTTTTGTGAACGTGTAGCTTATCTGGTCATCTAGTATCGTGAGAAGCTGAATCGGATATTTTTCGATTGATAGCACCGTCTTCGGTCTTATCATACGCTGCGTGCGTTTCTACGCCGTTGTTGTGTTTTACCCGTGAGGAACATACTAAAGTAGTTAAGTGTTTTTCAATGTGCTAGTTTACTTCCGCACGCTATTTACGCATCTATCTACTTAACCGTACATTCATTAGTGATAGTAGTTAGGCTTTGGCACAGATTAGACTTCTATGATCGTTTAAGTTATTAATAGCGGCTCGCTGGTTGATCTCCGCACTATGGAAGACATGGAGAGCGTCGATGTTGAACTCGCCGACGAGACGGAGAAAGTTGGTTCGGCCTCTGAAGGCGGCAAGGCGGTCGGGGATATTCTTGTCGATGCGAGAGTTAAGAGGAAGGCCAAAAGAATCATCAAGCAGTTGTCGAAGGAAAGTGTTCAGACCGGGCCTAATGTTGTGCAGGTGACAAGGAAATGGAAGAACAGCAGGAGACCAAGGAATGGATACCGAGGTATCAAGAAAGGGAATGCAGCTGGTGGCACCGGAGCCTGGGGCTGCAAGCTAGGATCTGAAATGGACGAGGATATTGTTGATGAGAAGGACCCTAACTATGACAGCGATTCCTTTGAAAATGGGGATATTCAACTGCAGCCCATCATTCCGGAAGCATCCGATGAAGAGCTACGGAAGGTTCTTGAGCCTCTGATTTTGGAGTATTACGAACATGGAGACCCGGAGGAAGTAATACTCTGTTTAGAAGACGTGAACTGTATGACCAAGAAGCACATGATACCCCAAATAGCAATAGAAATCGCTCTCGACCACAAACCCTCTCAAAGAGAGATGACTTCGGTCTTGATCTCGGACCTTTACGGTCGCGTTATAAAGCAACGAGACATTGCTAACGCTTTTGACTTATTACTTAAGAATTTGCCTGACCTCATCTTAGACACTCCTGATGCACCCACGGTTTTGGGTAATTTCCTTGCCCGTGCCATTGCGGACGACTGCTTGCCTCCGAAAATCATTCAAGTTTTCAAAGAGAAAACTGAGTGCGACTATGCCAGGTAGTGCTTTCCTCCAAAATTGTTTTCTACCCTCTCCCTTGGACAGATTTGTCCTTTGATTTTTTACTGAAAATAAAATGATCATGTTGACCTCTAGAACCGTTCATCTTCCTCCTTTAGAATCGTTTTAGGTATGTCCAATACCTGAGATTTTGTAGAATTTGTGATCATTATTTTTTCCAAAACTGCCTCACTCATGATACATATTACCCATATTCACAATAATCTTAAATCTCAGGGACAAATTGTAATATGGATTCAGTTTTCTCAAAGTTGATACCAGTTGCACTCTTTGAATACCTTCTCCTACAAGATCGCTCCCTGAAAAGTAATGTTAATCTTGAACGATACTTCCAAGCGCTGCATATAAACAGAAAAAAATTCCTACCTCGAACTAACTTCATTGTCTAGATGCTGTTCTAAAGACCATCCAACCAAGGTTGCCCTCTGTCTCCATAAAGGAAAACATTCCAAGTTTTTTTGTATGGCTTCCTTTTTGTCTCCCTTTACTTTCAAAATCATCCCTATATTGTAAAGACTCTTTTAATTAGTACAAATTTCTCTACTTAAAATCGGAAAGAAAATGTCAGGACTGAATAGAATCCAAGATCAGCTGTTTTATTTGTATGCCATATTTTGCAGCTTTTTAAATATTGGTTGGTCATAACTGTTTGACAACTGTTGCAGGCAAGCTGTCTCACGTGCTGATACTCTGCTCTCAATGAAACATGGCCTGGTGCGCTTGGACAATGTTTGGGGTGTAGGTGGCGGTTTGAGGCCAGTCAAGTACCTGATTCGCCAAGTGCGCCTCCTCCTCCAAGAGTATTTAAGCAGCGGTGACATCCAAGAAGCAACCAGATGTCTTCTAGAGTTGGAAGTACCTCATTTCCATCATGAACTTGTTTATGAGGTAAACCATCAGCCTCTGTCTTTTAGTATTTATCACAAGACACAGGGATATATGTGCTGAAATAATTCAATTTGTTCAATCCTCTTGTCCTAGGTACCAGTGATCACCTAAAATTTTCCAATTTTTAAGAGGCTGGAACCCCGCACTACATTGTTTAGGTCAATATAGGTACAAGACAGAGCAATTCTCATCAGGAAATATCAATTTCCTTTTTTACCCAATATTTCCTCCTCCTCCCACCCACCAGTGTCTACCATATTTGTTACTTCTAGAATTCAGTTGGGTATTTCTGCCTGTTTTCGGGCGATGCCATCAACAAGACAGGCAGTGATAATGTCACTATTGCATCCATTGACATCACTGAAACATACGTTGATGAGATTACAAAGAAATCTTATCATGGCATCAGCAGGACTTACATTCAGGTCTGCTAATAACACCGTGGTAGAGATTTTTTCTAAACTTTCAGTTTGTCAATTTATCAAACAAGAAATGGATGTATTCATCCAGAGTCATCCGAACTGCATTTTGTCATGTGATTTCCTCTTGCAAGGAAATTAAATAGGTAATATAGGACAGGCTAATTCTGGCAAATGCTGTCGAAATAATTTGGTCATTATCAGCTTTAAACCTATGCAACAACTGTTTCGTTCCTCCAAGTTCCTTAAATTCAGCTCAGGTAATGTTTTCAGCCTCAATGTCTTAAACCTTAAAGCCCTTCTGAAGGACTTCATCATTAATTTTACTTGACATTTATTTTCAGGCTGTTGTCATGACTCTCGAAGCAATTAATAGCAACGTCGAAGAAGCAATGGTGAAATTGTTGAAATCTCTCTCAGATGCTATCATCATTACACCAGACATGATGGAAGTTGTAAGTATCATATCGTTCACTAGAAAAATAAATCTATCTTCATTGAGACTAACCCTTGAAGTAAAAGTGTCTCGGTTATCAAACTTCATTTTAAAATATATTTTGATTTTAAATTTTGATTCTAATAGAAAATCTCCTGTTGAATATCAATCAAAGACCTTTGCTCGTCATTAAAAAATAAAGAAAACCCAATAAAATTGAAGCACCTTTTCAGTTCTCTTACAGACTTATTTTGAGTATTGAGGACTTAGTTGTAATGTGTGCTAAGTCCAAATCTTGAAGAAGGATGATGTCAAGTATCGAGCCCAGAAATGGTTAATAAGCATAGGAAAAGATAGCTTGGAATCCACCTATACAAAACACTCGTCTTTAGATGAAAACTTCTCCTGACTATTCATGACATAATGTCCTGGGACTGACCTGGTTGCTTCATCTTGCAATGTATTGCGACGGTGAAACTGCCAAACCACGTATCTCGTTTGCGGTGTTCAAAAATCTACGCTCTCATTTTATTTTTATGAAGTAGACCAAATCAATATCATTCCTTGAAATTTTCACAGAATTTTCTCTCCACAAAGAGGAAAAATCACAGAAATTTTCAAGACTGGACGTTAAGTAGTTTTTCATTTAAAAAATAAAGTATGACAGGAAGTCTGCGACTTCGCAAACCAAGATACGTGGTTTGGTAGTTTCACCGTCGATTGGTCTATAATCGGCAGTTGACTTTTAGTTGCTAACATTGTGTTTCATCATGATAATTTGTTGTCGAAACATAAATGTAGGATGGAAACATAAATTTAGAATGGGAATCCTCATACTTTGAAATGGCAAAGGCAACTATTTGGGACTTCCAAAAATTTGCCTTAACCATTTCAAGGTACTATACTTCCCATTTTGAAATCCTGTTTTTGTCCGTAAATCATTGAATAACTGCAACTATTTGGGACTACCAAAAATTTGCCTTAACCATTTCAAGGTACTATACTTCCCGTTTTGGAATCCTGTTTTTGTCCGTAAATCATCGAATAACTCCATAACTGCATCTTAGAACCAACTTCCAATTCCTTGCGGGGACACAGCTTTTCAATGAAGTGCTTCTTTTTGAGAGAACTCAGAGATTTTTTTCAAATGTGGCCTAAAAGATACCTTATGATGAGACAAACCTTCATTGAAAGTTCTGTCTTGAGTTCAAAACTCCTTTTGGCAGTCGTCAAGAAGTTTTCGTTTTTTACCATTGAAAAATTCGAATATTTTAAAGTTCCTTGGTTAAAAGGAAATCTTAAGTTGATCCCTTTTTATTATTTCTTAAGGCACAGTATTATCAGTTACTCTGCCTCAGAATATACAAAGGGATCAACTGAGGAACTTCAGAATATTAGAAATTTTCAATGGTAAAAATGTATACTTTGCAATGCTATATTGCCAAAATCAGCTTTGAACTTATGCTAATACTTTCACTAAAGGGTTGTCTCATCATAAGGTAAAGTTTAGGCCTCATATTTTCCCTGTATCTTCCCCCTCTCTCCCGCGTATGAAATTCCTGACTTCCCCCAGAAAGGAGCACAAAAAGGTTCCTTCTTTTGACAGACTCATTATTTTTGCAAGATCAAGGAACCAGGTCGATCATAATGCCAAATTGCGGTATCAAAGTTTTGCAGTGCTATCATTTTGCGAGTTGCTGTATCTCCCTGTGTAAACTGCCTGCAACAATTGGACTGCGTTAAACAGAAAGGAACTAAGCCACATCAGCTATTGCCAAATTTAATTGGGCGAATTAATTTTTTACATGAAAACGGTCGGGCGGATTTTCGTGCAAATTTCAGTGAATTTTCTCCACAGTACGAAGTAAATTCCTTAAAATTTTCGACGGAATCACTACAAACGCTCTCTCATAAAAAATTGACTTGCCCAGTTAAATTTGGCAATAGCTGATGTGGCTTGGTTCCTTTCTGTTAAACGCGGTCCAATTTAGGATGTAAAAAGAAAGTTATGGCCTCCCAAATCACCCTCGCTTTCCTCATCGTGACTGTAGATCCTGCTTTTTCTGCATGCCTGCTTTTATGCTGTATTTGAATTATTTTTTATGTATGCTTTCTTCAGACTTCACTTCCCTTGAATAATCGAACGTTCCTTTTTTGTAGGGTTTTACCAGAGTATTCGAAGACATGCCAGACATTATTGTTGACGTACCATTGGCCTCAACTGTTTTGGAGAGATTTGTGGAGCAATGTGAGAAGCATGATGTTATTACCAGTAATGTTGTGGCCAAGATGCCGATCAGGTATATTCAGTTTCACAATCTCTTATTATTTAGTTTAATGCCAGTGAAGTATCAGTCAATTCTCCGATCTTGGCTTTTGATCTACTTTACCACCCCTGTACATTGGTAGTGGCATTTCATATAAATCCCTTTTTACCAAATGCTCCAAAAGAAAGAAAAGTAAAGTGTGCCATTTTATAGTGAAAACATCGTAAATAGTAATTTTGAGTCCATCAAGATTGGAGTATTGCCAAGTTTAAAAAATTGAATTGAGTTAATAATCTCATATGCAAAGAAGATGATGCAATGTATTTAAGTCCATAAAAGGCTCTTGTCTTCCGTTGTGTCCATACTAAGATATCGACACCATTGCACAGAGGTGTCACTTAAAAAAAATGTTAATTTCGACACAAAATTTGTTGTTTCGCTTTCCTGAGAAATTTTTCCCGAACATTCGAAAGGCATTTTGAAGCAACATCGTTTCCTAAAAGTATAAGCTTTTTGCTGAGAGAGTTTTGTGTCCTTGACCAAATTTAGGTGAGTGGTTATTGTTTTTTTTACAGACAATGAATGTTTTCATCTCTCTAATGAAATTTCTTTTTTTCAGAGCTCGCAAGCGATTCGTTTCGGAAGGAGATGGTGGCCGTTTGAAGTGAATGATGTTTCATCATATTTTACCACTTACTCTTTTTATTCAATCACTCGCTGATTGAAAGTCGTTAATTTATACTAAACGGAAGAAAGTATTACAGGTATCAGTGTCATTAATGGATGAATTTAAGTTCTGTCGTAGCTGTTTGGATTCTTTTAGGTCTTTATTTTTCTATTTTTTATATTGTTAGTTATTTTAAATTTATTGCTTAGGTATTTAGCCCTCTGCAGTCCTACTTGTCCTGTTTTCAAATGTATTTATTTATGAAGTATTTGTCGTCAAAAGAATTTAGAGTTTGCTCCAACCGCACCCGTGATATAAATTCATTAACTTAATATTTATACTTAGCATCTCTTTGTAATATTAGTATGCTAACTTGCATTCAATAAAGTTTATTCTTTAAAAATATTCTTTTTGTAAATTGCAACCTCCTTGTGTTGAGGCACCGAAGATCCAACTACCTTAATGAAATCTTATGAGGGAGTAAGTTCTGGAACAGTCGTAAATAGTCAAATAACCGTCTTTGGATTAAATCTCATTGTTTCGAAGGAGAGACTCAACAACTGGGGGAGTGGCAGTTGAGAGGACTTTCTCTATATTGCGTTTGTTTGAGTACATTATCTGTGCTTATTGATTTTTAGGTGATAATTATGCAGGAAAAGCAGACAGCCCAGCTTTTGTCTTAAGATGCCTGTGTTCCAAAACATTAAGCTAGCTGCTCAAAGCTCTTTAAAGTCAGCTGAAAATCAGGCATTAAGAAAATCCTTCAAAACGCCTGCAAATATTAACAAAGATATTGCCCTTCGAAGAACACAGAGCATGACATCATCCACTGTGTTGGCACATACCATGATTTCTCCCACCTTGAATTCATCAATCAGTGCGGTACACATTTGCACTGGTTGCTCGACTTAAAACATAGATAAAATCCAGGTGAAAAAGCCATGGTGTACGCTGTGGTGGTGAATGATGTCATACGTCACGTTTTTTGAAGGGCAATATCTCTGCTAATATTTTCGGACAGATCTCCTTAATTTTTGCTGAACTGTAATTTGAAATCATCAAAATACAATTTTATGACTAGCGCAACTGATCCATTGACCAAAAGAATCACTAAGGCCAAGGATTTAATTGATAAAATGATGAGGATGGCAGCTGAGGAACACATAGACTGAAGTTCACTGTCAGCAGTAAGCTAATTGTAAGTCCTTCGTTTTTATCTGAATGTTATGCTGTACAGAAGAGTAGCTGACGGTTTCAGATAATTGGGGCAATTGAGGGGAAATAAACATGATTATTTCTTTGAGCAAAAAAGCCATTTCGTTAAAATAATTATAATAATGAGGAGGACAAAGTCAACATAATGTTTATAGAAGTTGATCTCTGGTGTATCACTATTTGCTGCAAGCATCCCATCCCACCTATAATAGTTACCGGATCTATGTCAGCGATTCTTTCGTTCACGATAACTATCGTTAGATTAACGTTAGCTGTCTCAAATTTTGTAATTTTGTCCATTTTGATCTAATGAAGAACTGCTTAGATTTTCGGTTAAATCACATTTACCGTTTACTTATAAACGGTAATTAACGTGAGTGCCCTACTTACGCTGTTTTCCACTAAACTGTTTTTATGAAAGTTCCATTCCTTGGTTTCCTTGGTAACCTTTGTTTGCTATCAGCTGATGTTTTATTTCCATTTCTCGACCAAGTCAACGGATTTTATACTTCCTTTTTTTTGTTTTTTTTTTTTTTAAATCATTGCCAGGTTAGTTCTAATTTTTTTTCCAGCATTTATTCTACCCCTCCCCTCCCAGCTCATGTTTCTAACTCCCGTAGCCCCCCCCCCCCCAAACTAATTTTATTTATATTTTTTTTGTCTTATGGCATGCCTTGCACCCCTACCATCATATTTTAGGGTTTCATTCGTAGGGATAAAATATTGTATTGTATATAGATCTTCGATATACCGTTCGATATAAACCAGGATAGACAGGAATAAGACGGAATTTATAGATATTAATCCGGATAAAAGGTAGGAATTTTAAGAAAAGGGGAACAATCAGTGTGAAACAGGGTGGATAAGAATTTAACAGGATAAATAGTGATAAAACAGAGTAATGTCTATCGATCTTCGATATATACTTGGATGTAAAATATGATAGACATGGATAAAACAGGATGGGGAACGACATTGATATTAATTGAGTTACATGGAGACGTTTGAGAAAAGGAGAATAATCAGTGTGTAACCGTAAAGATAAGGATAAAACAGGATAGGGTTATCCCACCCTTCGATAAATCGATCTTCGTTTATCGATCTTTGATATATTGTCTTTAGTAATTGATAGACTTAAATTCCACAGTCAGAGGGAAGGAATGCAGGGACGACTCCGTTAGGAGTCGTCGTACGCTGTTTCTGCGCTAAAATGCCAGGATTCTCACCGCTTGAAGCCTTACGGACCCGAGGGTGGAATTTATGTCTATCAGTGACATTCCACAGTCCGGCGCCGGCTCCCTGCGTTCCTTCCCTCTGACTGTGGAATTTATGTCTATCGCCGACCCCAAGTAGCAGTGATCGCGATAAATTGCGATTTAATTGGAGAATGTATCGCGATTTTATCGACGTCGCGATTTATTGCAATATTTTCGGGAGAAAAATCGCGATAAATTGCAACAAAATCGCGATATTATCGAACGCGATTTTATAGAGATAAAATTGCAATAAATTGCAATTTTTCATTAACGCATGAATGACGCATATGAAAGATGTTTCTATTCCGCCGCCGCCGTTTTTACCGAGATCCGTTGATAACTTAACCATCTCATTTTTTTTTTATCAATTATTAGTATAATGTTACAAAGACAGACTGGTAAGCTTACCTGAAAACCGGTATTTTTACTGATTTTTTCAGGTAAGAATGCCACTTTTATTGGTAATCAATCCCCGGTAACTTTACCATTTTATCTCGGTAATTCTACCACAGTCGATAAAAACTATTGGCGTTTTTCCCAAGGTCCATCGGTAACTTTACCATTTTATCTCGGTAATTCTACCACAGTCGATAAAAACTATTGGCGTTTTTCCCAAGGTCCATCGGTAACTTTGCCATCTCACTATTATTGGTAATTTTACAGAGACAGAATGATGAGATTACCAATAGAACCTTATTTTACCAACCGTATTTTAAGGTATGAAATAAAATACAGAGGAGGGAAAATTAAAAAAAAAAAAAAAAAAAAAAAAAAAAAAAAAAAAAAAAAAAATCCAATGAAAAATCGGTGTCAGTCAACGCAAAGACATAAGTTGTGAGGTTGCGAAGCGCCGATCCATGTATAAGAGGCTTCAATTCGCACACGCAAGTCATATAGCGGTCATAGCATAGTGACAATGTGCTGGCCTTCCACCGTAGCGATTGGGGTTCGAATCCCCGCGGAGGCTTCGGGGATTTTACGCTCGTCTCCGTCAAAGGAACTGACGGCTGAACCTAATGGCAATCGGCTGACAACTTTAACCCCTTTTTTTTGACGATTTTATCAATCGCTAGGATCATCAACATCTGAGCGATCATCCTCGATCTTATCGCGATAAAATCGCCATTTTTTCGGGCCGATAAATCGCAATAAAATCGCGAAAAGATCGAGGATAATCGCTCAAATGTTGATGATCTAGCGATTTTATCGCCGATAAAATCGAGGATAATCGCGACTTTATCGGCGATAAAATCGCGATTTTTCCGTTGAAAAATGCTACTTGGGACGTTCCGTAAGGAGTCGTCGTACGCTGTTTCTGCGCTAAAATGCCAGGATTCTCACCGCTTGAAGCCTTACGGACCCGAGGGTGGAATTTATGTCTATCAGTGACATTCCACAGTCCGGCGCCGGCTCCCCGCATTCCTTCCCTCTGACTGTGGAATTTATGTCTATCGCCGACGTTCCGTAAGGAGTCGTCGTACGCTGTTTCTGCGCTAAAATGCCAGGATTCTCACCGCTTGAAGCCTTACGGACCCGAGGGTGGAATTTATGTCTATCAGTGACATTCCACAGTCCGGCGCCGGCTCCCTGCATTCCTTCCCTCTGACTGTGGAATTTATGTCTATCGCCGACGTTCCGTAAGGAGTCGTCGTACGCTGTTTCTGCGCTAAAATGCCAGGATTCTCACCGCTTGAAGCCTTACGGACCCGAGGGTGGAATTTATGTCTATCAGTGACATTCCACAGTCCGGCGCCGGCTCCCTGCATTCCTTCCCTCTGACTGTGGAATTTATGTCTATCGCCGACGTTCCGTAAGGAGTCGTCGTACGCTGTTTCTGCGCTAAAATGCCAGGATTCTCACCGCTTGAAGCCTTACGGACCCGAGGGTGGAATTTATGTCTATCAGTGACATTCCACAGTCCGGCGCCGGCTCCCTGCATTCCTTCCCTCTGACTGTGGAATTTATGTCTATCGCCGACGTTCCGTAAGGAGTCGTCGTACGCTGTTTCTGCGCTAAAATGCCAGGATTCTCACCGCTTGAAGCCTTACGGACCCGAGGGTGGAATTTATGTCTATCAGTGACATTCCACAGTCCGGCGCCGGCTCCCTGCATTCCTTCCCTCTGACTGTGGAATTTATGTCTATCGCCGACGTTCCGTAAGGAGTCGTCGTACGCTGTTTCTGCGCTAAAATGCCAGGATTCTCACCGCTTGAAGCCTTACGGACCCGAGGGGTGGAATTTATGTCTATCAGTGACATTCCACAGTCCGGCGCCGGCTCCCTGCATTCCTTCCCTCTGACTGTGGAATTTATGTCTATCGCCGACGTTCCGTAAGGAGTCGTCGTACGCTGTTTCTGCGCTAAAATGCCAGGATTCTCACCGCTTGAAGCCTTACGGACCCGAGGGTCGGAATTTATGTCTATCAGTGACATTCCACAGTCTGGCGCCGGCTCCCTGCATTCCTTCCCTCTGACTGTGGAACTTATGTCTATCGCCGGCGTTCCGTAAGGAGTCGTCGTACGCTGTTTCTGCGCTAAAATGCCAGGATTCTCACCGCTTGAAGCCTTACGGACCCGAGGGTGGAATTTATGTCTATCAGTGACATTCCACAGTCCGGCGCCGGCTCCCCGCATTCCTTCCGTCTGACTGTGGAATTTATGTCTATCGCCGACGTTCCGTAAGGAGTCGTCGTACGCTGTTTCTGCGCTAAAATGCCAGGATTCTCACCGCTTGAAGCCTTACGGACCCGAGGGTGGAATTTATGTCCATCAGTGACATTCCACAGTCCGGCGCCGGCTCCCTGCATTCCTTCCCTCTGACTGTGGAATTTATGTCTATCGCCGACGTTCCGTAAGGAGTCGTCGTACGCTGTTTCTGCGCTAAAATGCCAGGATTCTCACCGCTTGAAGCCTTACGGACCCGAGGGTGGAATTTATGTCCATCAGTGACATTCCACAGTCCGGCGCCGGCTCCCTGCATTCCTTTCCTCTGAGTGTGTAATTAATGTCTATCGCCGACGTTCTGTAAGGAGTCGTCGTACGCTGTTTCTGCATTTAAATGCCAGAAGGCTCACCCCTTGAAGCCTTACAGACCCGAGGGTGGAATTTATGTCTATCAGTGACATTCCACAGTCCGGCGCCGGCTCCCTGCATTCCTTCCCTCTGACTGTGGAATTTATGTCTATCGCCGACGTTCCGTAAGGAGTCGTCGTACGCTGTTTCTGCGCTAAAATGCCAGGATTCTCACCGCTTGAAGCCTTACGGACCCGAGGTCGGAATTTATGTCTATCAGTGACATTCCACAGTCCGGCGCCGGCTCCCTGCATTCCTTCCCTCTGACTGTGGAATTTATGTCTATCGCCGACGTTCCGTAAGGAGTTGTCGTACGCTGTTTCTGCGCTAAAATGCCAGGATTCTCACCGCTTGAAGCCTTACGGACCCGAGGGTGGAATTTATGTCTATCAGTGACATTCCACAGTCCGGCGCCGGCTCCCGCATTCCTTCCCTCTGACTGTGGAATTTATGTCTATCGCCGACGTTCCGTAAGGAGTCGTCGTACGCTGTTTCTGCGCTAAAATGCCAGGATTCTCACCGCTTGAAGCCTTACGGACCCGAGGGTGGAATTTATGTCTATCAGTGACATTCCACAGTCCGGCGCCGGCTCCCTGCATTCCTTCCCTCTGACTGTGGAATTTATGTCTATCGCCGACGTTCCGTAAGGAGTCGTCGTACGCTGTTTCTGCGCTAAAATGCCAGGATTCTCACCGCTTGAAGCCTTACGGACCCGAGGGTGGAATTTATGTCTATCAGTGACATTCCACAGTCCGGCGCCGGCTCCCTGCATTCTTTCCCTCTGACTGTGGAATTTATGTCTATCGCCGACGTTCCGTAAGGAGTCGTCGTACGCTGTTTCTGCGCTAAAATGCCAGGATTCTCACCGCTTGAAGCCTTACGGACCCGAGGGTGGAATTTATGTCTATCAGTGACATTCCACAGTCCGGCGCCGGCTCCCGCATTCCTTTCCCTCTGACTGTGGAATTTATGTCTATCGCCGACGTTCCGTAAGGAGTCGTCGTACGCTGTTTCTGCGCTAAAATGCCAGGATTCTCACCGCTTGAAGCCTTACGGACCCGAGGGTGGAATTTATGTCTATCAGTGACATTCCACAGTCCGGCGCCGGCTCCCCGCATTCCTTCCCTCTGACTGTGGAATTTATGGCTATCGCCGACGTTCCACGTAAGGTGTCGTCGTACGCTGTTTCTGCGCTAAAATGCCAGGATTCTCACCGCTTGAAGCCTTACGGACCCGAGGGTGGAATTTATGTCTATCGGTGACATTCCACAGTCCGGCGCCGGCTCCCCGCATTCCTTCCCTCTGACTGTGGAATTTATGTCTATCGCCGGCGTTCCGTAAGGAGTCGTCGTACGCTGTTTCTGCGCTAAAATGCCAGGATTCTCACCGCTTGAAGCCTTACGGACCCGAGGGTGGAATTTATGTCTATCAGTGACATTCCACAGTCCGGCGCCGGCTCCCCGCATTCCTTCCCTCTGACTGTGGAACTTATGTCTATCGCCGACGTTCCGTAAGGAGTCGTCGTACGCTGTTTCTGCGCTAAAATGCCAGGATTCTCACCGCTTGAAGCCTTACGGACCCGAGGGTGGAATTTATGTCTATCAGTGACATTCCACAGTCCGGCGCCGGCTCCCCGCATTCCTTCCCTCTGACTGTGGAATTTATGTCTATCGCCGACGTTCCGTAAGGAGTCGTCGTACGCTGTTTCTGCGCTAAAATGCCAGGATTCTCACCGCTTGAAGCCTTACGGACCCGAGGGTGGAATTTATGTCTATCAGTGACATTTCACAGTCCGGCGCCGGCTCCCTGCATTCCTTCCCTCTGACTGTGGAATTTATGTCTATCGCCGACGTTCCGTAAGGAGTCGTCGTACGCTGTTTCTGCGCTAAAATGCCAGGATTCTCACCGCTTGAAGCCTTACGGACTCGAGGGTGGAATTTATGTCTATCAGTGACATTCCACAGTCCGGCGCCGGCTCCCCGCATTCCTTCCCTCTGACTGTGGAATTTATGTCTATCGCCGACGTTCCGTAAGGAGTCGTCGTACGCTGTTTCTGCGCTAAAATGCCAGGATTCTCACCGCTTGAAGCCTTACGGACCCGAGGGTGGAATTTATGTCTATCGGTGACATTCCACAGTCCGGCGCCGGCTCCCCGCATTCCTTCCCTCTGACTGTGGAATTTATGTCTATCGCCGACGTTCCGTAAGGAGTCGTCGTACGCTGTTTCTGCGCTAAAATGCCAGGATTCTCACCGCTTGAAGCCTTACGGACCCGAGGGTGGAATTTATGTCTATCAGTGACATTCCACAGTCCGGCGCCGGCTCCCCGCATTCCTTCCCTCTGACTGTGGAATTTATGTCTATCGCCGACGTTCCGTAAGGAGTCGTCGTACGCTGTTTCTGCGCTAAAATGCCAGGATTCTCACCGCTTGAAGCCTTACGGACCCGAGGGTGGAATTTATGTCTATCAGTGACATTCCACAGTCCGGCGCCGGCTCCCCGCATTCCTTCCCTCTGACTGTGGAATTTATGTCTATCGCCGACGTTCCGTAAGGAGTCGTCGTACGCTGTTTCTGCGCTAAAATGCCAGGATTCTCACCGCTTGAAGCCTTACGGACCCGAGGGTGGAATTTATGTCTATCAGTGACATTCCACAGTCCGGCGCCGGCTCCCTGCATTCCTTCCCTCTGACTGTGGAACTTATGTCTATCGCCGACGTTCCGTAAGGAGTCGTCGTACGCTGTTTCTGCGCTAAAATGCCAGGATTCTCACCGCTTGAAGCCTTACGGACCCGAGGGTGGAATTTATGTCTATCAGTGACATTCCACAGTCCGGCGCCGGCTCCCTGCATTCCTTTCCTCTGACTGTGGAATTTATGTCTATCGCCGACGTTCCGTAAGGAGTCGTCGTACGCTGTTTCTGCGCTAAAATGCCAGGATTCTCACCGCTTGAAGCCTTACGGACCCGAGGGTGGAATTTATGTCTATCAGTGACATTCCACAGTCCGGCGCCGGCTCCCTGCATTCCTTCCCTCTGACTGTGGAATTTATGTCTATCGCCGACGTTCCGTAAGGAGTCGTCGTACGCTGTTTCTGCGCTAAAATGCCAGGATTCTCACCGCTTGAAGCCTTACGGACCCGAGGTCGGAATTTATGTCTATCAGTGACATTCCACAGTCCGGCGCCGGCTCCCTGCATTCCTTCCCTCTGAACTGTGGAACTTATGTCTATCGCCGGCGTTCCGTAAGGAGTCGTCGTACGCTGTTTCTGCGCTAAAATGCCAGGATTCTCACCGCTTGAAGCCTTACGGACCCGAGGGTGGAATTTATGTCTATCAGTGACATTCCAGTCCGGCGCCGGCTCCCCGCATTCCTTCCGTCTGACTGTGGAATTTATGTCTATCGCCGACGTTCCGTAAGGAGTCGTCGTACGCTGTTTCTGCGCTAAAATGCCAGGATTCTCACCGCTTGAAGCCTTACGGACCCGAGGGTGGAATTTATGTCTATCGGTGACATTCCACAATCCGGCGCCGGCTCCCTGCATTCCTTCCCTCTGACTGTGGAATTTATGTCTATCGCCGACGTTCCGTAAGGAGTCGTCGTACGCTGTTTCTGCGCTAAAATGCCAGGATTCTCACCGCTTGAAGCCTTACGGACCCGAGGGTGGAATTTATGTCTATCAGTGACATTCCACAGTCCGGCGCCGGCTCCCTGCATTCCTTCCCTCTGACTGTGGAATTTATGTCTATCGCCGACGTTCCGTAAGGAGTCGTCGTACGCTGTTTCTGCGCTAAAATGCCAGGATTCTCACCGCTTGAAGCCTTACGGACCGAGGGTGGAATTTATGTCTATCAGTGACATTCCACAGTCCGGCGCCGGCTCCCTGCATTCCTTCCCTCTGACTGTGGAATTTATGTCTATCGCCGACGTTCCGTAAGGAGTCGTCGTACGCTGTTTCTGCGCTAAAATGCCAGGATTCTCACCGCTTGAAGCCTTACGGACCCGAGGGTGGAATTTATGTCTATCAGTGACATTCCACAGTCCGGCGCCGGCTCCCGCATTCCTTCCCTCTGACTGTGGAATTTATGTCTATCGCCGACGTTCCGTAAGGAGTCGTCGTACGCTGTTTCTGCGCTAAAATGCCAGGATTCTCACCGCTTGAAGCCTTACGGACCGAGGGTGGAATTTATGTCTATCAGTGACATTCCACAGTCCGGCGCCGGCTCCCCGCATTCCTTCCCTCTGACTGTGGAATTTATGTCTATCGCCGACGTTCCGTAAGGAGTCGTCGTACGCTGTTTCTGCGCTAAAATGCCAGGATTCTCACCGCTTGAAGCCTTACGGACCCGAGGGTGGAATTTATGTCTATCAGTGACATTCCACAGTCCGGCGCCGGCTCCCGCATTCCTTTCCCTCTGACTGTGGAATTTATGTCTATCGCCGACGTTCCGTAAGGAGTCGTCGTACGCTGTTTCTGCGCTAAAATGCCAGGATTCTCACCGCTTGAAGCCTTACGGACCCGAGGGTGGAATTTATGTCTATCAGTGGCATTCCACAGTCCGGCGCCGGCTCCCGCATTCTTTCCCTCTGACTGTGGAATTTATGTCTATCGCCGACGTTCCGTAAGGAGTCGTCGTACGCTGTTTCTGCGCTAAAATGCCAGGATTCTCACCGCTTGAAGCCTTACGGACCCGAGGGTGGAATTTATGTCTATCAGTGACATTCCACAGTCCGGCGCCGGCTCCCCGCATTCCTTCCCTCTGACTGTGGAATTTATGTCTATCGCCGACGTTCCGTAAGGAGTCGTCGTACGCTGTTTCTGCGCTAAAATGCCAGGATTCTCACCGCTTGAAGCCTTACGGACCCGAGGGTGGAATTTATGTCTATCAGTGACATTCCACAGTCCGGCGCCGGCTCCCCGCATTCCTCTCCCTCTGACTGTGGAATTTATGTCTATCGCCGACGTTCCGTAAGGAGTCGTCGTACGCTGTTTCTGCGCTAAAATGCCAGGATTCTCACCGCTTGAAGCCTTACGGACCCGAGGGTGGAATTTATGTCTATCAGTGACATTCCACAGTCCGGCGCCGGCTCCCCGCATTCCTTCCCTCTGACTGTGGAATTTATGTCTATCGCCGACGTTCCGTAAGGAGTCGTCGTACGCTGTTTCTGCGCTAAAATGCCAGGATTCTCACCGCTTGAAGCCTTACGGACCCGAGGGTGGAATTTATGTCTATCAGTGACATTCCACAGTCCGGCGCCGGCTCCCTGCATTCCTTCCCTCTGACTGTGGAATTTATGTCTATCGCCGACGTTCCGTAAGGAGTCGTCGTACGCTGTTTCTGCGCTAAAATGCCAGGATTCTCACCGCTTGAAGCCTTACGGACCCGAGGTCGGAATTTATGTCTATCAGTGACATTCCACAGTCCGGCGCCGGCTCCCTGCTTTCCTTCCCTCGAATTGTGGAATTTATGTCTATCGCCGACGTTCCGTAAGGAGTCGTCGTACGCTGTTACTGCGCTAAAATGCCAGGATTCCCACCGCTTGAAGTCTTACGGACCCGAGGGTGGAATTTATGTCTATCAGCGACATTCCACAGTCCGGCGCCGGCTCCCCGCATTCCCTCCCTCTGACTGTGGAATTTATGTCCATCGCCGACGTTCCGTAAGGAGTCGTCGTACGCTGTTTCTGCGCTAAAATGCCAGGATTCTCACCGCTTGAAGCCTTACGGACCCGAGGGTGGAATTTATGTCTATCAGTGACATTCCACAGTCCGGCGCCGGCTCCCCGCATTCCTTCCCTCTGACTGTGGAATTTATGTCTATCGCCGACGTTCCGTAAGGTGTCGTCGTACGCTGTTTCTGCGCTAAAATGCCAGGATTCTCACCGCTTGAAGCCTTACGGACTCGAGGGTGGAATTTATGTCTATCGGTGACATTCCACAGTCCGGCGTCGGCTCCCCGCATTCCTTCCCTCTGACTGTGGAATTTATGTCTATCGCCGGTGTTCCGTAAGGAGTCGTCGTACGCAATTTCTGCGCTAATAAGCAAGGATTCTCACCGCTTGAAGCCTTACGGACCCGAGGGTGGAATATATGTCTATCAGTGACATTTTACAGTCCGGCGCCGGCTCCACGCATTCCTTAATTCCTCTGACTGTGGAACTTATGTCTATCGCCGACGTTCCGTAAGGAGTCGTCGTACGCTGTTTCTGCGCTAAAATGCCAGGATTCTCACCGCTTGAAGCCTTACGGACCCGAGGGTGGAATTTATGTCTATCGGTGGCATTCCACAGTCCGGCGCCGGCTCCCGCATTCTTTCCCTCTGACTGTGGAATTTATGTCTATCGCCGACGTTCCGTAAGGAGTCGTCGTACGCTGTTTCTGCACTAAAATGCCAGGATTCTCACCGCTTGAAGTCTTACGGACCCGAGGGTGGAATTTATGTCTATCAGTGACATTCCATAGTCCGGCGCCGGCTCCCCGCATTCCTTCCCACTGACTGTGGAATTTATGTCTATCGCCGACGTTCCGTAAGGAGTCGTCGTACGCTGTTACTGCGCTAAAATGCCAGGATTCCCACCGCTTGAAGTCTTACGGACCCGAGGGTGGAATTTATGTCTATCAGCGACTTTCCACAGTCCGGCACCGGCTCCCCGAATTCCCTCCCTCTGACTGTGGAATTTATGTCCATCGCCGACGTTCCGTAAGGAGTCGTCGTACGCTGTTTCTGCGCTAAAATGCCAGGATTCTCACCGCTTGAAGCCTTACGGTCCCGAGGGTGGAATTTATGTCTATCAGTGACATTCCACAGTTCGCCGCCGGCTCCCCGCATTCCTTCTCTCTGACTGTGGAATTTATGTCTATCGCCGGCGTTCCTTAAGGAGTCGTCGTACGCTGTTTCTGCGCTAAAATGCCAGGATTCTCCCCGCTTGAAGCCTTACGGACCCGAGGGTGGAATTTATGTCCATCAGTGACATTCCACAGTCCGGCGCCGGCTCCCTGCATTCCTTCCCTCTAATTGTGGAATTTATGTCTATCGCCGACGTTCCGTAAGGAGTCGTCGTACGCTGTTTCTGCGCTAAAATGCCAGGATTCTCACCGCTTGAAGCCTTACGGACCCGAGGTCGGAATTTATGTCTATCAGTGACATTCCACAGTCTGGCGCCGGCTCCCTGCTTTCCTTCCCTCGAATTGTGGAACTTATGTCTATCGCCGGCGTTCCGTAAGGGGTCGTTTTGTTTCTGCGCTAAAATGCCAGGATTCTCACCGCTTGAAGCCTTACGGACCCGAGGGTGGAATTTACCTATGTCTATCAGTGACATTCCTCCGGCGCCGGCTCCCCGCATTCCTTCCGTCTGACTGTGGAATTTATGTCTATCGCTGGCGTTCCGTAAGGAGTCGTCGTACGCTGTTTCTGCGCTAAAATGCCAGGATTCTCACCGCTTGAAGCCTTACGGACCCGAGGTCGGAATTTATGTCTATCAGTGACATTCCACAGTCCGGCGCCGGCTCCCTGCTTTCCTTCCCTCGAATTGTGGAACTTATGTCTATCGCCGGCGTTCCGTAAGGGGTCGTTTTGTTTCTGCGCTTAAATGCCAGGATTCTCACCGCTTGAAGCCTTACGGACCCGAGGGTGGAATTTACCTATGTCTATCAGTGACATTCCTCCGGCGCCGGCTCCCCGCATTCCTTCCGCCTGACTGTGGAATTTATGTCTATCGCTGGCGTTCCGTAAGGAGTTGTCGTATTCTGTTTCTGCGCTAAAATGCCAGGATTCTCACCGCTTGAAGCCTTACGGACTCGAGGGTGGAATTTATGTCTATCAGTGACATTCAACAGTCCGGCGCCGGCTCCCTGCATTCTTTCCCTCTGACTGTGGAATTTATGTCTATCGCCAACGTTCCGTAAGGTGTCGTACGCTGTTTCTGCGCTAAAATGCCAGGATTCTCACCGCTTGAAGCCTTACGGACTCGATGGTGGAATTTATGTCTATCAGTGACATTCCACAGTCCGGCGCCGGCTCCCCGCATTCCTTCCCTCTGACTGTGGAATTTATGTGTATCGCCGACGTTCCGTTAGGAGTTGTCGTACGCTGTTTCTGCGCTAAAATGCCACGAGGCTTACCGCTTAAAGGCTTACGGACCCGAGGGTGGAATTTATGTCTATCAGTGACATTTTACAGTTGCGCGCCGGGTATGAAACAGGGTGGGAAAAGTGGCATATTCAATTTGAAACGGGATAGATAGAATAAATCAGGATAGACTAAGAAACTAAGAGGACCCAGGGCTTTATTCGCATCCAACCGTAAACGTCCGCAATACCTAGTCTCTGCATTTTCCTGATGCAAAAGGATTGATGAGCATAAAACTGCATTCATCCCGTTCAATCTAATTTCATCCTAATTCAGGTATGTTATATGAATTGAGATTAAGATAAAAAAATAATCTAATCACACATTGGTAGGTTATAGGTTGTGTTACATTTTCTTTTGTCTAACAGGTCAAGACCTTCTTCACGCTCTTAACCTCTCTCCATAAATTGTGCTGAACACTTATCAAGTGGATTGCCAATCTCTCCAATTAAAAAAAAAAAAAGAAAAAAAAATGTTTACCAAAGCAGGAAGCGATTATAGTAACGCCATTTCAGTTCACCTTAAATTTTAAGGTAGGTAGGCAACACGAGTTACTACGTGGTTGAATGGCGGTACATATTGTCGTCGTGAAATGACAGTTTGCCTTTAATGATTAGTGTAGGCAACACAAGCTCTCGCGTGGTCGAAGAGTGGTATTATCGTCCGTGCAATAGACGTCCTCTGTCTGCTAATTTGTTTTTATGTCATGTCGGGACCGCGTTTGTCAGTAAAGTGGTTTCTCCTCTTAACTGTTATTCATTAAGTTGTTTTTATTTTTTTTTACTTCTTGTCCGAGCACATGAACACTAAAAGAGAGAGATGAGGATGATGATTATGATGCTGATGCTGATGATGACCATGAAGAAAAAGGAGAACAACGAATGGTGCAGAACAAGAAGAGTGAAAGAAAATAAGCTAGAATAAATTTAGAGAGAAGAAGAAGATAATGAAAGTGGGAGAAGCAAACAGACAGAAGAAATGAAAAGTAAAAAGAAGAAAGCAGAGAGAGGGAGATTGAAATAAAATAAGAACGTGGAAATAGTGGAATAGCTGTTTCATCGTGAAATTGCACGATTACTTGGAACGTTTTTAAAAAATAGCATTTCACCAAACTGGAGAAGATAAATTAATGTCATTTCATTTCGCCCTCAATTTCAGTGTGGGCAACAGGAGCTTCCGTGTGGTCGAATAGCGGTATCGTCGTGAAATTGCACGCTCACTCAGGCAAAATAAGCTCCCATGTGGTCAAATAGTGGCATCATCCCCGAAAGAATATCGGCCTAATGCACCCCGTAACTAAATTCTTGGTGAAGCATCTAGACCCGTGACTTCAGTCACGGGCTTTCCGCTAGTTTAAAAAAATAGTTGCTTCCTTGCCCATTATTGGTCTCAGAGATTTCTTGTTTTCTTTTTGGCTTGATGATTCTCACTAAATAGGGATAGAAAATTTTTCCAGCTAGTCATTAATTTTGAAAATATTTGAAGGTAATTGCAACACACAGATTAGTAATAAATGAAATATTATTTATTCTTTTCAACACTGCAAATATCTATTTTTTGCAAAACAAAAAATAAGACTCTAAAACAAGTAACGACAAAACAAAAAACAGAACAAACTAAAAGATCAAATCAAATGCAAACAATAACAAAATATTAAAATCTGGAACTGAATCAATCAAATCGTTAAAGTTTCACAATGCAATTTTTTATCATACTGAGATAAATTTGTCGGACTGAAGCAAGTTAACGATCAATTAATACACAGCTTTAAAAGTCTAATAGGAAATGAGGCCAGCAAACCTTTTATTGAAATTTTGTCGGCATCAATGGAAAACGATTAGACAAGCTGTGATTGAGCTAACAGATTGGTAAACGTATACAAGTTCCCTTCATCATGTCTTTATCAGATCTTATAATTCATTGATTAACAATGAACAAGGGGTGCGTCTATCATTTAACATAATGTAGGCATAAAATAGAAATTGAATGATATATTTGACCAATCATGAACTCCAATTCAGCTCAGTTTAACTGTCTCCAGTGGCGAAGATAAGATTTACATAACTAGCCTACCGTGATGAGATCTAGCAACCCCAACAGCTTCATGCTGAGGATAAACAGATCAAAGGAATGCTCCACCTACCCTTTTGCATTGCCTCTTTTTACTTGACAACAATTCACCCTCTCTATTCTCAAATATCTATTCCAAAATTCTGAAAATAGAAAAGAAAAAATCCAACTACAGAGTTAACTTCATGATTTGACCGGCTAAGGTTCAGTACTCTGCGTAGGCATGGTCTTGGTTTTAGTTGAGGGTTCCCAAAAAAAAAAAAATTTTTAGTGGAGTAACTCAAAAATTTTTCTACAAGTATTTGTATCCTTGCAAAAAATTGAAGCCAAAACTAGCACTGCAGGACAATGTGTTAAGTATGCCAATGTTAGTTCAAATACATTTAGAGTTTACCAGGAAGATAAAATTTGACTGTCAAATCTGATAGAGCCACATGGTAATGTGAAAGTTCTTCAAACTTCCTCAAGAGTAGAATTATGTTTGATTCGAAATAATTGCACTTCCCATTCAAGAATGTAACATACCGGTGAGAAATACTAATCAAGAGATGAGAAACCTTGTTTCTACGTAGCTAAAATCAATGGACAACATTAGAGCAAGCACAAAGCTACAACAGTCACCGCAAACCAACTTTGCCAATAATTAGCTGGTAATTAGCTGGTAATTAGCTGGTGCTCAATTGGAAGCAACGAATTGCCGATGAGGAATTAAATATAATAGAAACCTTAGTAGAACAATGAAGTAACCATATTTTTCCAGATGATGGTTCCTCTTGTTTCTTTCTGTGAATAGTATTGCAGCTTCAGATTTGACAGTTATACATTGGGAAAGGATGTGTTCTTTGCCAGTCATTTTGCAGTTGGTAATTTTATTGTCAACTTCTTTGAAAATGTTCTGTTTTAGAATCTGCTACTAAGAGTGACTTCGTTCATTACCAGTGGAACCTGCATCAAGAACTTTAAGAACACATTCTTATCAAAATTACGGAAGATAATTTGTTTTTTTCATTACAAAAGGTGCTGAGGTAAATTATGAATGGGGAACTAACTTATTGCAGGGCCTTCGTAAAGTGTTGGTAGAATTTGAAATTATTAACTCTAAAATTATATTTATAGTTGACTGTTGCTTCACTTTCAGACCATTGAAAAGTTTGAGATATTATATTTTGTAATGATAATTGTTCTTTTTTTTGTTCCACTCGAATAAATACCAAGGAGAAACATTCGGGAATAAACAAGAACCAGTGGTGTCAACTTCATGCAGTACTAGCAAACTTTGCTGGCATTAAGAGATAATTTTAATCAAGATAGGTACGTTTATTCTAAGGGTATGGTTGGGTAAAATATACAAACTATTGATAAAAAATCAATCTTCCCAAAAAGAAGGGAATCATTCTCGGATGGAAGTTGGGAGCTCTAATGAAATTAGGAATTAACGTAATCCATCTAGCAGAACAATTAAAAAAGGCTTAATTTAAAATTGAGCTAAGTCTTGACTTACTAATGAGAAATAAAAAATATGTACTCTAATTGGACAGTAAACTAGTTAGACCGACTAAAGTATAAGTTCCAACCCAGTTCATAAAAAGTTTGGTGAGATGTGAGTCATAAAAAATTCAATAAAAGAAAAATAAATAGCTCATCTCGTGTGATGACTTAATTTAAAATGATGACTAAATTAATGGTAGAAAATATATTCCATGATTAGAGCAAAATTGAGGATTTGAAGAGTTCTGAATGGCACCAGTAGGTATTAGAAAGTGAATTCTAACCATGTATCTTTATGGGAAATTCTTTTGACATGCTTGGGTTGGTTTCTCGTAACATTTAAGTAAATTTTTACATTTTCATAAAGAGTGAGGGTGGATGGTTTTGAAAAATGAGTTTCTGGGAATTTTCTGTGAAAAAGATTCTGCCGTTTGATGTGGGCCCAAGTTTTTGAAGAGAGAACCAAAATTGAGTTCAGAATGTTTCCAAATTTGTTTGTCAAGGGTTTTTGAAAAGTAAATAAATCAAGAAAATTGTAATTAAAGTTTTGATGAAGGAAGGAGTGGATAGGAATTGGAAAGACTTCTTTGTTCCTTTTTCTTGAAGTTCTCACAGAATTGTGAGGCCAACCTGCAGTCAGATTCTGTTTAATTCTGATATTTAACTTTTGTTGAATACTTCTGCAGTTACCATTAAATAGAAGATCCTGCTTTGTCAATTTGACAAATTGAAAACAGTAGTTACTGAATAAAAGAGGTGCTGGAGCAGCTCTCAAACATATGTAGATAGGACTTCTACAAAAAACGAGAAAAAATAATAAAAAAAAATGGCATAAAATCACATTTTCGCTCTTCTATTCATTTGACGAAAGTAACATTAAGGTCTTGCTTCCCAGATAGCATCTCTTTGAGCCTGGAATTTATCTCTTTTGTTAGACACAGTGCCTGTTCATTACATCAAAGTGTAAAGGACCAATGAAATATTCAACTGGAAGAATAACATAATTATGAATTTCTTACCAAGCTTATCACAAATTCAGCACTCTGTTAGGTTACAGCAATAAATTTTTACAGAAATCTTTGGTGAGAAATGACTTGACTAAGATATTATAAATAAGTATAACAATTTTTTTTATTCTGAAGTGAGTACCTCATATTGTGATCTTAAGTGTGGGTGAATAATTGAATGACTACGCACAAGCTCTTACTGGAACTCCCCAAGAGAAATGCTTGAAGTGGTTTGTGGCATCAGTGTACATTCTGCCGATAACACTTATTATTCATTTGTCCAAAGATAAAATTCTTGGGAATAGAAAAAGCAAACAGAGAATTTGACTGGCTCTTTGTCCACTAAAATACTGAGTTACTCGTCTGCATGATATGACTTATCTGCCATCTTGAAACACTCAGTGTAGCTAAATATCTTTTGTAAATATATAACTTAATACATGTAGGATCTAAAAAATAATCCTAACGATTTAACAATCGATAATTGTGGCGATAACTCAAACTAAGAAGCAGAGAAAGCTGTGACATTGACTTTTTTGACTAAAGGAGGAACACTTACCAAGGAAGAGACAGATAAATTCTTCTTCCTTTGCAACCTCATAGGAGTATATAATCGTGAGTTAGTGCTATTGTAAATTTCACAAACAAAAACTACTCTGATTGAAAATCATTCAATCGCTTTTCTATACATGAGAATAAATTAATGTAGAGTACGGAGTGAGAAATAATTATGGTGTTACAGATAAATATTTCCTGATGAAGGATCAAAATGACTTTCTTCTAGTAGGCTAATATTCAGCAAATTATTGGTAAGATTTTTTCTGAATAACAGAAAATTTTTGAGTACCTAAAAAATCACAGACTGGTGTGTTTTACATGACACCTTGAATATCCCTTGAAACCAAAAATGACTGTAAAATCTTCATTTTGATCATAAGAACGCTTTTTAAGCAATATTTACCAGCTTTTACACGATCACAATGTTTTGATCAAAGCAAAAAAGAAAAAGAGGAAAAAACCTCAAACATAATTTATCTAAATATTAAAGGCTATGACTGATAACAACCTAAATTACTTATAGATTATGCAGTTTGATCAACTGAAAGATCCATAAAACAGTTACTATACAAAAACTGAACAAAAAATAATAACAAATTACAAACAAAAGTATGAATTACACACACACACAAAAATATACAAATCCTGTCCAGCGATAATAGACAAGCAGATTAGTTGTTCTTGCTCAACATAGTTTTCTGCAATTGGGCTTATTTCTATCTGGTAACAACAAGGCACAGGTCCTGAAAAACTAACTCTGTACTGTTAGACTTAGAGAAGGTGATTATCAGGCAAGAGCGTCATCTGCTGTGGGAGATCTCATCTCATTTTCTTGATCTTCTAATTCAAACTACGCTTTTATTGGAATAATTCGAACAATTTCACAATTAATTTCTTTCCTCTGCCTCGAATCCATCCGTGGTTAGCACATGGCAATTCAATGTGCCTTAGAATAACCCTTCATTTCATTTCATTTCTTTTCTCCATTCATTGTCAAATTGGTGTATTTCTTTGTTTTTAAAAATTATGGAAGACTGTCACTCATTATTAAATTCAATTGAATGTCCAATCAAACAGGACCATCATTTCTGTCCTATTTTCCTTTACTCTATTTCTCCTATGTATGGTGTCACCCAAGGGTACTGGCACCTGACAGTCCGTAGGGGTTGGAGCGGTGAAATTATCGTTTAAGAAATGAAATTACTTCAACAATTGGCACAGTAAGACAAGGGTAATCTTCTCTCTCTCATCAGTTTTAGTTGTTGGGTGATGAAGATTGGCACATACAGTGAGGAGAAAATTAGAAAATGCAGAACATGGGTGGAGATTATGTAAAATCAATGAGGAGAAATGTTCCTTTTCCCAAGAGCGCTTACTCGGGTCATTCTTTTGGGTCAATACAGCAATAAAGCCAAGGAACCATTTAACACAGAAACAACTAGCCTGCTTGTATTAATTCACTCAGCAACTGGAGGAAACTAAACCTTCAGCAAACAATTTTAAGACAATCATGAATTCGCTCACGGTTACAATGAGAACTAATCACAGAAATACAAATTTCCTGATCATCTTTACGAGAGAAAACTTTGGTCGAAAATAATTAAAATTGGACCCTTAGGGGTTTTGTTTTGAGAGTTATGAAACAACTGAAATAGCATCAATGACTAGATGAAGTGCACTGAGTGCGAGGAGAGGATGCTACTTCCAACTTCAGGCTCAAGTTGAATACAGGTGGCTTCCATCACCCAAGATGAGTGCAAGTGAAAAGTTGCACATTGATTAAAGTTAAGAGAAAAAGTTTCTTATCATAATTTCTTCAGTTATCATTGATTATTTTCTAATATACAAAGGGGAACTTTGTTGGACCAGCAACAGATATAATTAAAACTTTGTATTATACTAATAATTAAGTAAGGCGAATTTCCACGAGAGGATTAGGTTAAGTTTTTCGGCTTACTGATAACCCTCGTTACAACAACAACAAAAAAAATGCCTCGTTAAAATTCCTTCGGTGCAACATTGCGCCTATAACCTAAGGTTTTCATGTTGTTAGCAATAACGACCACATCCAAAATTCTCGACCCACCTCCCGCGATGGGTCGAGGAATGGATGGGTGCAACCATTGGTCGCAAGTCATCAAGCCGCAGAGTTAAGCTCTTGACTTCTGGCAAGTGTTTTCCTTTATGAGTAGGCGGTTCTGTTAAACTAGGCTCAAAAGTGAACCAAATGTGTCGACCAAATCCACCAGCAGAAATTCACCTACCCAGCAATAAAAATGTCATTTCAAACGTTTTTGTTTTTTGTTTTTTGAAATCAATTAGAAAAAACTTGTAACAGTAAGGAAACAGTACAAAAATTAATGATCCTAAGTCTAGCGTCTCTGAGGAAGTTCTTTGAATTCCCTTCAATGATTTTTTCCAAAAACATTGAAGATGCTGGGGATGATTTTGAACTAGATTCTTTCCATCTGAAGACAACATATTTTTGTGGATTTTGAAATTGAGGTAAATTGGGAAGTAGAGATCTTCATTTTCTTCAAAGACTAGTGGTGCTTTTTGGAGAGAAAATATTTTACAGAAGGTTAAGTTCACAGGATAGGTTACTGTTTTAAATAATAAAATGCTAAAAGTGCTAGTGGCACTTGAATATCACCGTAATGTTTCAAAACGAATCATTTTTTGAGATCAATTTAGTCTGAATCTTGTGCATTTCTACAGATTTCCTCATAGGATTCTTAAATAACTACCATTCAAAAATAAAGATAATTGAAAACAACTTAACGAACATCTGATTTCCGGCCACTCAGTCCACCGATCAAATCCATTGCCTGCGAGCTGGATTCTCTTTCGTCTGAAAATTGAAATAATTCCAGTGATTACTTAAATAAGAGAAAAAATTGCATCACATGAATCAAAAACTTGTAAAACTATGATTAAAATGGATTGCATTTTGCAAACAGGAACCAGGAGCATTCCGATGTTGCTACGATTGTGCAACTTTATTTACCTTGCAAACATAAACTGATCATCCAAACAAGTTTTATCTTTACTCTCAATAAACTATAAATTCATGAAAAAAATTACTTTTGTAAACTTAATTTTTGGCATGATTTCAGTAATGGTATTACCACAAATGTAAGTTGCACAATCCTGGCAGCATCAGAATTCTTTTGGTTCCTTTTTGCAAAATGCAATCCAAATATCCTATACTTTCAATTTTGTTCTATAGTGAATTTTCTGAGAGAAATACACTACTCCGTATATACTGTCTTAATAAAGGTACATATATCTGTTTATTGATTCATTTCTCGTAATCAATAGCCATGCAAAATGACGGCAACCATGATAAGTTGATATTATCTTGTCACCTTCCCAGTGGTTTACTTTCTTCAATCAGAACACCCTGAAAACTGTGGACGCCTTTCAAAATTTTGTTACCTCAAGCAGCAAACTTCATTTTTACATTAATAGACCTGGAAATTCATCCTGGAATAGACTAGCCAGTTTTGAAAGCTGCAGAAAATCAAGGGAATCACAATTTTTCAATCCTGAGTTGTGAGCACAGTTTCCACTTTTGTGGATCGTGAATTTGGCCTGACATTGAATTTTGAGAATTGTAGGACACAGTAAGACCCTTTCACAAGTTCCCAACTTTAACCTGAAAATTCAGCCTTTCCAGTTTTTACAATTAGTTGACCTGACTGAAAATTGCAGAACAAGACAGTGTCTCCAGGAAGAATTCTAATTCCAATTCTTCTGATTTTGATAACCGTTTAAGCAAAAAAAGATCTGATAAGCTGCATCATGAGTTTTTAGAATAATTTATTTGAGGGGGACATTTTAAAAAGCAGAGGAAGTCTCGATCAACGTTTCTATAATAAAAATTAGAGTCCCTTTATACCCAGAGTAACGACAACTCGATTATCAGCTGACTGGCAACCGACCTTGGCTGGCCATGGAGGCCGAAACTAGTGCACTCAAACGAACGATATTGGGGGATAAGGATCAGGAATCCTGCGATGTCTGTCACACAGAAACAACAACATCAACAAATTGATCAATTAAAAAGAAAATGAGATTGGTTTGTGAATAATTTCTTAATCTATTTTCATTTTGGACCGATGGCAATAACAATTTACTCTTGATAAACCACAATTAGGTAATATTTTCATTATTCTTGTTCACATACGAGGTACCGCCATCTTGGTGCACTAGTTTCGGCCTCCATGAGCGAGAACCAATCAGAATTGGATTTTTTTTTAGGCCACTTTCAGCCCAATCCTGGCCCAACCAAAAGTGAGTTGTCGTAACTCTGGGTATAAAGGGACTCTAATAAAAATGAGAGAACTTCAAAACAGTACTTACATCCCGTATGAATAATATTGAGAGATTGGTAGCACTTGGGCGTAGGTGAGAGGCAGGTTTTCTCTAAGCTTTCCTGTAAAATTCATACAGAAAGAATAGAAATCTTGACTTAACAAAATATTGACAAGTTGATAACAATCTTTTACATTGTCTACTATGAGGTTTTAGTGTGTCTGATGAGTAAGAAGTTTATTTTTGCCCTTAAGATTTAACAAATTACTTGCGATGCTTAAAAAAAGCTCCCAATTTATCATTTCTTTGGTCACTAAAATTACCTGTCAAGGGAATAAGAAGGACTATATTCTTGTCTGAATATGTAATAAAAAAGTGCAAACCTTTAAATGAACCTTTGAAAATGGCGTGACTTCAATTTCAAAACTTCTCAGCAATGTACATAACTCACCTATTTCTGAAAGTTTTCTCAATATGTCATTCACTTGTTGCCGTAATTTGTAACTTTCAATTTTGCTCAGTTTTCAATAATTACATTCAGGAGAGAAAAATGCTGACAGGTAGAGTTGGGCCGGGTATCCGGCAATTATCCGCATTGGTGGATTATCTGGCCGGATACGATTTTCGCTGGTATCAGTATCCAGCCGGATAATCGCGATAACCGGTTTTTGGACCCGCTGGATAGTGCTTATCTGGCTGTGAAAATTCCGATAAATTTTTGGTGATATTTTGGCATTTTTCAGCACATTTTGAGTAGTCATTGTAATTGCTCAACTTTTCGAAACCTGTTATCACCAGAATTAAGTACATTTCCTGCACATTTATAGCATTGAAACAAGATCCTTAATTCCTAAGGTTCGCGTGTTTCACTTTCAAAGATGAAGATGCAGGTGGAAGAGAGAAAAAAAAAACAATGCTGCCGATATGTGCATAAGTTTCCTGTTGGTAACGTTTTTAGTCCGAGTGTAACCCTGCACTTATTGTAATGTTGCAGTATGCAGCTTTCCACTTTAGTCTTGTTTTGGCACTCTTCTATTAATATCTCTCTTCCTGCACATCAGATTCATCTGGCCCATCACACTATGAGGCCAATGAAAGCCATGCTGCTTTTCTGCCAGGTCTTTCTTTTTAGTATTCGTTTTAGCAGGCCGACTCATAGCGTATCATTGAAAAATATGGAGGTTCCCCGTGCGAAGGTACATAAACCTTGGGTGACTGTCTTGATGGTATAATACAAAGTGACCATACAAATAATACAAAGTATGCCTCTTGTCCTAAGCATGAAATCGGGAGATTTTTCTCACGCAAGAAAGCACTATCCGGATCCAGTATTATCCGGTTCCGGCCGGATACCTTAGCAAACTATCCAGTATGCGGCTGGCCGGATACAAAAAATCGATATCCATATCTCGTAATGCGAAAAATCCGCCAGACTCTACTGACAATATATGACAATGAAACTTTGGAAACATAAGGGCAAGTCAGGTAAGTGCTTCCAACACTATGTTTTGGTACTTTCCACTTATTCGTGGTTCGTTTTTTTTTTGTTGAGAGGTCTCTAAACCATGAAATTAATTGAAGTCAACAGGATGAGTGTGTGGTGAATTGCATCTGATGTTTCCTGAACAGTATATTATATTCTAAGTCACACTGTTTATAGGCAACTCCCTCATCCTCCAACTGTAATACCTACAATCATACGTTTTATACCTGAAACTTTTCTTTCACCCCAAAGCTTCCCAAGCAATGATCGTTGGATCGTTGATGAATGATCGTTCTTTATTCAAGCACAGCTAGAGAATGGCACGATTACAACATGCCTAGGGTAACTTCACTGCATTTCTTCATAGTCCTAGATAGAAAAGTAATTTTAAGTTTTCACTTACTTGACTAGAATCAAAACGAAATATAGGAGATCTTGGCCAACTAACTGGAGGTGGACTTCTCACCATATGCTGATGTATATCTGGTAAAGTTAACGGATCAACATCTGCTTCTTGCTGAAAAAGTACGACGTAATTATTAATTATTGAATTATATTGGAAGGGAATTATATTATATGTTCTGCATCACCCAATTAACTGAAAAGGAGATGATAATTGGTCAGGAGCTCCATTTAGTTTTCTTGGATATTCAAAAGGCTTACGATAGTGTACCTCTTGTGAAACTTTGGAAAGTCCTGGAGGAAACTGGTTTTAGTGAAGGACACATTGGGGCAGTCAAACAGTTTTATCGGGAGGGAGGGGGGGGGGGGGGGGGCTTTTGCCAGAATCAACTGTCAAGGTCGGCTTTCAAACGGTTTTTGTCACAAAAGGGCTTAAGCAGGGGTGCAGTCTGTCACCGACACTATTTAAGATATATCTAGAGCACGTTCTGTTTTCTGGACTTCAGTACAAACCTTTCAAAATCTGTGTTTTTTCATGGGTTCATATTTATACTTTATCCATACAATAGATACCCTGTAAATAAACTATGTACCTGTGCCATTAGGTTCACATCATCAGATTCAAGCTCTTCTAAGCTGTCCGCAAGGCTTTCTCTACTTGCCAAAACCTGAAACAATCAATTTGATGATAAATATCTTGCATACAAGACTTTTGACGCAAAGAAATGCTTCAATTAAAAATGCATGCATCTTGCAGTAAAATTCACTTGAACTAATATTCTAGGATCTTCTATTGTAAAGACTGGACACTCTCATCAATGTGACTGGGCAAATATGCTTCGATCAAGCCTCTGAGATTTCTCATGAGCCACTAGACATGGCAAGAATAAGAGCAACACAAAACTTATTTCCCATTGAAATTTTACATAGAGTGCCACTAGATGTAGCAAGAATGAAAGCAACACAAAAGTATTTACCCATTGAAATTTTACACAGAGGACATCGAGCATATTGAGAATTTCCAGGATCACTTCACAAATAAAAGATAAGTGTTTACTATTTACAAAATAACCAAGAAATTCAATAGACGTCCCCCCCTAAAATAAACGAAACTCAAAATGGGTCAAATTGGACATTAATTATAAACTTATTATTTGGGAAGATTTAAGGTGAGTTTCACCAAAACTGCCGTACTCTTCTGATACACGGTGCTTTAAATTTTGAATTTGCTTAGGAATATTCAGCACAATAGCAAAATTATTTAATCACTAAGCATACTGAAGTCAATTTGGTGACAAGTGGATCTTAGTTTAGTTCGGTTTTTTAGTGAGAAGTTAGTTTAAATACATACAAATACTAAAATCACTAAAATATCATTTGAGAGCTGAAATTGAACACTTTCAATACATCTACACTGTTAGCACACAAGGGTCTGTAGGAAGGGATTGAAATAAAATGAAATAATTATACAACAGCTTAAGGAGATTAGTTGTGTACCATTTGCTGCTAAGCACATGTAAAAATACCAAACATTGACTCTTTAAGAATACTTCAAAGTTAAGGAAGGATGAATTGCGAATTTGGGATGAACATAGATGAAGTCTGCCATTTTCAGAGAAAATTCATTTCGAATGCTTTTAACTCCATAAATGGTGAAAGCTATGATTTGAAATATTGATCCAATGTTTTTAGAAGTATTAGGAGGTCTTTTGCATTAGAGTCATTCCATGCCAAATCAGACCAAAAATTGCCGCTCCTCCAGAATTGAATAAAATTTGACCCATTCATTCTGCGGAGTGACCTGAGTTGAAAAACTTAAATTTAAATTTTTTTCGATGCCTCCTTCAACTTTTGTTGAGCTTTAAAGTTCGGGTATAGTCATGGACATTATTAAACTTTTTAATTGAAAATTTAAAATGGATAATTTCGATCCCACATCGGTTTTTTCACTAATCTAAATAATTTGAGTTGTACCAACTTTAGGGTCTTATGCTTCACGCCTTCACAAATTTGGATGAGAAAGTGCACATTGGGTTTGGTTTCAAGCTTTGCTTTGTGGTCAATTCCCTAGAAACCACTTACAACGAGAGCTTCCTATGTGTAATGTGTATCGAGTTGACATTTTTGAATAAAAGCTTCCTGAAAAACAAGGCAAACATACTTGCAAAAATGGATTATCCTGGCGTGAAATTCTCAAGGCCTCCATATCCTGGTTGATGTCTCGACATCGCATCGTGCTGGTGCAAGGTGAGGCCGGGTATCTGTTTAAAGCTATATCCCTGACAGATAAACTTGATACCAAACAAGCTCCATGATTTGCTGAAACCATGGCAATCATCAAATATTATTAACAAAAGGACAGATAATCAGGCAAGAGAGTTGTCAAAAGCATAAGACAATGTATTTTCTTCCAATAAGTTTTTGGAAAAATGTAAGATGTAAATGTAACATAAAGCTTCCTTCCATTTCGTAACTGACTCGGCAGTAAGTTGAAGGTGCAGGGTGCACTTCGCAGTTGTAAGGCATCATAATCTCAGCTAACATTTCATTCATTATAAGGAAAGTGAATACATGCATTTCATTGAAATTTTTACTGATTTTTCTCTGTGATTTTACAGTTTCCTATGGAAAACATTCCGGCATATCACCAATTAGCTTCTCCTCTGAGACATGCATTAGCAATGAAGATTCTGAAACTTCACAACCAAATCAAAGTAGATACTCTTGTTGGGTGAAAAAACACTAACAGTATGGCCCGAACTAAAAGTAACAGGATGGTAGATTGGTAGGCACTAGGTCCACCTTATTTTGCGGGAAAATCAAGACAGAAAAGTTCCAATTTTTATCATTAGATTTGAACTCTTGATACGTATCAGTGCAATACAGAGGGTGGAGTTTTCAGCTCAGGCAGATACGTTTTAATATCAAAGCTGAGGTCATGCCAAGAGACCTATATTGTTTTGGGTCTCATCGGTAGATCACTCTCGTCAGTGAGTCCAGCTTAGTATCCTTCACGATTCAAGACGGCACCAAACTTTTTGAAACATTGATACATTTTGGAACAATGGATTTTTTCGGCATTTCAAAACTTTGTGGCCTTATTTTTCCTGTAAAATAGTGTGTACCCAGCACCATTCTACCATCCTGTTATTCCGTGGGCGATATACTGTATTCCTTACAAAGCACAGCGCATGTCATCAAGCCATACAAAACTGTCCACAGACTGTTCCTCCCATATTAAGTGAACGCAAAGGGTGGTGTTCTTTCACTCAGAAATGCAGAAACTTCTCAACCACCCAATCAACAAGGATCGGTGGCTAGCACAGAAAAAAGACCCAACCATATTTTTAAATGGAAAATCTGTGAAATCAGTTCTTGGAAAGGAAAGGTCCGCGTACAATCACAGCAATTCATGAATAAATAGTAAAAAGAGAGGAGGGAAAAAAGAGGTTTTCAAAATGAGATAACCTATTAGAAAAATGGGAGGGATAAAAATTTTCAGCAATTGTGCTTTCTCCGATAGTTGATATAATATCAAGACTATTACTTACCGGGGTATCATCACTGTTGACACAGTCTTCTGAGCTGACTTTAATGTGGCACTTGAGGTCAGACTTTTTGCGTTTAAAAAAATTTGTGAATAATCTCAATGGTGTCTTTTCAAGATCCATTTAACACAACGGAACTTTCTTGAATAACAATCCCCTTGCAACTATAAAAACAAAAAGAGATTAAAATCAGGTGAGTAGGTATGCAAGACTAATTTAGGTACTCAACACAAGTGAGAAAACAGATCATTATAATGTGACAGATAGGGTACCTACTGTATTGGAGACTTTCAGAGAACTAAAGAGGCGGAAACCTGTCGGGAAGGGAGTGGCTCACCATTTCAGAAAAGATTATTTTCCTATTATAAACAGCATGGTCACAGGGTTTCAAGGGATGATGTAGAAAGAAAAAAGAAGGCCTGGGCTTACACACAGAGAAACTTTGTGTGCTGTTTGCAGGGAAATTACGAAGTATGATAGGAAAAAGTGCATTCTTGATTCAACATTCAAGAATTTAGATGGAAATTTTAGATTCGACGCTGCCAGTACCTTGGCAATACCGTGAGAAGCACTTGCCTTTCTACGGATTAACAATCAGTTGCGAATTCGGGGAGTGTAGGTAAGGTGTTCTTAAAAGTTGCGAATTAAAATTAAATCTTTTAAATTATTCCAAACATTCCATTTAGTTTACTCCTCCAGTTCATGTTCATGACTGATTTTTGATTGGTGTACAGTTAAGTGCTCCTCACTTGTACGAGACAGACAGAAATGGATTTTGAACTTTCATCTACACTCTTGAACAGTGAACCAAGAATGTATTTATCCCCTTGTGTTGTCAAATCATCCATAGAGGAGGTATATCCTTACCTAAACTGACAATTCTTAGCTGATACTTCAACTCAAAATTCACTGGAACAGACACCATCTCGAACAAAAGTACGAATAAAAAACCGTGCTAATCAACACGAACATTCGATGACTAATTTTCTATTGCCAATGAATGAATCTGCAAGATCAACATGCTCAGATATGCATTACAGATAGATTTATGCATCAGATGTACTCTTTACAAGTATTGACGATGGAATAGAGACAAGACGGTAGAACAAGTCCAGCAAAGAGTTATGGTCCATTGTAAATGAAGCGGTATTAGGAGTCAAAATTCCTTATTATACTTCATCATGATTAATAGGCAAAGGTGACAGGGTGCTGAGTTCTAGAAAGTCAGGAAAACAAATGCGAATAATATATGGATAACTCTCTGCTGAGGGTCGAAAAAATTGCTGGCCCTGAAATGATCAAATAAAAAATGACAACATAAAAAATGATAACATTAATTATTACCATAATATTAGGAGAAATTATGATAACCCTGCAATCCCTGACACTTTTTCAATAAAAACACCACGGAACTGTTAGTACTTGAGAGAGTGAAATAAACATTAAAATAATATCAGCTGTTTCCATACTTTTCATCACACTTTCGCGGAAAAAGATCAATTATCGTTCAACTCCTCCTAGGGAACGCTCTCTACCGAGGAACTTTCTAACTTTCAAACCAAATAACCTGGAGGAGAGCACCGCTGTTGCAATTTCTCTCTAATTTGGTTACTTCCCTCTAGTTTTCCAATGTTGAAACACCAACTTTGCTTAAATTTTGCAACAATTTTACAACCACAGGAAATCCGCTTCATGCGCGCGCGGTATGTGCAGTAATCAGAAATCGTTCGTTACATCATGCTGCCAAAAGCATAACAAATCAGTGTCCGGCACCTGCGCTTATCAGTGACCTCCCTTTCTAATTTTCGTAATCAGTGGATTGAGTTACCGTTGTTACCTCAGGTTCCAATCAGTTTTAGGATCGTGTCAACAAGTCACTCTGCTAAAGTTACTTCCTTTCGAGCATTGAACTTCTCCTCCTACTCCTATTCAGTTTTCTCCTCGAGTTCACGTTGAACGGCCAACTCAACAAGTGTCTGCTTTCAACTTCAAGTAAATCCATCTCTTCTTTGCCAAGATGTCACGTGCAGGACGTATTTTCGTTTATGGCGGTCGTGGAGCCCTTGGAAGCACATGTGTCTCTCACTTCAAAAAGCAGAACTGGGTAAGAATTTCTCTCCCTTGGTTTTACAGGTACAATTATTATCCTTATGAACTTACACCAACACCATCTAGTAATCGAAGTTCTAGCTGATAATGTCTCCATTATACTTTGGTATTTCGGAACCATTCAGCGTCTAGTACCTAACTGACTAGGATGAAGGGATGAGTATACATCGCCCCCTTACAGCTAGTATCAAGTCACAAATGTGAGAATGTTTCAAGGTTTCCGGCACTAAGTAATACTTAAATCAGATGTGTGCATTTGGATTAGAATTCTAACCCAAGTGAACCATTATTTCCAACAAAAGGCCCCCAGATATCATGCCTACTTTGTTATTCAAGGATAACTGGTACCCATTAGAAGCTGAGAGAGTTGCCAGCATGTTGGCTCATAATGAATCATAAATATCTTCAAGGAAATGCCGCATGCCTTCCAGGGCACTTTTTTAGGTAGGTAAGTACTGGTTCTGAAATGTTCTAGTACTATCGAGCCTTTGATTTCTCTTTGCAGGGTCAAGTTATTGTGGTTCCTCATGGCCTGAAATTCTACATATTCTGGGTTTCAATATTACCTCAATTTTTCTAAGCTGCATGAGTTTTTACACTTTTGTCACTTGCCCCTTTAACAGTCATAAATGTAGCCAATAGCATTTGGCAGACATGTGGGGAAGGGGGAAAGGGGTCCTATTCCGCAGACTGTTTGATCCTCCCAGGGGCCTGAGTACAGGGGGTCTGCCGTCAGTGGAAACCGGAAAAATCAGGAAAATCGGTCATGGATCTAGAAATTCTAAGTGCCTCCAGTATTTTTCAAAGATCGGGAAAATCTAAAAAAAAAAAAAAAAAAAAAAGTTTTTCAAACGTTCAAGTCAAGTCTTTAAATATGTTGGTTTGTAAAATCAAACTAGTGTCAATTTGTTCTAAAGATCAGGAAATTTTGTTTAAAATATCAGGAAAATCCTAAATGAAATTTCACTAGACACCCTGGAATGGCTTCATACAGCCATAACTTCTCTGAACAGTGAATACCCCTCTCCTTTTATTTATATGCACTGGCCCCTGTGGGACCCAAGAAAGCATTGCCTCTGAAAGGGGCGTATAATTTTTGGTGGAAAATCAAAAAATCTATTCAAACCAGAATCAGGAAGACATGCAGGGCTTAAAGTTTAAACGTAGTTGCTGTGGATTTGCTGTTCTTTTGCTGTCCGTCGATATCAGTGTCTGACGTAAGTTTACTAATTAAAGTCCCCCTGTTGAGGTTGACATGATGCCATAAAATGTTAAAGGGCCCAGAAGTCCCTCATGCCACACCACAATAATCAAACCAAATGTTAATATACGCAATTTTTCTTTTATTTACGGTTTAAGAATTTTTTTTTCCTTTTTTCTTTGTCTCATACTTACTGAAGTATTCGTTGATCATTTTGCAGTGGGTTGGATCCATTGATCTGAAGGAAAATGAAGAGGCTGATGTTAATATAATTCTTGATCCAAATCACGGCTGGCTGGAGCAGGTATTCAATTGTTTCTTTACCTTTTCGCTGTTTGTCTTCCTTTTTTTCTTCTCCTCTCATGCTGTTTAGTTCCAAGCTCTCTCCTCTGCCATCTCCCAAGTTCACCCTCACAAACTGCTGTTTCGACAGGACACATTTAGGTACATGCTCAATTTTTTTGTTTTCAATTAGCCCTCAAGGGCTAATCCCGTTCAATTCCTACCTACCTTCCCTACTCTCCTATCTTATTTACAATATCTTCAATTTTACTTTATTTACTTTATCATACTATTTATTTCATACTTTCTTTGTTATCATTATCAGCTGTGAATTGATTTTTTCGCCTTGGGGTTGGATTAACTATTTTACGAAGATCATAGGAAAGTTAACAAGAGGTGTATTTCCATGGTCAAGAGCCAACAAATTGTAATCATATTTTACCCCATATCAGGTGAAAGTATAAGCCTAATTTTTAGATGTCATTTACATTTATTGGAAGGTGCTAAGTTTTTTGATAATTCAAAAGAAACTTTGGCAAGAATCAAGGACGCATCATGAGTTTAAGCAGCACCAATTTTTAAAGTATTTTATTGGTCTCTCCGGTTTATTTGGTTGATCTGATTCTCAAACACATTTTGTGCAGTGAAATTAAAATACTGCTCGGAATTTCTCTAATCAATGTTTTTTTTTTTTACTTATCTATTTTTTTTTTTAAATTTTTTTTTTATTTTTTTTATTTGCAGGAGTCAAAATTAATCAGTCAAGTAGGAGCTGCTTTAGAAAATAATAAGTTGGATGCAGTAATCTGTGTCGCAGGTGGATGGGCCGGTGGGAATGCTGCCTCTAAAGGTAAAACTGCCTCAATTGCTCTCAGAAATGTTCATTTATTTGGTAATCATCAGCTGCTTCTGGAACTTTGCAGGTATCGACGTGTGCTGTAAAAGAATTATGAATTATGACTATGGAACCAAAGAAGGTTGATTAAATTAATTAAGATTCTTGGTCTATCTTAACTTTACTGTAACTGCTCTCAGTACGTACCATGCTAAAACTACCAACCGTGCTTTTTATGTCAAGCACTGGTGCCATCAAATTTTTTGTAATTTATTACCTGTGTTTAAACTTTTTTGTTGTTTTATCTTATTTTTACTCTTTTTCTCCATTGCTAATGTGCCGAAGTGTTACTTTTTCCTTATTTTTGTCAAGCTATTGAGGCACCCTGTTGAAATTGAATTTAAAATAAAATGAACATACAATGCGGCCTGGACCGTTCAGTGCAAACATCAGTTGTACTGTAATGAAGCAAAATGGAGTCATGTTCTATCTTGCAACCTAAGAGCCCTTAGTGCACAGGACGTGGAGTATGGATTTAGATATATTGATGGTGTAAGTCGGCAATCACATAACTCGTTTGCAGTGTCTGAAAATCTCCGCATCTATGTTATTTTTTTAAAGGAGAACTAATTGACATCATTCCTTGAAGTTTATGTAGAATTTTCTCGACGTAGAGAAGAAAAATCACGGCAGCTTTAAAGAATTTCTGTTGAGTAGTTTTCCGTTTAAAAAATAAAATATGACAGGAAGTCTGCGACGTCACAAACCGAGTTATGTGATTGCCAACTTACACCATCGATATCTTTGACAGAAAATGTAATGCTCCTACAGTGATTGTAGATGCCGTGAGCAAAATAAAACGGGCACTGTGGGCCTCTCAGAGCTTTCTAGTCATTAGTTCATGTGCAGAAATAAATTTTGTGTTTTTCTTTTTATCTCTCAGAATTTGTCAAAAACACTGATTTAATGTGGAAGCAAAGTGTTTGGAGCTCTGTCCTTGCTGCTGCAATGGCGGCCAACTTCTTGAAAGAAGGCGGTGTTATCACATTGACAGGTGCTCATGCGGCTCTCAATGGAACTCCAGGTACTAAAAGTATAAAATATTTTTTCTTGATGTACATGAAGCAATGTAGGTAGGTTCTGTTTAATGTATTGACTGTCAGTTGTGTCGATATACCATTGCAAATACTTAATGGATTTTTCTTGTACCGTTAGAATTAGCGTTTTAAATCACCTGTATCATCTAATATTCTCCATAAAATGCTAAAACTGCACCATCTATGTGAGAAATGAACTCGCTAATTTTCAAGAGGTCATTATAGTTTGATCCTGGTTGCAAGTGCATGACATTCTCAATAAATTGCTATTAATAATGATTTTATAATTTGCTTATTTGCAGGAATGATAGGTTATGGTTTGGCAAAAGGAGCAGTCCATCAGTTGACAAAGTCACTTGCTGCCCCTGAGAGTGGTTTGCCAAAAGGCTCTTTGGCTGTCTCAATTTTACCCATTACCCTTGACACACCGATGAATCGCAAGTGGATGCCAAAAGCTGATACTTCCACCTGGACCCCTCTTGAATTCGTTGCAGAGTAAGCTTCCCTTCCTTCACTTACGTTTGCTATTAGCTGATTATAATTTCCCCAAATAGTTGAGCTGACAAGGATAACATTTCTTAAGGTCACATGATTTTTGAATTACATGATAACAAGGCCATGGCTGAAACACATCAGAATATCAGGCAAATTTTAGACTCAATCGTAGCATCCGAGTTTCCTGATGGAAATTCCAAGTACTGAAAGATAAACAACTTGAATATATCTAGATATGTTCATTTTTAAGGGAGCAACGTTTTCTATGTCCTTAATTTAATAGGTACTAGGGGGCTGCACCCCCTGGCCACTCCGCGGTCCAACCCCCTAGAAGCGCTTCGCGCCCCTATTGTGCAGATATCCCGAGATCGTTAAAAGATCATTTAAGAGTTATTAGGGAAAACCCGGTTTGGAGACGGCGGGAAGCATGTGACCGTGCACGGCGGGAGGGGAGCGGAGAGGGGAGGAGAAACCGGTTTGTGGCATGATTAGCGTTACACCCTCAGCGTGACACCCTCAGCGTGACACGGCACCCTTATGATTTTATACTATAGAGTAAGATTTGTTACAAACTTGTCAGAGTTTGTGTGGCCTTGGATATTACTAGTTTCTTTTTTTTTCATTTTTAAATTCTTAAAAGTACTTGATTTATAGGAAAAGTTCAAGTTCTTGAAAGAATTTGGTTCAAGGTATGTCATCGAAGTACATGAAAAGTCTTGAATTTCTGAATGTTGGGTCTAAATCTTGAGAATCAGTGAACAAAAATCTGCTTTTAAGTGTAATGTTCCTCCTTCCGCTGCTATTTTAAGCAACGCTCTAGTATTGGGTATCCTCTCGGATATCAGTTCATCTTGAGGTGAATTTTGAATGGGTTTTGTGTGCTCCAGCATACATATTTTTGGGGGACAATGTTTTGGCAGTAGATGCCCTTGAATGCCTGTTTCAATTTATTTAAACAATTTTTAAGAAAAACGCTAATACAAATATTTTCCATGGGATGCCTTGAAAAACTTGAAAATGGGAAACTGTGAATTTGCAAAACTCGTCTAAAGTCTCTATATAATTCATTGTTTTGACTGCAAGAATTCTAAATAGTACCTGCCAAAAAACCCCTTGTCCTCTTGATGCAATTTGACAAAAGTCAAGCATATTAGTAGTAGTTATACAATACTCTTGTTTCACAACATACTTTATAGATTATCTTGTCAAGGCGGTGTAATTTTTATGAATTCTACAAATTTTTCATTCAACCATCATGAAGGATTCAACTTAACCCTTAGCAAGCATGTACAAAGAAGAAAGGCCTCCTCAAATTTTTGGCGACGGAAGCCTGGTTTTGAGATATTTAGTGAAATTTAAATACTGGCTACAGGAATTGGTATTTTGTGATTCATCTTTTATTCTATCTAATCAGCGTTATTTTTCCCTCAGTCTTTTCCTCCAATGGACACAAGGACAGAACAGACCTGCCAACGGTAGTTTAGTAGGCCTGAAAACGGAAAACAACGTCACAAAGCTGGAAATTTCCTAAGTCCTATCTACCGGCCACGCCAGCAAGGGATCATCTGTTACTTACGAGGTATACGTTATAGTATTCATCATGTTTTCATTTTTCGCTTCATCGAGTTCATTTTATCTTTTCTCCTGCTTTTCGTACTTTGATAGAGATTCTTTGTACCTGTCAATATTTTCTGTTTCTGTAAGTTTTAAGACAGGCTTAAGTCTAATTTACAAGTAAAAACTTAAGAATCTCCGTCAAAGATAAGCTTTTTTCTGATTCTACAGTATACTCCTTTTCGATTTGGTAATTTTTTGAAAAAGAATAACCATCCCTTAGAGAAGAGAGATTTCTAAAATTTCTCCTCGACACCATAGCTTTAAAGAAAGAACTCACTCCATTGCTTGAGAAATGTGTAGATCTTAAAGCTCTTTTAATGAAAAAAATGATATTATCATTGATTTGAATCCTGCAGCAGAGTTTTCCCTTGCCAATGAAGACAGTTGTTTCTTGATAAGGCTTTCTCTTAATCTACATTTTCAAGCAAGATATGCTCCTGTCGTCTTCTACTTTTAAAGAGGGCATGCAATGGTTTTCGTACAATAATTTTTCCCTCCATTCTCAGATAATTCATTTGATATAATTCCAAGGCTTTGGCAGACTTATTTTGTATTCATCCAACAGGCACCATCAATGGAGCATGAATGTTAGTCTTCTCAAGACTATCTGGCTTAGATATTTTTTCTTTTTGTATTTCAATAGATCAATGTGATCTCTAAATAATAATGAATGCAATTCATATTTATTTGTATAATGCCCCTCAGTGAACTGATATAAACCGACAATACTCATCGAAAGTAATGTACATTATTGTTATCAGTGTTTCTTGTTATTCGTGTTTGTTTTTCCAAATGTACTTTACTTGGTTTTTAAAATTTATCCGTCAGATGTTTCAATAAAAAAGTATTTTAATTGGCAAAGAACTTGTTTTAAAATTAAACCTCTTATCCTCCTGAGAGCCTTTGACAATTGTTCACGCATAAAATTGCCAATGTGAAGGTAATTTTTTTTTGTGTTAGCATCACAGACTGATTCTAACTGCCGTTCAAGACCAATCCACACAGGTCAGGCATTCCCGAGGACGAGTTTTGGTACTCTACTGCGCAGTGACGTAGTATTGAGTGCCTGCAATGTATTTCTTGTGGGAGCACCCATTGTGGCGTAGCATTGAGTGCTACGAGTTAGGGCCGGGCGGGGGAGTGGATTTCAAAAAAGCTGCGCAATGACTGACCTGTGTGGATTGGTCTTGCTGCCGTTTGTTCATTTACTTTCCACTCACAAGTATAATAACTATAAGAGGTTATGTAGCCAAGCTGTATTGCAAGAAAATTTCTGCAAGAGGAAAGTTTAACTCAGGATGTATTTTAAGAATGAAATGAATTTATTTATTGTAAAATTAACAAGAGCTGAGAGTTTAACAATGTAAATAAAAAAACACAATACACAGATAAAGTCATATGAAATGGAAAATTGAATGAGAGTGGTGTGGTTACTGAGACCTTACAGGTATAAAAAAACAACAAATAGCTAGTAGGTAGGGTAATAAATATGACCTCAAAGGTTCTGAAGGCTAAAAATGAAGGCATATGAAAAATATTTTGAATTTTGGTGGAAACATTACAAGCTTATTGTGCTAAAGCCATAGAATAAGCCTATCTCTAAGGGGAAAAAAGAAAATAAGAATAAATATACGTATTGGTTAACAAATTTTATATAACATTTTCAAAAGCATGCCCTAATGATTTAACAGTAGTAGACACGTCAGCAGCCTGATCGTTAAAATTATTTGTTGTCGGGACAACATAGATGACATAGGTTAAAAGGCGGAGCGTGATTGGTTGGCTATGTCTTATCGCTGCTTTGTCGTGCCTGTGTCGGGTTGAACTCACGACAAGCCAACGGCACCTCTTAAGTTCCCGACAGTATGTCATCCATTCCACCTGACAAAGGCACGACAAAGCAACGATAAGACACTGCCGACCAATCTCGCTCCGCCTTTTAACCTATGTCATCCATGTCGTCCCAACAAACAAAACATTTCAACAATCAAGCTGCAGTGGTACTTTTGAGTATTGAAATATCTGTCTAGGCAAATCAACAATGGAACTCCCAAACCACATATCTGAGTTCATCCTTTATTTTTCAATGAAAAACTATTAACATAAATTTTTAAAAACTTCCGGGGTTTTTCTTCTCCGCACAAAAGAATTTTTGAGAAAACTTAAAGAAACTAAGTTGATTCGTTCTCCTTTAGAAAAACAAAATGGAAAGCGGAGATTTCATTTCAAACAATGTATGTGCTTCAAGCGTTTCACCATTGATAATTAACTTGGTTTGGTTTATCATACAATACTGCAGTGGCTTCACTTATCATAGGTTGCAACATTTCTGAAGGAAAAATTCAGGAATAATAAATCCACTCCAATTGTGCCCATCATAAAACGCAATCAACTATACTTAAAAATTCCATTTTCTGTAAGTCCTAACATATCGTGGGTGGATATGAAAAACTAAAAAACTATTCATATTAAAAATAAAGTGAGAATTACAAAGTTGGTTTGTATAAAAATAAAAAGTGTAGAGGAAAAGAAACAAAACAATTTTTATGACAAGGTTTGGTTAACTGTAAGAAAGGGAAGTAAAAAAATGCCAGTATTATTGAAAAGGTACAAGCGAAAAGAAAATACCGTTAGGCAAAAGCTTAATAATACATTCGAAAAAGAACAAAACAATTGTTTTTGAATTCTCCCCGTTCCAGAATTAAAGTCAATACAATAGCATGTTTTTTTTAAATCATGCCACATGTAGCTGAAAAATAAATTTCAAATGAAGCGACTCACTTGCAAACAAAATCCTTGATATTGAATTTTCACATCAGCTCACTTGCTGGTATGTGTTTATTGACACACTTGTGCTATTGAGGCATTGCAATTCATTTTTTTGGAGCAGGCACAAGTGGCAATGGCTGATGTAATGTTGAAGAACGCTATTGTCAGTTTTAGGCATGTTCAAGCCCAAAAAACTTGGAGTTTTGTAGTACACTAGAGGGTAATAACGTTGAAGTATCGTCAGTTAATTTCAAAACTAGGCATAAAATTCACTTTGTCACTGTATATAACAAGAATATAGCAAAGGTGACCTAGGGCTTGAAGTTTATTGGCCACAACATAAAGCTGTCAGCATCATAATATTTTGACTTAATGTACTTCAATGCCATGTAAAAAGCTAAAGCAAAGTTTACGTTGAGGTTAAGCGAAGCAATGGTCACAATGTTTGGGGTAGGTAAAGCATAAATGCTCCTTTTGATTAAAAATCGTTAAAAATGATGTTTTTGTAAATAACATTTTCTCTTTAAAATTATAGTGGAATTTGAATTCATCTAGAGAATACAAGGGCAAAAACACGATTACATTTCACCAACATCAAGACTTGGCAAGTAAAAATAAAATGAAGATCTACTAAAATTTAAAAAAATAAATACATTCTATTGGTATCTTACAACTTAACAAATAAACAGTTAAAATTTTTCATTTCTACAGGTAGAAAAAGTTTAAAAAACGATTTGGCCGAGCAAGTTAAGTCTAAAATAGGTAACAGTCTTTGAACAAAACCTGAGCGTAACATACGAGGTTTTAAATAGTAAAATTTAATTTTAAAGAAAATAAAACACAATTAAATACAAATTTGATTGGAACTGAAAGAGGGCCTAATTAATGTTAATCAAGGACTTCAATTTATGATAAAAAGTTATTTAAGTAACTGCGAGTGACATGCATTGAACGAAGAGAGAAGTCAATATTTCATTTAAAATGATGCAAGAGGAATGCAAACAAGAAAACGAAACTGAAAAACCGCAATAAAAGCAATGTGACCAAATTCTGGCTTGTGTTTAATCAGAAAGCTTATCAATTTTTTTTTTAGCGAGTACACGAGCCACCAATGTCACTTGGCACCAGTTCAATAATCACAAAAAAACCACAGATTGCGTTACTAGTGTTTATGATAAATCATTGCAGCATGGAATTATTGTGTCCATTAAAAAAGCTGTTGCATCTGAAACTTAGATGCTCAAACTTAAAATATAATTTGGTATTTTTATGATGGAGAGATTTAAAATGCTGATTACTAAAAACAATTACGGAAGATCTGATGAGAGTAGCGTATGAAATGGATGATAAGATTAAAATGACAGCCTGTATAAAGATGTTTCGACATTATTCAGAGCTTTTCTACGCTTTAATCATGACTTATGAAATATTGTATTCAAATTGTCTCAAAAATTCTATTCGATGGCTGTAATCATGCCTGACGGTTGTGACTGTTTCAAATGTTGAAAAAAGAATAATGGACTTGAAATTACGAACAACAAAACAACCTCAATGAAAAACTTCATGAAGACATACAATATCTAACTGTATCGCACCAAATAAATGAACAGTTGACGTTACTTGCAAATAAAATGTATCCAACATTAGAGGTGACAATAAATGTTCAAAGAGAAGTTATTGCAGTTTTCTCTTCTAATAATCCTCTGGCTATTAACATTTTTACTCTTGCCAGGAGGCACTTCATATATTATTTATATAAATAGGGAGAAGTTTATGTCCTCGTAATTCTTGAATTTTCTTAAAACTCATGAATACCAGACTAAAATACAAATAATTTATAAAAATTCCTAAATTAACAAGCGACATTAACAATTTAACTATAATACTGAAAAAAAAAAGAGATCAAAAACACAGAAATAAGGTGACCCTTATCAGACCTAGCAGGATGATTCTTAAAGAGTGACTAAAGGTGATGACATTAAAACGAAGACTAAAGAGGTTGATGGAAAATCAACCTCTCATTCCTACTCTGGATTTTTATTTTAATTTTAATTAAGAACAGACATTTCTTTACTAATACTATACTGATCATGGAGAACTTTACCACAGCAGGGGGAAATTTTTTGTTCAGAAGTAATACTGCAGAATCAACAAAAAGCATGGCTTTCCTTGCTATTTGAAGATGCGCACCACATAGGTAACAATCGACTAGAGGTCCGGAGCTTGGCTGTTGCCATGTCTTACAAGGCTCCGCTACAATTTCTCTCGGCACAAAAAAATGTAATTCCAAATCCGACCTGGGCGAATTTTCCGAACTTTTAGTCAAGATAAGTATGCAACATGCGGATTCCTTCAAAAGCTGATTTAATTATAGAGTTGTCTGTGCAAAGCACGGATCCGTAGCTTGATTTGTCAAAAAGTTATAAGGCAAAGTCTTTCACCGGTTTTTCAACTTTGAATTTCTGCCCCTCATTATGAGATTCTTTTTTTTTGAAAGGGGGGGGGGGGGGGGGCGAAACAGAACCAGAAAAAATCTTGAAACTAAAATGTACAAAGAAAAAAAGAAAAAAAAATATGAAATTTTCAATTAAATTGATTATTTATGGAATTCTTTAAAAAAATATATAATTTATTTTTGTAAAATTCAGTTTCTCTTTTAAAAATTTATTCTTGAAAAGGAGTGACATTTCTGCCACATAAATGTGAAAAATGGCATGCAAATGTGATGAGATCTAGTTAGGCGAAACAATTATGTACTTGCATTAACACCATAGTTGACATCAACTGCCATTTTTTTCCTCCATCTATCGTGCCTCTACCAAAAAACAATTAGAACCAGCAGATGTATAAGAATAAACCATTCAAATATGATTTTTTTACATAGAAAAAATGACTTCTGCGAGACATTGAGACATGCGCCTATGGTACAATGCCTTTAACACAATTTTCCAAAATATAAAAATAGATGAGTGAGACTATTCTCTGAAGACATGCAATATTGCAACCTAAAATTTAGAGACAAAGTTGGTTAATATGACATAATAATAAGTATGGACTACTTAGAGAGGAAATAATTGCACTGTACATACATCAGAATTTAAAATAATAATAATCAATGGAATCCATGAAAATGGGCATCAAATAAGTCTAAAACTATGAGATGAAATCTAAAATGACAGGGGAATATTTTGGTGAGTTACAAAATTTTTTTTTTTAAAAACGTCTGCATACCAAAGACTTTGAAATCGAGGCCTCTTAGAGTGTCTGTAAACAGGATACTTAAAGTCGGACTAAATTAGGACCTCAACCCTCTAATATTTTTTTTATAAAACATACGAAGAAAATCTAAAGTTATCAAGTAGACAATCTTTAACATTAGCAAAAGATTACAAACAACAGACTTTTTGATTAAAGCTAAAACAATTTAATTTAGTACAATAAATAAAGGAGCCTTTAGAGTGAGCAAGATAACAGTTTTAATAGAAGAAAGAAATAAGAAGAGGAGAAAAAGTTGAAAATACAGTAAAATGCAAATGAAACTACCTTAAAATCTAAAACATCTGTTTTGAGATTCATTATTAGTTGTATGTATATTCTTTGGTGCTTAGTGGTTTTTTTTCTCTTCAACAGAAGTAAGTGCAAAAATCCCAAAGAGCTTGTCCAGATAGTTGCACTTAGGAGACTCAGGGAGAGGGTCCATGAAACGAGGACTCGTTCGTTACTAAGAATTATCTTATCTGCACATGCAGATAGCAATGGTCTCAGCTATGTCATTGGTCCAGACGGAGAAAAAAGCAAACCTAGACTATTATGATCCCTTATACCAGAATCCTCTTCAATTACTGTAGAGTTCGTGCCAAATAAGACTTCGATGCACTTTTAGACTGCAACAGAAGATCCGCCATCTTGCTTCGTGCATTTACTTTACATGTAAAAGTGATGTCAGGCAATCTTCTGTGGCAGTCTAGTAGCATGATAATTTACTTGGCATGGACTCTAACAGCACTGCCTACCTGTATTCGCCAAATTAATTGGGCCAATTTTAGCAGAAGAATGCAGGTCCATTTTCCTGTTAAAAAATCATGCGCAACGTTTTACTAGGGCACCTGTGAGGCAAGGTACAAACATTTTCCAAATTTTCACTAATATCTTTTTTATGCTGGTTGCCAAAGTCACAGACATTTTTCAACTGTTGGTTCCTGATTTGAATTAAATGTTGCAAGAAATTTTAAAAATTAACAGCTGTCTCAATTTCTTTTGCGCGAAATAAACTTCTAAATATCAGGAGCAGAAGTAAATTGAATTTTGTAGGAATTTCAACATGAAGGCTCCTCAGAACACTAACAGAACAGAATAAAGTACCAAAGAATAATCAAAAACACCAAGTGAAAAAGACAGAATTCTGGAGGAAAGACAAAGGAAGGAACTAAATACTAGTTTTTTATAGAGATATAAGTTCATGAATATGAAAGGCAAGGGAGACATGGGGGAATAAAGGTTTTTTTCTATTGTTCATAATGTCACATCCGTGAACACCGAATCTGTTTTGTTACAGGAAAATATGGTAAAAAACTGTAGAGTAGGATGATTCAAATGTAACATCATTATGAATTTGTATACATGTAGTGAGTATGTGAACATTATTTAAAAGCAACTCTTCGGAGGGAGGGGAAAAAATATTTGTATTGAAACTGAGAGGATGTAACTTTTTCTTTGAATAAATGAACAATTTGGTATCACTGCATAAGATTTCAATTGACAAATTGAAATGTCTCAAGGTGAATGATTGCAAGCGGATAATTGAGGAAACAGATAGATAGCAGCAAGTTTCTCTACCCAAAAAAAGGGGGAGAAGGTGAAAAGAAACAACCTTGAAACAGTTGAGTGTTAGGTTTCTCTGCGAAAACAGGAAATGGGAGTTTTCTTTATGCAAGATTTGCAGAAATACATTGTAGGTACTTCCGTCAATAAAATTTGAGATTCTCTGAAAAAAACAGGCACCTTTGGTCAAACATTTGACACATAAATTATGAAATATAAAAATATAACGAAACATTTAAAACAGTTTAAATTACCTAAGTTGTAAGCACAAGAGCATTAATACCTAATTACAGAGTTAAACTTAGACACTAGATGAGAAAAACAGCACACAGTAGTACCTTTGGGTAACCTAAAACTACATTTATTTACATCACAACTCAGATCAAGATAGTAAGTTAAAGCGCTTTCACACAGTTTGCATTGAGCTGACTGAAACGGAAATTAGCAAAAAACTTTGTGGATGCACCTTTGAGTATTCATGCAAACATAGATGCGGTAAAAATTTTTCTGACTGTAACAAGCTTGGAGCTTCTTTCTTTAAGGGCGGAAGGAAAAATTGAGTGAAAAAACATGTCTTATGCACTATTCTGAAAGTGAAATAGATACTTCAAAAGAAAATGTTGATAAGATTGAAAAGTATTCGTTAATACCCTTGGGGAATAAAATAAGTCAGTGGAAATAATTTTTGCAGCTTGGTGGTCATTTTTCAAATGTAAAATTTTGTAAAAAAAAAAAAAAAAAAAAAAAAAAAAAAATATATATGTAATAATAATAAACAAATAAAAACAAAGTTAATTAAAAAGTTTGAAAAATAATTTCCAAGGGGAGGAATCGTATTATTATCATTGCTATTTTCAATACAGAAGCTGTCTTTAAAACAATATTGGTGTAATAAATTACTAAATCAACGACTGTGGGTGGAATAAAATACCTAGGAATTTGAATGGTTACAGCAACATGTTTTTTCCTTATTTCCAGTAAAATTTAGATTCTCAAACCTAGTAATTTTTTAATTTAAAGAAGACTTAGGAAGATTTAAGGTCTTTCAAGTGTAAAAGAACATTTAGATAAAAGAAACATTTTTCCTAAGGTTTAAAATAGATTCTTTTACAGATGAAACAACTTTCAAAAAGTTTATCCTATCATGAAATTAGTAGAAGTCCGAGTGTAAAATAGACCTCCCTGAAGAATACACTTATTTAAGGCAATTCAAGGTTAAACTTTCATTATCACATGCTTAATTCTCTAGAAAAAAAGCATCATCATGCAGAGGCTCCTGTAGTTAGAGTGGAGACACACCATATACATGTGCGAATTCTGCGAGTTTGATCACATAAGGCTTTTAAATTATAGACTTGTTGTGTTAAATCTGAAAAAAGGGAAAATTCATTGAATTGATTTAAGGTGAGGCATAAGACACCAAACTACCTGTACACAGAACAACTTCCGTTGACTGTTCTGACAAGTAGCAGGCAAACTTGAGTACAGAAAAAGGGTAACCCTGCTTCTTCGTGAGCAGAATCAGTTTCGACTAGATTGCACAACTGACTGAAACTCAGATACCTGAACAACCCTCATTAAAGTTCAGGGCAAACTCACCTATGTAGTCAAAATGTTACGATGGAAAATTTTATTTAATGCCATGTCAGCAGCCAGGACAAGTTAGCTCAGTATAATTTAGTTTTCATTGATAAATAATTTTTACAACGGGTGTCCCAAGAGTCTTATCATCAACCCTTGTTTGAGTGGACAAATAAAGCCGGCAAAATCAAGATTGTGCGTGCATAAAGATCATTTCATTGGCTTTCTGGCGCAGTCTTATTGAGCTCTTCAGTTCAAAAATTCACGGAGTTGAAACAATTTTTAGGCAACCTATTCTTGTTACCCCTCAGAAAATGTTGCACCATTTCTAAGAAAGTAGAAAGAAAGCTGACCAGTATTAAGTTCCATTAAATTTAAATGTTGACGGTCAGTATTAATGTCAAATGTCAAAACTCTTAAAAGACACATCAATGAGGAAAGACAGGCATTTGAACGTTCTTGGATGTTGTATCAAGATAGTGCACACCTGTATTGAGTCCATGGCAAAACAAAGGATTACATTAATTTCCCACCCCTCTTGTAGCCTTGACTTAGCCGTAAGATTTATGCTTCTTCCGAATCAAAATAGAAAACATTTAAATGTATAATAGCGCTACAGCCGCTGGGGGCTTTGGAGGGCTGTAAGTCAAAAATTTCAAATGGCAAGGGTATGTTTTGACTTCAGATATGGATTCTACGCAAGAAGTTACATGGAACTGATATGGCGCACGGCCTGTTTGCTCCAAATTACTGAAGAACCCCATTTCCCCATAAAGAAGCCGTGTATTTTTGGAGAAAATAAGGGTTTAAAAAAAATTTGAGCAAACAGGCCGTACGCCATATCAATTCTGCATAACTTTTTGTGTAGAATCCATATCTGAAGTTAAAACATACCCTTGCCCTTTGGAATTTTCGACTTACGGCCCTCCAAAGCCCCAAAATTTTTGGGGGGTTCTGGCCCCCAAAATGTTGAAGCAACAGGGTCATATGGCACATTAATAAAAAGGTATTGACCTCTCTTCCCAGGTAATTTTTAGATTTTGAAATTTGAATAATTCGGCTGCTTACAGCATTGAATTGAAAATTGCCCCGAAAATGCCCCATAACTCCAAAAAATGGGGGTTTAGGGAAAAAGTGCATAGAACAAAATGTTCTTATTTTTTGCCGTAAATTTCGAATCCAAAGTCGAAACATACACTTCCTATTTGAAAATCCCGAGAAACAGGGGTCCGGGTCGCTCGGACTGCCCTGTCACAGCGAGAGGAACCGGGGGTACTTTGGCCCAGTGACTACCTATCTCCCTCTCTCGCGCATGGTCAGGCTGCAGCTGTCTCTCTCCTCCTTGGAATGCGCCAAGTCCGAACCACGGTGGTGTCCGCTGCTCTGCCTTGTCCTGTTGCTTTACCCATATCACCACATAATCGAAGATTGTCTGGAAAATTACATTGCCTAATTCTACCATAAATGCCCGCCATGGACCAAAGATTCTGCCGAGTTTCTCTCCTATATTTCCTTCCTGGTGGAACTCAATCTATATGTACATGTCATGTTCTTAGGCGACCTGTCACTCACCGTTCTTGGAACATGATCAAACCAGATATGCTATTTACTCAATTTAGGTATTATGAGCGACAGTCCCCTCAGTTTTCATTATTTTTCAGCCTCTCTTTCATTTCTCTTGTGATAGCTCCAGAAGATTCTGTCTAGTCCTTGACAGAAATCCATTTTGGTGCCTGAGGAATCCTCTGTGTGCAATCTTTCATGAGCTATACTTACTTCATTGCTGTAACTCAGAACTGCTCGAACTGGTGCCCCATTGCAAAAAATACAAAGAAAAGTAAATGGATTACTTACATTCCTTTTGAGATAGATGACTGGAAGTTTTTCGAGAAAGCCGAACACTCTCAATGCACCCGATCCAAGAGTCTATAAGTTGTCTGTTATCAGTCTTAAGGTTATCTGAGTGGACCACATCTAATTTAGAGATGATTTCCTTTACCTGAAGATACATTCAAGTAAAGCACAGCTAGATTAGTGTCAGAAATAACGATGAGACTGTGCGAGAGTCATCCAAAAAGTATGTTAATGAGGTTCATATCTCACAGACTAGAATGATGAATCAAATCCGTAAAATTGTCTGAAACCCTAAATCCTGAACTCTCCATGGAGCCCAAGTTTTAGAAATTTATATTAGGGGTCGTAGAGAAAATCAATCTTTACGCTGAAAACTCCCATCAAGATGAGGTCGTTCCTTCTCCTAAACAAGAGACTCACACAAAACTGTCTACAGGGTGTCTACTAAAATTTCATATTGGATTTTCCTGATATTTTAAATGAAATTTCCGCGAAAAAATTGACACTTGCTTGATTAAACAAAATCAGCTAATTTCATGAATTGAATCAAATTTTCACTTTCGCATGAGCTAAACTACATGTAGTTGAAAAATGCTTCTCTCGGAATTTTCCTATCCACGACCAATTTTCCTGATTCCTCTTAATGACATAAAATTTCCTGATATATTCCAGTTTTTACTGCTCTGGTGTCCTGAGCGTGGAGGCTAGAGAGATGGGTTCTTCCTCCAGCATTTCTGGCTTTTCCATGACTTTTTAAGGTTCTTAAACATGAAATTTTCTAACCTTATAAGGATAATGAGAATAAAAATGCTATTCATAGATAATGTTCAATGCTAGCCACTTGACACTGGAACCTGGCGGCAGGAGCTGCTTTTACGACTACATGCAAGATCCATAAGTACAGAAACAATGTCGCATAGAGATAATTTTTTCTGGTATAGTCCGTAAAGGCATTGACAAAATAAAGGATGTTTCGACTGGAGAGGAAGATTCAAGGTTTATTCAGGTACGGTGATTCTGTCACCCTACTTTAGTCTTTTGTCACTTGTTTTAAATCTATTTGACCTTCTACTGCCTTCGTGTTATTTTTTTGTCTGATTTATTTGTTACTGGGTTCTGCCCGTTAATAATGTAAGTAAGTAAATATATAAATAAATGAATAAAATAAAGGTTCAACAAAGAAATTTACCGAATTTTCATGGCTAATTAGACCTGTCTGACTCCCAAATTTTCTTCCACTACTCAAGAACTCATCATCCTATGACAACAATGTATACACACTGTTCTTGGATTTGCACCAAAAGATTAAAGAGGTGATATCTATTGGCTAAGATGAGACTTGTCAGTCCGTTGAACTTTGTCCAAAAATCCAACCCTGCTGAGCTACAGAGTTTATAAGGGGGGTGTTTTTCATAAAAAGCTACCTCTCCTTTGCCCACCTGCAGCTTGATTGTTGAAAGTTTGTGTAAATTAACTGAAAAAGACAAGACAACAGAGGATTGGAGTTAGATGATTGGTCGGCTTTGTCGGTCATCCTCTTTGTCTTTCCTATGATGGGCGAATTTGATAACAAAGGAACTAGGGGTGTTCAAACGAATTCTTGCCAGAACACTATCGGTATCGTCTCTTACCGAAACCTGTGGCAGTACCGACAGTGGCGATGATATCGTTAACAGCCGGACTTATCGGAGTTTTGAGAGCTCACACTCAATGCATTGTTACCCCGTGTGTCGGTTTGTCAGATTGCCTGGCGCGGCAGCACGTAAAATAGATGTACAAATGGCAACAGCTTATTTTTGTCAGCTCCGAAAACTCAGATCACTATCGGTGAGAGCACTCTTAACGTAACTTTTTCTTGACGGAACTGTTTCGGTAGCTTACCGACGACCGATAGAACAGCCTTAAAAGTAACAGCAACTCAATAGGTGATTTGAGCTTCTCATCGATTTGTCTCAACATAGGCATGACAATGAGGACAACTGATAAAGCCGACTAATCAAATGACTCCATTCCTTCTTTGTCTTGTCTTGTCCAATCAACTAATACAAAATTTCAACTAATTTCAATTATCAGACTGAAGGTAGTATTTTTCTATTTTAATTTTGAATGCAAAAAAGTTAAAATGTCATTGAATTATATTAAAATAACTTTGGGGTTCATCTTCACGTAACAAAAAACTCCTGTGTATCTTTGTTTCGAGAAACACCTCTCAAATTTTATGCTGTTAACTCTGGGACATCCTACAGAAGCTAATTTAAGTACAAAAGTAAAAGAGGAATATAAATACTGATGCTTGAGGACTTTTGGATCTTAAAATTAAAAGAGCATTTAGTCACTCACTCAAGAGATTTTTCTAAAATCAAAACTTACAGACCTCACTATATTCAGGGAAATAATATTTTATATGGTTCAGTTTGACTTGTTTTGTAACTTTGCGAGCCAAAGTACACGCTATTTTGGTTTCACCACAGGTATTTAAATAAGTATTACCGGCTGGACTTCATTCATGTATCCGTGAATGAGGCGATCGATTCTATTGAGGTCCTCTTGTTGATGGCTGCCAAGAGAAGATTTGACCTCAGAAAATAACTGTTCAATTTTTTGCCTTTCGTTTGTCAGCAAATCAAGTTGTCTTAAACTGAGATCTATCAGCACATGGAATTTACCTGGTAAAGTTCTGGAAAAAAGAGAGAATTTTCAGTAATCATGAGACTGTAAGACTTGCAGTAGCTTAAAAAACCCATCATTGATGGATGGCTGCAGCAAAGATGTTATGGAACAATAAATTGCTGATCTTACCGGAAGGATCAAATTCTGAAGTACCTATTTTCACTTTCAAAACCTCTGAAGTCCTTCATCCTAATCTAAAGTGAAGAAAAAGAAAAAAATAGAACATCTAGGTATTTAGACATGAAATTGTTTCCTGGTATTGCTGTGAGAACAGTTTTTTGAAGAAAATTATTAAGAGATGATTACGTACAGCTTTTTGCAGAAAATGTGTACTATGAAAGCGGAGAGTGTTATCTTCCTAATTACTCTTCATGAGGCTACTGAAGCAACTCATTCAAGGACCAATACAAATCTCTCGAGGCAATTTCCTTTGAACCTAGTGTACTCGGCTAACTATGCCTCTGATAAATTATCAAGAAAAAAAAAATATTACCCCCTTCTTCCCCATTGCCTGAAAAAGCGAATGGGTAGTTGTTTCTTAAACAGAATGCGTTGTTAAATGCTCAAAATGGTAGCTGCGCGCTATGATTTCCTAAGTCAGCATCCTTGCATTTTTTTTCTTTTTGGTCAATTACTATGCATTATTCTGAAACTAATGTTTCACGTTTTTTATAAATAAAATGCACCAAACTTAGTGGCTCCATCATTGACCGGGATTTTGAGGATTTGTTAAAATATACATTGTTGCCCTTTGATTTCCACCGATCTATGAATTCAACTATTCTCTAAATAATCCACAAGCAAGGGTGCAGAAAGTTTTTTGCCTTCACATTCTTGAGGCAGCCTTTCACATTGCTGTTCACAAAAAACTGAGCTTCACTTTTTTCTTAGCATAAAAGAGCGCGTTACACTGTTTCCTTTGCAAAAAGTAACATTACAAAATTTGAAAATATATTTAAAGCTTGTACGTAGGTAATTAAGAATAGAGCTGATGCAGGTTTTCATCACCACATGAAACGGAAAACTTACTGTAAAGATTTAGTATGGTAGAGGAGAGAGACTATTTTCAACTCGAGTGTTTCATTCGTCTTTTCAGGCACTGCACAGGCATTATTATTTAGATCTGGCATAGCGTCGGCATTATTATTCCAATCACACTCAACTTCCTTTGTTGCATAATACTGGTTAGACATAAAATCTTGACACTGCTTTTCGGTGCATTCATATCTTTTTGGGCTAAAAACATTGTGATCAATATTTCTATCTATACAAGGCATGTCATTGTTGTTTAAATCCACTGCTGGTGATACAGGTGAATAGGGCGGGCCTTGAGGAAGGCTCGAATTCCAGCGATCTGAGCGATAGTCTTGACAGCCTCGTATCATTCTTGGTCGGCTGGTCTGCAGAAAAGAATTGTTCTTGGGGCTTTCGGGCCTTGAAAAGTTGTACATGGAGGGTTTTGTTGGATTGAGGAGGTAGTTATTGCACCTGTATTCATTATCCTGAAAACAATAAAATTCCATATGTAAATCATTGGCCGTGTTATGCAAATTGAAAAAAAAAAACACTACAAAAACGTGGGAATTTATAAACAAACTGTGTAGTACATTATGAGTCAGTGTAATGGGCCATCATTTAAAGAGTTCTTTCGAATGATCACATACAAGATTTACAAAACCGTTATGCTATGATTAGGCATAAGATTCATTATCCTCAATGAACAAATAGCCTGTCATTTATATGACTTTATCAGGTATTCATGTTTCTTGACTTTGTTGAAAAGAGTGCATACATGGGTGTTTGATTTGATGTAAAACCTACACAAAGGTGAAAAATCTCAGCAGTACTTTAAAGGCTGTACATTATCATTTAAAGATGTTTTTCTACAAAGAAAAACGAAAAGGTACATAAATAAAACTCATTTGTAGATTCCATACTATTTTGTTCTGCTCACAAAATTTAAGGTATTCATTCTTGGCAAACTTCAACAACATCAGGAGATATTTTCAAATTAACAGGATTTTCTGACTTCCTAAAATGTTGTTCTTACCTATCATTTTTAAATTACTTGGCTCAGAGGGAAGAGGAAGGACGCTTGTGTAACTAGGAGCTATATTCATAGGCCTTCCACAAGAGGATTTTCTCCTACTGGAGACTTTAATGAATGATTTACTTTAAGAATACAGAATATTTAAAGACTTCTTTAACGCAGCATTGTAAAAAGGACAATTTTTAAGGAGCTTCAGTAAAATTCTTCAGCTTAACTTTAAGCATGCATCTTTGCAAAAGATTATGATTAAGTATCATTGAAAAAAATACAGTGTATGAAAGAAAACACATATATTGCAGATTTCGCAAATTTTGAAGTCGGTCCCCACCTTTTTTAAAATAAATCAAAATCACAGAATCCTTCTTTTTGTACATTACATTTTTTGCAAATCATTGTGATCTCTTGTAAAGATCTATTTTATATATGCTCAATTTAGCTTAAGTTTTGGAAAACTAGTTATTTTAGAAAAGAATGTTGCTGTTAGCAAGCGCTATAAGGTGTTTGCATTTCTGGCATATTTGAAAGAGGTCAACGACACAGACAAGCACAGACATTTTTGTCTTAAATTTCTTTGAAAATGGTGTGATTTCTGGTAAGAGAGTCATGATTAAAAAATGGTATGGTGATAATTGTAGGAAAAATCATGATTAAAGAATGTTTGACATAATATTATGTGTTGAATAACGTCAAAACAATGGGCAGTCTCTTTCCTGTACTTTGAATTTCTAATTTTTAGGGGTTATTGATGCCATAATGCACCCATCTATGCTGCGGTGTAAATGAATCAGAAACTGCCACCACCTTATTTTCTCCTCTAAAATCTCTAAAAGCTCGACCTTCGATACGAGCAGTAAAATGTTGTTCCACAATCAATACAATTTAAAAACATCATCATAATGTGCCTAGGAAATTCTATTCTTAGGCACTTCAGAAAATTATATACACTAACTTGTTGTGATGACTGTAAGAGCTTTTCGAAAGTTAAACTTGTGGAACCATCTAGGGAACTGATGAAATTGCAGAGCTGTTCTTCATTTGGTAAACACTCTCCTGAAACAAAAGACAAATTTGAGACGAAAAATGAATAAAGTCAAGGAAGGTGTCTACATTACGCCAAGTAAAGCAGTCTGAGCAACTTATGGCAAGTGCCATTTCTTTGTGGTTGAAGTCTTCAAACATTTTTAGAGCAAAATGCAACAGAGAGAATGTTTTGCCACTATGGCGTATCAAGCATCAGACATAGTTCCTTAATGATTTAGGGAATCAACTGAGTAAGATGACCAAATTCAAGACTTATTTAACATTTGTATTGGTTCCTCGTAAATTTGGACGGCTGAGATAGAGAGATTTCAAAAATAATTCACTACCAGTTATGTGAATGAGAAAAATATAAGGAACTGAAATGTTAGTAAAAATGCTAAAAACGGCCTCTAAGTAAGACCTCCACATTTAATGATTTTGAATCGTTTCATATTTTAGATTTATTTTCACAATTGCTGTAATTCATAGCATTTATACCAGCTCTGCTCTGAGACAGCCATATCTGAAGGATAAATGCGCCCATCTTTGCAGTAGTCTATCTGCAATGAACTATTCTAATCGGAATGGCTCTCTTTACATGTACCGTCCATAGAAAGATAACTGTTCCGAAAAGAATACTTTATTCAAGATGGACTTCTTTGGCATGAATGTGTCGAAACACACTAATAGTCTGTCTGCTTCCAACTGACTCTCGGTTTTAAACTGAAGCAGACAAACTCAGGGTGCTTCATAAAATACGGTGTAAACGGTGCAGGTCAGACATATGGCTCCTTTGAGGTTAGACTAATGCTAGTCTGTTTCAGTCCGTCCGACAGGTCAGACTAATGATAGGCTGGGTTCTATTAAACATGCTGATTTAGACAAATGTTAGACTCATGAGAAGTCAGTCTAACTGCTCAAGGTGTCCCATTTTTACTTGGGAAGAGAAAAGCCCAATTAAAGAGATACAGCAAACAAAAATTCTTTACATCATATTATGATGAACAAAATTAAACTAAACATCTGGTCAAGAACATCATTCTAAACATTTAAAGTAGACATACCTAACATTGGGTTGTTGCTACCGAAGTTTATGAGTGGGTATTGCTCCACTGGATCATGAAGGAGTTCAATCTGGTTACTTGGGTACACCTGTGATTGGGTAAGAAACACAGAAAAAAATTAAAAGCAACATCATTCACAGTTAGAGAATAGAACATTAATTGTCGGCTTGAAAGATGCATAAACTTAATTGATGGCATATTAAATGAATTTTTAAATGAATGAAGCAATGACTACATCAAAGGACTACGCATGGAATACCAAGAAATTCGGCACAGGCTAAATTTCAGTACCATTTGATATGATATTCCATTTGGCCTACTGAGCTCAATGAGCTTTAAAAATCGAACTGTCTGCATGTCAATCTCAAGAAACGGTAGGCTAAAAAGTGAATATTAAACCATTTTTTCACGCAATATCTGAAGGAGGTGTGATAACCTCTTATGAATGATGAAGGAGAGCTTTTGTCTCCTCGCAGGTTGGAAGGATAAGACCAACAAATATAATCAAATTCCCCTGAATCATCAGACTGAACAGCCTGAAGCACAGCGTCGACATAATCATAGTCCCAGTTCGACATTTTCATCAGAAAACCCGTCGAGAAGGCCGAAAAATTTATTGTTCAGCCCCACTACTCTCAAGATTGGCACAAAGAATGGTCGATCCTAAAAGCTCAGCATAGTACTCAAGAGGTCATAGAGAACTTTGTATCAAATATGATGTCTAAAATTAGCCCATGCCGGGTTCTTAGTGTACCATGCTTGATCCTTTGGTGTAATTATTGCGTCATTCACTCACTTCAACCTCAATGACATATCGACGGTGCAAGTCGGCAATCACATAACTCGGTTTGCGACGTCGCAGACTTCCTGTCATACTTTGTTTTTTAAACGAAAAACCACTCAACGGCAATTCTTTAAAACTGTCATGATTTTTCTTCATTGTGCGAAGAAAATTCTGCAAAAACTTCAAGGAATGATGTCAATTAGTTCTCCTTTAAAAAAATAAGATCGAAGCGGAGATTTTCAGACACCGCAAACGAGTTATGTGATTGCCGACTTGCACCGTCGATATTCTCAATCTTTTGAAAAATTTATCATCAAGTTAGGTTTGTACGAGAAGGGCTTTTTTTTTATCCGAACTACAGAGGATCGCAACGGAACGTATCAAATTTTTATCCCGTTCCACTGGCACCAGTGGAACGCTTGGACCACTCTTCCGAGGTAGATTGAGGTTGGTTCAGGCTGGTTGAACCAGCCCGAACCGCTACCATTGCGTTCCACGGATAAAAAAAGCCGTTATGTGTAGTTTTTCAGGACTGTCAAAGTGTTGGGCGAAAAGTTTGACCATCTGAATTAGGGTGTCAGCCCAAGCCCAATTTGGGCTATCAAATTTTTCCGGCAAATTTCTTCCACTTTGGTCTGATAAAAAGTTGAATTCCGTGTTGAGAGCTCTAATAAACCATATCCTCAAATACTTACGTTTCCTTCCTCCGCACAATGGTTCCTCCTGCACAGGGAATAAGAATCCATTTATAGAAATTGATTAGAATTAAAACCATTGAACTTCAGTAAATTTCTACTGGAGGAATGGAGGACCATTATTGGAAATAATTTGGAATAAGATAGGAATTATGTACAAGCAACATCTGATAAATAACCTGCCGATTGCGTGAGCTTTGAAAGAGGTTACCTGCGGGCTGTGGTTGACGGTTGAGATGATGATTTGCGGTGAGCAAATACTCAAAACTTTGACCTGATTAAGCTTCAGTAGCCAAGAGTCCAAAATTGCAAAGGTTCAGTTTTGTAAATAAATATTAATTAATGAATTCACTTACATTATTGTTTTGGCTGTGGATGTTCCTCATGTAGGTTTCCATCTTCTTGCAGAAGAGACAGCAGTCAGCAGTCACCACTTACTGAACGTAAAGATGGTTAAAAATGTTTACCGATTAAACGAAGTTGTGATATTAGTTACGCCACAAATTAGCAGCACAATTAGCAGAGCTTATACTGAATTTAAATCAATGAAAATTTGTTTCAAAAGCCAAACACAGGGAAATTTTAAATTTTAAATTTTTTGAATACCAATACTGCAATAACTAACGGTTTTTTTGAGTCAGCTGACCTCAGCGGACCAATGAGAGTTGTCCCTGGGAGCTAATGCTGAAAGTGCAGAAAATAACCTCAAAAAACTTCTGTTAGGTTTGTCTTTGTTGTTTGATTCTCGCTGTCTCGAATTAATGGAATACTTTTAATTGAGCAGAGATGACGATGACAGTTTTAACGGCTGATACTTAAATAAATTAAAATCAATTGAACGATCTGGGGACCGGCCGTGATTGCGCGTAAATATGCGTATTACATTGCATTAGCGTACGCATGGCCGCGATGTTGCTTTCTGCGAACGAATATCGAATATCGTATCGAATGCGATTATTCGAGTATCGCACTATCGATTCTTTACCATAGCTTCTAACGGGGACGTGGCCATATTCGATCATTCACAAAAGTTGGCAAGAAATCCGCCTCTGAGCCAGACTCCGTTCTTCTCGCACCGGCTCACATTCGAGAAAGGCTGCGGCTAGAATTCTTACGATCAGCGACCTTCCTCCTAATTTTACTTTAAAACTTTCAATCTTAGAGGAAAATGTCATAGGACCCGAAATAACGACCGTAGAATTTCCTTTCGGTTCATTACACAAAATTTTGGAAAAAATAATTTTCGTGACCAAAAATAAGGGTTTTAAAAAGGGCGCAGGCAAAAATTCTTATGATGAGCGACCTTTCTAATCATTTTACTTTTAAACTTTCAATCTTAGAGGAAAATGTCATAGGACCCGAAATAACGACCGTAGAATTTCCTTTCGGCTCATTACACAAAATTTTCGAAAAAATAATTTTCGTGACCAAAAATAAGGGTTTTAAAAAGGGCGCAGGCAAAAATTCTTATGATCAGCGACCTTTCTCCTCATTTTACTTTTAAACTTTCAATCTTAGAGGAAAATGTCATAGGACCCGAAATAACGACCGTGAAATTTCCTATCGGTTCATTACACAACATTTTCGAAAAAATAATTTTCGTGACCAAAAATAAGGGTTTTAAAAAGGGCGCAGGCAAAAATTCTTATGATCAGCGACCTTTCTCCTCATTTTACTTTTAAACTTTCAATCTTAGAGGAAAATATCATAGGACCCATAATAACGGCCGTAAAATTTCCTATCGGTTCATTACACTGAATTTTCGGAAAAATGGGAGAGGCGATGGAAAGGAATACATACAAGAAAAACGACTCGTACCTGTAAAGATCCACTCTGAATTTCGGAGGCTAGCGGCAACATGTACCCGAAGTCAAACGAAGAAACGCTTCCCAACATGTGCGTGAAACTTTTAATAATTATTCATTGATAATATTATGACGTTGATAAGGATATCAAATTATCACATTATTAAACTACTTTTAAACAATCACTACCTGTGCCACCCGCTGTACCGATTGAGATTGAAAATCGAAAAACCGAAATAACCTCAAAAAACTTCTGTTAGGTTTGTCTTTGTTGCTTGATTCTCGTTGTCTCGAATTGATGGAATACTTTTAATTGAGCAGAGATGACAGTTTTAACGGCTGATAATTAAATAAATCAAAATTAATTGAACGATCAGGGGACCGGCCGTGATTGCGCGTAAATATGCGTATTACATTGCATTAGCGTACGCATGGCCGCGATGTTGCTTTCTGCGAACGAATATCGAATATCGTATCGAATGCGATTATTCGAGTATCGCACTATCGATTCTTTACCATAGCTTCTAACGGGGACGTGGCCATATTCGATCATTCACAAAAGTTGGCAAGAAATCCGCCTCTCAGCCAGACTCCGTTCTTCTCGCACCGGCTCACATTCGAGAAAGGCTGCGGCTAGAATTCTTTTGATCAGCGACCTTCCTCCTCATTTTACTTTTAAACTTTCAATCTTAGAGGAAAATGTCATAGGACCCGAAATATCGGCCGTAAAATTTCCTATCGGTACATTACACAAAATTATCGAAAAAATCATTTTCGTGGCCAAAAATAAGGGTTTTAAAAAGGGCGCAGGCAAAAATTCTTATGATCAGCGACCTTTCTCCTCATTTTACTTTTAAACTTTCAATCTTTCAGGAAAATGTCATAGGACCCGAAATAACGACCGTAGAATTTCCTTTCGGTTCATTACACAAAATTTTCGAAAAAATAATTTTCGTGACCAAAAATAAGGGTTTTTTAAAGGGCGCAGGCAAAAAATGTTATGATCAGCGACCTTTCTCCTCAGTTTACTTTTAAACTTTCAATCTTAGAGGAAAATATCATAGGACCCATAATAACGGCCGTACAATTTCCTATCGGTTCATTACACTAAATTTTCGGGAAAATGGGAGAGGCGATGGAAAGGAATACATACAAGAAAAACGACTCGTACCTGTAAAGATCCACTGTGAATTTCGGTTCCTCCGCACTATTCCCATGACTTCTTCTTGATTCTCGTTGGCCCTGGGGTTAAAGCTACGTCTGGAATTGATGAAATACTTCTAAATGAGCAGAGAAGATGACAGTTTTAACGGCTAATGATTCAATAAATTAAAATTAATTGAACGATCTGGGGACCGGTCGTGAATTCGTGATTGAGTGGGAAAATGCATGGCCTAGACCGTGGGCCAGCAAGGGGTAACCCTCCCCCCCCCCCCCCCCCCACCCCCGTGGGAATTTTGAAGGTGGTGATTTTCTTGAAGCTCTCGACTAGTAGAATAAGATTTTTCTTGTTTACGCGAATTTTATAGTGGTTGGGGGAGTAGGCCCCCCCTAAATCCCCCAAAATTGCTCAGAATTCCGACTTTTCCGTGAATTTCCCCATTTTTCTCGCAAAGATTTGATTTTAGGGCAAAACTCCAAATAACCATTCTGAAAGCTCGTGAAATTTTGGTCTAGAAAAGTTTGTTTGACTTTGACCAGGACCCGCGGTATCCCAAAATGGGGGGCTTAAAATGTCAAAATATCTCAAATTTCCGCGAAAATGATCGTTTCGCCGCGATTTCTCGCCAATAACGCGAAGGAGGTTGGTATCATCGTAAAATTGTTTACCCCTGAAATAATAGAGCATTGGTTTTTCATTCGAGGGCCGGCCTAACCCCTCGTGGGGGGGGAGGGGGCCCCCCCCAGCAGTACCCACCCTATAAAAACCGTCAAGATTGGCCGCTTCCTTGAAGTAGCGTTATGCGCAAAAATGGGCGGCAAAATGAAAACAAGTAGCGTTTGTTCTGAGAGAACATCAATGTGGATTCTTGTAGGGGATGACAGGGGGGAGGGAGGTACATCCTCCTCCCTCCCCCTCCCCCTCCCCCTCCCCCCAAAAAATAATCACGGAAAACGTTAATTAACGCGAAAATTCCACTTTATAAGACGACTTTCAGGGCTTGTCACTGACACGCTTACACTAACATAATTTAACGAGCGGGGGAGGGGAGAGGGTTTACCCTCCCCCCTCCTCTTCCACCCCGTCCCCCTCCCCCTCCCCCAAACAAGTAATCACGAAAAAATGTAAATAAACGCGAAAATTCCATACTCTAAAAGGCGACTTTCAGGGCGTATCATTGTCACGCTCACACTAATATAATTTAATGAGGGGAGGGGGGGGGTTAGACATCTTACCCTCCCCAGCCAACATTACAAAAGGGTGGGGGAGGGGTAATTTATAAACGTTACTTACTTAATAATTGGAGGGACGGGGAAACCTAGCTGCAGTAGGAGAATTTTAAGATTTGAAGGGATACGTAATTAAATCAGGGAACGTCGAGATACTATTTTATTTTTTGGAAATGACAGAAACTGAGGGGAGTTTATTCATCATTGACGGAAATGTACATTCTTAAGCTAACACATGATCTCGGGGATAAAAAGGAAAGATACTCACCGATAGATTGTACTCGTCCTGGTAGACATTTCGTGTTGAAACTTCGCAAACTACCTAATGGTATTTTGATCGAAAAATTCATTTAAAACCAAACTTTTGCTAATATATATGATGACACAAACGATGACACATTGGGGGGGGGGGGGGGGGCATGCGGTCCGGATGAGCAAGGCAAGCACTGCCTGCCCAAATATTTCAGAAGAAAGAGGAAAATTACACCTGTTACATGTTCTAAATTTTAGGAAATGTTTAAACTTTTATTATTGATAAAATGTATTAGTAAGTAAATTGCATCAAAAACAGAAAGAGATAGAGACAGAAATACGTACATAGCAGCCACTAAAGTAGGAAAGCAGTGGCGTGCGGTGGGTTTAGTGACAGGGCAAGCTCTAGCGTTCGCCAGCCGGGGGGGGGGGGGGGGGGGGGGTTAACGTAGTCTCTTTCCCCTCCTCAGGGAGCCTCCCTAGAAAATTGTTAAAATTTTACGGTATTTGCTCTATTTTTCGGATGAAATATGATGGAACGTCTTGAAAAACTGTGGTTTTATTACTTTCTCTCTTACTTATGATTTCATTTACTCAACTTGTTTCAAATGTTACTGAGCATTAGAGGACGGCTCCATGCTCTTAACTCCTAATTTTGCCACTTATTTGAGGTATTGTAGTCTTTATTCTACATTATTTAGAATTTTTTGAGTTTAAAATTAGAAATTAGAAAAATAAGTTAGAAAATTAGAATTTTCTGCGTTTAAAACATGATTGAGAATTTTCTAATTCATCACTAATCAGATCAAGTGGGGGAAATTTTATAGAATTTAAGGGCATTTGCACCGAAGGAGCAATTACAACCGCGACGGATAGAGGGAGCAAGATAGCGCATCGGAGGCAGAAGCAGCGCGCTACGGTGACGGGCGAAGAGAAGCGAGCTGCGATCGCGCAGCGAAGGGCTCGGACTCGGAACGTACCGCTCTACCCGCCCGCCCGCCTTGATTCCGCCGCGCCGAGCAGGGGCTCTCCGCTCAGCTGATCGCAAACGATTCTCCAGCGCATGAGTCGGCCCGTGTTCAGGCCGCGCAGCGCGCTGCGCCATGCCAGCGCCACCTCCATCCGCTCTGGTGCTTACCTTTAGTGGCACTATACGTATTTCTGTCTCTCTCTCTTTCTGTTTTTAATGCAATTTACATACTGAACACGCTTTATAAATATATTTGCTAAAATGTAAAACATGCATCTAACAGGTGTAAGTTTCTTCTTTCTTTTGAAATCTTTGGGCAAGCAGTGCTTGCCTTGCTTATCCGGACCGCACGCCACTGTAGGAAAGCGGCAGAGCGGACGGAGGTGGCGCAGCGAACACGGCGCAGCCAACTTAATATGCTCTGGAGAATCGCTTGCTTTGGGCTGTGAGCGGAGAGCCAGACAGCTCGGCGCGGGGCGGCGGAATTAAGGCGGGCGGGGAAAGGGGTTCGTTCCGAGCAAAGCACTAAACCTACCGCACGCCATGGGGGTGCGGGGGGGGGGGGGGGTATTTTCAAACTTTTAGTATCATAGTGAAAAGAAGTTATTCAAAGATGGATTTTACTAATTCCGGTTGAAAATGCACGTTGAATTGTTGATACTTAATTGTATATGTTCATCGAAAATCCCATTTTTGACCTTGCTTATGTTAATTGATTCACATCAATACGCGATTTTTCAGCCCCATCTCACTCCCTTAAAACTGCACTTTTCTCCCTCTCACCACCTTTTGAATCATTTTGATACCATCTCTACTTACCCTTTTCCACCCGTAGAATGCCTTTCATTATTCAAGGACAACTCTTCTTCAGCCCTTTTCTACGAGACCCAATATGAGAGTCGGCTGATGAGAAGAGCACAATACCAGGAAGTAGTGTTTTGGAGACTCGCGGGTAAGGTAACTCTTAAACCAATGCAATAGGGCGGACATATATAACGAGCACTTCATTCAAAAGTATTGATAGAACATGTAGTATTCCTTAATGTTCTCTACATTAAATGCCCAAAATTTGTATAAGCTAGAATGAAAACAGCTTTTTTCCAACCCCGACCAACAACTCATAAACTCCGCGAATGATAAATTTCGGTCAAACGAGCGAAAGTAAGGCGAAAATTGACTTCTGCAATGAAAATACTGTAGGTGTATCTAGTTTTAAAATAAAAATCCAACTGATTGTATCAGTGGTTTGGCGTCCATTAGATTCGCCGTGTTCGCCGAAGAAAATATTTTGGAACACTTAATAAATACGGCTAAGAATGTGGAAAAAAATATTGAATAGTATACCGCAAATAATTATTGGGCGCTTGGCTTCCGACAGCGGCATGCGGCGCGGGCGCGGCGCGGCGGAGAGAGAAAATCCTGCAACGCGCGGGACCGAACCAGCTATCGAGCGGGATGAGAGCGAGAGGCGAACGGACGGGGTGAGGCAATGATGAAGGGGTAAGGGGTAGAGAGAGAGAGAGAGAGAGGAGTGGCGAGGCACTGCCGCGGCGCGGGGGGCAGCGGGCAGAGCCTATGTTGTGAGCCCGAGTTTCGCATATCATCCGTTTCTCCTCATCGCAGCTTTCATCAAATCGCAATTGCCCGGAAACTAGGACCGCACATCTTATCTGATAAAATCGTTCATCCTTTAGACCAATTTTGAGGGATTAGGCTCGACTAGTCGATGAGTCAATTGTTGGTCTAATTTCATCACGTGAATCGACCTTGTCTGCACGGGACGTTTTCATGGGATTTGTCCCAAGTTCGAATCGCAGGAATGAAACTTCTGAGATTTTTCTCAGTTACCGCGCGTCTCCACGGGACGAGGCTCATACGGTCCTGCGACTAGTTTGCGCGGGAAGATAAATTAGATAGGTAAAGTCGAGTATTTAACCGTCATTAAAATAATAAGTGCACTCAATTGACAATTAGACACATATTTTAACTAAACAAACAGGAACAATGGATTATTCGACAAAATATCGCACAGTCCGTTTACACTTCTTCTTCCTCTCTCGGTGGGTCCTAGGAGTAAAAGGACCATACTTGGTACTGGGAAAAATATTGATCAACTCAATATTTTTCCCAACTTCGTAAGTGGGATTTCTCCCTGGGACAAATCTCGTGAAAAGGCCCGTGGAGACAAGACCGAACGCAGAGGAAAAACGGGGTAAAAAAATACTAGTGCGTGATCAATTTTCAAGGACAATTCTGTAATTTCTCCTACAGTTTTAAATAGATTAAAACGCGTAATATCCGAAATCTAAGCTCAGATTCGGATTCCTCGTGAAAAATCGATGCGATTTCATGTATCATATGTTAGCATAACATGAAGGAAAGAGGTTTAACGACGCGTTTAGATTCTGTCGTACAACCCCATTTGAACTACGCCGCCGCGCCGGTCGCCCGAGATACAACCGAACGGGGAGGCGCGCGCCTGGCGCTAATAACAAGCGTTCGGTTTCGTCCCGAGGAATTCCTGAGCACTACCCATGTTGCCACGTTGCATTCATATGCTCGAATCAGTATGCCTACGTTACGTTACGTGTCTTTCCTTCACGCTATGCTCGGGTATGAAACATGAAATTGCATCTATTTTCAACGAGGAATCCGAATCTGAGCTTCGATTTTGGGTATCACGCGTTTTAAGTCACATGTTCCAAATTCGAAAATCCGAAATGACGGGCGTGGCTTAAAATGCTATCTCGGCTCCTGTTCGATGGATTTTTCTGAAATTCGGTGTCAGAGTATGATACATGAAATCGCATCGATTTTTTACGAGGAATCCGAATATGAGCTTCGATTTGGGTATCACGCGTTTTAAATCAAAATCTGTCAAAATTCGAAAATCCGAAATGACTGAAGTGGCTTAAAATGCTATCTAGGCATGAGGAGCGCTGAGTCATAATGTGTTTTGGTTCCTGTGCTTAAATCGATTGATAACATTTTTAATAATGGACGCAAGAAATAGCTGACCAGGAAACTTAATTAATCGTAAAGTGTGAGTACTTTCGTTTTGATTTTTGATAGTTTCCTTTGAAATTTTAAGTTTGAATGCTGCCATGACCAGGGATTGATAGTACGTAAAAATGCATTCAAAAGCGCAATGACCAAGTTTCATTATCTGAGCCCTGGTTCACCATTTTTGTGTATTGTAATATGTTACCTATTATACTACAATGGCCATTGATAATGAATGAGATATTTGGCATCGTTGAATTCACGGTCTGCATGCTACTTCTATGCACACACTGTGTCTGGCCCTCAAACTGCACATGTTTTATGGAGGGAAAATTTTCCATATTTCGTACAGCCTTCTTTTGCTTCTCACCCAATTTTTTCGGCAATTTTTGTTTTGTTTAGGTCAACAAAAGTAAGGTCAAAAATGAATTCTACAATCAAAAATCCCCACGGAAACAGAGTTTTAACACGAAATGCCCACAAGAACGAGTAAAATTTATCTTTGAGTAGGTATAATATTTTTACTAGCCGTTCTGGGCGCGCTTCGCGCGCCCGTCACGCCTAGCCGGGGGCTACGCCCCCTGGACCCCCGGTCACTCGCTACGCGAGTGACATTCGGCTCGCTTCGCGAGCCGATTTTCTAGTAGTTGCAAATTTTTTATCACTATATTTTGAAGATTTCATAAAAAACATTATGAAATTCTCACTCCACAATTAACTTGTAGAATAATAATGGCAGGGCAAGAAATAGACTATATCTTAAAATGGACGGTCCCCACTTAGTAAAAGCAGCCAACACCACAAAAGGTGAGGAACCATCGTTAGCCACTTTTTTTTTCTTCTTCTTTTTTTTTCTTTACTTTTCTGAAAAAAATTTACTGAAATTTTAGTTGCGTCCCCTAAAAGGAAACACGGAGAAAAAAAATTGTGCATGGAACCCGAAGCTGAGATCATATGGATCTCTGAAGTTTTCGGATCATGCATCCGAAAAGTTAAGGTCCATCTGCCGAAGTTCGGGTCAGACAATTGAAGTAGTTAGGTATATACCGAAGGTTTCAGGTCACTCATCTGAAGTACTCGGTGCATACCGAAGTGCTTCAGATTTCTGACTCAGAGATTTAGGAAAAACACAGTAGAGAATCAAGGAAATCACAGTAGAACAGAGAAAAAAATACAGTCGAATAAATAAAGAAAACTATTATCGAAGAAATTCTAATTATTAGAAAGTAATTAGCTGGCGTAATCAATGCGCAGCTGCATAGGAGCATGAGCGAGATTCATGATTCATCATCAACTAACTGACCGTTGGCCGCTAGGCACCTGGGTGGGCGAGCGACAATACGTAAGCGGTGGCATATGGTTCGATTGACAGAGGAGTGGGGAACGGTCAGACGTAGGGGAAAGGTTCAGGCTGAACCGTTCAGCACAGCGCAGCGTCAGTCACCGGGTGGGGAAGAGAGTCCGGGAGGGGACACTTCCCCTCGAGTGAAATAGAAAAAGGCAGAATGATGTTTCTTCGGAAAGTTTGAAAGAACGCACGTAAAATTGTGTATTTGTGTCATGATATCAAGAAAAGTAAGGTCAAAAATGAATTCCACGATCAGTATAACCCAGACAAAGTTTGGTTTAGTACGAAATCCCCAAGAACGAGTGGAATAGCCGCAACGCAACAAGTTAGTATAATAGTCCAGGCAAATAAGCCATGAAAGGGGCTATAGCCTGCAAAAATCCCGGGTAGCAATGTTTTCATCGATTCCTATGTAATTTTTGACGCTGAATCCGAATTTCAACTTTGCGCCATTAAATTCGGACCGGAAAGTTGCCAAATTTGGCAAAAATGGCCTAAAATCGGCCTTTTTTCCGGATTATGGCCTGTAACTTGCCAAAAATTGATCTGACGATAAAATTAGTTATTTTCAGAAATGAAGCTCGTTAAATTTCCTACAAATCAGTTCCTATACACTTTTTTGCTCAGGGCAAAATTAAGCGCGCTGGCGGGCTCCGAACTTTGTAAAATGTGCGAAAATTGCGCATACTGTAATGTGTTGGGTTATCCTTATTATTTACATCAATTCATTTCACTAAGTGTAAATTTTATCATCTGCACTTAATTTGTCCAGAAATTACTCGTCGGACGATTAAAACAGGAGACATCGGGCAAAAACCGCGAAAAACACAATTTTCGCTCATTTTTTAAAGTTCGGAGCCCGCCAGCGCGCTTGATTTTGCCCTGAGCAAAAAAGTGTATAGGAACTGATTTGTAGGAAATTTAACGAGCTTCATTTCTGAAAATAACTAATTTTATCGTCAGATCAATTTTTGGCAAGTTACAGGCCATAATCCGGAAAAAAGGCCGATTTTAGGCCATTTTTGCCAAATTTGGCAACTTTCCGGTCCGAATTTAATGGCGCAAAGTTGAAATTCGGATTCAGCGTCAAAAATTACATAGGAATCGATGAAAACATTGCTACCCGGGATTTTTGCAAAAACCGCAAAAAAACGCGATTTTCGTTCATTTTTCGAAGTTCGGTGCCCGTCAGCGCGCTTAGTTTTGCCTTGAGCAAAAAAGTGTATAGAAACTTTTTTATGGGAAATTTAACGAACTTTTTTTTAAAACAACCAAATTGTCGTCAGATCAATTTTGGACGAGTCACAGGCCTTAACCCGCAAAAAACCAAATTTTCGCTCATTTTTCAAAGTTTGGAGCCCGCCAGCGCGCTTGATTTTGCCCTGAGCAAAAAAGTGTATAGGAACTGATTTGTAGGAAATTTAACGAGCTTCATTTCTGAAAATAACTAATTTTATCGTCAGATCAATTTTTGGCAAGTTACAGGCCATAATCCGGAAAAAAGGCCGATTTTAGGCCATTTTTGCCAAATTTGGCAACTTTCCGGTCCGAATTTAATGGCGCAAAGTTGAAATTCGGATTCAGCGTCAAAAATTACATAGGAATCGATGAAAACATTGCTACCCGGGATTTTTGCAGGCTCTTTTCCTTGTTTGCCTGGACTATAAGGCGAGGAGCGGGCCAGGCATTTGAGCCGGTGCGTCGCAATGCAAAACGGAATCAGTCAGTGCCGACTCGGCACTGCCGAGGCGGTTTTTTGGACAACTTTCGTGATTGATCGAATATCGCTATGTCCCCGTTAGAAGCTATGGTAAAGAATCGATTGTGCGATATTCGAATAATCGCATTCGAGACGAGTATTTCGATATTCGATTCGTCCACCTGTTTAAAGAATGCAACATGGCGGCTCGGCCATGCACTTGGCCATATGCATTTTCCCACTCAATCACGAATTCACGACCGGTCCCCAGATCGTTCAATTAATTTTAATTTATTGAATCATTAGCCGTTAAAACTGTCATCTTCTCTGCTCCTTTAGAAGTATTTCATCCATTCGAGACGAAGCTTTAACCCCAGGGCCAACGAGAATCCAGAAGAAGCCATGGGAATAGTGCGGAGGAACCAAAATTCAGAGTGGATCTTTACAGGTACGAGTCGTTTTTCTTGTATGTATTCCTTTCCATCGCCTCTCCCATTTTTCCGAAAATTTAGTGTAATGAACCGATAGGAAATTGTACGGCCGTTATTATGGGTCCTATGATATTTTCCTCTAAGATTGAAAGTTTAAAAGTAAAATGAGGAGGAAGGTCGCTGATCATAAGAATTTTTGCCTGCGCCCTTTTTAAAACCCTTATTTTTGGTCACGAAAATTATTTTTTCGAAAATTTTGTGTAATGAACCGATAGGAAATTTCACGGCCGTTATCATGGGTCCTATGATATTTTCCTCTAAGATTGACAGTTTAAAAGTAAACTGAGGAGAAAGGTCGCTGATCATAACATTTTTTGCCTGCGCCCTTTTTAAAACCCTTATTTTTGGTCACGAAAATTATTTTTTCGAAAATGTTGTGTAATGAACCGATAGGAAATTTCACGGCCGTTATTTCGGGTCCTATGACATTTTCCTCTAAGATTGAAAGTTAAAAAGTAAAATGAGGAGAAAGGTCGCTGATCATAAGAATTTTTGCCTGCGCCCTTTTTAAAACCCTTATTTTTGGTCACGAAAATTATTTTTTCGAAAATTGTGTGTAATGAACCGATAGGAAATTTCACGGTCGTTATTTCGGGTCCTATGACATTTTCCTCTAAGATTGAAAGTTTAAAAGTAAAATGAGGAGAAAGGTCGCTGATCATAAGAATTTTTGCCTGCGCCCTTTTTAAAACCCTTATTTTTGGTCACGAAAATGATTTTTTCGAAAATTTTGTGTAATGTACCGAAAGGAAATTTTACGGCCGATATTTCGGGTCCTATGACATTTTCCTCTAAGATTGAAAGTTTAAAAGTAAAATGAGGAGGAAGGTCGCTGATCGTAAGAATTCTAGCCGCAGCCTTTCTCGAATGTGAGCCGGTGCGAGAAGAACGGAGTCTGGCTCAGAGGCGGATTTCTTGCCAACTTTTGTGAATGATCGAATATGGCCACGTCCCCGTTAGAAGCTATGGTAAAGAATCGATAGTGCGATACTCGAATAATCGCATTCGATACGATATTCGATATTCGTTCGCAGAAAGCAACATCGCGGCCATGCGTACGCCAATGCAATGTAATACGCATATTTACGCGCAATCACGGCCGGTCCCCAGATCGTTCAATTAATTTTGATTTATTTAATTATCAGCCGTTAAAACTGTCATCTCTGCTCAATTAAAAGTATTCCATCAATTCGAGACAACGAGAATCAAACAACAAAGACAAACCTAACAGAAGTTTTTTGAGGTTATTTCGGTTTTTCGATTTTCAATCGGTACAGCGGGTGGCACAGGTAGTGATTGTTTAATAGTAGTTTAATAAATTAATAATGTGATAATTTGATATCCTTATCAACGTCATAATATTATCAATGAATAATTATTAAAAGTTTCACGCACATGTCAGGAAGCGTTTCTTCGTTTGACTTCGGGTACTTGTTGCCGCTAGCCTCCGAAATTCAGATTGGATCTTTACAGGTACGAGTCGTTTTTCTTGTATGTATTCCTTTCCATCGCCTCTCCCATTTTTCCGAAAATTTAGTGTAATGAACCGATAGGAAATTGTACGGCCGTTATCATGGGTCCTATGATATTTTCCTCTAAGATTGAAAGTTTAAAAGTAAACTGAGGAGAAAGGTCGCTGATTATAACATTTTTTGCCTGCGCCCTTTTTAAAACCCTTATTTTTGGTCACGAAAATTATTTTTTCGAAAATTTTGTGTAATGAACCGATAGGAAATTTCACGGCCGTTATTTCGGGTCCTATGACATTTTCCTCTAAGATTGAAAGTTTAAAAGTAAACTGAGGAGATAGGTCGCTGATCATAACATTTTTTGCCTGCGCCCTTTTTAAAACCCTTATTTTTGGTCACGAAAATTATTTTTTCGAAAATTGTGTGAAATGAACCGATAGGAAATTTCACGGTCGTTATTTCGGGTCCTATGACATTTTCCTCTAAGATTGAAAGTTTTAAAGTAAAATTAGGAGGAAGGTTGCTGATCGTAAGAATTCTAGCCGCAGCCTTTCTTGAATGTGAACCGGTGCGAGAAGAACGGAGTCTGGCTGCATATACCTAACCTCACTCCTCACACAATAACAAAATTCTGTGTTTGTGTTGTGATAGTGATTATAGTGATTAGTGATCATGTATGTAATAGCATTTTTTCTCTCTAACATTCTTCATCAAAGTCCGAATTCATTTCTTTGTCGTCAATTATTCAATTAATATAGCTGTAAGTACAATTTGTCTTCACCTGAAACGCATTTTTTCTGTTGAGATCCGATGTAGGAAAATGAACAGCACTGCAGTGCGCAACTTGCAACTCCTGCAATTTTACCGTCTACTTCAGCTCAGTGACGGATTTGGGATTTGCGAGTCTGTAAGTACAGCCTGTGGTGTGGGCTCTCCTAAAGTTCACTCACTGAAGAAGATGAGTTCAGTGAAAACTTACTCAGCAGAGAGGACCAAGGGTGGACCCTGCGTGGATTGAATTGAAATTGCCGCTGCCCTCTTTATTGCGCTTTAAGGTGTTTTATACATGTGCGTTAGGTTTTAGGTTGATACACATTGTGTGGGAAAAGAAGAAAAGAAGTCTCGGCTTAGAAAGACTATGAAAAACAAGGACAAATACCTCTGTCTAGAAGAAAATCATGAGGTCTAGGTTGAGGGGGAAAGAGAAAACACTGCAGAATGGACTCTTCGGCACATGCATAATGCACCTGTGTGATGAATCCGGTGTGGCTTAAGCCAGGGCTGCAGTCAAATGAAATGGTCTTGAGGAAAAAAATTATTACCACTGGAGAACACAGCGAAGTTCATGTCTATCAAGTTATTTTGAAGGGTTTATTTGATATCCGAATCACAGAAGATTGCAATAGAACATGACAAATACTTCACTTTTTAATCCCGGTTGTCGGGCATTGAATCAATCTTCAATCTTCTATCAATCTTCAACCAATCTTCAATCTTCGTTCAATCTTTTTAGTATGCTGAGACTAACTTAGCAATTAATTTTTTTTCTGTTACAGTCAGTGATTATTTCAGTAGATTTACTCTGAAAATTCATATAGCATTTCCATGTGAATACTTGTCATATGGCCGGAGAAGAATCTGTATTGAAGTCAAGAGAGCCTCTTGTTTTCCGCAATGCGCTTGACAACTGGAAGGTCTTTCATTGGACATTTGATGACTGGACTCATTTCTTTAGGGGTCAACCTCTAAAATTTCGTGTCGGCTCCAAAAAGTGCAGTAAGGTTAGCAGTATTTGTTGGCTATCACTTCTTTGTGTTTCGTCTTTCCAAAACGGTGATCAGACAGGGAATGCTGAGTTTAGGATTGGGGAATCTAGGAAAAATTAGTGACCAGAGAGAGCGAAATTTCCATCTTTCTGTTTGCTTCCGATTTTCTCTGCCAAGTGTCAGAAAAATATCATAACTTCAAGAATTTAATTGATTTTAATCTGAGTTCAATAACTCTCTGTAACTAACCATTTAATAAAAACGGAATTTTGCCCAATAGAGATTTGGACTGCATTAAACAGAAAGAAACCAAGTCACATCAGCTATTGCTAAAAGTAATTGGGCAATCTAATTTTTTTACATTAAAACGGTTGTGCGGATTTTAGTGCAAATTTCAGGGAATTTTCTCCATAGTTGGAAGCAAATTCTTTAAAATTTTCCAAGGAACCTGCACAAATGTTCTCTCCTCAAAAATCAATTTGTCCAGTAACATTTGGCAATAGCTGATGTGGCCTGGTTCCTTTCTGTTGAATGCGGTCCGTTTAAGCTCTTCATTTAGTTGAAAAATAAAATTGTGTCTCAAGTAAAATAAGTACACTGAAATTAACTCTGAACATTTAAAAAAAAATTATGATCCATGCAAGCTGTCCGTAGCAGAGTACATCTTGCATTAAAGGATAATGATAATAATATAAAAGTGGAGGAAGACTTTATGCTTGCATGACTTTAAAAATAAAATCACATTTTTTGTTGAAAAAGCATCTGAAGATATTGCAGTCAAGTCTATTCCTTACAATAGATGCAGACTTCATTATTTAGAAATTTATGCTGTGATCCTTGGAAAGGGATAAGGTAAGAAGGAAAAAACAGATCAATGGAAAGGGATTAGCTGATAGGCTAATTGAATAAGTAAAAAATCCTTGCAAGCATCAGAGAATAGACCACTAGACAAGGTACGAATTTCAGCACTCTGATACATGATTCTCAATCAAAATTTCATGTAAAAAACGATGCGCACAACAAAAATTACCAAAATCAACTCCTTACGAAGATATTTAATGATTATTGATGCGTGAATTCAAACTACCCGCTCATGAAAACTCAATACTCGATGTGACTCACATCGCGCGCTAAACATTATCATGACAGTCTCTGCTGGACATTAATATTTAAAAATAAATAAATGATCAAATGTCAGTTTTTTGGTTGCTTTTAAAATTCAAGTATGTATCTAATGCAATATTTCAGGAGCCCCAGTGGGAACGCTCATCCAGAACCATCACAATGACTTTAGACGAATTTAAAAATCTAGCGGTTGAAGATTCTGACTCCTGGTACTATTTTGATTACAAACATTTAAACGAATATTGTGATCATGATACTTCATTTTTAGATGTGAGTATGAAAGAAACCCTTCGAAGTCTCATTTTTTGCACCGCACTGCTTTTCAACTTTTCTATGGCTTGAGGTAGATTAGAAGTAGTGGTGAAGGGCGCGGTCTAATGTAGACAGCAATGCCCATGAATAACTGCCTCAAAAAATGTCGAGGTCAAGTAATCTTAAATGAACAGCAATGTGAAGGCAGCTTCAAAATATGTATGTGAAGACAAAGAACTCTCTACACCCCTGTAATTGAGGAATGAGGAGGGTACGGAAAAAAGGGCTCTAAAGGCTTAATCCATATTACTGATATTAAAGGCTTTAATCCATATTACTGATATTAAAGGCTTTAATCCATATTACTGATATTAAAGGCTTTAATCCATATTACTGATATTAAAGGCTTAACCCATATCACTGATATACTTTAGAAATACGCTATATGAACCTCCAAGCGTTGCTAAAGTGTCTTCAATAAAGGACGAATTATTGAGATAGTTGTGAATATCTTTCTTTCAATGTTTCCGACAATTTTGTTCGCAATTTAATCTAAAACATCTGAAAATTTTGAGGTAAATTATGCATGACTTTCACACTGTTTAATTTTTTTAACAGGGGTAATTCGGCAACATTCCATTGTTCATACAGCGTTTTTCCTTAGTACAGCGTAATAGTTCATATAAGCTCGTTTGCTGAGACCACTGCAACCTGCCTATTCAAACAAATTAATTCAAAGAAACAAACTCGCTTATGTTTTACGAGCCGCCCTCCCTGAACCCTCCCCAATCGTTGAAATCAGGGGTTTTATTAACAGTACGAATGGGTGTTTGGACAAACTTTATCAGTGTATGATCACCTAAAATATTTTCAGATGATAAAGTAAGTTGCTTCTTTCCATTTAAAGAAAAGGCATGTCGTGCCACAAGTCGGAACACCTCCATTCTCCTATTATTTAAATATTAATAAGGTTTGCTCATTCTTTAAGTAGTAGATCAATTTAAAGGAAGTAAAATCCAAGTGGTGAAGTTTATTGTTTTATCAGGGCCTTCATATTTCAATTATCTGTAAAAAGCATTTTAGTGTATTTTTTTGCAGGAAATACACAATTGCGTTTTTTCAACTTTGGTCTACTCGTTCTTGTGCAGGATATCAACTGGAGCTGTGTAGGCTTACCTGAAAGATCAGGAAAGGACTCAACTCTTTGGATTGGATCAAAGGGTGCACACACTCCATGCCATATTGATACTTATGGTTGTAATTTTGTCGCTCAAATTTTTGGCAGGTAGGATTTTTTGCACAACTGCTGAGTATTCAAATCTTTTGCTGCGTTGATTAGCTATTTTTGCCATTATTTATGATGAACTCTGGGAAAATTAATCTTAGCTGCATAATCAAACTATGAAGGAAAGCAAATATAACGGATCTCTTTAAAAATGCTGTTTTTGAAAAAGGCCAGGATCTTAAATGAATAATCCAATCAGACTTTTAGTGCCCAACCCAAAAATGACATCCATTTGCATTTGATTTGGTCAGGTAGGACATATCATTCCAAAATTACATACGCTAGGTGCTATGAAAAGACTGGAAAATTGTGTAAAAGCTATCATGTGAATAAAAAGGAAGTCTTGACAAGTAAGGAGGATGCTATCTCCGATTGTTTGAACACAGAGAAACTTGATAATGGTATCCAGTAAAATGCAGTCCCTGCTCCCTTATAATTTCCTATATTTACAAGACTATTTTCAACATTCACGAAGTGGAGCTTAGGCCCTTTTTTTTGGAAAGCAGCTTTTTTAATTAAGCATAGTCTTAAGTGCATGTAAACAAATTTTCATGATCCCAGCTGCAAAATTAAAGGAGAATTTTCAGAAATAGTTCTTGACTTTCAATTTATTAACATTGAGCAGCTAAATTTTCAAAATTATGCACAAGTTCTTTTCACTCACATGATACATAAGCTGAGAACCATTTTTCCACATTAAGTCTTATGTTTTGTCATCATCTGACTGCCATTGAACTGTTTAATTTGATGGATTTTCAGGAAAAGGTGGCTGCTGTTTCCCCCAGATACAGTTCAGTTGAAGCCAAGCAGAATTCCATATGAAGAGTCTAGTATATACACACACATCAACTTTCAGTGCAGTCGAAACTATGGTAAGCACAGGGTCCCCCCCCCTCCCCCTGGTCAGCCTCCCAGAATTTCAGTCTTTGTGTAAGCTTGTAAAATAAAAGTGGCCTAAATACTAGAGGCCACTTTGTCACCTTCCAACCAAAGTATCACAAGCGCCTTTTGTCTCTAGGTTTAATGTTGCAAAACTTCTCAAACTTGTCCAATTTGTTTACGGAATAACTAACGAACAAAATCACTTAAAAATTGTACCTTAATATCTCTTTTCTCATCAAGATTAATTTTTGACATTTTCATGAAGTTGCATGCAAGAGTTTTAAAGGAAAAATTAAAACATACTTGAAATGTTTGGTAACATAGCATCTAAGCGTAAATGGCACTTGTGATACTTTGGCCGGAAGGTGACGACTTAAAATGTATTTTTTGTTAATTCTCTCACAAGTTTGACCTTAGAAACTTGATCGAGTGTGGGGTGTATTAATACAAAGATGGGTGTTTTAGCCTTCCTCATTTGTAGGGCTGAAATATTTTGTGTTAGTATGCACTTTGCTCATTAGAATTTTTGCATGGTGCCTAAGAATTTAAAGTGACCATCAAAATAGTGTTGAACAATGGGCCAGTTTTTTCCTCCTCTGAATCTCGTTTTACCAGTCTGTTGAGTATCACTAATTAACAATTAATTTTTAAGTCCTGACATCGATTTTCTACAATAAGCACTAACTGGGATATCGTCCCTTGAAAAAATCAGCAGATGACTTCATCCACTGCGCTGATGTAGACTGGGGTTTCTTTCGCACAGTTCTATCGTCAATCAATATCGTATTTTTGACTGAACTTTACTCAGTTTGCTCCAAAACGATTACAAAACTGTGTAGTTCAAGATGAAGAAACAATGATTTACTACATTTTAATGTATGGTGTAATTCAGTTTTGTTTTTTGATAGATATCTCCGTTAAAATTAGATGTGAAAACTCAGCATTGAGACGTAGTTCATCTTACAATATTTCTAAAGAAGGAATGCAAGACAAATGTGTGGCAGCTCCCTTTCATGTGTAGATCATTTATAAAAAACCTCTCTTATGAATTTCGTTTGCAGATCCAAAATTGATTGAAAAGGCATTCTCTGTAGAGTTAGACCCAGGTGATGTGCTGTTTGTTCCCCCTCAATGGTGGCATTATGTGGAGAACTTGTCAACTGCTATCAGCATTAACACATGGGTACCTATGGTATGTTGTAGTTTTTTTAATAATACATCTCTCCCTGACTTGTAACTTTATAATTATTAGTTACCTCGAACAAAAAGAAAAAGATACGTCAAATCAAGCTAATCTGATTTTACTTTGAAAGACGAGTGGGGCTCACTCCAATTCTTTCTTGCATTTAGAATAAAATAAAATCACGTTCTGCTGATTCAAATGAATATGCAAGAAAAATCAAAGGAACACTGTGTTACTATGCTAAGCAAGAAAAGGTTCCTACATTTCGGATTTCGCAAGTTTCCCCAGAAATATAATCTAGGAACAAGACAACTTTCATATATACATAATTTGTTATTTCAGGATACATACTGTAGGGGATGAAATGGATTGCATTTTGCAAAAAGGAACCACTAGCATTGCAATGATGCTAAGATTGTGCAACTTCTTTGCAATAAAATTGCGGAAATTGTGAAAAACTATGAAATTGAGATGGTAATTTTTGTCTTAAATTTACAGTTTTTAGCGAGTAAAATAGAAACTATGAAGGGATAATCAGGTTTTTCCTCAAGACAAAAGAAGTTGCACAATCTTAGCAACATTGCAATGCTAGTGGTTCCTTTTTGCAAAATGCAATCCAAATATATATCCTAAAAAAATGAAAACTGTACATGATTAGATTTTATAGTGTATTTTCCCATGGAAGCACACCATTTTCTTTCTTCTTCTTTGCAAAGCTGTTTATTTGTATAAAACTCTTACAACCTGGCGTGGCGTCCTGCAGTTTTTTCATAGCAGAGTAGAACACAAGATTCTTTATTTTTACCTATCTGGACTGAATATTTGTTTACCAAAATATCGGTCATTTTTGAGCATGAAGAATTAATATTCAATGGGCCTGTCGCAAACTCCAGCTAGAGTTAGGAGAGTTGTATTTTATGGAAAATGACTCCAAAATTACAAAGTGTCATTTACATTTGGAAGAATGTATTCTCAATTCAAAATTCGCCCATAGTTAAGATCCATTTTCTTTTAATAATTCCAATACTGAAAACTCTAGCTTCTGAGGTTTTTTTTTCTTTTAATTTCATTTGTTTCTCTATTATTTTCTTTCTTTCTTTCAGATGTTAAAACACCTCTTAAAATTAAACTTATTCGTTGAATTTCTGCAAGTGGGTTCAGTCAAGTTTTCAATAACAGAAAAAAAATCTCTCTAGGCAACGGTGCGCCAACAACATTTGTTTTTTTATGCTGGCAGCAATAATGACCACATCTAAAATTCTCGACCCACCTCCCGAGGTACATAAAAAAAGGTTGGATGCAAACATTGGCCAAAATTATCAAATTTAGTTCTGGACCTCAGCAAAACAGTTTTATCCTTTGGGTTGCAAATCTGTCAATCTGGTCGAAAAAGTTGACCAAATCCACCTGCGGAAATTTGCCTAGTATACTGCCACCAGTACTTTCTCTCTTTCGTTCCATCTCCCTCCATCAGTCAATTCTTTCATTCTTGATTCTTCAGCTTTGTCAAAGGAGTGTCTGGTTCAAATTTTATCACTGCCACTAAACCATTTTTGATAAATTCTGTCTATTTTCTTTTTCCTTTTTTTCCCCCAGGCAACAGACAATTTAGCCAGGTTGAAGGAATGTCTTGTTCGGTTTTTAGTGACCACCATCAAACCAACTTTAACTTCTGAAATGTGTCTCGAGCTTTTAAATCCTAATGAAGTAAGTCAAAAAGGGATATTCTCTTTTTTCCAGGCATCAAATTCTGTTTTCTTTTTTTTAATTTCACTATTTTTCTAGCCTAGCAATTATAGAAGGAAGATTACTAAATCGGAATTGACTTTTGCTGGCAGAAACAATGAGGATTGTAGCGTTTAATTAAATGCTATATCGACGGTGAAACTACCAAACTACGTATCTCGGTTTGCGACTTCGCAGACTTCCTGTCATACTTTATTTTTTAAATGAAAAGCTACTTAACATCCAGTCTTGAAAATTTCTGTGATTTTTCCTCTTTGTGCGGAGAAAATTCCGTGAAAATTTCAAGGAATGATATTGATTTGGTCTACTTCAAAAAAATAAAATGTGAGCGTAGATTTTTAAACACCGCAAACGAGATACGTGGTTTGGTAGTTTCACTGTCGATATCCATTTTCTAATTATCTCTGCCAATTCTAAAGCTAATAGTGGGTTGCATGAGAAAGCATGAAAAATTATTTGTTTTTCAAAATATACCAGGAGCAGACACCCCAACTTGAGAAGAGTTAAATTTACTGGTTCTCAATCGAAAACTTCATTGAATTAGCTCTCTCACCCCTTCTTATTTGAATAATATTTAACCCTAAAGTCCAAAACACTTTTCATCATTAATTTTAAGATTTCTCTTCCCTGTTAAAGGAATATTCTATGTAAATTTCAAGTTATGAAGTTGGCGTGTTTCCCTTTGAAAACATAAAATTGGAGCGAAACACCTAAATAGGTATGAGTGGTTGTATCTCTGTAGTCATCGATTACTACGATTACTACTAAGGAACAATACCATTTGTCGGCAAACTGACGATTTTACAAGACCAAGAAAAATGTTTGCATTCTGTTTAATGTTGAGGTTAGATTTGTGATTTCTTTTTTTTACATTACAGCGCTCCATTCTGTAGAATGCGGCAAAGTCGCAAACTCATTTCCACCAGAATCGTTAGTGAGGGGCTACTGTTCCTTAGCCCTTGTTATGCCCCTAAATAAAGCTTTCAGTGCAAGCCTTTCTAAGTGATGAATTGTATGATTCATTTCAGGATGACATCGAAAGTTCAGCAGAGTGTTTGGAAAAATTATCCCATTGTATCACTCAGCTACCAGTTGGTCATCAAAATGACTCAGAGGATCAGGGAGAAAGTCTTGTCAAGAAAAGGAAACTTTGCCACTTGAATTTCAAAGCAGTCGAACGTATTTCAAAGGAGCAAATTGACAATTTAATGAATTCTTGCAGCTGTGATAGAGCAGATGATCAACAAAAAGATCTGCCATTGGTATTTTCATTAGTAAATTCATTCTGTGATGAAAAAGTCCTAGATAGTGTCTCTCAGAACTTACTGAGTCATTACACGTAACGTGAAATTTATCATCTGTGTAATTGTCCAGCCAACAGATAAATGTGCCTCATGGGACGGCCAATGTTGAGTTTCATCGAATTTTATCCATTTGCCTCCTGTCTATAACCCTCCTATAGCCAAAATATTTTTCTTGTTTTAAAATTTTATTAGATTTCCCTCCTAAAAATTACATGTTCAGCCTAGTCATTCAAACTTCATTGTAATAGGGAAAGTAATTGATTTTTTGAAAATGAATGTAATGAAGAATTTCATTAAGAATTCAATTAAAACATCATCTTTGCCTTCAATAAATCTTTGCAATCATTTCGAGGTATCATTCTATTCTTGCATTTTATTTATGGCAGTCGTTCTGTCAAGAAAAAATTTTTCAATACATCCAAGATTAAGTAGATCTCTCTTTGAGCATCACCTAGGACTCTCAAGGAAAGAGCCTCGTTAAATCTACTCTCCATGGTAAGCCATTCCTCATTTCCTCTCACTGACAACTGCGAATGAAACACATCAAAGATTTTTAACAAAGAATGTAAACATGAAAGGGACCACCTAATGTAACTAAATTTTTCCATTTAGTAAATTTTGCAACTGCTCCAAGTGTTTTGAATGCATATGATTTGATCGGTTTGAGGGGGTAGCACCAAATTAGGTACATGCACTTAAGCGTATTAACGCAAATTGAAACTCTTTAAACAGTCCGTCAATCAATAAAATAAATAAATGAGTGGTAGAAAAAATTCATTCCTTTTTTAATCTGGGGGAAAAATTTTGTATGAAAAGCTGATAGAAAAAATGTTAAGAGCCACCTGGCGGACGGGTGACTTTCTGTATCTGTGCTTCTCTTAACTTATTCCTCCAGATACATGAGAGCGATTTCTATTAAAATCTCCATTACTGAATTTTTTACCTACTTTTCAATCATTCAATTTGTGAAGAATTTGCCTGGAGAACTGTTTGTCCCTCTCCCGACGGACGTTCATACTTTATAAATAGATACATCGAGCAAGTCTATTATTCAATATTTTGCAATTGAGAGCCCTGCCATCGGAGCATAAAACTGCTGTTTGTGACCGTCAATTCTGTAAAGTTGCTTATGAAATAAACCCAAAAAAAAGAGATGGATTTTCAATAAAAAAAATAATAGTTTTAATTTCAAAAATTGCAACACAACCATACAACAATGTCTGAAATTGAATTTCAAACTTGTTTTTGATAATATGCGTGTCTTTTGAAGACTCACAAATGGACAGAGCTTAATGGCAGAAACGCAGCAAGTCGCATTTTGGAAGAAAATGAGTTAAGAGTAGTTTTGAATATAACTGGTCGTAAATTCTCTACTGTCAAATATTCAAAGTTGAGTAAAAGTATTTCGAACGTGAAAATACATGTTAAAGTTGTCCTCAACATGGAGTCTCATGGAGGAACAAATGTTAGAACCTCTTTATCACATTTTGAACTTTATGCAACTTGGTGCACCCTGTTGAATTCTGTTGAAATATTTAATAAAACACTTGTTAGGAGTGCAGCAGTAGTATTAATAACTAATTTGACAAACAAACTTCAGACCTAGAGGTAATTTTTCTTATTTTTTCCCCAAAAAATCTGTTTGACTCAGTGCTGCCATTTCCTAGAAATAATCTCTAATTTCGTAATTTTTCCTGGAATCCTTGAGATTTCTAGAGTACTGCCTGATGATTAGAATTGTTCAGTTCAATCCTTCTTCTTGCCTTTTCAATGATCTTTCAGTAAATATTCCTCTACTGTTACTGTTCCAAATCCTCGGCTGATCTTATGTTGATCTCTCCTTTCTCACTAATTCTAATTACTTCCTTGGCAAAACAGGAAGCCGCTGCTAAAGATACACTCAAACTATGTAGTCTGACTGAGTGAGTATGCACACACTGTACAACCCAGAACAGATGGTGGTTAGATGCACAAATCATTTGAACAGAGTATTGATAATTTTGCCCTTGTACATTAAAATTTAGCATAAAAGTGATACTCTCATTACAGATGGAAAAAGCTCTTCAAAGCACAATTTACCTTCTAGAGTAATACGCTGCTTGGGGCAACACTAGTTACAACCAATCAGGGGGGCTACTGTGGGCGCGTATTGACTCTAATTGGTTCCATTGGCACAGCTCAGCTTCCTAATTTTCTGGAGAAATCATGAGAACCTGTCCGCGGTTTGGGTATGCATTTGCAATGGCAAACAAACTTACCACCATCTAGCAAACATATTATTGAGACAGCTCTGCTAGAGCTCTCGCAAGGTAGTGTGACAAATATAGATTGTTCTTCTATCATGAGAGTATCAGTTTTATTTTGAATAGTTTTGAATGTGAATTCTAACACACATTGGCAAAATCACCAGAACTCAGTCCAGCATTGGGTCACTGGTGACTGTCCATTTTTCTTGCTATACTAAGGATTCGACTGTATATTTGACAACAGCTGTAGCGTAACAATTTTGACATTTTCTGCCATTCCCCACTTTTCTTCATCTGGACCATGAAATTTTCTTAGACATAATAAAATTTAAGCAGATTTCTTAGGTTTATGCTCAAATTTGCATGGTTCTGGGTTTTTTACGTTAGTTAGTTCTAGAACTTACTCTGAAACTTAGGTTATTCAGGTGCTTGTGAAAAAAATTGGATAAAAAAAGTTCCGAATCCCAAAATCGTTTTACTAGCAGAACTGGCAGCGGTGATTAAACTTTACCTTTATTATTATAGACATATTCAACATGCCTTTGGTAAAACAATGTCTACAATAATCACTTAGATTTTAAGGCAGAATCTAAGTTGACTTTCAAGGAAATTTACAGCATTTTTAATTGGGAAAGGGTATTTTTGCTTGAGTATCGTCTTGGAATCTTCCAAAAACTTACGATGGATAAACATTGGGTACAAAAAGAGATGAAACACAAAAAAAAACTTCCTTAATGATGACACTCAAACACCAGCACTTATTCAATGGTCAGTTTCGTAGCAGACCCAATTCCTTTCTGGAAAACGCATATTTGCACTAAGGTTGTAGGTCAATGTTGTGGGTTTCCCATGAACTTAAGAACGAGCAAGAAGACTTAAGGTCGCAGAAGAGGTAACCAAAACGTTCCTACACCAGTTTTCTCATTTGAACTCCAGGATTTCAGCCTAGGACTCAGGTGTAAGGGTTCCAATTGGATCCATCCTCTGGTTCAAGGCCATTCGTAATCAAGAGGATCACATCGACAACCCACCAGACTCCCAAACCTCCAAGAGTGAGAAGCTTTCCAACGGCAGTGCCTGTCTGACCGAGGCAAAATCTATCCATGCCCAAGAAACCTAGCAAAATGCTGTACATCAATGTTGTGACAAAGTAATGACCACTGTATCTGCAAAAATATCAACACAAATATTTATGTAACAAAGGTATTTAGCACTACTTTGAAAATAAGAGAAACAAGATCATTAGTTACTTATTTTCTTGACATAATAATTTTTTTACTGAAATCTCAAAAATCTGAACGGAAATTTTACAAACGTAAAAATATCCAAACTTTTTGTGATTATTAGAACAACAATTATTACAACAACTATTACAGTACAACAATTATTAGAGTAGCCAAAATCCTTTTCAGAGTTCAAAAGATTTTCTTGATTAAAAGCCTAAGGCTCCTTTTATGCTAATCTTGACTTACCAGATTTATTACAAACTTCGTATCTAACCCATACTAGGATGTGAGTGGCTCATATTCTCTCAGGCTCATCTATATCAATTATTATTTAACAACACTCATATATGTCTTGATATCAATGATAAAAATTTCAATAAAAACATATTGAAATATGTTTTTCTTGAAACCGCGTTTTTTGTTGTGCACCTAAGGAACTTTGAATTTTATTCAAATTTGGCCTTAATTTCCTGGCATACTTCATTAAGGAGCTGCGAAAGAACATTCACGGGAACAACCAACACAGTAATATACTTACTTCACACATGGAAAGCCTGGTCTAAGAAAAGATCTCTTCCCATGACACTCAATTCCTGGTAGAACATGACAAGTCACCGCTGTTTTTTCAACATCTTCATAACGGTAATTTCCAAACTGAGAAGAGATAAAATTTCATTGAGATGGTAAATTTTCTAGCCTAAGTAAAGAAAACTAAAAAGCGGACAGTTTTATTAGTGTATTTTCCGAAGGAAAAATACACTATTTTAATTTTTCTTTCTTGGCTACGAGAAAAGGTCAACTTTATAAAACTCAAGATGGTGCTCTCAAACTAGCTTTGAGAGCTATCTAAACTCAGGGGCTTGGAGGACAAGGCGCATTTGTGCAGTTTTTGCTACTTCAAGAAATGTGTTTGAAGTTTCGAAATTACATGAATCTTTCTGGCGGAAAGAAAGTTCAACTGACTTGTTGATGCTTAAAAATTGAACTTTTGGAGCAAATTTTTATCAGAATATGCATTGAGACATGTTTCACTTGAAATCATGTTAGCTCAATTTTGTAAAAAACTGCACTATGCTTAGCCCTCCAAGCCCCTCAACTCAACTTCAGTGAGAACTTGACAACAACCTAACTAAAAATGAGAGTGAGTAGATGGCTCTTTAAAATAGTGATTTCAGTAGGGAATGGAATTTTAATTTCTTTTAGACAAAACTTTTTTGTCAGTTTCTCTCCTTAAAAATAAGCAAAATTTTAAGGGAAATTAAAATTATTGGAGATAAAAAGGGAACAAATGAAAACAGGACATATTCTATTTGATGAGAAGTCCATATAAAGATATCCAGTGAAAGATTAAGTCCCTTAATCTTTCACTCTGTGGAATAATGTGTACGCTCATCACCCATTTTCACTCTTTTACATAGGTGCAGAAGCAAAGGCAGCTAAGTATGTAAATTTGCCAACTTCAGATGTGCCTGAATGACATTATGAACAGTACTTAGAAGTAAAAATTTTGTAAGAGATTTGAGATGGCAGGAATTAAGAATGTTCACATCATAATATTGTTGCCAGTGTACGTTTATTAAAATTCCTATGTGTCTTGATAGAAGTTAAAGTTAGGTATTAGTGATTTTAACAAAAATTGGTTTTTGTTTTTTCCTATCTCCTGATGCAAAAAAGGTCTCTACCTGACAATTTTTTTAGTATAAATAGAATGAGCCACTCTACTAAATAAGGTTCATTAATTGAAGAGAAAATATAGCTGCAATTTGTCAGAGCTTGCTTCGTATCTTAATAAACAAGTCCACCAATTTCTAGGTTGATAAAAGGAGGTTGGTACATCCAGCCTATTGAAGACGTACTAAGTGGAGGACCTCGATCTGGCGCGACAGTTCAAACTGCTTGTTTTGAATGCGGGGATACTTGTGGTATTCAAGAGACACCGTTCACTATCTTTTTTCGGGAAAACGGCCCCGAGAATTGAGTTCGGACGAAAAAATTTTTGCAGGGGATAATTGACCAAAGATTTTCAATGGAAATATTTTAGCCCCCGATACCCCATTTTATGGGGATGTTAAGGGGGGGGGGGATGGGTTACCCAGTAGTACATCCCCCCCGTTTTCTCGCATATTTCAAATAGGTAGGTATGTTATGAATTTGGATTCAAAGTTTATGGCCAAAATCAAGAAACTTTTTGCTTAGATGCACTTTTTTCTTTTGTCCCATAATTTGGAAGTTACGGGGAATTCAGGGACCTTTCTTGCGCCAAATTTTCAATTCAGAGACTGTAGGTGTCAAAGTGTGGTTTATCCGTTTTCAAAATCTAAAATTCCCCTAAGAGAAGAGGATCAATAACATTTTGTTGATGTGCACACGATCCTGTTAACCAAAATTTAATGAGGACCACGACCCCGCAAATTTTGGGGATTTTGGAGAAAGAATCCAATTTAAACAATATGTGATAGTAAATAAAATGTGTTCACTTAATGTATAATTTCATATTCTGTTAAATAAATAAAGTGTTGCATAAGAAAAATTGTATTAATTAGCATCAGTTGCTTGCGCGCATCTGCGCAGACGTCTCAATTCAAACTTCGCGTACTCGAGGTTGCCCACTAGTACGTCATCAACATGGCGCCGAATTGGGTGATTGTACCAACCTCCTTTTAATCAACCTTGCACCAATTGTGAGATTAGGGATGAATTTTGGACCTTCCTCGCACACTCATTGTGATTTTTCAATAATTTTGCACTACAAAAACTCCTCATTTTGCACTGGCAAAATTTTGCAAACCCATAATCAAGATGGCAGATCGTCCATCTTATTCCAGGAATTGATCAAACAATCTAATGACAGATTTGTTTGTGGCAGAGTAGAGAGCAGAGGTCAGTCTCACCTTAACACAGCCATGCCCAGCTTCATCTCGAGCTGTTTTGTTTCCTTTGTGGTCAAAAGGGTCATCACAGTCCAAAAACTCCAAGGGGCTGCAAGAAGAAGAATACAATTAAGATTAATTTTCAGCACCTTTCTCGTCCTCGTAAATTTCATACACTACCAATTACATAATGAGTCATGTCACCATAGTTAGATCGTAGGAAAGAACACGAAAATTGTGTTAATGATTGAGATCCCGATACTTAGGAATAATTTGCTCCAGTCCCTCAAAAATCTTAAAGCCAATTTGAGGGACCCTTTGGCTGCTTCATGACTTCGTACGAAAGTCCTGCATGTTCCCACCTCTGGGCTGACCTGAATTGACTCGTAACAACTCACTAGATTCTATCGCAACATTCATCATTCAACATTCATTCTTCATTTTCGATACATGACTCAAAGATAGGTGCAGAAATTTGACACTTTTGCATCATTGAAGAATTCAAATTGGTCAATAGACACCAGATTTGCAACAGTAAAAAAATTTATTAGTTTCAGCGGCTCTTTCGGCAAAGCACTAATGAGCAGACTTTGTTCAGATAGGTGTTATCTTGTTAGGAGACTAATATTGGTCTCATTGTAGGTAGCAACCACGTAAGTGAAGTGGTACAACATTCGACGCATGCCGTCTATTTAAATGAGTTCTCTTGGTTATCAGCCGCCAGGAATATGAATTTAGCATCAACCATCTTCCAGGAGTGTTTCCCCATAGTCAAATCATAACCACATCTCGTTAGCATCGAATCAGATTTAATAAACTGAGCAGAAATGGAGCCTTAGGCTAACGGTAAGCTTATGATTACACCAAAATGGCTCATGGGAAATCTGCGGTGACTGAATGACCGAATTTTACTTTGACTGATAGCAGTATACTTACAGAAATTTGCACTTTATGAGAGGTCCATGAGGGAAGTATTTGGTGGTATTTTCGAATGTGTCATTTTTAAAAATGTCACACCTCACTAAATGACAAAATGCACTCAATATTACCAAAGAGACTAAAACTTTCATTATCTACATATTTAGTAAGAGTGATAGAAAAGAGTTTGAGCACCGATGGGCACAGGTGTAGGAACTATGAAAATGAGTGACGGCTAAAAACCTACCACTGCGAAATAGAAATACTTATTCGAATAGAAACAAGTGACCCCCTCGATCAAAAGAGGAGTATTGTAATTGCAATAATTGCAATTGCATTATGCTTTTTACTTGATATTGATAACAAAAAAGTCAAAACAAAACACAACACAAATCGTTTACGTTGCCAAATGCACCAAACAAATAACAACAGCGCACTCTAGGAGACTTTATTAAAATGATCATATTCTTGTATTGTTCGTGCACTTGGCGCCATTCGATGCCGAAATCAGGAGCCTGCATCACAACGTTGCGAAATCACTTGAGATTTTCCTCTGTCTGTCTCTCTCTTTTGGCTACGCGGTACGAGAAATCCTTGCACGTGGATAAACAACATCTTTTGAAGTAAGTTAATTTAATTATTTTATTCATTCTAGTTCTGTTCTTTTCACTCCTACAGTGAAGAACTGAAGCTAATGCTCCTGATTTTATCTTACAGGTTGCGATTTGCTTAAGTAGAACAGGCCTGAAAGATGAGTTCTGCCAGTGTATGTTACCGTTGCAATAAGCAGGGTCATTTCGCCCGTGAATGCAGAGAATCTCAAGGAGGAGGCGACCGCGGTGGTTACAGAGGAGGACGCGAGAATAAATGCTACAACTGTAACCGAATCGGACACTTCGCACGTGAGTGTAAAGAAGATCAGGGTAAATGCTACAAGTGTAATAATCAAGGCCACATAGCCAAAGACTGCACGTCGACCACCAGTGAATCCCAATGCTACAATTGCAATGATATTGGCCACTTTGCCCGAGAGTGTCCGAATATGAGAGGTGGCGATGGTGGTTCTGGCTCCAGCCAGACCTGTAGACTTTGTGATGAACCTGGACATTTTGCTAGATCCTGTCCGAAGAATAGTAGAAGTTGTTACCGATGCGGTGTCGCTGGTCACATCAGCCGTGAATGCACCGTTGCTGAGTAACCACGAAGACCCTATTCAAATTTAAGTTTGATAAAGATAATTATTTTGTTAACGGGACATTATGTTTAAATCCACCTCTATTTTTCTCATCTTTGGTCGCTCATATCTAACAGCTCTTGCCCCCTTTCTACGTTTATCCCATCCAACCTCACCATGCTCAGGTTCAGACATGTCTACCAAGAAAAGTTCTTATCATGTTAACCTCATCAGCCTCTCATCCTCATTTCACTTTGTTTTACGCATTCTTTCAAGAGGCCATCTGGTACACTCCAAGGAGCGCCGGTCGATCTTACCATGAGCCTGAATTCAATAGCCGACACCTATTACGATGTGTATAGCCTTCCTCAATCCTCTTACAGTAGATTCCGAGTGTCAACGTTTGTTCTCATTCCTACCTTTGTGCTTTGTAATCAAATGGAACCTATTAGTTGCTCCCTGAGCCTCTAATCCACAGACGTACTTATGGTGTTCATTTCCTATTTCAACCTGTTCAATTTTTTCTCCAAAGTTAAGCTCGAATGAATGTCAGGAAAATTTGATTACGCCAATGTTTTGAAAGTCCTGGTGCCTCTCCTTATTTTCATCTGAGATCCCCGAAATACAATGAAACGCAGCCCTACTCCAAATCGGGAGCCAAAACTTATTTTCCGAGAGGCGGCAATAAGAGAAATTCTTTTATGTCGCAGTCATTTAACTTATTGTACTTACCCATTATAAGGTGCTAATTCACCGAATGTTCTTGTCAGGGTATCAACGTTGACTTTATGGTAGGTTCTATGATGCTGACTTTAGCAGGACTGAAGGAATCCTCATTTTAGGGTTGTCTTTCCCAATGAATTTTTCTCTCTACCATCCATTTCGCACTCCTCCCTGTGGCAGAATCTTGCAGGTAGTTGGCTTTTATTGCCTTCAAGGCTTTGAACCTCGGAAACCACTAAATCTAATATTACCATGGTCTCATCGGTCTTCTGAGATCCCAGGACTGCAACTGGTTAGAAACCAAGCGAATTAACTCCTATCTTCTAAGATGTATACCATTTTGTCTGCTGTAAATTCGTATAGCTTTGATCTCTCTTCCATTGGGGCACCTTTCATCATTCTAATTAGATGTTGAAGCTATTCATTATTATTTGTAAGTACCCAAGCATATTATAAGCACAATGTTAGCATTTTATTGTTACCGCCCATGTATTCAAATACTTCTTTCATTATAACCGGTCAGCAATGGTCTTGTAAGCTTCAACCTGCTGGAAAAAGAAAGTATCCTAAATCCTCAGGAATTTTAAACTCAACATTAGCATGGAAAAGGCCCAACGTGCAGCCAGCCATATGTTCATAGCTCTATGTTTTAATTCAGGACCAAAAAAATTCAAGCGCAGGATGTCACTCAGTTTTTCTATTACCTTTTTCATTCCTCATTAAAATTGCTCAGGCCTCATTTAGTATTCAGTGCTGTGAAAACAGACCAATTAGTTTGTTTTATTGTCTTCACAGCAGTTTTTGCGATTGTGTCAAGAGGGATTTTTTTGCTCTCATGTAAATCTGATCAGGAAGTACTTGAATTCAAAAGTGGTCTCGTCCTCTAGCTCCTCAAATGATAGGAAAGCTGAGGTTTCTAGATAAAGTCCTCTCAGCCGATGAAGGTGTCGGTTGAGTGGCAACTGCAATGTTCTGCACAAAACATAGAATTGCGTTTTTCTGTCATTTAGTTTCTTACTCTGTTCACATTTGCTTCAACTGTGGATTAATTTCTCGAAATAAAAGGCCTAAGTATTTAACTTTGTACAGTTTTCCTCAAAATCAGTTTTGACTCCTTTTGATATTTTTTACCCCCCCCCCCCCCCCCCAATTTCTTCTTTCAATCCTTGATTAGTTTGTTATGATGACCAAGTCCTCAGTGAGAAATTTTTTTTTTATTATTAGAAAAAACTTATATTTGGTTTTTGATTTGGAAATTCAGAGACCTCAGCCTTTGAGGCCTCCTCCCTCCTTATCTTTATCTGTTTCCTTCAAGAATCGCAACCTTTAAAATTAAAACAAAATTAAATTATTCTTTTCAATTTTTACTTCAAATTTGATATCATTCTGTCGAGGTCAGAATAAGAAAAAGAGAAATTCAGCGTTTCAAACAGTGGAGGTTTGAGGGAAGCGGTACTTCTGAAAGATGAATGCCTTGTTCGAAATATCTAATTTTCATTTTTTGATCATGGCTAGAGATCATGATGCATTCATTAATTAAAATTGTTGGTGGTTGAGATTTTTCTTTAAACATAAGTAGTTATGGTTTTATGGTTTTCTTCAGTTAAAATCAAAATGCATTAAAAACTGCGTACTTGTGAGCACTGCAAGAAAAGAGCAAGGATCAGCCATTGCCTAATATTGTGTTGCCCTCGTCTTTGTTGATTCGACTATTGATTCAGTTGTAAATCTGACTGCAAATCAGTCATGGACTGTAGTAATGAAATTATCTCTTTGACATGGTTTTAACGTTAATTGGTCGATTAATCTCCCTCTGTAGCTCCAATAAGTATTAGATGAATTTGGAGAGTGCAAATAGATTACATCATCTCGAGTAGTTAACTGCATCTCTATGCACATTGTCATAACATTGTTAGCCCTAATGCATGTTATACCTTAGAAGTTAAAATCCTGTTATGTTTGTATTGAAACAAACACCCAAGTATCTCGTTCAGTTTCTAAAGATTTTTATGTTTCATCTGAACTGTAGAAGAGTTTTTATCATCGAAGACTATTGTCAATTTCTAGAATCTGTGATCCTAGTGACAAATTGACCCGTACATCTCCTTGGGCATTTTCTTTTGCAACTGTGATCTTTTTTCTTTCGATGAATGTATTTTTATAACCTTAAGTACCTACCTCTTCCAGATCACAATTAAATAAGGAAAATCTTTAGCTCTAAAGCTTCTAGGCCAATGAATTCTGATGATGAGATGTTTGCATACCCAAATGTTTGAACCTATTAAATGTTGCTTTAAATTAATGGTACATTGGTGTATTCGTTTCGTCTCTGGGAAAAAACTTTTCGTTTTTGCTTACTGTAACATTTTGTCTCTCTTCTCATTTTACACTCGTCTGTAAATTTTCTGTTGTTCACTATCATTGAAGAAAAAAATTTTATTTTACTACACAGTTCTCTTAAATTCTCTGCTCATCTGAGTCTTGGTTCATGCTAGCAGATTATTTTTACTTCAAAATTTAACATTTCCTGCAGATTTACTCTTTTTCTCTGTGTCTGAAATTATCAGTTTTTGAAAGCCCCGAGACAAAATTTACAAAACTAGATTTGTGTTAATTGTTTTTTTTTCCTTTTGTTTTTTATATCGCATTGTGCTTACTTTTTTGAAATATTGGTACAATTATATTTTAATTCCTATAACAGAATAAATTATTTTTGTGAAAAAAATATTAATTTCTTTCTTAGCTCAGCCTGCCCCTAATAACTTTTTTTTTCCACAATCGGCCTAAAAGAATGACAAGTTACTTATTTTAGTAGAGTGATAGTATTCCATGATTTTTTAGCCCATTCTTTACTTCTAGGAAACCGTTCACATTTAGCATCAAAACAAGTTAATGTTCTGGAATGCATATTGGCCTCATTTAACACCTGTGTTGAAAACTAATATTGATCACCCTCTTAATTACCAGAGAACAACTTGGCCCAAGCAATAATTGCTTGTCATGAACTTAATTGCATCATGGAAGCTCTCTTAATTATTTCTGCATTCATTCATTGTGCCTTGAACTTTGAAAGAGTAAACTAACAAAGTAAATTCATTCTAGAGAAATTTAGAGAATTCACTCTTCAGTCAAAGTCTTTCTGCAATCTCTCTCAAGTTATGGAAGGCCATCAAATAATATTGTAACTACAGGATGTTGAATAAACTGTTATTTTGGCTACTTGGGAATAAGATTCACTGGAAATTCTCATCGGTGAATCTTCGTATAAAAGTAGGATAATTTTCAAGTGTTGCCACGCAAGCTCAGTTTATAGGTTCAAAGTTTACAGATGGCACTTCTCATACTTAAGATTAAAACTGCCTTACAGAAAGAGAAACACATTGTCATTATAGCTATTATTTTTAGCTTAGTTTCAAATATTTAATTTCCTACTGACTGACACTCGTAGAGATATCAAAGATGTTTATAAAGATAACTGCTGTTGCTCTTCCTGCAAGTCACCTTTCATCAGGAATATGAGATGAGAATCGTCCGTGCAACTGCAAACTCTGATCTGAGAGACTGAACTTACGTGGCAACTCGAGATTCTATCAGCAGTTTCCACGGCATAGCTTTTCGGGCATCACTCTGTTGCTACTTAGTACAGCATTTTGCATGTAGGAACTACATTTTCTAGCCCATGCATAAAAAATTTCATCTGCACAGAGAAGCTCGTATAACTAAAAACTTGAGTAATATCGGCCAGGTATTTACTTTTCTTCAGCAATACAAAATACTTTAGTTACACTTTCGCTTAAGGGGTATTAGTCATATTACCAAACCAGTAACTCACCATAAAAACTCTATTTGCAACAGTAAAATACCGGTTACAAAATAACTGGTTTTGGCGGGAAATTTTCTGGAAAGCATACCAACAAGAAATGAGGGATTCTTATATGTGAAGATAAATAATTAATCAGCTGAATTTGTTGATTCTTCTCAGTGCAAGCAGATTTTCCAAAAAATATAGAGAATTTGATGAGGGAGATGAGGTACCAATGTCATTTGGAAAGCCTTAGGATGATCACATTCGACGTTTCAAAGTATGGATAAGTAAAGTGCAGGAGACTTGAATTTGAATTTTTCCCAATGGTGAGAAATTTCAGTACACTTTAATTTAGTGGCATTCATTTTATGGGAAAACGTTTTTACCCTATACAAAAAAAAATCACCACAAATTTACTTCTAACAGAGAAAAAAGGCCACCAAAATCAACAATAAAAAGAAATAAGAGACAGTCCAGTGAAAAAAAAAATCAATTTATTAGTTGGATGACTCATTAGACAAGTATCAGTGAGGTACAGAATAATTCAATTCAGTCCGGCCTCCTTTAAAAATAAATTTTAGAGGGATACTTTTCACTTCATATTCCCTCTCAATCTCACTTCTACTGAAGGCCAATTTTTCCATTTGTAAGGGCTGACTTGTGCAGCAACAATTTTTTTAAACAGGGCACATTCCTTCGGAAAAAATTCCATATCTTACAGCTTGCTCAATGATTCGGATACAGACTTGAAATTTTCTATGGTAACACTTGAAGGTATGCTGAATATAAATTTGAGAACAAAAGGTGAGGGAACTTGCATTATTTTGTACTTCAAACTCTTCATTTCACATTCACACAATCGATTTAAATGATGAACTTGCTTTAGAAATTGGCTTTTATCCGTAACAACATAACATAGCAAACCATAGAAAAATTCTGATTATTCATGGGTATAATGAGGAGCAGCCACAATGGCTCTGCCTGTGATTTTGATGATCTTCAGCTGAGACGATTTACACAAAACTGAGAATGTATTTGCGATTTTGCTGTTGGGCTTAAAGAGAGCCCTCCTGAGACCTTAAAATCTTGTATTTCAGACGAAAATCTATGTTCGACAATGATTGGCAGCCTATTGTATCTTCAGACAAGTTGAACTTTCAAAATCAGCCCATTGTGAAGATCGGGCAGCTTGCACAGTGCTTCACTGCAGAACTAATGACCGCCATTAGCTAGATGCAGAGAAGTGACACAAGCAGATGTGCTTATCCCATGAGAAAATAACCTCAACAAAGTGAAAGTCCCAAAACATTCACTTCGTCATAGAGGCAAATGCATGCTGGGCACAAGATATTCCATCCATCATTGTGATTTGGAAGGAAGCTAGGTTGGGTTGGCCTCTCTTTTGGACTCCACAGCAATTTCAGTGATCCCATAGACACCTGCTAACAAACGGCCGCAATTCGAGGGTGGTGATTCTTTGGGAGGTAAATATGGGCCTCGATCCCCGGCATACACATAACTGAAAAGTTTGGTCAAGGAGCATTGTTTAAAAAATTATAAAATACGAGAAAATAGAAGTAATAAACTAACTAACAACTGAAAGAAAAACTTTTTAGAAAAAAATAGCGAACTCTGAAAAAACCATCCTCAACTTGACAAGAACTACTTCGAGTTTCTCAAAAATCAATTAGAGTTATGATAGGTATTTAGAATGTGTGAAAAATTAAGAAGACGACTGAGTGAGGTCGAAAGTTTGAAAAGGTCAAAAAGTTGAAGTTTGATTGAAAATTTGCTACTTTGAAGAAAACCCAATTGTTCAACGTTCTAGATAAGAAAGAAAAAAGTTTGAAAGGATACGGCAAACGGAGAACCCAATAAGCGCTCTGTGAGAGTCTGATTGGCTCTTGGCAGCCTGTGATGAAAGTCGGACACGGACTGGAGGCTGGTTGAACTCTTGGGTTGAGAGTCACATGCACTGGTGCTTTTGGAGTGACAACATGTAGTCGCATGAGTTGCGCTATTAAAGGCTTCGAATTCCTGTAAGAGTCGAAGTAATGAAAAGTTCCAATTAGATACAACTAATAAGGGCAACCTAAGTTTGTTGGGCCATGATAAAATTTACAAACTCCAAACCAAAATGTTATATTAATTACCACTGAACATGCTAGCAGAAGGAACGTCAACTCCTCATTGATAACTTGTAATGAGATCCATTTTATAAAACTTTTTAACAAAACATTCTGGAGTGTGATGGTTGATTATTTCAGTGTAGTGCCTGAAACTATTATTATTTTTCTTTTTTGTTTATGCATGCATGATATTGAGTACAGTAACACTGTTGATTGAGGAACTGAGTATTACAAAAGTAGTTACATTTAGCTTAACACCCATATTTAAAAGTTAAAATTAGTTGACAATGCACTTATTATTGAAAAAAAGGAATTGGAAAAAAATAAGGAACTCAAACTCATGGATCAAAAATAAAAAATAAGAAAAACCTTTCAAAAAAGCTTTTTAATGAGTCAGTTCGAGTTTTTAACTTTCTTATAACACGGAAAAAATTAAATTGCTGATTTAACAATTCAATTGCTAAAAAAATTGACTCAATGTTTCAATGTAAATTTTACAACGAAAAAAGGCTGCTTTAACCACCCCCGTGGTTAAATTAGCTTACAATAGTGGTTAAAGTAGCATTTTTTTGTTGTAAAATCTACATTGAAATATTGCAGTCACTTTTTTTTAGCAATTGAATTGTTAAATAAGCAATTTAATTTTTTCCGTGAATTCCTTTCCTTTTGTCATTTATCAGATCTCAGTTTTTTACCTCCTTTATTTCTATTAGTCACAGTTTAATGCTCTATTTTTTCGGTTGTGTAAGCATTGATAGCTAAAAGAGTATCTAGAAAAAACAATTCTTGCATATTGTGACCAACAATTCATAAACTATAGATTGGCTGATCCTGTTCTCCACCAATGGTGTGGTGACTTACACGCCCCACCAGGACTGGGGTTTAGGATAGGGTCATCTTACCATCTTACTTTCAGGTCCGGAGGTTAAAAACAGCCCGAACTCCCCCCCCCCCCCCCCAATCTGTTGCATGACTACTACATCTTGGGCGGGCTTTCTCACCAACCACCACCAATCCATGGTCTTTATATTTTTGTACATGCATTGTTTGTATGGTCTTTATATTGTTGATTATAAAGGCGCATTCACCTGGTGTGTCAAACCACTCGTTAGACTGCCTGATGTTGCGTCCCTGTAAAGCATAGATAAAAGGCAAAAAAAGACTCGGGAAAATAGGAAAAAAAGAGTACCTGCACGGGCACGGAAAATACAGAGGCATGTCACTACTGGTGACTTTATTTCCGTTATCTTTGACATGTCCTCCGGGAGAACTCTTAAGTATTTTGTCTGGCCCTGCACACATAAACCTGTGACCTTTCGGGCATTCATATTCGACTCCGACGAATATTTTGACAGTGAATTCAGCTGATTCTGCAATTAATCCAAATAAGACAGATAAATTAACATAAATGGGAGATTAAACAGATTTGCATTTATCACTGCCATGAAAATCAAGGAATAGATTCAATTTTTAGTCGAAACAATAATTTAGTTGTTGTCATTGTTTTTTAAAATTCATCTACATGCATTTCTTCCAACTGCTGTTAGGTTCCAGGTTTCATCCTGACCTACATTACAAGTGACAAACAAACGTTTCGTTGGTTCGTTTGTTTGTTGGCTGGTGACTTATATTGTAGCTCTGAGTATGGGTAAAACCCAAAATGCATTAAAGGCAGGAAAAAAGGTAAGAAAATAAGTTTAATAAAATAATAACTTGATTTTTGCAGCCTCCTAGCTGGAAATTCAACCTTTTTCATGGAAAAGGCGCTAATCAAAACTGGAAAAAAGACTTTTTTTGGTTTGGGATATCCTGGAATTCTCAAATTGTAACTCTCGTTTTGACTTAAACAGATGATTAAAAAGAGATTTAAAGAGCAATTCGAGTTTTCAGAAATCATTCCAGAGCCTTCAGAGCATCAGTGATATGTGCTCAACCATGCTGAAAGTTAACTGAATCTTTCATCCTGACACTGAAAGAAATAGCAAAAATGTACCTTTTAGTGAACAAACTTGGAAGCTCGTGGAAAAAGGCAAGAAATTGTCAAACGTGGTATTTTTCTTGAGAAAATTTAAATGACAGGAAGACAGGATTGGCCATTTATTGATTTAAAACAAAATTGCCTAATTTTGATCGGTCCATGTCAATTCCGAGAAGTAATCTTCTGTAGTTTACAAATTTAATAAAAATCAGGGCACATCAGAATTTCATTACTTTGTAATAATACTTTTGCATAAGTAAACATTTGAAAGAAAATTATTCTGAAAGTCTTCGTACCTTTCCCTCCTTTGTTTTTACGACACCTTGTGTTGTTTCCAGATTTGTTGCGGTCATCAAAATTCTGCCATCTTTCTTTAAATAGTTGATTTTCAAGTCTACAGAAAAGAAATTTGGGATTAGAAGCTATCCAAAATTTACAAAAGTTGTTAAAAATGTAAAATTGATGAGTTGGATTTTTCTACATGTGCTTATGTAATGGAGCGCTTGCAATGGATCCTGGGAATTGGAATCGAAGCAACTTACCCTCACTTCAAATTCGCAATGGACCCCTAGACAAGGTACAAATTTAAGCAATCTGATACTTGTTCCTTAAGCAGAATTTTACGTAGAACACGATTTGCACAACAAAAATTACTGAAACTAACTCCTAACGACGATATTAACGTTTTTATTTCACATAGGTTGCGAGGAATTTGAACTGCCCGCTCACAAGAAACACAAAGCTCTACGTGAGTCAAATCGCGCACTACAACGGTTTCAGCAAGCTTTCAATCGAGCAATGTTCATTTCCCACCATGTGTTATTCAAACTATAAGCAATTTCCTATAGCTGAGCCAAAGTGTCAAGATTGAGGTTGCCAGATTTTTATATTGCAGAGACTGTCATGATAATGTTTAACGCGCGATGTGAATCACGTGGAGCAATGAGTTTTCATGAGCGGATGGTTTGAATTCACGCATCAAGAATTATTGAATATCTTCGTAAGAAATTGATTTCGGTAATTTTCGTTGTGCGCATCGTGTTTTACGTGAAATTTTGGTTAAGAAGCATGCATCAGAATGCTGAAATTCGTACCTTGTCTCGTGGTCCATTGGAAAAGATTTATTCTAAGGATTAATGTTTTTTGAGCAGTGGCAATGTTTGGAGAGAGAAATAAGCAATTAGAGGAGAGAATGTTATTTGGTACGAAATCAGAAACACAAACTTAAATAATTAAATAAAGTAAGAACTACGAGGAGAGAACAGCAAGAGTCTTGGACTTAAATTTTACGTAGAAGTGGATTAATCTTACTGGCTACATTCGTGATTATTCATTAACAAGTACCCTGCTTTCAATTATTAATGCACTGGAGGATGTAGAATTGTATTGTGTTTAAATGACTCAGAGAAGACAAGTATTTATGGAGCGAATCCCATCAGTATATTTGAGGTTTTCTGGATACATTAGGACTTTACCGGGTCATGATAAACTCGTCTGCACTGATATTCCTTGAAATTAGAAGGAATCATCAAAGTATTTAACTTATAAAGAAAGAGGGACAGAAGAATCCACACTAAATTTATTTGGTAGTGACAGGAGAGAAGCGTGGGTGATAAGATAGGTATTTCACAAACCTAACAGCAACATCCCATGGTAAAAGGTGTGCAGATCCACCAAGAAAACCGATTTGGAGCTGTTCCTGGAGACCAGCACTGTGTGAGTAGACACTAGATGGGCCCAAACACACCAAAGACCAAGAAGGGAACTGAGGTAGAAGACCGGGCGGCGACTCGGAATGAAGCATTCCCGGAAGATATTCGGTTGTGCTTGGTTGACGGACCAAACTTTTATCTGGAACATGTTATAAAACAAAAATTAAAGACTGTGACTTTGAGGTGATTTCAAGTTTTATTTTGAGTTTAGCTCTTGTGAGGTTTCAACTAATCATGCCTGCGTTAGATTTCACAAGAATATACCACTGAACCTTAACACATGCTAGGCCATGTTGCCATGTAGAGAGTGAGCCTAATAACATTGGCAGATGCCCTTTTGGTGTAACAGTGGGCTGCCACTATAGGTATAATTTTAAGAATTTTTCATGATGAGCTTGGCAGTGGGTTTTAAAGGAGAGAAAAGTAGTGCTATCATGTTTTCTGCAAAGTTTAACAAATCAAGACAGAAATAAAGATTAAATGCTTCAATTATGACAAACAAGTTGAATTTTATAGTAAGACCTCAATTTGTCAAATTGCAATTTCACAATTTAACAGATCGATCTTCCGGATCCTTCAAGGGTTTCAAGCTAGTTCGAATTAATGGATTCTACAATTTAACGGATCGATCTGTCAGTCCTGTGAAATCTGATAAATGGAGTTCTTACTGTATGTTCACCACTCTTAGAGTGAAAGAAAGAAAGGTATGTTTGCTCCTTTACACCTATTTCCTCCTCAATTTCTTCCTCCTACCATGAAGTTGGTATCCAGTGTTATCTCTTAGTGCACTCTGTGGACCTCTTTAAAAGTTGCGTAGATGCAAGCTTTGATGAATTTGTACTGATCTGGGGCGTCATTAAACTCATTTTATCCATTAAATTTTCCATTTAATAGCTCCCTGTAGATTCTTGATCCTTTGGTGTTATAAGCTATCAATTTTGTGCCTTACTGGTCAGATCTTATTCTCTCCCTGTTACTACAGTCCATTTTACGAAATCTGAGCTGGAAAATCGGGATTAAGATTAAAATCTATGATCGATAAACCTTCACTTTTGGAAGCTTAATCTTTGCGTTTGCAACATTATCGATAATAGATTTTGACTCTCAAATTTGTAGAACCCATGCTTACTTATAGATATCACGATTAGAAAAATTTGATTAAAATATTTAACTCAATTAGCTTACAAATTTAAAAAATGCACCTCCTATTGTCATTGACCACAACTTCACCAATTGTACTTATGACTTGGTGACCAATCTGGCATCCTGTTCTTCTATTGAAATTGACCATGACAATATATTCCCTTCAGTTTCCAAATATAAGACTTCGTCATTCAGCAGCTCAAAGAATTAGTCAATCGCTGCAACTGGTGCATCATCATTGATACGGTACATTCCGAGGAGAGTCCCCACATAAACTGATCCACCTGTCTTTCTTTAAAGCTCATTCATTGTTACATAAAATACTGTTGAGTAGTTAAATTACCTTTAGAGTTATCAGCCTCCGAATTGGAAACTTGAATTACAATTTGTTGATACTCTGATGGAGTCTCGGCATGACTTTGTAGATCGGCTCTTTCTCCACTCTCTTCAGGGCAAGAAACTGACTGTCCGGAAACAAAAGCTGAAAAAACCATTAAAACAGGATTGAGCTTGTAAAAAAGAGAAATTTTGCGCTCTCACTTGCGCTAATTTTAATTTAAAGATTGAGCTACTGGCATTCTCTTCCAAACCCAATTCACACTATGCCAGCAAAACGGCATTAAACTCGAAACACATGAACAATTGTAATATTCAGCTCTTCGACCTATGTTAAAAGCAATACATCTCGCAGAGGGCATTCAAGACCGGCTGAAACTAATTAATTTATTGAGTACAGACCTTCTACTTTCAAAAGCTCTGGAGTTAAAGAAATACAAGGTGGGACTGATTTTGGTCATGGGCTGTAGCATTTAAGGAAACAGCGACAAAAAGTTTACCATATAAAATTTTAGAGGAAGATTCCACACAAAATAAAAGAAAGATGGCACACAATTTGGCAAACCAATTTTTAGTACATTTGAATAAGGTTCTCTGTTTTGTCTCATTAAAATATAATGGGACGAAAGAACTTGTGATGTTAGAGACGTTTTCGTCGATCATGTAGATTCCGTTATGACCAAACACTACTGTAAAAAATTGAAAGTTCCAATCATTTACGTAAACCAGGATGATGTCGAAAATTAAATTCTTGTGATAGACTAAGAAAATCCTATAAAGAAAGTCACTCACTTCAAAATCATACAAGAAATGAAAGAATTCTTACCTAAGCTCAGATCTTGAGTATTTGACTGAAGTTGAGTACTAGTCGCTGGCTCTTTATTCCCCTTGCTGCTGCTGCTGCCGCTGCTTTCTTTCTGACTCTGTGATTGAGAATTGTTTGTGAAAAGTTGTGCAGCTCTAAAATTACCAAGAAAAAATAATGAAATAACAAGTAAAAAATAACCAGATTTTGGGTGCTGGGTAATTTGTTGGATATGGCTTTGCGCTGGTGATTTTAAAAGCATCGAAGGGAATGGAATGAAGAATGATTAAATAAATATGTGAAATTTCCTTTTAGGTGCCAGGAAAAATCAACGCCTATGAATCACTAAAATGTGCTGTAAAATGTTCATTTGCGACAGCTCACAGTCAAAGCTACCCCTGTGCTAAAACGAATTATCTGCGTTAAAAAGGACATTATACTATTAAAAAACACTTAAGTTGCAGAAATCTAGTGACTCTGGCCCTTTACACCAACTCCCATGTAATCATTCATTTGTAACTCAATGATGCTAACTGTTTGGGCTTAGCAATTAGTACTTTTCGAGTGGAAAACAACGCACTGTCCTCAGATAGTGCTGAAGCATGTTTCCCTCATTTAAACCCTTGTAAAATGTCCAAATTTTACCACACAACCTGGCAGCCTTGGAAAGGAGTAGTTCAATGGATATCTTTTACGAATATGTTGTAGACAAATCCCATAACCTAGAGAAATCAAATGAAGCAACAATGATTGGAATTAAAGACTCATTCAGGAGCTTCATGAGGTTTTTTTTTTTTTTTAAAAGATATTTTAAAATCTTTATTTGAAGATATAAAAACCACCTGACCTATGAAACTTCAATTCATTTCATTTAGCTTCAAATGACGATAAATCTCAATTACAATGTTTCGAGACCAATACACATTCCAAGGGGCATCAAATATACAGAAGAAACAAAATAAATTGAGCTGAGATGAAGAAAGTAGCAAAAACGAGAGGCGAAGAAGTAAAATAAACTATTTCACAGAAACTTACACTTACCTATAGTCTTTAGTGCTGGGCTGAAAAACGGGGAAATCAAATCGATCAAGGGCGAGACATGTACACTCTAATGCAAGAAGTTGATAAAACTCATAGTTTGCTGAGCGAAGAGTAAATGGGTCCTCGCGAGCTCCCTGCCTTCGCCCACAGTTACACGTTGACATGTAAACAACCCCACTTGCATGATCCATCATTGGTAAATCTGCTGCCGACTGATTGCTGTGCAAACATAAACAAACGGTTTAAGAAGATAAAAGGACGTATGTATACTACCATTGGTATGTGAACTAGCATTTATACTTTAGCTTGACAAAAAATTATTCTTTTAGGACCTCCCACAAAATATTGTAAAACAAGTAGGAGAACTCTCACCTGGGTTCAGATTCCGGTATAAAAGCATCAGTGAGACCTCCTTTGTGCAAGGGATTCATGCAAGGATTGCCAGTCAAACTCAAAACTTCACACATCTGTCTTCCATTCCTCCAAAACCTATCGCATTCATTTTCAAGCTTGATCACATAAGTATCTAGGAGCGGTCCACGGGCATGGATCCCAAACACTGAAATCGCATGAGCAACCTGAGCCAAGAACAAAACAACAAATCACGGAAATAATTTAGGATTCCTAGACTTGGGGCTCTAATTACTAATTCATTTGTCCTCCTATAGAACAAGAGGAACTATGTGTTAGATGCATCTTCACCATCACTGTCACCAGTGTCGTGACGCGCTCTGCGATGGTTGCGCACTTGTGAAAAAGGATCGATAAACAGGGTGCTCGAACATCTTAATAATCCATCTTTTAGTGTAGCTTCAAATGGGGCAATATCATTCATGCCTCGCCACTGTCTTGTCACAGATCATTCCAAAGAAAACTCTGGAATTCACATGTGATTCAAACACAACTCTATATAAAAGTTCTATTCTTACAGTCCTTCAGCTATCAGCAACCCCTCTTTAGCGTAGAGGAAAAAAAGGAGGTTTTTGCATTTCGGGCATCTTGGACTTTTTTGATGACGTAGGCCAGTGCGGCAACTTTTATGATCGATTTTCTTGGAAATTATGTGATTAATGGAAAAAAATCATTTTACATAAAGTGTTTGAAATTATATCATGAGATGATTTAAGCAAAAAAATCGGACGTTATGGTCCGTTTTTTGTACTTCGAATTCCGGATTTGGCTGACCAGGTTGTACCGACCTACGTCACACGGTAAACAATCCTCAAGATACAAACACCTCCTGTTTTTTCCCTATGCCTCTTTAGATTCCACTCTGTTGTCATATATTGCCAGAATTTTTTGACATATCTCCCACCCTATCTAATATTTATTGATGTTCTCCTATTCTGAAAAGAAACCATAAGCTCAGTGGTAGTTTCGGTGAGGAATGCTGATATGCTAAGAGAAACGCTGTATGAACAGTCGGGAGCTACCGAATTTCCTCCAGTGAAATGCTTATTTTCAAGGAGATTCATGAATAATTTCTCTTGAAATTTTTAGATGAATTAAACCAGATTGCAAATAAACATCTCTGAAAAATTTGAGGAAAAATACTCACAGGTTTCCCTGAAAATTCATATTTTAAGAGAGGAAAGTTGACAGTATCTGAAAGTTCATATGGCTAAAGGCTCATGCAGGCTCAGCAGTATAGTTAAGAATGACAGTGCACATCTTTTTCTTTTAATTCATTTTCGGAAATTACGTCCATACTGGGAATTTCTGCATTTTTCCTTTTTTTTATTTGATATAATACTAGTTAATCTTTCAAAATCGCCAAAAATTTGATCCCATTCAAAATGGAAGAATATCACAGCAACAGATTTTGTGATGTTACGAGAAGAATTGGCTGCAGGGTAACTTTTCATTTGTTTATTTGCTTTCCGGTCACAATTATAAAAAAAAAGTTTATGTATCACGACTGTGCTTGTTTACTGCAAAAATATCAAACCAAATTGAAGTCCATTACAATTTAGGCTCCTAAAAGGGTTATTGTGGTCCTCAAAGCTTGACTCAAATTCAATCTCAGTGACACAGCCCTTTGATTGTTCATATTAAATAATTTCGTATTAAAGCATAATAAAAGAAAAGTATATACCCTGCTTTCATGATAATCTCGTGTGTAATGAAGAGGGAGACCTTCTTGATACGTTGCCAAGGCTAGTGGAAGAACTTTGCTGCACCGCGCTTCACTAAATTTCACATCAGTATCTAAAAGCTCAAACAAGCCAGTGATTGACTGGTCTAATTTCAAGACACCAGCACTTTTTTCATCTTTACCAATGAGAAAAGTGTGCAATTTATTGGCAGCTTGGAACCACAGTTTTACAGTTGGGAGCTAGAAAAAAAAAAATATTTGCAAGCAAATAGTAGATCATTATTTGTAAATTACTCTAATTTTCTTTTATTGCAATATCTTCAATTTCAGAGATTCTTTCCTTGGGTCTAGGGGATTATTAGGAAACAACGATATTAAAAATAACAATAAAATGCAATAGAATTAATAAAGTAATACTTCGGCTAAAATTTATGTACTAATTCAACATTTCAGTGACAAGGTGCTTTTGAGGCAAAATAACCACAGAAGAGGAATGCTGTCAGTTGCGAGCATCTAATGCAAACTCAGGTCAAGTTTTTCCTCCTGTCTGACCGAAGTTAGAAGTGCCGAGACTGTTTTAACTTTGACTTTGAAACATGTTTTTAAAATATTTTGTGGTATTATAAGTACCTGGAAAAAAAAGGTAAACGTTGAAAATGGATACTGCACTTACAACAAATTGGTTTTGACTAGGGTATGAAGGATAACGGCCTACATTATCATCGAAACCTTCGTGCAACGCTTGATTGACGTGCTGGGTAAGAAACTCTAAAATGTTATGCTCTGGAAACAGAATCAACATAAAAAATATAACTTTCAGTCAGTTAGCTGAGTTGGTTTCACCTCTTCAGAAGATAAAACTACTGTAAGTGCATACAAGTGTGGCACAAGAGAAATACAAAAACTTCATAAAAAGAAACATTGAAGAGACAGTGACAGTAAGATGCTGTGAAACTAAAACAATAAGCAATACAGCTAAAGGAAACTTTTTTTGAGATCATCCTCATATATGTATTTCAGAGAGTACAAGGTATACAAGTTCTGCATTTCAAGGCAAGAATGATTTCATTCCATTCCAAATTTTCCTCTTTCACAGCAAAATACTCTAATCGGAAAAAATTAATCACAGCTGTCATAAAAACGACAGACTTGAAATGTTGAATACCTATTCAGAATTATTCGCATCATCTGATTTGGATAAAACTTGAGGAAAAAAGTCAAGTTAAGTTTCTTCATTGGTGATTAAGATACTCTGTTTTGAGACATAATGCCGTTTGTGATAAATGGTTTTCATTTCTCTAGGAACTTTAAATAAAACAAGAAACGATAAATGTTTTTCAATGAGTTTGAAATTAAAATACTTGACAGCTGAATTTTTAATTTAAAACATAAAAGTTCTGAACCTCATCAAGTCGCTCTATGTTCCAATTTATCAACGATGGCACTTGTGATGCTTTGGCCGGACCGTGATAACCTGGTTTGTACATATCTTTAGGGGGAGTTCCAGATATTATGGCATTGTCATACTGCAAAACTCAGGGATAAATGTAGGTACTCTGGTTTCCTTGGTGCTAAATATTTCATAAGAAAAAAATCCCGAAAAAAGTAAAAATCTAGAATAAACTTGCGGCGTTTTTGCTTAGTAGAGCTACTAGTATATCATTCATGGTGGCGCAAGCAGTCTTTGCAGCAGCCCAATTATTGAAACTATGTCGGCCTGACAAGACAAGACATAGCTCTATTTTAACCATGAAATATGTTGCAATTCGATATCTTATCGGGCTGCTTTAATCTTTCAATAATCAGCCTGCTGAGACAACACTATCTCATCAAGGGTAAATATTTCTTATCACTTCTTTTATTAACTTTATCAGTCATATTTATCAAGATGTTAAGAAACCTTTTCCTTACCGATTTTTCCACATTTTGATGCTTTTACTTTTCTACTACCTATAGCCGTTTTGAGCAACCGCTCATGGTAAGGCGTCTAAAAATTATAAAAAACTAAAATTATAATACGCTTCCGCAATTACAAGAAGTTACTGTTTGGTTTCCGCATCAGCTATCGCGATGTGACTGATAACCCTGGTATCCGTTGATGCATCTTTCCTCCTCACTTTCTGTCATCTTGTACTAGTTCATCAAGGTGGGAGGGGTAATTACGGTTGTTATGATGCTTTCTGTCTGAGAACTGAGGATGGCTTTGGTTTCGAACCTGTCTAATTCAAGTTGTTCACGAACGTTCATTTTTTTACCCTTTTGGCATCTTCTCATCACCTTTATTTCATATTTTTCAGGGGGGTGTTTCAAATCAACTAAACGGTCAGACAGAGATAAGTGACCGTACTCCTTGTTCTTGGCATGGTTTAGTGCACCTTGGTCCTTGTATCAATATTTCTGCCCGTTTGTCCTATATACAGAGAGCTACATTTTTGTAGATATCGCTCTGTTCCAGTTCATCTTTAAAATATTTTATCTTAAATATTCCCTAGTTGCATGAAATTAAACATATTTCATCAGAAAAAAACTGAAAACCTCGAATAAAGTTACAGATTTCTTGTCTTAGACAGCAGAACTCCTTGTCTCCAATTTATCATTGCGCAAACAGATTTAGTAGAAACAACACAATCTCCACCTATCAAGCAAAAACTTAACGAATAGACTAACCCCCTCCAAGCTAGGCAAGTCTAAGAAGTCAGAGCAATCTACATTAGATGACAATGAATACAGCTTTAAGGGCAGTTGTATTCAGCTGATAGGTAGTGATAAAAAAAAAATAAGAAAATTAAGGATTGATCGTTACATTCAATTTATCTTACCTGCATCGGAATTTTCATAATTTGGAAGACTTTCAAAGCCAAAACTGCAGTGATTGGATTCGACGGCTGGAGGCAGGAATTTTGTGTCTTGCTTCCTTGAATCACAATAATCTGTGATGTAATTGACTATATAAGAAGACCAGTCATGAGATGGTTTGATGTCCGTTTGAACGTACACAAATTCTTGGTTTGGAGGGATTGCGAAAAGGGAATTCGCACTGTAAAAGAATGCAAAAGAAACATAGAAGTATGAAAAAATTGCACTTATTTAGAGTATTATAAAAAAACTGCGCTTTGTACAGTTTAAAAATGTAGGCTGTCTTAACTGATAGCAAGTCAAGTCATTGATATTTGTTACGTACTAATAATTTCACATCACCTCAGGAAAGAAACCTCTGGGCAAGCGTCTCTGAAACACTTACCCTGTCTCGATTTCTCATAAATCACAAGTAAATAACTTAGGCTGTGACTAGTCACCTCTAAAGAGGACATTAATCCAAAACACGCCAGTCACCAAACCAAAAGACAGCCTTCATAATTAGAATTTTTTACCCCTTTATCAGGGTATGAACCCTCCCAACTTATACTAGTGCATAGAGTTAAACTAAGTCAAGAATAATATAGATAATATGAACCTGTAACAATATGCCCTGCTGCCAGCGAAGGATGGGCGTCGCGGCGCCAGGAGGGGGAGGGAGGCTACCGCTGTGGTGAGCGGTCGGTGGGCTTGTGCGGCGCATTGCACAGGGGGAGGAATTCCTGGCACAAATTTTCTGCGAATTTTGTGCGCGCTAAGAGTTGTAATGAGATAATATGATAATATCATGTATGGTAATGATAATTTATTTATTGATTCAATTTAAATGATGGTATATTAAAATGATTAAATCAATTGACTCTGCCTAGGGGTGAGCTCTTCCTCTCTCGCTGGTCCCAAGCCGAGGAAAAGGAGGTGGTTGTGGATACGGCTAGCAACCCTACCACATAAACACATCCGTGCTACAAAAACCAGGACGAAGCCGCGGTGCCCAGGAAACGCAGGTATAAAACGACGGATCATGGACAGAACAGTGTGAAGAGGCATAGTCTTGAAGGCCAAAGCTCACCCTGGGCTGGGCTTCAGTATGTACGTAAAAAGATCAAAGCAATCAGTTTTAATGTACCTGTAATTTGTAATGACGCGGCTTTTCCGTAAAATTCTGTAAATTTGGTCTTCAAGTGCATGCTCAAATTTCTTTATGTATAGACCTTTGTAGTTTGGAACCCTGAAATCATTCAGATACAGTTGTGAGGATGGTTTAATGGGATTCGAGGATATAATAATATCATACATGGTGCTGGGAAAAAAGCACAAAGTCCTACATGGTATGCAACCCTATGTGTAAAATGTTCCATTAGAATCCACTGTGAACAACACTTTCATCCAACTTTGAAAATAAAATGCTCTCATTTTGATTTTTTTGACAGGTGACCACAAATTGTGATAAACTTTGTGTTTGTGTTAAAACATGTAGAATGGCATGTTCTGGGGAAAATGGCCAAAATATTGCCTCATTTCCTTTAAATTAGCAAACGTATTGAAGGTATTTCTACCCAACAGAACTATGTGCAGGGGGAAAGATGAGGTGTACTCGTTGTTTGATGGCCATAAGAATGAATGGGAATTATAAAGCGCCAGAGACAGCAGCAGCAACGACGGAGACTCTCTTGTCACATGCTCACGACTCATGAGTGTCGCATTTAGTTGACGCATAGTTTTGTTTGGCAGAGTGTAAAATCTTGCTTTTCCAATTCAGCAAATGGAACTATGTGCCAACTCTATAAAAGACTCTGTAGCCGTGGGCATGTGCCCAGGTTGTCGCTGCTGCCCTCATTAATGATATACAATTCCCATTCATTCTTACAGCCATTGATTAAAAAGCACACCCCATCTTCCCCACCTGCGCATAGTTCTGTTTGGTAGAAATACGCCCAAATGTTATCATTTTTTCATGCCATCAAGCAGTTATAAGATAGCTCTTTTTAATAGGGAGAAAAAGAGTTCACAAAATGATGATCCTGATTTAACACCATTTTTTGGTCTAAATACATTATCCTCTAGTTTTCTTTAACAGTTCGATTCTACTGGTTGAAACTAGAAACCAACATGAAGCAACTAATGAAATGAGAATTTTGATTGCTCACCTTGAAGTTTTTCGAAATATTTCGGGACAGTCTTGAAAATAAAAGAGAACCCTGGGAGAGCAAAGGCGGCCAGAAGAAATCCAAAGAGGGTTTAAACCACCAACTGATTTGAGAACTTCAGATAAAGAACTCTTCAATTTAACACTGAAAATTAAATTTGTTTCAAAATTGAGTTGATAAAAAAGAGAAAGTAAGAACAAGGGAAAGAAATGATGTCCTTAACCAGCAAACAAACAATAAAAATGCCAAATTGCTACTTATATAACAACTTTTCGATGAAAATTGAGGAGAAACAAAGTGGAGGAGGAGGTGAGGAGTGAGGAGGTGTATGCATTTCTGTGCTCCACTGCCACCATTTTTTCTGAAATGAAGACCATTCAAACTTACTTTTCAACATTAATCTTCCTTTCCTAATTTTTGCATTGAACAAAAGGACTTTTTTAAATGGTTTACATGTATTTCTTTTTTTTTTTTTTTTTTTGGTGTGTATTTTCCAAAGAAAGTATACAATCGCATTCTCCAACGGTGTCAGAACTTGAACCTGGGACCTTGTGAAGAGCACAAATCTTGAATCATAAATCACAAATATATAGGTCATTCGAATACATCTGACAGACATTCTGAAGGAAATTGAAATTTTCCTAAAAACCTTTGATGATATTAATAGGAGACTATGCTTACCGTACAGCATCAAGGACTTTGAATAGATTAATATAATTTGAATCAAAGACAGCTCCTGGATGAGATAAGATGATAATGTGTGAAACAGAAAACAGGAACAGCAATGCTCTGGTATATCGATGCTCCAACGTAGCCCAAACATGGAAAAAACCCTGTCAGACAAGAGTAATACATTCATCATAAGAGAACCTACATGAAAGAGGGTAGTATTATTTTATTTGGAAAAACCAGAACTGAAAAAAGGAAGGGGCACGATTTTACAATTGGACGTTTTTCTGTCAAACGGAACTGAGCGCCATAGGGGGAGGAAGGTAGAGGGGAGCTTGGAATGGCGGCGGAACCGGGCGTCGGGCTCATTCCGTCCTATACTCGCAATGCTTTTCCATGGCGCTTAGTTCCGTTTGACAGAAATACGTCCAATTGAGTATGATTGAAAGGACAAAAAAGGGCTTCAGTTGAGAGCGTTCACGAGGCCATGAGGAATTTTTTCATACAGAAATACTGAAGGGTCAATTAATATTTAGTGATTATTTTGCATGTCATTTCTTGAAGTCACTGGGTACCAAACAAAACCAAACTATGCTTTTGCTTCCGACAGCAATTTTAAACATTAAAGCGCATAAATAAAACTTAAAATATACCTTCTCTTCCAAGTCAGCTCCTAATTTTTGGTAGCTGGAAATCAAATAGTCAGCATCTAGGCTTCCACAAAGTTGCAAAAAAATAGTCTGCAGTTCAGAATCATAGAATCCGTCTATGCAACACTGAAACAAGAATTGAGGATAAATATTAATTTTGACATCCTTTCAGAACGATTCATTTACAGGAGGGAAATAGATAGGATGAACAGTGAAATTATTACCAGTTTACACTAGTCCCTTATCTCGCACTACAATGGTTTTGGTCTCTTAATCGAGCAATGTTTTTTCCCTTCCTTGCCTTGTTCAAAGAGTTCACAACATGGAACAGCTAAACCAAAGCACCAAGATGGAGGCTGTCATAATTTTATACCACAGAGACTGCTACGGTAACATTTAGTGTGCAATTCGACTCATGCAGGGGTGCAGAACATTCTGGGCTGTCACATTTTCTGCACCCTGGACTCATGTAGACTTTTGTTCTTTTATAAGCAGGAGGTTTGAATTTACGTATCAAAAACCTTTTCTTCATGCTTATCATGTTCTGCATGGAATTTTGAGGAGGAAATCGTTTCTCATTTAGTGGTCGTTTGGTGTCAAAGAACTCTTGCTCCATCTTCAATTGTTATACTTCACTGGCATTTCCCATTTCACCAGTCAAAAATGAAGGATGAAAAAATTCTGTTAGAGGGAGTGAGAGAGGCGAGGAAATTGAAGAGATTAAAATATGCTTTGCACAGACACTTTACCTGACAAATAAATTATGATCTGAATGAAATAGAAGAAGGACTGCTTACATAAGGAGCTCCAAAGGATTGCGCTAGAAAGCTAATGAGATGATCTTCAAACTTGTGTAACTCATATTTTAATAGCTTCATTTTTTCCCCTCAGGAAGATGAATGATAAGACTTTTAGGACACCCAATGAACTTTCTCAGTTGATCAAAATTTCAGCATCTACAGTCTTCATGAGATATGAACATTTTGAACACAGATCCTGAAGGGATGCAATTGGAAACCAATTAGAGTCTGAGTTAGTACGCAAAATAATCCAGCCTGACGAAGACACTCTAAATGTGTGAGAACCACAAATTTTAACAGGTTCAAAGCCCAATTGAGGGGGAGGAAAAGGCACATAGGTGCAGTTTTTGAAAAAATTGAGATATTAATGATTTCAACTAAAACTAGACTTGAAATATATTCTGTAAAAAATTCACTTCCAAATTCCAACTTTAAAGCATGAAAAAGTGAGTTCGAATTTTCTTTCCGCTCCATGTAATTTTAAGACTTAAAACGCGTATTTCTCGAAATAGCAAAAACTGCACTTAAGCACCATGTCCTTCAAGCCCCTCAATTACCTTAGGTTGTGGACAAAAACGGCAGTTATCTCCGGCAATCCTTAAAAATTATAAGATCCTGCACCGCTGTGATTAGAAAATTAAATTCTTAAGGGGATCTTTGCTTAGTCATAATTTGTCATCTTCAATTTTTGATGACAGCAATTTCCATCTTCGGTGAAAAAATAAGTAAAAAGAGTATTTCTTCACAGCTTACCATTATATCTTTGTCAGATTGAAAATTAGAGAAATCAATTTTTGTAAAGATGCGAGAGCCAAGAGTGTCATAGAGAGAGTTAACCTTAGTTGAAGAGCCAAGAGCGGATTTTCCAATGACAGATACAATGACCACATCATTTGTAAGACCGTCAAATAACTTACTGCAAAAAAAAAAGAAATTATAAACTTACAGCACAGTTAATTTAAACATAAAAAGATACCAAAAAATTCAGTTATTGAACCCATATGGTGGGAAACAAAGAATGGGACGAGTGCGCAGAAAGTTCTCAGCCTTCCTGCTATCTTAATAGGCTTTCCCATTTGGAAAAATACAGACCTGCAAAAATTACAGGATCGAAGGACCAATTGATGAAAAAAATCCTTGTAAAGGTCATGGACACTCTGACCACTTCTGGTTTTATTTTGTGCAACTCTTACAAGAAAGGTCAGTGATTGAGACTTTTCAGCAAAAAAGTCATTTGATACGATAACTCATCCCTCAAATAGGTCTACGGATACATGTGAAGGCTTAAAAACCGATTTTTTTGTGGAAATTGTACCATAATTTGGGCAGAAAGTATATAAACTAGGGGCTTTTGATGCCACTAGGTGAATTGGACTTACTTGCTATATGCTTACTTTACACCTTTTGTCATTAATATAAACAAATTTAAAACAAACAAAGGGTATAATTTTCTTCTTTCTTCTGAAATCTTTGGGCAAGCGGGGCTTGCCTTGCTTATCTGCACCGCATGCCACGGGTCTAACCATACGAATTTTGGCTGGTCCCTCATTTTCCCGTAGAGTAAATAGAATCGTAATGTAAATGGTAGAGCTAGCACCCATCTGGTCAAACAGTTCCTGGCGATGTAAAATACATAGTTATTTCCGTCCTCTTTGTTTACATCAGATGGCTGGGTCCCCGTGTATCGAAAATGTGACCCTGCGTGACACAAGAGTCTCAGAATTTGGGACCTAGAAAATGCTTAAAAGTGGCGCCAGCTCTCCTATTTACATTACAACTCTAGGTAGTCTATGCATTTTCCAGCGTATCTAACTACTCAAACCAATATTTTCTTACAAAGGTCCATAGAGCCACATCCTATACACCTGACACTCTTCCCAATAAATGCAGTTAGCTGCCTGTTCTACATTATAGATCCAGTATTTTTCTTAAGACCTTCATATCCGAAGCTTAGCGCATGAGTTTCCACGCAGGACTCAGAAACACATGTTGGAACAGATTTCTTGATAGTCTGATTAATTATAACTTTGAATGTCTTGAAAGAATTAGATGAAATTTTGAAGTTAATTGACCCGAGAATACTGTCTGAAGATTGGTTGAAAAAACTTCATTGATCAATTGAAGATAGGCGGTTCATTGAACAATTTTTCTGGAAGTCACCTTGCTCATTCATTCTCCAGATTTTTAAAAATAAGTTTACTTACTCAGAGATATCAAAAGGAAGCTGAAAACTGCTGTCCATGGTTGCTGAAGCAGTGCAAGGTAATTTCATTTGGAGGCAAATTGACTTCAACACGGCAAAACACAACCAGATGAGAAATTGAGTGGTCTTAAAAAATCATGAGTGCTAAATTTGATAAGTCTTACAGCGCCTACCGATGTGAGGGGATAAGAATAAAAAACTGTGTCCGCAGTTAAAAAAAATCAGTTATTTCTGTCGAGAAAAGACATGGAAAGACGCTCAAGAAATTGAGAAAAATGCAAAATGCAATTCAAGTTAAACCATAACTATAACCTAACCTACAAAATTGATAAAAACTATAAAAACAAACAACGAAAGATGGCCTCTGATTGGATGATGATTACTGCTAATCTTTGCCGCTAATTTTCAATTTTTTTCGAATATGTAGCAGATAGCGATTGCGAGGAGCATCTGAGCTATGTACCTGCACATCAAAATTATTATTAATTTTTTTTTTTTTTTTTAAATATTTATTGCAGGTTAATGGAACTGAAATCGGTCGGATATTTAACGCAGAGCTGCTAACAGGTCCCATCCATGAAAACGGCTCTGAAGTGAATTGCGAAAACTCATGGGTATTTGGAAAATGTTTCAAAATTCCACTCCTTCATATTTTTAAAGTGATATGTACTACCAAAAATTTTCGCAGGAAATTTTTCAAAATTTCCTCGAGAGAGCAACAAAATTCATACAAAATTGTGAGCAATGATGACGGTGGGCTAGGCCATCCTTAGGAAATAAGCAAAATGTCCCAGGAGATTTTTTGCAGTAGGTATCAGTAATTTTTAAGTTTTAAATGAACTATTTACTTAGTTGTTATTTATTAATTTTTCGTTCAGTTCATTTACTGTGGTAAAAGTTCACATTTTTGTTGGTTCCGACAGCAAATATTCCTCTGAAAAAAGGGGGCGACAAGATCAGTAATATTAAAAAAAAAAGAAAAAAAAAAAAAAAAAAGACTCGAAATAACAGAGGTAATTAAATAATGAGAACATTGAGAGCCCCACACTCTCCGATACGAATACTATTTTAAGATTGATTTCGCTGGTGGTTAGAAGCAACTTTCAGAAAAGCATTTAACAATTGAGGTGATGAATCAAAAGAAATGATATCATTGACTTTATTCATGCAAAAAAGCATCATACTTCAATTATTATTGTACCTATGAAATTGTGATGCAAGGAGTACTTTACGAAAATACTATCAATAGTTCTCTGCAGCCCAACCACAGACTTTGACTTCCATCGATATTGATAGAACTCAGTTCCATTCCAATGGGGTATTCCATTGGAATGGAACTAAGTTCTATTAATATCGATGGAAGTCAAAGTCTGTGGTAGGGCTGCTGAAGTCTCTTTGGAAGAACAGACTTAACGCTGAAATTGACTTTTTTATGAGCAAAACATTATTTTTGAAGAAACCAATGATTTTGAGGCGAGTTACACTAATTTCTCAATGTAGTGTTGATTTCTAAGGAGTTGCGCACTTCAACTGTTTCTGCTTTTGTGGAACCAACCTTTACTGATGCTGCAGACCCCTTATTAATACTCTCTTTACCAACTTCCAGTTCGTGACTTATTTTTCAGATCAGTTTTGCTTTAATGATTTCAGTTTTTTTCTTCTTTTTTCAAATCTACCTACCTGCTTTTAAAAATTCAGGGACTAGAAACTTATCACATTATTTAAAGAGGAGAGGATCTACATTTATCATTGGTTGCTGTAAAAGAAAAACTCAAATGACATTTATAGATAAGGAGCTGCCTTTTTTGATGGTTATGTTTAAAGAAAAATTGACACAACGCCAACTGGTAAGATATCTTTTTCTGAAAATATTTATTCTTCATTAACTTCTTGGTGAACAGGATCGATTCAAGTGGATGAAATCAAATAAAAAGAGGGGCTGACGTTAAGGAGTACATTTGTCATGTTAGTACTGCTAAGAACATCTAACCTGCCTTGTAATTACAAACTAATACAAATTACATAAAGAAGGATGCTTACTAACATGATGTTTGCATCAGTAGGTACCATTTAATATGAAATAGAAGGAAACACTGAGAATATTAACAAGTTAAAACGACCAACACAATTAATAATTAAAATTTTCTTAGCTAAGATTATTAAATGCAACCAAAAAGAACAACACAAAAACTTGTCCAGTTCAGTGTTTCAGTTTTAACAGACAAGTCAAAAATGATGTTTCACACGTGCAGGGTGAGTTGATTGTTGACAGTTACTTGACCTAGGAAATTAACCACACTGATTCAAGTCTTATTGTGATAGGAAATCAAAAGATGATTTTCCTGTGAGAAGTTTTGCAATGACGAAAACAGGTGCAAACAAGTTTATAGTTTTTAACTTAGAGTAAGAGCGATTCTCATCAAGTCTCAGCAAATACTCACTCTTGAAAGAAACAAATCCTAAAATTTTACTGTTCAAGTGCATTCTTTCTTTTCTAAATCTTGATGGCACTTATGATGCGGCTACTTTTCTTGGAATACTGAGTCTATGATACTAGAGTAATTTTTCTTTTTAAGCTGAGAGACCAAAAAAAATTTAAAAACTGAGTAAGAATGTTGAATTAATGTTCAAAAATGTGTAAAAAGTATCAATGGTTAACAAAGCTCAACTTAATTATTTCCACTTTAGAGGTATGATACACATCAATAACGACCAAATTAATCGATTGTAAAGAATAACGAAATCTACAGATGGAAAGAATGTTAAAAACTAAGACTTTGTGTAAAGAGAAAATCTTTGACTAAATTTCAATGTTTGAATTCAGTTAAGGCTTTTTATAAACAACCTGACAGCAAGAAAAAGACTTTTTACAGAGCTGCATTTGTTTAGGAAAAATAAACAAATAAATGAGCCTAACTCTTAACTTCAGTTTTTTTTTTGTTGTGAACTTTAAAAGAGGTGGCAAACTAGTGACTGTAATAGTTTTTCGGTTGAATTTGATGGAGCTGAAATACTCTTTGAACTATCAAGAGGAAAGGTACAGATGGACTCTCGAAGATTCCATATGCCGTTTTAAAGACATTTGCTTCTGAATATTTGCAAAAATTGGATTATTTAATGCGCAAGAGAAAAGCGAGGGGAACCTAATCAATTGATTGATTATTTCAAACAAAAAGGGAAAATACCTAGGAGTTTCTGAATACATAATGACAAATGGAAAGGTGAAAATTTTTATCTCGTAGTTACACAAAATTAATTAGGTTATCCATGTGGTGGGTGAAGATATCTCTTCATGCTACAGAACTGCATGATTTTGCCTATACTGATTTTTATTATTGTTCAATGGCAAATTTTTCCAACTTGGCAAATAGAATCTTTGAGTACCCATTGAGGCGTTTGTTCAGAATAATACAGAATGCATTATAAATAAGTTTCATCAAATTGCAAATCCATGAAGGGTTCGTCATCTCTGTTAGGTTTTTTTTCAGGTATTCTGTGATAAAATGGCAAAAGATAGCTCTTATACAAGTGGAGACAAAAAGAAGAGAGAAACAATGCATCGACTGAGCGGATACAACTTGGCTGTCATTGAGGCAGCACCAAAGTTTTGTGCACTTTGTTCGAAACAGAATCTCCCTTGATGAGGAGAAAGAGGCTCAATAATTGAGCAGATAATTCTCTCACAGAGACTTTCGCTCTTGCTTCATTCGTCTTTAAGAAAGAAATACTGGGTAAGAAACAAAAAATACACAATGCTAAGGCTGCTGTCCTCAAAAGGGCAAACTAACAAGTAAAATAAAATGATAAGAATAAAAATATTTCCAGATGTATTTACGGAAACAGGTGGCAGTTCAAGTGTATTATGTGAAATCTTGTGGAAGTAGCAATCATGGAAAAATTACGCCTTTTTTCAGAATTTCTTAAACCAACTTTTATTTTCATTTAAATAATCAGGGAACAATGTGTAAGATAGAGAGCACCTATAAAGTCGTGAGCCATGGATGTCAAATAGCACATGTATTATCTGTTCTTGCCAGTCGAAGATGAAAACATTTTCATTGATTTCACATGTTTCAATTAAAATAAACACAAGAACAGATGTCAACAATTATCAAGAACTAATGAATCTGCCAACAAGATTATGCTTGAAGAGACATCACAAATTTAACAAATCTAAAAAAACCAGCTTCATTTACACTCATCTGTCAACAGGGTACGGATCAATTAATTCAATCTGATAAATCTATCAAAGACTAATGCAAAATTGCACCTAGAGTAAAGCAAAATAATTATGGAGCTGGTCAGAAATGAACTTGAGCATCACATTTAACTTTGCGACTGGTAAACCATTATTTATCTTCAAAGTGCTAAGACCTCTCTCTTGATCAAGCAAAAGAAGTAATGAAAAGAAGAAGGAAAGAAAAATAAAATCTACAAAAGATCAATATTTAGTTCTGCTATTCCTTAAAAATGCTTAAAGAGAAATAAAATTTTCCTACATAAAAATTGAGGAAAAATTAGAATTAGGGATGAATGTTTTGGATATTTTTTACAGAAATGAAGAAAACACACAAAAATACTTCATCTATTTACAACTTGGTGTTTTTCTATCTTGTTTCCTTTCAATTTTTTGTCTCATTAACAAGCAATAAAAGAAATATTTAATAATGAATGATTAAAAAAAAAAATGATAGGAAAAAACCTACAAGAAAAAGTACGGTGAAAAACAAAAAATAATCGAATTAAAAAAAAAGAAAGAAAAAAAGAAAATGAATAAATTTGATGAATCACAATTTCCAAGGGCAGAGGAGAAATTAATCAGCAGGTCTCTTTTCACTGTACTTTTTTGTGAATTCTTCTGCATTTTTAATAAATTTCTTCCTATCTTTGACGAATTCATCAGCTACTTCTACGCGTAAAGGATGCTCTGGCTCAGGATCATTTACTAGAGCAATTAGTGCTTGGATCACTGCAAAAAAGAACAAGATGAATTTCCGTTAGAAAAAGTATTCATTTTTAGATGTCTGTAAAACTAGCATCAGGTAAGTTAGTAGCAGATATTGTTCCCTAGTTTGCGCAGTTCACTACTGGGTGATGTTGTTTTTCTAGGTCACTCCTAGAACTTGCAAATGAGGTGTCTCTTAAAGTACCTTCCCATCTTTTATTTATAATTTTTTATTAACTTGTTAATCATTTGCATCGACTGGAGGGTCAGGATTCAAAATCTGAAGCGATACAATATGAGCGAGCTCATTTTGATACACTCGTGGGAGTTAAAGACACACCCCAGAAAAAAAAAAGAAAACTCCTAGAACTGTGGAAAGAAAAGAAGAGGCAAAAGTCACATCCAAAAATTGCACCATTCAACGGATATTTACATGCTAACCAATGGGCCAACTGATGATTGATGCATCCAGACTGATGTGACTTTTGTCTCTTCTTTTCTTTCCTCAGTTCTAATCACTTGTAAAAAATAGGCCTCTTGGATTACTAAAGGTTTTGTCCAAGAGAGGATAGCAAGTGGCTTTGGATAGATGAAATACAACGAACATTGTACTTCATGCTTTTTGTTTTACTTCCTCGTAAAATTAAAAAATTGTAATCAAGAAAAAGTTTGATATGCATGAGGATAGAAAAGATTCTTACTGGCTTTATGAACACATTATTTATCGATGGATGCCATTTTTTTCTGCTTCCATGACGCATTCAGTACGCCATGGTGCAAAGAATTTACGAATGAAGGAAAAAAAATTAAAAAATAAGCAACATCTCACTTTTTTGAAGGCATCTTCCACTGAATAGTAAACAGACACATCGATGGTGAGATTGCAAAAATGTATGTTTGGTTGCAGCATTTTCTCCTCTCATACTTTAATTTATAAAAGGGGACCGAAGTACCATAATGGCTTGAAATTTTAGTATTCTTCAGATAGAGAAGAAAATCATTGAAGTTTCCAAGAAATGACATTGAGAAGTTTCCAATGTAGGAATTAAGTTTGACAGGAAGTCTGCAACGCCGAAAACTAGGATACACATTTTGGCAGTTTCACCATCAACATTTAGTTACTTGAAGCAAAGAAGTTACAAAGAGAAATTTTAAAACTGAAGTGTGAAATGAATCAGATGATAAAGACTCAGTTTTGGCTTCTGTGCTCATACAGCAAAGAATCATCAGTATGGTAGCAACACTGTGAAACACCTACTTTAAGGGATGAGTGAACTTGCATTTTTTAAATGATTCCAAGTTGTTTCGTAATGATTGCACTTTACATATTAAAATATTTCTCAACTTAACAGTTCTACCTCCTTTTGATTCACACAATTCCCAGAACCCTCTTCAAATGTAAGCGACTTCTGAAGATACTCCAATTCGTCCGAAAGATCATACAAATTATAAGTATCATAAACTGCTCAGACACACAGATGGTTTAGTTTTTCAAGCACAGCTCATGCAGATTACAGGAACTTTTTTTTCTGATACACTTTTAGTTTCCCTGGTAATTTATTCTCTAAGATTTTTCAAGATCTTGTTTGAAGGAAAAATGAAATCTCAATACTCAATTCTCACTCACTTGTCTGCAAGTCGTATATGTAGATCAGATTTTCTACAAGGTAGATATGCAAAAAATCAATGAGCATGTTACTCTAAAGGAACAGATTCTGAGCATTTATATTAGGTTTCTGTTTTTTTTCTTTTTTTTTTTTTCTGCTTCATGGGTTAGATGATCCGCTGATCAATAACAGGTAGAAGACAAGAGAAGGCATCTAAAGGGAAACCAAAAATAGGTCGCCTTTTACTGAGAAAAGTTGCCTATAGGCCGTGAAACATTCACTGGGTAGAGATATAGTTTCATTCAAACAAACGCACAGCCCACACATTCTGTCTGAGAAAAAGTTTGATTTGGTGAAAAAGCTGATATGGAGTTGCAATTTTCAGGAAATCAAGTGAAAATATTAGGGGATCATACTGAGATATATAATACAATATGAACTGCAGAGCCTCATTATGAGGTTATTTGTGCGCACACCTCCATACAGGGTGCCTGATTCTTCATTATCTGGCTTATGCGACACTGTTAAGGGCCAAAAGGAGTTGAAACCTGAATGGCGCACTGAGCATAGTGAATTAAATTTTGTGAGAAACTAAATATTACTCAAATTGAGCTCATTTGAGCGTGTTTTGGGGGAAAGATACATTTCTGGGTGCAATACTAGTGACATTCGATACATAAATTTCTGATAACCATCACGAGTGCGTTTACCTCTCCCGGGAGAGAGGATTTTGGTTGAGCTTTTTCTATTTGGTTGAAGAATTTTACTTTAATATCATGTTAAACACACAATTGCTAACACATCACCATCCAAGTGGCTCATAAATACCTTACCTGCGATTAATTTTATCTAGTAATGAGCAGCACCGGGATAGTGAGCACATTGAAAATAACTCCATTGCAGCCTTTTCGGCTCACTTTGACTGCATGGCATGAGCATAGGTACTTCTAATTATCAGCAATGGCTCATTAGTTAGTAAAAGTAAGCTACATAAGTAACTTAGGATTAGGATGATTATTACCTTGATCCGTTTTAGTTGTTGGTTTCCAATGCTCGGGACTTATAATAGATAAACAGACTTGACCTTTTTCATCAACATTAGGGTGATAAATTTTGGTTTTAAAAGTTATTTTGGGAGGCTTGAAAGGATACTCTGCTGGGAAATTTATCTCGATTCTGAAGGCACCTTTGTTGAAAGGAGGATTATCCTGGAAAAAAATGAGACCATGATAATTAGACCATGACTGATTATCAAGTACAGTTATTGCAAAATATCTCAAGATAAAGAAAATTATTTTTCAGCTTTGAAAGTTCACAAAAAAGTATAGTTCAAGAACCCTGCTGCTTGATCTTTCCACCAGGGGTACAGAAAATGCTGAGCAGATTGGGTGGCGTGAAGGGATTTTTCTAATCAATTTTTTGCAGCGAAAAATGAGGAAAGGCAGAAAACCGAGCCCATTTGCGTAATTATTTTGCTCAAGTTGTTCTTTTGTGCTCAGGTCACTTGGTACAACATCCAAGCAAAGTTTTATTACGGTTGGGCCTGTTGCAAACTTCTGCCAGAGCAAGAAGAAGAGTTTGTACCTATAGAAAATGTCTCAAAAATCACAATGAGCGCATTGGGAAAGTCTAAAATACACTCCTAACTTCAGTCTGTGTGTGAAATAGGCGTTTTTTAAAACTTCCTGCTTCTAAATAATACTACGGCATGGGTGAACATTTCGTAAAAGGATTCGTTTCATCTGACCCCTGCACCCTGGGATGCTGCGCAATATTCAACATGGCCGACACCAACCCGCTAAAATAAACGTGAGGTCTTTATTAACCAGCCGCTTTATATTTACATTTTTCTTGCGTTAATATAGACCAGCAAGACAGTCAGAAACATCTACCCAGGGGAAAGAAAATCGAAATTTCAAAAATCAAGACATTTGGTGTTTCTTAGAGAAAGTGGAATGTATTATCCATCAATAGAAACGCCAAATCCTTGAGAAGTCACAGACATCTTCACCCTGAAAAATTGGCTGAATTCGAAATAATATACAATGAGATCTCGATTTTCCATGTTATTTTCTATACGGAATTCTAAAATGATCGTCGGGTGTCTGATTGGCTAGAAAGTAAGCGTGGGAATATCAGGTGGCCAAGCATTTCTGCTATACAATGAAGACTCTTAGTTTCTCTTTGGGGGAGGCAAAAATTGTCATTTCTGGAACAACCTCCTTTAAACAGTACTTTTACAGTCATTGCTGCTAAGATAAATTCTATTTAAACAAATTTAAAAAGGCAAAATGAGAAAACAAATCATTAAATAATTAGTGTAAATAGAGGTTGAATTTTCCTTTTAACAGGGAGTTTGAGGAGAGTATAATACATCTGGCTTCTTCTTCTGGATTTCAACTTGATCAGGAATCTACTCTTTGACTTTTTTAAAACTCACAATGAAAATTATGGACATTTTCAGGATACTCTAAGTATTGCAATAATTCAATTTAGGAAAGAAGTGGAGCATAAAAAAATCAAGTTGTGCTAAAAATTAAGAGCAATATACTCACAGGAACAATGAGTCCTTGCCAAGACAACATGTTTGTTTCATCAACTTGGATATCTCTAAACGACTTGATGCCAGACGCTCTAATATCGCCCAGCTCCTGAAAGAAAACATATGTATTATGATGGCAGTTCCAGTGATACAGTTTGGAAACATTTAGAAGAATAATTTCTCTAATAACGCTCACAGAGAGACAAGATAAGAGGTCAGGCTTCGAATCCGGAATCTGCGAAGTGTGAACCGTCACCTTTGTACACTACACCACAGCAGAATACAATGAAAGTGTGGCAAACAAACCTATGATATGTGCATGGCGCGTTGCACAGTCATTCACATTGTCGCGCGCCCCGAAAAAGGTGACGCAACTGGGGTCAATTCAACCCTGTTCCGGGGGGCATTGGCAAAAATGCTGAAAGATGTATCAAATGGATTTTCATGAACTGCAATTAGGCCAAATGTCGATCGATTTTGAGGAGGCATGAGTGTAAGGTCCTCTTGTTAGTCTTAATCGACCCAAAAATAAAAGAAAAATTTTGACTGAGGGATTGGCACAGCACATGACAGCGACCGCTCCAGGGAGAGTGCATGATAAATTTAAGGCAGCCTAAGGATGTGACACCAACTTTTTTTAATTATCGATAAGAGAAGAATGAATCTTGACAAATAATGCTCCAATCCTACTGGAACATCCGATTTTTCGTTGAGTAACATAATACCTCAAGGTCCAAGAAATAAGCCTACTCACCTTCTGTAACCTACGAGTGGCAGACATTATAGGGTAAAACAGAGATGCAAAAGAGTGCGAGAGAGGAAAAAATAACGATGCGGAATCAGAGTTAATAGATTATTTCTCTAATAAGAACACATGTTTGTGAAAACTTTCGAAATAAGCAACTGTGAAGTAATGAAAACAACACAGTGAAAAGTCGACCATTCAACTCTGTGGGAAAATGGGAAAATTGGGAAGAATTTTACCAACTGGAGAACTAAAGTAATCCCCTCACATACCATGTGATTGTGATTTATATTGGATTCAAGTCATTATGTCAAATTACAATCAAATTCAGATTCATTTAATTGAAGATTCATTATGAATTGAAAATTATAAATATTAGGAAAATCAGCATTTATGCATATTTTCCCTAAAGGGAAATTCGGAGAAAATTATCCACAAAATTATGTTATGAATTTCCTTTTGTGCAAACTTGAAAAGAAGAAGAAGCAGAAATTAAAAACAAACCGCGAAACTTCAACAGATTACAGATTTCCAAATTTCCAAACTATTTCTAATATACCACTTGTTACACCTTTTTTTTATTAAATGCCGCTCTCCTACTGATCCAATATCCAAGTACTCTAGTTTGTTCGTATATTAGTGTTTTTATCATCATTATTAATCACCCTCTTATTCTGTAGTTCTTCAGTGCAACTTTCCATTGCGAAGCGCATGTCTTTTTGTTCACAATGCCTGTCGTTTCTATCAATGGAGTCGATGTCACATTTCCTTTCGAACCGTATCAAGTTCAGTTGGACTACATGAAGAAAGTCATAGAATGTCTGCAGCTGGTTAGTCACCATCCTTCTAGTAGATCGTTGTATACAAGTAGTAGTAAGTCAGATCGTAAGGCACTGCTATGTTAAGGTCTCACCTCGCCAGGAACCTTCATACGCCTTCCACTATAAATTTGACCGAGTTACGGCCAAAACTTGATTCTGTAACAAATACAATAGGGATAACACAACAGAGACTAGGGTTGCACGCTTGCTTAACAGGGAAGTGAGGTATGACAATCAAAACGTCAATCGTGAATTGATTGGGATTCCCTTTGGATGCTTGGTGTCTTACCATTGGCCAGAAAAATCCACGAGGATGAAATTTTTGTTTCAAATCTCTCAATCAGATTTGAAAATCTACTTAGTCCTCCTCAAATAACCTGAGTTCCTTGCTGTCCGGGGCGTTTACTTACAGGTGCAGATATATTGTAATCGTTATAGTAAGAATATACCGTCAAAACCTGTGTATTGAACTTGAAACAAGTCAGGAACTATTCCAATCAAGAAGTTAATCGTATGGTTCGATGCGCCTAGAAAATGTCCCCTAGACGCTAAAACCTGATTAAAATACGGATTGAAGTGAAATTGCCTCTTCTGGACTACACTTTTCCATTCTTGGAGAAGGTCCTCTTCAAACTGGGGTTTGTTTCACTGCGCACTTTCTAGATCTAACTTTAACCGGCACATAAAAGGCATAGATAGAGAGTCAGGAGTTTATAAGGACTGTCTTTATCTGAAATGTGTCGAATCTGTATTCTGTAACTTGCTTTCACAAAGACCCATTGAAAGTGCTCATCTATGTTCAGCTTATCTTTAGATGACCTTCATTCTTTTACTAAAATACTACATATTTCTTCATTTTTTTGCAGAGAACGAATGCTGTGTTAGAGTCACCCACTGGTACTGGTAAGACATTGAGTTTGCTGTGTTCGTCCCTAGCATGGCTTAATCATTATAATACTACCCAGGCAGCCAACGATTTTACATCCAATCCTAGAAATGTTACAGAAGCAATGGCAGTACCTGTCATGAACCCTACATCTGCATGGAGTAAGTTAATCATTTTTTTATTTTGTTATTATCTTCTCCAGAACCCAAAGCGAACATCCTCTCCTCCTAACCTCTGTTGCCTCTTCTTCTGTTGGTTTATTGGCTTATATTCCTTATGTGGAACCTACAGCCATCTATAGACAAACTTTCATACTTGATATTATAAGAAATGTAGGGGTAAGGAAATGTTTAATAGATAGGGTAATTTTTTTATTCAAGCCGTCACCATTTTTACGCTTAGAGACCCTTCTAGGCGACTTCCTATACCGGGATATACTGGGTCATGGAAAACATTCAAAGTGAACATATATGGTAGATTTAGGATTTATACCCTTTTTTTTTTTTTTTTTTTTTTTTTTTTTTGATTTTAAGATTTTGGAAGATTAGGATATTAACTACGAGTCTTTGGAAGTGGATATCGGACAGTTTTATTAAAGAATATAACTAAGAAATGAAAATTGTTATAAATACTTAAAAACATTCCTAAAGCAACCACCACCCGCAGCGAACCAGGTGAAATTTACTCCTAAAAAGTACTAATACAGTCGGATACCTATAACTTAAAATTCTTACTATTTATTATTTTTTTTTTTTAAATTTTTTTTTATTAAAGATTTATACTATTAACTTTTAAAAAATTAGCAATGAATTTATATATCTTGAGATCTGAACCTCTGTTGCCAACAAAATAGGAATAAAAAAGTTCTCTTCATCTGTTCCATTAAATACCGGTTTTCAATCAGGAGAAATAATGTCATGAGGTGAAAGTTTACTTCATTTATACTGCAGACTGCATTTGTTTTATCAACATCATATTATGAAGATTAATCATCATTACCAAACATGGAGTAATTCGAACATCAAAATATATCTCCGTTTCTTCCTATAGACTACTCTCAAAACCACCATTGAATTTGGAAACTAAAACTGGTAGATGCTGTTTACAAAGCTGTAGCGGAGAAGCAAGAAGTGACTTACAAATACCATTCAGTGATGGTAATACGCCCTGCAGTGATTTATAGACATATTAAGCATGTTTTTAGAAGTGAGATTCCACAAGGTAGAGCTGAAATAGCGATCGGAAGACTCACCGACCACCCACCTCCAACAGAGAGCCATACAAATTATGGTATTTTTTTCACTCCTCAACAAAATCTAATTTCAACTGGCAGTATGCGTGTCCATATATTTTGTATGTCAGCCTGCCTTAAAATTTGAGTTTTGAATCAGATTTTTATGTCTGTTTTGTATAATTTCATCTATCATTGTACTTGTTGACAGATTCAAAAATAAAAATCATCTATGCATCTCGTACGCACTCACAGTTGAGTCAAGCAATGGCAGAATTAAAGAGGACTCACTATGCTGATGTTAGGGTGACAGTTTTAGGTTCCAGAGATCAGCTGTGTATTCACCCACAAGTGCAAAAAGAAGAAAAAACAGTTACTAAGGTAAAGTTTTACGGAATGTAAGTTGGTTTGTCATCAAACAAATTTATCTGGTTGTCCCTTGTGTATAGAGGTCATTCTATGTTCAGTTGCTAGATGACTCTGATTGTTACTTAATCTATTCTCTATTACATACTTTAGTCTCTTAATGGAAGCAGGTCCAAAAACCTCAAAAGTGATTTGAGTGAGGAGTCCACATCTAAAAGTGGTGTTACACCAAATTCCAACCGATTAGAGTCAAATTAGGAGAGAAAATGGCCGGAACAGATCCTCATAACCGTTCGTTGTTGTTAAAGGGGAGCATATCTTGGACTTGTTTCTTTTAAATTATCACTCTGTAAGTCCTCAATGGTTAGTAGGTGAACAATTCAACAACGACCTCAAAGAATTGAAATTAATAATTGGTATTCAAATTATATGACATCCCCATAGATTCTATAGGAACCTTTATGATGAATCAGCGAAAGAGGGCAGTCCCCAAATGAAAAAAAAGATTAAGTCATTAAAGAATGAAAGAAAAAAAAGTCAGCTGAATGGACTGGCTTTAGGCAGCACTGTGTCAGGCCAACAGTAACTGTTAAAGTTTTTTGTTTTGATTTTTTTTACTCGCTTGATTTTTGAAGCTCTTAAGCAAGATGAGACTTATTTCACCATGCTTTAGTTAAAAGACTTTGGTTTCAAACGTGTCAAAACTATATTTTTACAGAACCTGCTGTGCCGTATATTAGTATCCGGAAGGGAGTGTGCATTTCACAATAACGTTGAAATGACCAAAGTTGATCCCTCACTGCAAACAGTTGTTGACATTGAGGATCTTGTCAAGTCTGGAAAGCGGTTGCGTTCATGTCCATATTATCTCACGAAAGAATTGCAGAAGGATTCAGATATTGTTTTTGCCCCTTATAACTATCTGCTTGACCCAAAAATTAGAAAAACTCAAGATATCTCTCTCGATGTAAGTATAGCAACATTTTTGTGTCCTAATACTTTATCAACGTTGAGATAGAATTAGATATTGAAATATTGTTGCAATTGTGCTATTCCTGTTTTTTACAATCTAAACAAACTGCAATGAGCCCTCAGAATCATCAGAAATCAGCTGACTACACAGAAAAATGAGAAGTGAAGTTAAAAATTACTATTGAGGTCACGATAGTCTCGACGAGAAAATGTAGGAGCAACATCAACGGAGGAATTACAGGCAAAGTTGTAGCACCCTGAACACTAAGTTCAGGTAAGCCAAAGAAAGCACAGAACTCACTCACGTTTGACATAAGTGTCACTAAGGTCATTGATGTTTCTGCAGTAACTAGAAGCAGTATGATGGTTGGAAAGGTAAATGGTAAAATCTAGTCCCCTTATAACGTGGTCATATACACCCGCCCGGCAAAATTACGTTGTGGTAACGTTGCCAAAACGTTGCAATTTCGCCATTTACGTATTCGGGCAACGTTGTGGTAACGTTGCCACAACGTGTAATTTTGTCAGCTTGCATGAACGTAAATTGGCAATGTGTCTGCAATGTGTTTTAGCAACATAATGGGAATGTTGCAAAAATACGTTTTAGCAACATAATGGGAATGTTGCAAAAATACGGTGAAAAAATTTCGGTGATTTATTTTAGGAATACTCTGCATTTTTACTCCTAGAATTCAATGTGGACCGCAGAGAAGCGTTTCTTAGGCACCCGAAATTCACTCTAAGTCCGATAGTAGCCGCGCTCCGCCCGGGTTCCCAAGCGGGCTCCCATCGAAGTACTAACTACGCCCGACGTTGCTGAACTTCAGTGATCGCCCGTGTGTCGCTGCCACTCAGCTACGGACGCTCGCGTGATAGAGTTAGGTTATTTAGCATTAATAAACATCCCTAGATCTGGTTCAATGATAGAAAGCAATGATATTCTTGCATTTCTGTGCATAATTCTACAACGAAGGATACTGAACATAATATTAGGAAGATCAAGTTTTTAAAAAAAAGGAGTATGAAAAAAAATTAAAAAAGAATTGAATAAATATATTCATTTTATATAAATAAAATTATTATTATTTTAATTATTTATCTAATTATATTAGAATTATTTTTTATTATTATAATTATTTGGTATTTTTATTTTGTATTAAATTATTTTCTAATTATTTATATTTATTTTTTTTATTTTATTTTTTATTTTTAAATTATTTTTTTATTTTTTTTAATTTTATCTTCATTTGTATATTTTTATTGTTAATTTTTTTATTTTTTGAATTATCTATCAATTAATTTTTGTTTATTTTTGTATATACATATACATATTTTTGCGACATTGTATGAGGGCGCATTCCCTTATATTGATTGGAGAAAATCATCTGTTGAGAAACAACAGAAAGGAGAACACCTGAAACAGTGGAAAAGTGTCCCCTCCGATTTGCAGCACAGCATCTGCTTGACCTCATATCTGAGTTCTACGACCAAAATTACACAGGGATTGATACCTCACATGACACTATATGCGCATTTTAAAAAACCGAAATCCCAGAGGCCTTATTATGGCCGCCATTTTGAAATTTAGGCATTTTGGGGGGTGTTCCGGGGTCGGACCGTGGTAAACTTTTGGTATGTTGTTCAGGAGGACCTACTGATGACGTTTACATAGGAAAAGTTTGTTCAGCAATTTGTTCCGGGTCAAATCGTGTTTCTCCCTGACTAATAATGTTTAACAACGTTGTCACAATATATCTAAGAAATATTTATTGAAACGTTTTTTAATAATGTTCCAGAAACATTTCTAAAAACGTTTTGAAAATATTGTCTAAAATATAATGTCAGGCAACATTGCTGAAACATTGCTTAAACGTTGCTGCTTTACCTTTACAAAGCAATATCATCAAAAATGTTGCCTTGCAACGTTGCGGCAACGTACACATTGCTCCCTTGCCGGGCGGGCATGGCCACGTTACACCCTTTTTTGAAAAGTTTTGAAATCATTTTATATTTTGGCATGATTCTAACAGACAGAAGCCAATTAATGGATCAGTGGCTGAAAATTATCCGGGTATCAATCAAGAAATTTTGACCTCAACTTAGATCACTTGATAATAACAAAAATCAATTATTTTTTTTTTTTTTTTCATCATTAATGGTCAAAAAAGGCAGTTGTAGTGAAGAAAATACTTCATAGATAGGAGGTATAAGAAAATAAGGAAATCCTTCAGCATTGACTTTTAGACCTTGCTGGACTTACTTGAATAAATCATTTACAGCAGGATACAGAAGTAAATTGACTTCCATCCTCAGGAAGAAATGATCAATCTTACTATGGTTTCATAACTCAGCAAATTAGTGAGGAGACTTTTCATGCCTTTTACCAATACAAATTCAGATCTGTGTCCGCCAAACATGAGTGGACGAAGAGGCGTTTATGAGCAGAACCTTTTCAGCTACTCAAATACATTTTCTTTCGATACAATAGGCCTCTAAACAAGGTACGAATTAAAGCGCTAAGCTCCCCTCGAAAATTTCATAGAGAAACAAATCACACCCCTGAAAGTCTAGAAAATAACTTCTAGACAAGATACAAGATACACAACAACGAGACACATCGACGACTCAGGCATGCGGTCTGACTGGTTAACCTGGCAACAAGACTGATCTTATGCGGCTATTTCCTCTTAAATTACCACATCGACAACCTGGGCCACCTGCCTGATTGGTTAACTTGCCAACAAGACCGACCCGGGCCACCGGCCTGAGTGGTTAACTACAAGACTGCCTCGGGTGGCTGACCTGACTGGGTAAAGACCGATCTTAAGCGAATGTTTCCCCTTAAATCACCACATTGGCAACTCGGGAAACCAGCCTGACTCGTTAACATGGCAACAAGACCAAATGCTTTCTCTTAAATCGCCACATCGACGACCCAGGCCACCGGCTTGAGTGGTTAACTTACCAATAAGACCGACTAGGGCCACCGGCCTGACTGGGTAAAGAGCGATCTTAAGTGAATGTTTCCCCATAAATCGCTGCATCAACGACTCAGGCCTTCAGCCTGACTGGTTAACTTTGAGACAAGACTGATGATCTTTAGCGACTGTTCCCTCTTAAATCTCGACCTGACTGTTCCGTCCCAAGTCACCATATCAACGACTCAGGCATATGTCCTGAATGGTTAACTTGGCAACAAGACGGAATGTTCCCTTTTGAATGGCCATATCTTCTGTAATCGCAACAAGACTGACCTTAAGCGACTATTCCCTCTTTAATCCTACAAATGATGTCCTTTGTATAATATAACTTCCATCCTACATGTGTCAAAATTATTTGTTCATATCTTGTTCTTGAAATGATTTCCATATTTCCTGATATATAAATCGTTTTTCTTGCCATCATGTCCACAGAATGCCATTATTATTTTAGATGAAGGGCACAATATTGAAAAAGTTAGTGAGGAAGTGATGTCGACAAAACTCTCTTCCACCCAAATCGCTTACTGCATTGAAGAAGTCACAGAAGTAAGTCTCATTGTAATTCATTTAATAAAATATACATGGTGTCCTAAACCACCGGCACCAGGCTTTCTTCTCGGTTATTATGGGTCGGATGAAGTTAAGGACTACTGGGGCGAAGAGGGAATCGACCCTGAGGAATCCAAATTTCACCAATCCAAAGCCCTCCAGAGTTTCTTGGGGTCTAAAAAGGGAAGTCCTGGCTTAGTTCCTGTTACTGACAAAAGGGGTCACCATCACAATTCTGAAACTATCTCAAAAAAAGAAAAAAATATCACATTTTAACCTAAAGCAATACCTAAAAGTCAAAAATCGACCTGTCCCTGGCTGAAATATTGACCCCTGAAGTCGGAGGACAGAGTATCCCCCTATATAAAATGCTAGGTCAATAAATTGAAGTAGAGAGAGTAGAGACCTGGAAAATAGGTGTTTTCATAGTTATTACTTACTCTTTTTAGCGTCAAATATCCACCCTATGCACATTGAAAATTTTAATTGCTCAACTTTTCCCATATTATTAGGTACAATTCTTCAGCCCTTAAATGTAGATTTAGAGATCAGTAAGGTTCTTTTCAAATTCCCCCTCCCATCTTACTAATCTGAACCTAACCATAATCTGAATTTTATTTACTTAGTTCATTCAAAGTCATTAATCTAAAGTTTTTTGCAATCTAGTGAGATTACCTCCTCATCGATGGCTTACGGACAAAATCTTCCCCCAAAATTCTGCACCAAGAATTCTTCTTGATAATATCTCGGATAACCCTTTGTGGAAAAATTGTGCAATTTTTGTAATAAGTTGAAATTAATGCTCTTCACGTTACTTTTGCCAGTATTAATCCTAAGTTTTAGTATTTCTACCTTTGATTTCCCCTCAGAATAGTGTGGACCCACTACTATTCTACCATCTCTTTATTCGTGTTTGTAAGTTTAACAATTAAATTTTTTTGTCAAGAAAATTGATAGAGGTAATATTTAAAACTGAATGCAGGTTTAGTTCAGATTTTGATTCAAGCTTTGAAGAAACACCTAATGGAGTACAGCATGGTAGCTTAGGGTCAATTTTGAAAGTGTGAATTCCTCTCAAAATCAAAATATAATGTCTGAAACCCTGATATAAATGAAATGTCTCTCTTTCAGGTTATGAAGGTGAAACAAGAACATGGGGAGAAGGAAATGGATGGGTTGGGGAACCAAGAAGAAAATAGTGATGATTTGAGTGTGAGCGAATTATGTCTTCTCAAAACAGTTTTGCTCGAGTTAGAAAAAGTGATAGATGAATTTCCACTACAGCCTGTGTCAGGAAAATCTGGGCCGCCAACAAAGGCTTTGTCGGGATCGGAAATTTTTCCACTTCTGGCCAAAGCTGAGGTGAGTCCACATTTTTACCTCGACAGAGTTGGATAAAATGCGCTTGGTAGAAGATATTGGTAACCTGGCCAATTTAAGCTGTTACTGGTACTATATTCATTTTATATGAATTCACTTACACTTTGAAGGTAAATAGGCATGAAGTGAATAGCCCAACAGAAAAGTCTGAAATTCACGCTCTAAGACAAAATTTACACCACCTATTTTACGCATTTTCAAATTTCCCACCTCTGCTGATTCTTTTTTACATTCTTGGCAACCAGGGTTGTTAAGAAAGAGATGGAAGAAAAAATCGTCTAAACATTCAAACAGTCTCATAATTTGTTATTGATTGATCTCACAAGTGATTTCTGTCTGTTTAAAGCACTTATATCCTCTCAACTTACTTAGAAATAGAGGGCTGAAATGAATCCTTCAATTGCCTTTAAAAATGAACACAACCTTTGAAGCTCTCCTAGGAAAATTCTCCTCAAAACGATAAAAATTTCTCTTCAGCTTTGCCACTGGGCAGATAGGCTTTAAATAGCCCCCAGTAGAGATCCTAGACGGCAAAAGTTGGTACTTAAATCTGCGGCCAAATCACAATAGCATTCAGCATTTTTTTTTCGTACGGCTCTCCTAAACGCAAAAAGTGTCAATTAGAAGTATCTGTGTTAGAAAAAAAAATTTCAGACTAAAATAATGCATAATTTCCTTGCTGATGATCATAATCTAGGGAACAATGGCTCATTGTTTTGGAACTTATTTCACCAAGATCATTGTGTGCCTGGGGGTGAAGAGACGTGAACCTATGGTAGTGCAGAAAAATTGACTTCCTGTGAGTCCTGTTCATCCGGTGTTAAAACAATATTGGATTCCAATCAAAGCTGAGAGCATACCTAATCTGCATGTGTTGTTGGATTTTTTCTATTTTTAACAGATTTTGAGTGAAAGCAAGACTTTTTGAATTACCATTGTGTCCTCAAAGGAAAATTATGTTGTTACCCTTCTACTCTAAGCCACTAAAGCAATATACAGAATTCTCTACCATCTGTCATTAAAATTTCATGCTCCTTTATGGACCATGTGATTGTCTGGATATCTATGAGGCCGACAGTCAACAAATCAAATGGAAGTAAATTTATCTCGGAGGAATTAATAAATAACTTAGATCATAAATAGCAACTCTTCCACTGATCATTATTTTTCTTTCTTGTGGCACTGTAAATTATGTGGGGTTTTTTTTTCACAGATTACGGAGGAAAGTTGCCCTCCTCTGATTGAAATTTTGTACAAAGTATCTCAATTTGCCACTGCAAAAAGTGACTCTCCATTTGCACGTAAAGGTCAGCACTTATCCGCGTTTCAAGACTTTGTTGTTAGGGTATTCCAGAGCAAATCTTCCGCTGCATCGTGTTTCAAGGTAAAACGCCAAATCGTGAATCTTTCCGTTTGTATTTTAATTCCAAAATAATAATTTATTCATCCCCCTTTCAAACACTGTGTGAACAAATGAGAATTCTTGGGCTTTATTTATTTACTAGGGGGCTACACGCTACACCCCCTGACCGCTTTGCGGTCTAGTGCTTGAGGCATTTTGCGCCTCAGGTGTTATTTGTTACACGCTACTTTTATCATTTTATACTTTAGAGTATTTTTTGTTTTAAAGGCAACATGGGTAAAATGACTAACTTTAAAATATGCAGGGGGAAACAAGATTCCATGTTGACTATCCATGTATTTGTACTCATTTGTTCCGCCACGCCTTGAAAATATACCAACAAATGATAATCTGTGCTGAAGAATTGGACGCATTTCTACCAAACGGAACTAAGTGCATTAAGACATGAACCCTGAGACCCATAAGAATGCGTGCATAACTGGGCTTACAGTATAATGCACATAGTTCTGTTTGACAGAAATGCGTCCAATTCAAGAAACTCTAAACGGAGGCTCAAAAAAAATTCAAGCCCAAAGTTTGCATGTAATATGCCACTTAACATCAATCCCTACTGCATTATGACTTGCATTGGTCTTGGTTCGACTGCATATTTTGTCAACGTAAAAAGCTTGATTAAAAAAATGCCATTTTTCACTCCCCCTGGATTCTCTTGAAATATTGCTTTTCCAGGGATTTTTTTTGAGAGCGTTAAGTGAACCTATAGGGCAATTTTTATGCAATCTAATGTGTTGACCGCAAGAATCTTAAGTTAGACATTCTACAAAATTAAAACTTTAGATTTCATTGATGGAACAAAAAGTATCATGTGTTAGGTAGTTTATGAAGCAATGCTCTCATTTGTCCTGTTCTCCTTCTTTTTAATCACAGTTATTCATAGAACCGGATGTTCCAAAAAAAGCAAAGGCAGAAAATGCTTGGGCTCCCAAGACAAGCGCAACAGTCTCAAGTACAGCAAAAGTTTTAAATTACTGGTGTTTCAATCCTGGTTTTGGGTAAGATCAGTATCTGCTTTTTAAAAATTAATAAATTATATTTTTTGCAAGTCATAATACAAGCGTTTATTGAATGATTAAAAAATGCTGAGTTGACAATTTCAAAATTTTGGGATTCACTCTGTGACAAACTTTTTTAGACAATCCTTTGGAAAGAATTGCTTGATTTTTTGTCAAACAAATTTCATTTCAAGGAGAAACTGAGCTCTTAAAGCTATTAAGAAAGTGTTTTAACTGTTTGACAGTTCATTGTTTACAATCTACTTTTCTTACAAAACACCTTATTTTATGACTAAATCTTTATGCAAGAGCCTCTACTTATTCTGTATAAAACAGGATCCAGTTTTATTTGTTTTTTCAAAATAAGGTCACTTTTGTCTTTACAATGTATATTTTACCTTGCACTTTAACATTACACTACCTTTATGTACTGTGCCAAGCTATTTCAAGACATTTTAATCTTGACAGCATGTTTTCTTGTAGAATTTTACCACGCTCGTGAAGGTTTATCATTACTCAAGGATCTGCAACAGTAGGTGCAGTAGTCTGATTACTCCCAATCCATTTTATATCAATAATAATATGTTATTATAGTCTATTATTATATACTATATTATTACAGTCTATTTTACATTAATATAGGTTACGAGCTTTAATGGATATGGGCGTTCGCTCTGTGATATTAACCAGTGGAACCCTAAGCCCCCTCGATGCAACAATATCAGAACTTGGTATACCGTTGGAGTGCAACTTGAAAACCCTCACATCATTCAACCAAATCAAGTATGTATTTCAAAGTATCAATGTATTACAAGGATGCAAAAACCCTGAAAGATAATTGTAAATGAATAAATATTGATAAAAAAATATTAGTAATATACTTTTAGTCAAGACTTTATGCTGTCAGTTTTTGATTTAGTTATAACAATGAGTCAGTGGCACCCATTTTTACAATTCATTTATTGAAAGCTTTTCTTACTGCTACCTCATTTGGTATTAGAATGGCTCAAGTGATGAAACACACCTCTCACAAATTTTGGTCTCCTAAATACGTTGTTGAGGAGGTCAAGAAGGGTTGTTTAATTCACACTAGAATTTATTTGTCACACTTTGCTGTCATCGGGTCAAGTTTTAATTTCTATTGACGTTGCAGGTGTACATATCAGTATTAGGGAAAGGTCCAGCCAGTGTTGAACTGAAGTCAACATACGACAACAGGGAGAATAAGCAGTATGTCTCGGAACTAGGTCAAACGATACTGAACTGTGTTAGGATTATTCCGCATGGTGTGCTTGTTTTCTTCCCGTCCTATTCTGTCATGAACAAAGCAGTCCAAGCCTGGCAAGACTGTGGAATTTGGAGTAATTTAAGTAAGCACAAAGTACGTTAGCTGCGCAAAATATTTGGTTTATTAGAAGTAATTTTTTTACATAAATTTACACTTAATTTTTCTTTCATCATTCCACATCCTATTCCAGGATGTCTACAAGTTTGGAATTTCCGGAAAGTCCGGGAATAGTACTGATTTTTTAAGGGCGGTCCGGAAGTACTTAAAAAGTGCGGAAATTCCGCAAGAAGGTCCGGAATTTTTTTCATTTTTTGTCATTTTTGTCGCATTTTAAGCGAGAAATTCAAATCTTTGAAATTCTTCGAATTTCGTCAATTGGAGGTATTGAAAAAGTACTGAATTTTTCTGTTAAGAAGATACTGAATTTATTGGGAATGTACTGAAAAAGCACTACAAAAGTACTGATTTTTGGCCAGCCTATTTTAGTAGACACCCTGTATTCCATCTCTAATGTGCCGAGAAGCAAGAGGTTTCCAGTGGGATAAAGTCAATTTCTCTAAGAAGATGGTAGAATAGTTCTAAGACCATGCTATTCTGAGGAGATTTAAAAGCTAGGAAAAACTTTAAATTAAATCTAGAGGTACAATGAACTGCAATGCGTTTTAGTGCGAGACTGAAAGAACTGATGAGCTTAAATGAGAGCAGAAAGTCCATCAAAATGGTCCCAGCTAAGTATCTCCAATCCATCTGCCCCACTTAGTCTGATTGCAGTGAATCGCTTTTAGAGTTCATGGTAACTTTAATTTTAATTCTTGGCTTTTATTCGCTTTGATCCCTCCTATCATCCTGCTACTTACAGTATTTGGACCGTATTTATAGTTTTTCTTTCACCATGATTTACCACCATAATTTTATTGATCTGATCTCAGATTATTCTCAATGCACTTTCTATGATGTTTTGATGACCGGAAACAAAGAAATTACCTTGCATTTCCTTTGAATGTAAATAGACAAAGCTTAAAGTCACTTGTTCTAATTTTCCTCTGCCAATGTGGTTGAGACCATCATGAATTTGACTGGATGATTCAGTAATTGACCGGTTATACAAGTATCACGTATAATACTAGAATACCGTTTTGGTCATTTTAATTAGCATCAGATTGAAACTTGGCCTAAAAGTAATTGCCTCAAGAGAATTCCGGAAGAGAAATCCAGTCCATACTTTTGCTTTGTGTTGGTCCTTCCATCGATTAAAACAACTTTAAATCCAAACTGCTTCACTGAAATCAACATACTTCCTTTAATCGGCTCTTTCATTTTGCATTATTTTCTCACTTGATTTTTGTTGTTAGGCCCTATTCATTGAGCAGACCAACAAATTGGCTTTGAATTCTGTGATAGAAGAATTTTACAAAGCTGTGGATGAAAGAGGAGCGGTGTTATTTGCCGTATGTCGTGGGAAAATATCAGAAGGATTAGACTTCTCAGATAATAGAGCAAGAGCTGTCATCATCACTGGTATACCTTATCCTCCGATCTTTGATCCACGAGTAACCCTCAAGAAAGAGTATTTGGATGAAAATCGTCGCACTAACAAGTTGGTATGTTGAGTTTTCTTTATACATCTCATCCTGTGCTAGAATCTGCTCTCTTCTTGTTTTTTTTTTTAAAGTTTTAATGTCTCTAAGAGCAGGCACTGGTAGTGACATAAATGGCATCAGGTCAGTATGATGCCTTCTCAAGATCCCTCGCAATTTGGTGTTGGCAACTTTAGGTCTGTTTGTTGAATACTTAACTACATCTTAGTATCTGCCCGTGCTTATTATATGAAATTTTGTACCTCTCCTCAGTAATTTTGCGTGTAGACGAGCTCTTGATATCGTTTCAACTGTCTAAATAATTACGTCCAGCAAGCACCTATGCAGCAAGGTTTGGTCATTGGCCCTACCTGAGCATCTTACAACAATCCTCTTCATGAGGAATCATAGCATTCCAAAATCACGAACTCTCAGGAATGTTGCTTGTAAATCTTAGTCTATCATTCATTTCCCCTGCTTGTAAGTATTCCTGTGGTTTTAGCCAGGAGCAGAAATGTGCTGTTGTATTACAATGTTATTTACCCTGTACTTTTCATCAAGGCTGTTGAATGGAACACAGGACTATGTAAGTACTATAATCTAGATACATACTCAGACAGGCCTCTAAGTGTTAAGATGTATGCCCTTTGTATCTAACATCTTTTCTATTTTGAAGTAAAATCAATTCCTTACTTCTGTAGGATTCTACACAGAAGCTGAGGCTCTGCTATCCTCCTATGCCTGCCATCTTGTTATCCCCCCTCCCGCGCGCGTGCGCGTTCCAGCAATATCAAACGTTTCCTTTGGAATTGAAACATAACCACAAAGCTGTTTTAGCACCTGAAGCAGTTTGGTAGTTCTGTTTCTATTTTAAATTTTAATACTGTAATATGACTCTTTTCCAGTCACTGGATGGTCAAAGATGGTATCAGTTAGAAGCTATCCGTGCAGTGAACCAAGCTCTGGGCCGTGTGCTGCGGCACTCTCAAGATTATGGTGCATTGATTCTCTGTGATTCTCGATTCCATGGCTCTGCCACGAATAGTTTATCTGCTTGGCTCCAGCCACTGATATTTAAAGCCCCATCTTTTGGAGCTTTTATGCAAAAACTAGTTAGTTTCTTCCGCTCCTCACGTGTTGTCTCTGAGGTAAGACATTTTTATGGTCACGAACCATTGTTTGCATCTCTAGGTGAAATAAACTTTTGTTTTGTTATTTCCTGATGTATATTTTCGAAACAAAGGGGGAAACAGTTTTAGCTTTACATCAATAATGATAAAAAGTTGAATCAATCTATTCACACTCTCCTAAAGATCATCTGAATAAGATTTACTCGAGATATGGTGGCTTTTCATACCATCATATGATAACTCTCACAACTTATACCGTTATCGATGCTCAAAAAAACCTGGAATATTCAATCAATCTAAGTTAGATTTCTCAAGGATAGTCCAAATAATGCAACTTAGAGCGCAGTTTCTGAGGAAAACTCATGTTTTTAGGTCAAAGTCAGTAGTTTCCAAGAAATGTGAATTTTTACTTGAAAAATATTGAATTATTTAATCTAATAGAAAAAAGATTGCAAAGAAGTTTCAAGAATTAAGTTGCTCGGTTTCCAAAACAACAAAATTAGTGAACTCATTACAACATTCCAAGTTAAACAATGTCTCCGAACTCAACTAATAATCAATTCAGTATTTAAAAGTGATCAGTATCTCTTATCCTTTCATTTATTTTTAAAAAAATAAATGAATGTTGACTACTTGATTTATAAAGTTGTATTTCAAGTAAATTTTGGCTTTGAATAGGCTATAATTTATCTCAGTTCCAGAGTTTCATCTCCTTTTTTGAGTTCTCTTTTTTTTCATTTCCCTGTAAATCAATTAATGTTTCTTTTGACTCAATTCTATCTCTTGTAGTGTAATGTGAAGCCAAGACCAACAATTGAATATAGTAGTGCATCTAGAGCACTTGCAAAGAAATCTGTGAGTAGCAGCACTGCGGATAAGAGCGATGAGTTCTTGAGTGGATATGCTGGTACTTCGAGTACTCCTTCAGCCACCAAGAAACGAGAGGCTGATAAACCTATGTCATTGTTCGAACGTCTCGAACTATCTAGTCAAAAGGTGAGGTGACAAAGAAGGGGTAATTCTTCTCTTCCGTTTCATTCCTGCATAATTTTAGTTATATATCTCAATCAGACTTTTAGCGGGAAACATAATTTTCACCCAGCCAATTTTTCAACTGCATTTTATTTAATTTTGATTTATTCAGGTTTTTGCTTTGCTGAGACTCCGGTATATTGTCAAATGTATCCTTCGAACATTTAACCCTTTTATTACTGGCGGCCCGATTATTGAACTAATGACAAGACAAAACATAGCCCTATCTTAATCATGCAGTACATAGTCTTTCATGCAAAATGTTTTACTTCACAGTGAGGTTATGGGAGATACAAATGTGTATAATCAAGTCAAATTTGACAATTTTTTCAATCGTGTTATTCATTTTCAACCTTAAACTAATTATTTTGGGCTATCATTGGTAAAAATCACACAAAAAACCGCTGACTTTCATTAGATTTTGGCCGATTATTATTTTTAATTAGTATAATCGGAGAGGGGGGGGATAAATGAAGGCACACAGTTTGATTATGATTCTTACCCCGAATTTTATGACTTTAAAAATTACCAGTTGCATTTATTTTGTCAGCTTCTTAATTTATTAATTATACAAAAAAAAAAAAAAAACAATTTGGAAGTCCTTTTTGAAAATCATTGCTGCCTTTATTTTGAAAAACTGCCATTCGACCACTCTCTGGGCAGAAGTTTTTGGCAGACTTTTTCTACCATTCATTGGGACCCTAAAGATCCTGCATACCAATATGTAGTTTTGTAACTGTTAGCTGAGGCAACAAAAGAAGGAGCAATGCTCCTCCGTAATTCTTTTTTCAATACTAACATCACTTTGTATTCTGTTTTTCAAGACATTCCAAGCACCGGAGCGTGAAGAGTTACCAGCAATTAGTTGTTCATCAAGTGAGCCTGATGTAAAGAGACCAAAACTAACTGTGAAAAATTTAAAATTACACGATATTGAGTTCGCTCGGAAAATGAAGAAGAAAACTCAAGAAGAAAGAAATGATAGTATTAAAAATTATTTGATTCAAGTAAGTATATCATTTGACAGATGCTAAATACATTGGTACTCACCATTTCGTGGAGCATTAGGAACTGCTATACTGAGGCAGGTCTAATACATACGGCATCCCAAAATTTTTGTCAGCTACTCTCAAATGGGCAATCAATTCAATAATGGTTGCCTGGGACTGGTTGTTAGGGACGGAGGGAGGACGAGACTAAGACGTAGGATTAGCCTTTGTAGGCTACTTGAAGTAGTAAAAAAAAAAAATTAAAGCCAGCTATTGGTGGGTTGTGGGAGCTCAAAGATCATTTCATCAACTTTCCAACGCTACCATGTTCAGCTCGTTTGCCTAAAATTTTACTGAGGTATAGCGATTTTTTGGCTACCTGTTCGTGTAATCCCTGGGAAAATTTTACAGCATTTTAAGCGAAGAAAAACAATGCTCTCAGTCATTCAGTTCTACTGAAGCAAAATGTTATAAACCAGTATTATCATCAAGTTGTACAAATTTTCTGAAGACCCTTTGGTGAAAAACGAGAGGAATTCTAACATTCTTGGATGATGCATCAAAATTTAAGTGCCCGCATATGTTGAACTTAACAAAAAAGCTCATGGCAAAGCAAGGGATGAGACTCATCCTTCCTTCGCCCCTTTCCCCTTCTACTTTAGCGCAGGCTTATTGTTAGTTCCATGTAAGTAGTGGCTCTATTTGGAGCTAAAATGGAGTTTGATAGGAGAAAATTTTAACTCAATATGAGAAGTAATTCATGCTGCCGATGAGTTTTTCAATCCTCCTCCAAAGAAAGATTTTTTGGAAAGGCAATCGTCATTATGTGAAAACATGCAAGACCTTAAGTTGTGCAAAAAAAAGAAAAAAAAAAAAAAAAAAACAGTAAATATCTTGAAAAATTAGAAAGAGAAAAGTCCTGAACCGAAGAAGAATATCTTCAAATATAATCAGTAAAAACCATGTTAAATTAATGAAACAGAAAACTCTTGTAAACTGTTTAAAATGCTGTTGAATTTTTGGCGAGTTTGATCGTCTTTTTCTCAGCAAAAATTTTATTTAATTTGATGAAAAGTGGAAAAATGGAGGCTTTTTTCATTTTTTAGGCACTTTCCTAAAATTAATTTATAAAAGAATGTGAAACAGTCTCATTATTTTTCTCTTATTTTCCTAAACTTTTTTATTCTCTCTGTATTTCCTACTAGGTAAAATCATCAATTCCAGCCAATGAATACGGTATCTTTAGTGTGACCATTTGCAAGTATGCTCATGCGCAAGCAACATTTTCTGAGCTGATCGAAGTACTGAAGAAAGTTTTTCCATATGAAAATAAAGAATTACGCCCATTATTTAAAAGTAAGTTGCGAGGTTTCATGCAATTACCTTTTGTGCTCTGTTTTGACTGTAATCTCATTTCTATACCAAAAGGCTATCGCCTGCTTTTCAGCCTATGCTTCAAAAATTATTTCACGCATAAATTTTTGTGGGAAATTCACTCTATAACAGAGGTCCAGTTAATACTCCTCTCGCAACTTTTTGCAGCGATATCTAATTACATGCGGGAATGAGACACAAACCATTCTTTTGTTTCACTGTAAGTGGCTAAAAGGATTTTTCAAAACTTTCAAAACATACATCAAATATTTAATTTTATAGATTTTGGTGAAACTGCAGAAATGCATATCTCAGTTTGCGGTGTTGCAGACTTCCTGTCATACTCAATTTTCTGCATGAAAAACTACTGAACGTCCTTTCTTGAAAACTAGGGTGATTTTTCTTCTTATCGTGAAGAATTTTCCATGAACTTTGTCAAGCCATGATGTTGATTCGGTCTCCTTTAAGAAAATGAAGTAGGAACGGAGAATTGAAACACTGCAACTGACATACGTACTTTTGCAGTTTCACTATCGATGTGCTTTGGTAAAAAAATCCAACATTATGAAACCAAAAAAATGGTGTTTTGAAGTATCGCACCACAAAAAACGATTGACATTTTAACCGGTGATGTAGTGATGCCTGTAGATTATTTTTGTTCAAGTTCAAAATTATTGATTGAAATATTGATTATCGAAATTATTGATTGATTCTCTTTTTCTAATCTATTTCAGAATTCAAACCTTTTTTGAAGACGGAACATTTGAAACTTTTTGAAGAGGAGGTATCATCTTACCAAAATTCATCTCAAGTTCCTTCCATTTCTATCAATGAACCATCTTAGCATTTGTTTATTTTCTTTTTCTTGATGCATCTGTAGACTTTAATGTCAGCTCTAGGTTCAAAGACTTCAGAAAGAACTTGAGAAAAAAGAATTTTAAAGAATCAATATAGCAAGTAGGTTCATTTTAAAGGTGAACGCTATTATCTTATTAGACAATTTATCATTTCAAATGAATGTGTTGGGCTCAACCCTTCATCATTTAAAGTTTTTAAAAATAAATGTTTTTTAACTGGATGTTCAAGTGAGAAGGAATGGAATCCTCCTTTTCATTTATTTTCAATATTAGTGCATTGCGACTACATGCTTCTAGCATATTATGCTTATTTTTAAATTAATAGCTACAATTATGAGATCACCCATATCTTTTGGGAAATTAATAGCATATGAATTGCTTCTGTGATAGGCGGGAAACATGGAAACATTCATTCATATTTTAAAATTACCATCCAAATTGTGATGAAATATCTCAGAAATTCTGTCCTAAAAATGTACTCAGGCAGTTTTTAAAAATCACCTGCACTCACAACTGTACTAACTTTCCTATGAATGAAGAGCCCCTGAGTTCAATTTTCTAAAGGTGTGATAGGTTTAGCGAACTTGTAACTATGAGTAAATTCTGGTCTTCCAGACTTTCACATATATTTTTTTAGTTTCAAAATGACACATTTTTTTTCAGATGAAAAGTTAAAAGTTGAAATCGAGTGAAACTACTTACAAAATTGGATATATTTTTTTTTTTAATATGGTTTTTAGGCGTTTTATCTGAGAGATACTGCGGCCCTGGATGGGAGCTGAGAATAATTGGAGGGTGAGAAAGTTAGATTAAAACGTAAATTTCCCTATACTGCAGTTTTGCTAGTTTCCAACCAATTTTAAATCCTCTTCGATAAGAGGTAGCTGAAATCCTCTCAAACATGTTGGCATGACTGCGATTTTCGCCAGACCTAAATTAGCTGATTGATGCATTACAGGTGTTAAGGATAGTGACTGACTTAAATGGAGCTTACTATTAGCCTCGTCTCGTTTCTTACTCTTTTGAGTTTTCCATTTGTCAATCATGCATGTTCATCCTTCTCATCTAAAATTTAACCCATTTTAAGTTGCGAATGTACAGGAAGATTTTTATTGCCAACAAGACTGTGTAAAGTCATCGCATGATCTGATCGTCTATGAAAAGACTGGAATTTCAAAATATATTGCTGCTGTAAACTAATACAATATGAAATCATTAAGAAAAAAAATTGAGAAAGTAGTGAGCACAACAGCTTTCTTTTCACCTATTGAGATTCAAAATTGGTTAAAAATCATCAGGACTACAGCATGGGGAAACTTACTCTTTGATCCACATAAATATCAGTTCCGATCGATAGAGGAAGTTAGTACCCTCTCTAATCGATTTTTTCAAAGACCAAAAACTAAGGCTAAAGGCTGAAATGGCTGTTGAGAAGATTCAGAAAATATCGTGACATTCTAACTTTGTGCATTGCTTATTGTCCTTTGTTATTTTAGTTTATCATTGATAGAGATCACAATAATTCTTTGTTAACTTCCTTCAACTTTTAGATTGTATTTTACTATTTTCGATACTTTTTTGACAAAATAAAAAAGCCATCTAGTTTTTTTTTAAAAAAAAAAGAAAAAAAATCAAGATGTTTAATTACCCAAAATCCTATAGCTGAGTGGATAAAGGTGAATAAATAAATGTGACAGGCTACAGGGAAGGGCGCCTTTATCCACAAAAACTCAAATTGAATAACACAGACTAGAGCACAGCATTATTCCACAATTATTTTAAGGCAAAACATGCATAAAAAAGTCAAACCAAACTGCGGAGTTGGGGCGGTTTGAAGTTTGCAGTTCAAAAACGGAATTTCAAGCAAGTACAATTCACATGGGTCAGTCATACCCATGAATGTGTATTGAGACCCTACAGGGCATTGGCATTGGGAAGTTTAAATACAATTGGTTCCAGAATTATTATTAAAGCAAGACTGGTTCCCAGCAGGCGCGACTTCCTATCATTCAAATGGACCGTTTTCGCAGATTAGTGGATATTAGCGGCTAATTACCACATTTTATCATTCCTGATAGGGTACAAGAAGCAACCCAACAAAGGATTTTGGGGACACTTGTGGACATTTTTTTATCGAGCTTTCTTAACATTTTTTTGGACGTTTTTTTAAAGCAAGTTTTGGAGGTGGTTTTGGTCCTCCTAAAAATATGCCAATGCACATTAATGCTATACCAACATGTTCCTTAAAGGGAGGAGAATAAGCATGTTTAATTGAAATTTTGATTCATCTGCCACAGAACTCATGCAAAAGCGAAATAAAACCTTGAGAATCAGACGGCAAATTTGATACCACCTGCAATGTCAGCTTTAGGCAACCCGCATGTCAAAGCGGAAGGGTTCAAAGACCCTTGAATCATGGATACATTCATTATGGAAGCTCAACTACTAGAAAACCAAGAAAAAAAATTTAAAATCCGATTTTTTTTTCTTCGCCCATGACCGACCTCAACCATTGACTCGATCCACCGTGAGCCGGTGCGAAACGGAGTCAGTGTGGTCAGTGCCAAGGCGTAATTGCGAGAGTGATCGAATATCGATATTTCCCCGTTAGAAGCTATGGTAAAGAATCGATAGTTAAGGCGATCGTTGCGATCACTCTATCCATCAATCTTTTTGCATAGGTTAAATCAATCGATATATCGCAAAGCACGCCACCCCACTGAACGGAGTACATACAGGGTGTTCCAAAAGTGCTCGGGGGGGGGGGGGGGGGGGCAAATTTTTTTTTCCAACGGCAACCCCTATCTTGTGATACCTCATTCGAAAGAACATAAAAAACTAAGAATTTTGGCGCAAACCGCAGATCTATATCTCAATTTTTGACCGAGTATTGAGTAAAAATTTCAGAAATCACTTCGAACTAATTTAAGGGGGGGGGGGGGGGGGTTCGGACCCCCAAATACGTCAATTCAAAGGTCATTCAATTTTCCCGCGAAATTAGCCAATTTCCCCTAGATTTGCCTCCATATTATCTCAGTAAGGTCAAATCAGTTCAAAGTTGGCAAGTCCCCAATTTCGGGAAGAGTTCAAAAAAACGAAATTTAAACGGTCAAATTTAATCACCTTAAATTTCGTTTTTTTAACTCTTCCCGGAATTTGGGGACTTACCAACTTAATGTTGAACTGATTTTGACCTTACTGAGATAATGTGGAGGCAAATCTAGGGGAAATTGGCTAATTTCGCGGGAAAATTGAATGACCTTTGAATTGACGTATTTGGGGGTCCGAACCCCCCCCCCCCCCCCCTTAAAATTAGTTCGAAGTGATTTCTGCAATTTTTACTTAAAAGCGAACACAATTTGGTAAATTTTCCCGTTTTATTTTTTTCTTTACGATAATTTGAACCGGACTTATGATTTTTTGAAAATAGGTCAAATTTGACCTTTGACCTATCATAATAACTCGGTCAAAAATTAAGATATTGATCTGCGGTTTGCGCCAAAATTCTTAGTTTTTTATGTTCTTTCGAATGAGGTATCACAAGATAGGGTTTGCCGTTTGAAAAAAAAAAAAAAATTGCCAATCAAAATTTTGACCCCCCAAAAAGATGGTCCCCTTTGAGAGTTTCATTTTTCTATCTCGAACCGTTCAAAAGTTAGAAGGGGCTGGATGTTTGGAGCACCCTGTAGACATACGACTGAAAAGCCATAGGCCGTAGGTTCACTGAGCACGCAAATCGTCAATACGATCAATCAGTCATTTTTCATTTGTACATTTTTTCTCCTCTATTCCTCGTCCAACTGACTGAAACTATCATTAATGCGCTTTTGAATTATTCTTTCTTCGGAGGCAAAATTTTTCGGGAAATTATTGATATTTTTGGGTTTTGACAATCCCGAAAGTTGAAGACAAGGAATCGGAACTGCCGAGATGGCACGTGTACATCGGCTGCGCTAATGCTCTGATATGATATCAGTAGCCCCCGTTTTGATAAGACGTCAAGAGTCTGAAGAAACCTGTGGAATGCTAATCGATCCGATATCCAGTCATACAAACTTACTTATATATCTGTTGAATCTTTCTGTGGGTCTGATAGCTGGATAACCAGGTATGTATTTTACAAGTTATGAAGAAGCAGAAGAATCCAAGTCAGTGATAGGTCTCAAATTTACTTTTCTTATCTGTGTCGATCTTTGCTAAACTACTGGATACATATGGTCAAGTGATGATAAAATTGTTTCTCTCGAGTAGAAGTTTCAATCTGCTTCTCAAGCTAGCAAAGTCTAAGGAGCATATCTGTCGTTTAGCTCATCCATCATCCGTTCTCAGATGATTTTTAATAAGTATTAGTCCTTGAAAAGAAGGGAATCTCGCATAGCTCTGCTCTCTGCAGCAAGTGTTTGTATTTATTCTTCAAATCTTTATCGTATGAGGCTACATTTGCGTATTATTTTCTAACGGGTTGTCTCTCCAATTGTTTTTAGATAGCCCCAGTCATCATGTCTGAAGACAGGAGCCCAAGGGTGTCGGTCTTGTGGTTTCGCCATGGTTTGAGAATTCATGATAATCCTGCTCTACTGCGGGCTCTCGAGGATACAGACATCTTTTATCCTGTATTTATTTTTGATGGAGAAAGTGCTGGTAAGTAATTCTGAACAGCACATATGTACTCACAATTTTCCCTAGGTCACTTCCAGCATCATTTATTTTAGTTCATCGCCACTCTGAAGGTTAGGGGAACTTCGCCCCAACAAGAGAGGATGCATCTATTAGAGGGTCAACAGAGTTGCTACCTTGATGGATGGGGTTACTCTGCCCTAATGTTGAAAGGAGATAAGTTTTACTTTATAATTCCTTGGAGTGCTGTAATCTATTAGCTGAAGGGGATCATCTTCTAATGGACGAGGGGAAGGGAGCTCCAAGCGTTGCCTACGAGAATGGAGAGGCCGTAACGAGTCAGTTTTGTGACGTCAAGCTAGTAGATATTTACCAAAAACAACTAGCATCTCCAGGTCATCGGTGCTTTGATGAGTGAGGCAATCGCTGCGTGGACCAATCAGAGTGGCCCTCGACGGCCAAACTTGTGTGAGCGGCACGTTTGAATCTGAGTGGAGTAATGATTTTTGGTATCAAGCTTTTCATTTCCTCGATTAGCAGACAATGTCATAAATGGATTAGTTAGTTTTCTGGAGTGAAATTTTATCCTCTTTCGAAAAGGTTTGTATGAATTTTTGCATCAGATCAACCCCCGAGAAGATATCGGCACGAAAGGAAAACGTGTCAGGCGCTCTCCCATAAGAACCCATGTTAAACCGCGGCCGAGTTTCATCTACTAGCGTGACGTCACAAGAACGTAGTTACGGCCTCTCCATTCTTGTAGGCAACGCTCCAAGATCTATACAGGGTCAGTAATTAGAACCCTGATGAACCTAAGAGAAATGTACACTCTTGGAAGAAAGGTGATTTGCCCCAATAGACGTTATTAGTGACGGCGTCATCATAGGGATTCTCCATTGTATCAAATTGGATCCAAACAGTAACCGTGGCATAACCTCTTTCAATGCTAAGTACCAATGTGAAAAAATCGATATATATCGCTTTTCTGAGACGTGCCACTAACAGCGTCTATGCGTCAGGGAGATTCCTTATGGATGAGAGAATCCATGTCAAATGCGTCTTAATTGTTGAGAGGGGCCCTTTTGCCAAAAAATTACAATCAAGGTTGATCAGTTGATCAATATTCAGCAATTAATGCAAAAATCAACTAAATTTTATTTTTTGAATTAAGATTCTTTTTAAATATACACGGAAAAAATTAAACTGCTGATTTAACAATTCAACTGCCAAAAAAAGTGACTGCAATATTTCAACGTAGATTTCACAACAAAAAAATGCTACTTTAACCACTATTGTAAGTTAATTTAACCATGGGGGTGGTTAAAGTAGCATTTTTATGTTGTAAAATCTTCATTGAAACATTGCAGTCACTCTTTTTAGCAATCGAATTGTTAAATCAGCAATTTAATGTTTTCAGTGTATGTATATGTTTAGCAGATATAGTATATTTTTGTTCGTATTTCTTTGAATCAGGCACCAAAACCTTCAGTCACAATCAAATGAAGTTTTTGTTAGAGTCTCTAGTTGCGTCTCTCAATATAGTATAATAGTAAGAGTAACTCATAATAGTAGAGTCTCTCAATTTGCAAAAAAATCACAACTAGCATTAATCAGTTGATCAACATTCAACAATCAATTAAAAAATAAACTAAATTTTATTTTTTGAATCAAGATTCTTGTTAAATATATGTTTATGTTTAGCAAATATAGTATATTTTTGTATGTATTTCTTTGAATCAGGCACCAAACTCATTAGTTACAATCGAATGAAGTTTTTGTTAGAGTCTCTAGAAGATCTGGACAATCAGTTTCGAGCCAAAGGAGGAAAGCTCTACGTCTTCTTCGGGTCACCAATTGAAATTTTTGCTAAATTCAAAGCCCATCTCAATTTCTACAAACTGACTTTTGAGCAGGTAATACAACTATCTTAATTAGGCAATCCTTCAGAAGTTAGTTCGGATTTAAAACATTCAACATAATTTAAAACATTTTAGGTGTGCGCTATGTGGCTTATTATCCGTGTTTATCCTATGCCTGCACTCAGGTTTCAGTTTTTTTTCAAGCACAAAATCAGATGTGTAAAGCAGTGATGCTAGAGGTGTAACAACATGAGGTCCGTCACTCTTACTCACTGGTTCTTATAAATAATACATTTTGTTTTATCTTTCAAAGTATATTTTGAAATACCTTATGTCAGCCTTTTATTTTTCTGATCTGGATTGTTCGTCTCTTTCAATCAGGATTGTGAGCCTATTTGGCAAGCAAGAGACAGTTCTGTGAAAAAATTATGCGACGATTTGGATATCATTTGGGATGAAAGTATCTCGCACACATTGTGGGACCCCAGAGAAATAATTGACACAAACGGAGGTTCACCACCATTAACGTACTCTATGTTTCTTGTAAGTATTATTTTACATTTTAATTTGCTTCTCTGAGCTTTTTATGAATAATTTGAACCCTAGTCGTAGAATTATTGTTACCAGAAGGGCGACTGGTAGTTTCTCCTGTAAGATCGTGCTTAGTCACTTTTTTGCAGCAGACTTCCGCTTAATTCCCCGCAAAACTTGAAACGGTAGAGAGATGCAGGGTGAGAGCGGCCGCACTTGGATGCAATTCCCTGCGAAAGTTGAAATGGGTGAGCAGAGGTCGCTGGGACCTCAAGCAGTGGAACAAAGTTGGGTGACTGCTGCCCTTCTGATAGCTATTATTCATAGAGTACATAGAGTTATAGTGTAAGTGGGAGAGCTGGCGCCACTTTTTAGCATTTTCCAGGTCCCAAATTTAAAGACTCCTGTGTGACGCAGGGTTGCTTTTTCGATACATGAGTGATTGTTTGCGATACACAGGTACCCGGCCATCTGACGTAAACAAAGAAGAAAGGAATTAACACGTATTCCACACCGCCATTTTAGATCGAACGTCTATCGAAAAAGTGACTGAAGCTTGGTGGTTACCGGGCTCGGAACTCGTCGAGCAGAACATGGCGCCAGCTCTCCTATTAACATTTCGACTCTATGTACTCTATGCTATTATTCTATGCCCAACCTCTCCACACTAGGACCTAAATGTAGTGTGATTTGAAGTTTGATGTCAACATAATCATGGTACTGCTCACCGATGCATTGGTTGGAATAACGGTGATATTTGGTAATGGATGAAATGAAAAATAAGAAAAAAATGGTTGCAAAAGTTTTTCTCTAACGGCACGTACAGGTAACAGCAAATGAATCTATGGCACCATTGGGAATGCACACATCCAATTTCATGGAACAGCCGTTCAAAGTTTTATTGGTCATAAAAAAACTCAATTTTTTGCAAACTTTGAAATTCCGGTGCGACCAAATGACATAAAATTTTGGGGAATATTTTTTTTTTTCAATTTGAACTTATAGCGTACCAAGTTTGAACATGATCCAAGAGGTCAAGGTTCAAAACCTCGTTGAGTTGACATGGAATTACTCAATGGAGAAGTATGAAAAGTCCCTCAAACCCCTGAAATTTTTTTTTATAGTTTATGACAGGCCTTGTTTTGAAGGAACTAGAGTAGGGAGGTGAAACATAGGGTTGAGTCTTTACCTCAAAAATATTTCTTGTGGTCTAAGGCCGTTGTGAACTCAGAAATTAGATCACAGAAATTTTACCTTTGGACAGTTACCTCATGAAATGTTTTTAAGTGATTCCATTGTTTTATTTTCTACTATTTGGAAAGATTCAAAGGGCATTCAAGGCATTGATAAAACAAATCTCTGTCTTTTTATTTTTTTAGGTGAATCATTTGAAAAATTTAAGTTTTTCACCTTTTAAATTCTCACCTGTTTTTTGATTTTACAGCACACTGTGTCTGTGATTGGGCCCCCACCGAGACCGGTTGAGGATCCTTGTTGGGATGGAATAAAGTTTGGTGTGCTACCAGAGAGTTTGAAGCGTGAACTTGATGTGAGTCTTTGTTTTATCTTATTTAAGTGTATAACAATTTGCTGGTTGATTGAAGAGTGGAATCAAAAAGGGGTCAACATGTGAAACCTTTTATCATTAGACCATTCAAATCACCTCAGGATTCTCCATTCATTCATCTCACAATCCACAGATGATGCAGCTGGCCGATTGACAGATAATACTACTAGTACCTGTATGAAAAAACAGAAGAAGGAGAACAAATAGGAACATCTGTTATACCCATAACTCTTGATTAACAGTAGAATCATACTGGAACTGCTGTAGTCTCTTAACCGGTTAAATGGATATCTTTGGATCAATCTAGATTTAAAAAAAAAGTCCAGATCCAAAATATGAATTGTGCATTCAGCAGCCTGATTGTTAAAATTTTGTGTTTGTCGGGACGACAAAGATGACATAGGTTTAAAGGCAGAGCGTGATTGGTCGGCTATGTCTTGTCGCTGCCTTGTCGTGCCTTTGTCAGGTGGAATGGACAACATACTGTCGGAAACATAAGAGGTGCCATTAGCTTGTTGTCAGTTCAACCCGACATAGGCATGACAAAGCAGCGATAAGACATAGCCGACCAATCACGCTCCGCCGTTTGACCTATGTCATCTATGTCGCCCCAACAAACAAAAAATTTTAACAATCAGGCTGCAGTTCTTAAAACCAATGTATAGGTAGCACTTGTCAATTTCAATATTAATATGCCAAGGTTTTTGCATTCTAGTATTTGGTTACCCCTAATGAAGCTCTCTAAAATTTAGGCTGTTTCCCTAAAGATTTTCCGAAAATTTCAGCTCTATTTAAAATGCTGGTCAGAATGTAGCTGATAAGTCAATTTAGGTAACTATCCATCCAAAGTCAGGAACCATGTCTGTTTTAAAATGTATTTTCCTTGATGCTTCTTTCTCGACCAGACAATTTTATAAAATCTAATTTTGTTTAGGTCAGAGACAAGATTCCTGTTCCAGCCGATTTTAACCTCAAACCGGAATTGAAGCAGTCGGAATACACTATTGAATGGTTCGGCGGGGAAAATCAAGCTCTGTCCAATTTGCGGAAGAGAATTGCTGTGGAGGAGAAAGCTTTTCGACAAGGATTTTGTCAACCGAACCAAACTCAGCCGGATTTGCTTGGTCCCCCAACAAGTCAGTCTGCAGCATTAAGATATGGATGCTTGTCTGTTCGGAAGTATGTACACACTCCGATTTTCCCTACATTCAAGAACCTACTTGAAACCTAGACTTTTCATTTCTCTTCCTGAAATTTACAATTTAGTTGTTCTAAGATAACAGTGTTTCTTCTATTTGGTTCTTCATTATGCGGGGATTGAAGTTTGCAAATTGTAAAATTTGCATAGATGTACAAAGAAAAATAGTCCCTTCAATGTCTTCATTATTTTGATACAGAAAAATAGTGGAAGGTCTCCTCCATTCAAAATTAAAACATAAGCAGTGTTCGAAACCCACAGGTACCCTTGAGCCAAATGTGCCGAAGAAATTGGTCATGGCGCCTAAAAAATGAAGGCTCTGCACCATCGTGGCCCCTAAAAGTTGCCCCCCCCCCCCCACCTGGTAAAAAAAATCCTAGTTTTTCTGTTTGGTGATTTTTCGAAATTTCCTTCAAGTAACAGCTACTAGTTCTGTAACTAAAACATGTTGCGTCTAACTTGTCACTAAATGCGCCGTGATACATAGGCAAAAAGTCAATTTGGCCCCCAAAATCGAGCTTGATGCGCCACATGACTCCTGAAACTCCAAAGTGAGTTTCGAACACTGAACATAAGGAACTGACTGCACAAGTTGTGGATAAATTTAAACGAAAATGATAAACGAAAAGACTGCTGTTAAAGTTTGGCGATGCTGGTGCCAGTCCCAGGAAACATTTATTTCAAACACTTGTAACATTATTGTTATTGCAAAGTTTGGCTCAAAACTCAGATCTATTATTCTTGTTGCGTTGTTTAGCATCAAATCACTAACGCTTTTTAAAGCATTTTAGCGTGTTTTTCAAGGAGGTTCAGGAGATCTGGACAGCTTTGGTGTTGTATAATTTTGAAAAGTACGATAATTGTCTCCCCACAAGTTCTCCAACAACTTCATAATCAGATTCAGCACGATTCATCATTTTACTTCTTAAAAAAATTATACTCTCACTGTCCTCCTTCTGGTTAGTGAAGGAAACCATTCACAGGGTTGACACAGTCAGGGAATACCAGGAAATGTCAGGGCAAATTTGTTATATCACTTTAATTTGCTCTCTAGAATAGGTTTGAGGTTTCGAACAACAAATGTCTGAAAACTATTTTCGATTATGTCTTCTTAAGGAATTTTACCCTAATGTGTCAGGGAAATCAGGGAATTTCATTTTCTAAATTCTGTGGCAACCCTGCATTCAACTCATCAAATATGAAATTTTTTCCTCCAAGGTTTTTCTGGGCTCTTCATGACACATTCAGCGATGTTCACAACATGCCATCCAACTCCAACATCACAAGTCAACTTATCTGGAGAGAATATTTCTACACCATGTCTGTTGATAATAAGTACTATGCAGAAATGGCACGGAACCCTGTTTGTCTGAACATCCCATGGTCATCAGTGAAAGACGAGACAGCTAAGGCCAATCTCAAGGCATGGGAAGATGGAAAAACTGGCTACCCATTCATTGATGCCTTAATGCGACAATTAAAGCAGGTAATTTGAACGCTCCCTCTAGGTAGATAATTTTTTGCCCTTTGGTAGTAGCTCGCACATAGTTTTGTAGTAGTTTACTCTGTGCTTGAGACAATTGAAAAGCTTGTTTTGTAACAAGTCAAACTGAAGAAACGAAAACCAGATTTCTGAAAAACGGAAAAACTGAATCCAGCCGACAACTTTTAGCGAATGGAAAGTTTTTTGAGGCATTTTGTTCAGTTTCCAAAGAGAACCCTATTGCAAAAAATTTAAAACATTTTGTCTCTTTCATCATAAATAGTATGAACTTTTTAAACCTAGGCTCTCTCGATAGGCTCTATCCGAAACAAATTGAACTCGTACCTATCGTATCAAAATAAAAGGAAAAAATAAAATTGAAAGGTGCGTATGAATCTAAAAATAAATTTTCTGCCATAAAATTAAATTTTCGTTTTGTCTGAGTTGGGCAGTTTTGGAAGTAAAGGCTCTCAATCATTAGACTTCACCTCGATTGTGTTACAAGTTTACCCGATGAAAGTTAAGAAATTTTGAAGGGAGCGGCAGCCAGGCATTTGAGGCGCCTCATGAGGTTATGCTGTACAGCATCGACTCGTAGCTTCAGCATCAATGCCGTATGCCCAGGTAGCGGCCGTTCGGGCATACGGCTCGGAGCCTGATGCGCTCAACCTGCCGGCCGCCGGCTTCGGGCATTGAAGCCCGATGCTGGAGAGCCGACCGAGCCAGCCTCAAGCGCTGATGCTGAGGTTTGATGCTGGCTCAGGGACCAACATGGGCCTCAGCCTCTGAGGCCGGACCGTCGGCTTGCGGCCCGATACGGCCTCAATTTTCGGACCCGCCACCCAGCTTAATTACCGACGGGGCTGTCCCAGAAGACCGCGACCCTCGGACTCGGCGATGAATTCGCGGAACACCCCTTTGTCTTGGCGGCGGCCCACGCCTCGCCGAGAAGTTCTAAGAAGTGGACGCCGAGGAAGGGTGTTAGCCGACCGGCAGCCGGGCCCGGGGCGCTGGCGTCCGACGCGTCCGCTAATTGAAGCCGCTAATTTTGATGCTGGACTCAGCATCAAAACTGATGCAGCATCAGAAAAGGAGCCGGGAGTCGGCTTCACCAGGTGAAGCCGCCTCAACGGCATATGCGCTCCCCCGGCGCACTGATCGAAGCGTCATGAAAGTCCGCGCCGGGCCTCCGCCTCGCGCGCCGATGCGGCTCCGTTTATGATGCTCCCTCAAACCTCAGCTCTAAATCCCTGGCGGCAGCTTTATTTTTTTTTATATACAGTGTTAATCTTAATCCAATATATACCATACTGTATTTATATGAAGGCCTAGAAACCTATTTAAATTATTAAATTATTTATAGGAGGGTTGGATTCATCACATCGGACGTAATGCTGTCTCAAGTTTCTTAACTCGAGGAGATCTTTGGATATCCTGGGAAGAAGGTCTTCGCCATTTTTTACGCTACCTACTGGATGCTGATTGGTCTGTTTGCGCTGGGAATTGGATGTGGGTCTCAAGCTCTGCTTTTGAAAAGTTGTTGGATTGCAATTTTTGTATCTGTCCAGTTAATTATGGTCGACGACTTGATCCATACGGAGAGTTTGTCAAGTGAGTACCTCTGATAGGATTAATAGAAGTACCTTAGCTGTTATTGCAACTCTCGAAATATTGAGAACATCCTTACTACCCTATAAATTGTTCTGTCTCCTTTGGCTTTTGACACAAAAACAATTATTCTGTTTTAAAACAAAGCATTAGTTGTGACTTCTTGTAATCATCGTTTCTCTCTTTTTAAGTAATCAGCCGAGAAACAGAAAGTTGCATGTTCTCATCAATTTTCTTTTAATATTCATTCTACCTTCTCCACTAGATTTTTTAAAATAGACTTCATAGTTTTTCTAAAGAAAGTTATAATAACTTAAAAAATTCAAGCTATAATGTAAAAAAAAAAAAAAAAAAAAAAAAAAAAAAAAAAAAAAAAAACTCTTAATTTCCAAAGTTGCTCTTCAACTTTTACTTAGTACTTTATATTTTTATTAAGTACCCATTCATGTACCCATTTTATTTATAGTGCCTATTCATGAGCAAATAATGCTAAGGTACCTTAATTTGATTTACAGGCGTTATGTACCAGAATTGCAGAAAATGCCGGTTGAGTATGTTTATGAGCCGTGGAGGGCACCATTGGAAGTTCAAGAGCATGCAAATTGTGTTATTGGTCGAGACTATCCGAAAAGAATTGTTGATCACAATGTCGTATCTCATGAAAATAAAGAGGTAAGTGAGCGTTTAGTGTCCCAAAGGTGTAACATCATCTGCTATGAAATCTATTTTGCTTTAAATTTGGTGATTGTCATTGATTTGGCTATGAAGAATTGAGCCAAAGATAAAAAAGTTGATTAATTATTCTGAATCCAGGAGAAAAATCTAGTTTTAGCGTAAGAAATCTTGATATAAATGAGAGCAAACATAGGGTTATCAAGAGGAAAGTTTGTGCTGGAAATATGGGAAAGGGAGGGAAATTAGAGGGAATGAAGCAATTGAGAACTCTTCAACATCATGCTCAAGGGAATGCTCCAACTCTATTGCTTGAAATTTTCATAGAATTTTCTGAAGATAACAGAAACTCTTGTAAAATTTTGAAATGTGATGGGAAGTTGGCAACATCACAGCAAGAGATGAGCGGTTTCTGCATTTGGTTATTGATAAGCATGAAATAAACTTAAAATGGGAGTGGCTTGTATACTTTTAACCAAATCTTTGTATCCTTTCTGCTTTGTTTGAGTATTTCTGCAGACATTTTACTTTTTCATAGAACCATTGCAGGAATTTGTTCGAAAATTCGAGTGTCTTTTCTCATCTGTGTCAAGAAGAATCTCTGAAAACTTCAGGCAAATCCAAGCCAAAATTCTCCTTCTACATAATACATTTAATGTAAGTAAAAAATACTGAAACAGTGCAACAAAGATTTGCTCCCTCTCGTGGGAAATGACTGAACAACTGAGTTCATATTCAATACAGGGAGTATTGTATATAATGTTAGTTTTAAACCGAAGCATTAGCTAGAAGTCTAGACAATCTTTTAATTTAAGTACATATTCGTTTTTTTTTTCAGAAAATGAAGGAAATCTGTAAAAGTTTGAAGGTGAGGACACCTCACTGCGCTCCCTCTGATGAATTGGAGATAAGACAATACATGTGGCTTCCAGATTCCTGCACAAGTCACCTTAGCACTTTGAAGTAAATTAATTATCACCTGTCAATTGCATTTGGGTGTGATTCTACTAGATTTCAATTCCTATAAGGAAGAAGAAACATTTTTTGACGCGAAACTCAACTTCAAGTTTAAAAAAAAATTTATATCATACTTAATTGGGTAAGAATTTTTGTGTTTTAATGAATCAGCAAATTACTTTAAGTAACTAGATTGCGTTTGCTGTCAATTACGCTGTTTGTTCATCTAATTTTGGAACAAATATAGTAAGTTTTTAATTTCATCATGTATACGCTCTTAAAATGAGTTTGAAAGAATGACATAAACTATTGCTGCTGGGTATAAGATTATATTTATGTAGGCCATTTTTATTCTAGTTACCATGAAATTCTGAAAATATTCGGAAACATCATAAGAATGGAAGCGGAATGTTTTTCTCTAGTTCATAACAAAGATTAAATTAACTAAAGTAGCTTTTTGTTCTTGTTGAATTTTCGTCTTTATGGAATGAAAGTGCTGCAGTACTGTTTCCTGGAATTGTATTGTCAGCATTTGAAGGTATTTTCTACCTTCTGTATCTTGCAGCAATGTTGACAATGTCAAATTTGCTCTCATATTTTTGTTGTCATGTATTGTGTTCCTCCATCCCTAGATATTTCAAGGTCTGAATTCTAGTCAAAGTACGAATAGTAAAAAGTGATAATTTAGGGTTTTTCAATTCCTGTACCACCAGTTTGGGTGAAGAAGAGACTCAATCGAGTATGCAGTAGTTGGTGATCATACGATCATAGCCATGGTAAGGCAGTGACCTAATTATTAATAGTATTGTCATTATAGAGAGAAAAAACTCTTTGATAGCACATTTTTCCTCTCAAAGTTATGGTGTTTGGAGCAACAATAGTTCCAAGTTATCAACTTTTGAGGCCCAGCGCCAAATAGCATAACTCCAAGAGAGAAAATCTGCTCCTAATGAGCTTTCACCCTCTGTAGTGAGAATATTTTGCGTTATGCAGAGTTGTAACATCACCTTAGGAAGAGAAGTAAAACAAGGGAAGTACATATATTTCTTGACAGTCTTTGAATCAATGTATCTTTACACTATTTTTGAAAAATCAATGAATTGCACCCCTCCAGCATAACTACTTCAGACGTTGCCTTACTTTCTCTGGTGTTTTATTTTCTGAACAGAAATCTAAGCAACGCTGAAACCTAAAGTATATTCTTGGGCGAGCTCTTTGTTAGTATATTCTTCATAATCTAGCTCTAGAAAAAATATCCAGAAAGTTTAAAGACATTAGGTAGTTAAGTTGGCCGTTCAAAAATCAAAAAAGAAACTAGGCAAAGTGAAATGCAGTCAAGGCTGATTTATACGAATTTCGTCCACTTATAGTTTCCATTCGTGTTTACAAGTAAGGAATTTACTACAGATACCATTATCATTAAAAATCAGTGGATACCTCATTTTGAAGGTAAACGTAATGAAAAATTTGACATTGAAGTATTTTTTGTTTTAGCCTTTAACATTTTCTTTGCTCGCAAATGAGATGTTATCTGTTTATTGCTGGCAGTGCAATGATTTTACGTTTTTCCCTCTTATTTGTCCTTTAAATTTAAAATACAAAACCAAGCAAGGGAAGAAAAATCGAATTGTGCATCATTTACCAAACAGAAGATTTTTCCTTTTACAAGCTCCTTTCAATACTTCTACTATCAACTTGATGTTAAAAGTTATGCATCTTCTTTTTTCAAGTTTTTGCAAATGCATACCATTATTCCGAAAGTCGAGGATTAGGTATTACATCATTCTGCAGATGTAGTTAAAGTGCATCTCTCATAAAATAATGTATGTATTTTGTTAAGAAGAGATCATATCTGCTTTGATCCAATGGTTCACTGTCATTTAGAATTGTGATGTTTTAATTTTGTTCTCTTTCCCTATTTTCTTGTTATTTTTCCTTCTAGTTTGATTCTTATTTTTTGTTATTGGTTGTTTTTTTATTCTTATTTACTTATTTGGAAGAATCTGCGCTTCTTGGGAAAATCTATCTCTGCTGCAAGAGATGATAAAGTTGCTGCATTTTTTTTTAATTTTTTGAAATAATCAAATGAAGAAGAGAAAATGTAGGTACCTGTTTAATTGTGATAGTTTCCTAGCTGAATATTAGAGTCTGATATTAGCTAAAAAAAATTGCTCCAAAGTCTTTCATTCCTCTTTCTAGAAATTCCTCTTTCTTTCTTTCTTTCTTTTAATTGTTTGGAAATTTATTGCATAGAATTGTAATGTACTCTATTACGCTTGTCATGAAGTTTTCTTCGTTTGGGACTCGGATAAATTATTTTCCACTTGGAGGTATATCAGTGAAATTAAAAAAAAAAAAAATGTGTATTTCCACTTGCAATTTTACGAATTTTCCATCACGTTTTTTTGTAATCGTTAGTATTTTATAGGAATTTTTTCCTTTTAAAGAGACTCATGTTGACTGAGGAACATTAAAAAAAGTTAAAACTTTCATTTTCACCGAGGGGAGTGGCTTTCATAAGTCTTCTGCTTGGTCTACATTTTTCTATCGACTGAAAAAATCGGGCACCCCAAACTCTATTTCAAAATTAAATTTATGGAATTTTTACACTCTATTTTTCTGCAGTTTTTACTCATTTTAGATTAAGGTAGTTCTAGATGAACAACACAGAGCTTTCAAGACATGCCTTCCAACGATGTGATGTATTAATGTGCGAGCTTAAAAAAAATGTTACCGTAGATACAACGGTGTTAAGTTCAGTCTTTATTTTATGCTGTAGTTTTAAAGTCCATATTTTTAATGGAAAACGGTGATTCCACTTACTATCATTCAATTTTCTGGGAACAAATTAGAAATAAGTCTCGGACTTATTGACCATACTGATCTCACTAGGGGTATCGTAAACATAGATACTATATGTATTTTTATGGATTTATTATATAGTTATTTTTAATTATTTGTAAGTTTTAAAAATGATTTAATTAAATGTAGTTCCATGAATTATTTGATATTTTTCTTTTTTCTACCATCCTTCGCATCTTGCACACTTGAGAAGTTTTTCAGAAAGAGGCCACATAATTATGGATGCGTTTGTTTCTCTGAGTGATACCTACCAGAAGAAGCACGTGCATATCTGAGACCATTGTTAATCGAACTATTCAGATTAGGCATATTGATGAGGAAGCTGCACTTCTCGTTTGCTGTGTTCTCTTAAACCTCCGCTCTCAGTTTACTTATCAAAGGAGAACAAATCGTCACTTATGCTTAAAATTTTCACAGAATATTCTTTACGTAGAGAAGAAAAATCCTGGAAGTTTCCAAAAAATGACCTTGGATATTTTTCTATTTAAAAAAAAGTATGTCAGGAAGTCTGCGACGCAGCAAACGGTGATACAAGTTCCTGCAGTTTCACTGTTGGTACATGAGAAATGACTAAAATCTTACTCTGGAAGCCTTCTCTATTTTATAATTTAACCTGATTACATTGAATCCCTCGGACTGTAAACTGATATAAATAATCGAACCGGAATGTGCATGAAATTAAACTCTTGAATGAAAAGAAACAATAGAGATGAATTCATGTTTATTTAAGAGTCTTTGTTGAAAAATAGGCAAAATTTCGAACAGTAATAAAACAGAACAAACCAATGGTGAATCTAAGGATTTAATAAACAATAATGAGTGTCAAAAGTTTACGAAAAATGCTACTGATGAAGATTCTCCAAAAGAACTTGGGTGCTTCGTTTCAGAGGGTTAGATATAATAAATGATCGTGAGAGATCAACATGAAGTCCAACAATCATGTGATAATAAGTGAGTCATAAACTTTTTCAGGAGTGATGACAGGAGTTGTTTCTCATGGAAAATGGCTCAAAGAGAAGAATGAAATTTAAAATTTACTCTGTGCCTCACAATCTGCGTGTGCAATTTCGCATATTTTTGAGCTTCTTGATTTAAAAAATATACTACAGCAAAGACACGAATGGACACAGGTGCGTTGCTTTGGTTTCTTACAGCGAAATTGGTTGCCGTTATGTGACACAGTTCCTGAAATAAAAACAAACACAAAAATACTCTCTGCTAATTGAATTTACCTTGGAAATCGGGAAAGTGAAGATGTTGAATTAATGACCTTTTGATGTGGTTCTTGATTAAAAAACTGCGAAGCATGGCAGCAGTTTGAGTTTCGCATAAAGTTGTAAAACAGTAGGGACTCATCTAAATCAAATCATGCCTTTGTCATAGTATGCCTTTGAAAGCAGGAGGCTAAAAAATGCGCAAATTTATTGAGTAGATTGTGAAGTAAGGAGGGAATGTCAGACTCGCCAGATGTGTTCATCCTAATTTTAGAGCAATATCTCTCTCAAACTACTCTTATTCTTGCTTCGGAAAAACTTTGTGACAGACCTATTGCAAATATGATAAGTAAGAAAATATTATTTCAAGGATAGAAAATCATGAGAGAAATTGAGAGCACAATCAAAGAGGAGACAAAGTTAATTTGAGGGTTAAGTGAATCCGCAAATGAGAGCTGCGATTTTGAAGATGACGAGTTTTGATTGCTGGATGTTCGTGACTTAACATGATGGTATTCAAACGGTCATTCTAATATAAAAAATTTCGTGTAATATACGAAAGTCTGGTAAACTTGGAGAAACTTGCAGGATGGAGTCTCATTATTCAAAAATGACTTTTTTTTATCATTTGAAATTACAACCTTGAAAGCTGATGTATTTAATGAGGAGTTTAGTATTCGTCCCATTGATCACTTATCCTGAGCATCCACGACAACCACAATGAACACATTCCACAACACGACCCTAAAAAAGAAAAGGCGAGATGAGGATTAGTTCCATAAAAAAGAAACTCTTCATTTTCAACTAAAAAAATCTATGATCTACCCAAGATTCACAGAATTGTTAATGACCTGGGATATGGAAAAATACATATGATGGATTTTTTTAAGGACTTGGCGATGAGGGAAAAATTAGATTTTCTACGAAAAATATCGATGGCCAATTCATATCTCCTTGCAGTGTTTCAAAATTTCGGATCCTATTTTCTTTTTTCGGAGAGAAACAAGCCAACTTTATGGCTTGAAATTTATGTAGAATATATTCTGTCAACAGAGAGGAAAAATCAAAGACATTCTCAAAAAGTTACATTGATTAGTTTTCCAAAGACACATAAAGTAAGACAGGAAGTATGCAACATCGCAAACAGACATGTATGGTTTCGCAATTTGGCCATCAATATGGAAACTCTGAGAATTTGACATCCTTTAGCAACTTGACTGGAGAGATAGAAAATTGATGAGGTGGATTCTGCTACTTTAAGGTGAATCTAGGCTTCGAACTTTGCGATTTGGCCACCACGTCGCGCTGCACAGAATAGCCGTATATATTTGCCAAAATAATAAAAACTGTAGTACTTATTCAAGATTGGGGATGCAGGGGATATAGTAACATACTTGAGGAACCCTCAGTAAAAAAATCTTCTCAAAATTCTCAAAAATAGAGTCGTAACTACTGCGGAAAGTAATTCCCATTGCGGCTATGGGAGAGAGAGAGACAGAACACAAGGAATTCCGTTGCTTGCTCGGCCGCCGCTGCTGAGCTGAAAGTTTCAGCCGTATTTTCTCTGCACTTGCAATTCTAATTGCCAATATTTTTAGCTCAAAAAATCAAACAAAAAATAATCTATATCTTGTGGATCTGCTTTTTGTAATTTGAGGAATACTATTTCAGTAATCATCGAAGGAAAGTGAAATTCTGAGTAATGACTGGTGGGGCTATCTCTAATCTTGAATGATCCCTAATCGAACTCTGGATTCACCTTAGTTAAATGTTTTGGTGCAGTGCGGCCATAAAAAGGTTTGAATGTATAGTCGTATCTCATTAAAGTGTTTTTATGATAACTTTCTTTCGTAAACAACGGTCGTTTTTTCAACCTCAAGCCAGTCGTTTCTTGTAATAGCGTTTTCTGAAATAACATAATTCCAAAAACGTGATTCCTGCATCAATTACGTTATGATGGGATACAGTAAGTGAAAAATTCAAATTTGCACTTTGTTTTTGGATGAAAAAAAACGGGAAAGAGAAAAAGTAACTCATACCTCTTCTAACTTTGCTTTGGGAACTCGGCAAATACAGGCAGTGCCAAAGTTTGTGTCCCTGGTCTGTATGCAACGTAAGCAGCATAAATTCTCATATCCTTGCTTCCTCCATTTGGCTATTAAATTACCGTCTGCAATCTTCTCTTGTAGACAGTAGTCATAGAGTTCTGGAACAAGACAAGACAAAAAATGAAACTATGCAACCTCCTGCAACATGGATTCATTTGGAAGAAATTCACATCAATGTTACTTTGCTTCCGATAAAATGTATCTAACACTCAAGGGTGAGAATGCCTATTTGCCACTCCCTTTTCATTGGAACTGAAATTGGATTTTACTACTCCCAAATTCTAAAAGTTTGTGATGATCTTTTGTTTTTAGCTTATTGCTTTATGAACGTGCATGATATTACTTAGCAAAACATGAAAGGGACAAAAGAGGCACCGATCCCAAAATAATGTCACTTTATCTCCATAACTTTACTGCCATCAAAAATTTGCTAAGACCCTTGACTAAATTTCCTCTTGCAACTATCGTAAAAGTAGAGTTTTTTTTCTTCTTATGTCACTGAAGTTAAAAACAATGGTGCAATTGTATACACGGGTTTCCAAGCTACCTTGCTTCTACTGGCACCACTCTTCACGGCTTTCAACCAACTTTCTCAATTTAATGCAAAAAAGATGAGAGAAAATTTTCTCACGAATGATCTGTCTCTTGAATAAATGATAAATTGTGAATGACTAAACGATCTGCATTGATGAATGGGTCAGTTGCGCTGGTCACAGAATTGTGTTTTGATGCTTGATCTTTGTAGATTATCTAAATATAATAAGATCTGTCCAGACAGCAACTCTCTATGTTCAATATTAACAGAGATTCCACGCTTTGAAAAGTCAGGGTTTTGGCGTCATCCACTTCGGTAGTGACACTCTTGGTTTTTCCCTCTTTTATACAATCCGTGATGCAGAGGGCACAACACAAAACTTCAACAACATTAAACATTAACAAACTCAAGAAACATGCAGATGGATTCGCATTTCAAGGATCTTTTTATCAGGAGATAATGCCCTCAATGCAAAGAGTTTGTCAGTTCACCACAGTTTGTTTACGTTTAATGTTGTTGAAGTTTCGTAATGTGCCTTCTGCATCACTGATTGAACAAAAGAGGAAGAAGCCAAGGGTGTCACTACCATGGTGGATGATGTCAAAAACCCAACTTTTCAAAGCACAATATCTCTGTTAATATTGAAGGTAGGAAGTTGCCGTTTGTACAGATCTTATTATTTTCAGTTAATCCACAAGAATCATAGATCCAAACACGATTCTGTGACCAGCACAACTGACCCACTGGATAATCTTTCAAGTAAACCTAAGAAATCTTCAAATCTTTTAAACCTAACTTTACATTGGGATGTGCATATATAATCCTTTCCTTTCTTTGAAAAAATTTCTACACCTACAAAACTGCCCGGTTGAAATTGGACCAGCAGATGCACTTCAACAAGAGCTGCAGTCACCCATTTTCAAGAACTTTGAGGTAAACGCCTGACTTCTATGCTGCTTTGTACTGTGACAAAACAGTACTTATTGTTGTCTGTAGGTAGTAATATGCTAATGACAAAAAAAAAAGGTCACCTCACCTCTGGAAATAGCTCTCCTGCGGTAGAACAAGTCATATATGTATCGAGATTTTTGATGGTGTATTTTAAAAATTGGCCACAGAGATTCCACTTTCCTTCTGTTTTCATGAGGTTCATTTTCAACTAGAAAATACATCAGAAGACTATAAACTAGCACATTAAAAATAAAAAAATTAAATGTTGGTAGGGTGGAAAAATCGGGGAGTTCTCAGATTCTATTGAAGGTTTAATGTTAATGTTAATATCCTGACCATCAGTGAAGGTTAATTTACACCGAATGGTTCTCCTTCGTTTCTTGTGCTTAGGTGGCCTTCCAGAAGCCACTTTAGTGCCAGTTCATTTTTTTAAAATTAAGTTCATTTTTTGTGTTTCTGCAATAATATTCCTCTTCTTGCGATGATCAGGAGCTGAATATATTTAATTTGAACCAAATTCCATTATATTAACAAGAAATGCATGAGAACAAACTTAGGTATTCCAACAAATTAATAATAAAATGAAATTATCACAGCTTCTAACTAGGGGTGCGGAAAGTTCTAGGCCTTCCCCTATTTATAATTTGCCTTCCCCAAAATTTGCTGTTTGGCTATAATTGCGCCTCTACACTAAACAACACGCTTAACAGCTTCCTTCCCAAAAAGTAGCGTGCTTGAAAGACTTCCAGCATGTAAAACAGAGTGCTTAGAAGTTTCCTCACCCAAAAGCAACGTGCTCAGAAGTCTCCTTCCCTAAAAGCAGCGCGCGTAAAAGTATCTTTCCCACAAGCAGGGTACTTGAAAGACTTCCAGCGAATGAAACAACTTGCTTGTTAGTTTTCTTCCCTGAATGTAGCAAGCTTGAAAGGCATCCAGCACAAATAACAATGCGCTCATCTATTTTTCCCCCAAAAACAAGGGAAAAAAAGTCTACCCCAATTTTTACAAATTTTTACAACCTTTCCCAATTTACACACGAGCGGCCATGCAACCATGATCGGGGGATCGAGAAAATTCTGCACCCCTGCTTAAGGTATAAGATATCCAAAGCACAAGACTTAGAGAGTAGCAATATCTTGCATGTATGAAAGATATTTATGGGAGGGCAACACATACGGCACAACTTATGGCATCTGAAAAAGATTACTTGATGAAAAATAAAATAAAAAGAGTCAGAAGAGATAACGATAAATATAAGGTGTCCCATCCTATAATTCGACTTGTCTTATCGGAAAAAATATCAATAGAAGTATATAAGAAGTGTTCAATCGATTTAATAGAGTTAATTTCAGATTTTTTGTCCTCAGAAAGCTGATGCTTGATATGTCGTACGATAAGTCTAATATCATGGGTCTAAGATAGCGGTACATATTTACCTTCTCGCATTTTCTGTTCCAATTCTTCGAGCGTCGGCTCAATCAATTCCCAACCTTCTGGTGGCGCTTTCTTGCTTCGCCTGACCTTTGGCATGTTAGGTATAAAATTGCTGTTGAGACTGTAGGAGAATCGAGATAATTAAGATTGAGATGCTTTATATTCAGTCCAGGAGACTAAGAATCAACTCGAAGAAAAGCGTATAAGCTTTATGTGTGGAGGTTGTCGACAGCTGAACACAAAAAGGGCAGAGTAAACAGGGAAAAAGATAACTTCTGAGAATTAAATTAGAGATTTTAAAACTTGGAATTGACTGCAAAAATGCATTTGCGCATAAAATTACATTCCAAAAGTGTAGAAAAGTCTTAAGAAATGAAAGTTCCTGAAGTTTCACTGATAACACGTTTGTTTACGATTTCCTAACCGCGACTTCCATCGATCAGCAGCCTGCGATGCATCGTTGATTGCTGAGAGTAAACCAAGTAAACACTTTATGTGTGTGCGTAGGTTATGTTCTTGTTTACCTACTGCATCACCACAATCAAATGAGTTTCTTTCAAAGTGTTTTATTAATTAATTTTCAAATGAATTTTTTCATAACTCTGTGATCTTCTACAAACACCATGGATCTAACCCTAGTCTTGTCGCTTGTATCTGCCGCCGTAGTTGCTGTGCTCCTCGGAATTGTACTCCTCAGAGCTGGTGCGTTCGCTACAATATGTTCAACAGTCTGAGGCAGAAATATCATAGTTCCTTACATTGCTTCTCTCATTCATTTTAACAAAGTCATATTAATTTAATTTTCCCCCTCCCGGCACGTACATTTTTAAGGTGATTCGTCAAGCTCAAGTGACGTGGTCGAACTGGCATGCTATACATCGCATCGATTAGGTCAAAAACCTCAGTTTTTTAATTTTTAGCAAAAATAAAGGACGATAGCCCCTGCGCATGAGCCTTAAAAATCATTCTAATCCCTAAAATCAGCTGGATTCCCAGAAATGAAAGCAGATTAGAGTTTGAAAAAAACCTTGGATTTGATTCAGCTATTGATTTCTGTATCAAATGCGAGGTTTTTTTCCAAACACTATTCTGCTTTCATTTCTCGGAAATTTTTTTTATTTTGTGACTTCAATTATCCCTCAGGAGATAATCCCCTGCTTGCCGTCCCTCAATTCCCATCCCCCCTCAGTCCCTAAACTAGCCAGCCCCAGGTGACCGTCATTCGAGACCGTCAGACTCGGGTCACCTGGCGGGGAATCAAACCCGGAACCTCCCGATCGTAGAGCAAGCGCTACAACCACTACACCACAGGAGGCCGTCAATTTTGCTGATTTTTAGGTTTAGAATGATTCTCTGGGCGCAGGGGCTATTGTCTTTTTTTTGCTAATAATTAAAAATCGACCGTGATTTTTGACCTAATCGATGTGATATATTGCATGCCACTTCGACCATGTCACTTGAGCTTGACGAATCACCTTAATGTCTCAGCCATGAACTTTAAAAGCTTAGGTACTTCTCATCTTCAAGATAGCTCAAAGATTTTCACCGTGATCCGTCTTGTCCTACCCTAGCTAGAGCGGAGGCATCGTATGTTCAGAAAGAAGTCAAGTATTATTTAGGTCGCCACTTATCATGCATTACCTGCATGCATTAACCTGTTGAGTGGTGCTGATTCTGAGGTAATCAGAGATTGACATTTATCTCATCACACGATGCTTCCGCTCTAGCTCCATTAAAAAATTTACTCCATGAGAATAGATATAGTGAGCACACCAATATTAAGCTCATTTTAAAAAAATTCAGGCTGAGAGCAAAATGAGGAACATGTGGTAAAGTAGATGAGTATTCAAGTTTTCAAACGTCCATGACCGCATTGCTCCCAGATGGATTTCACCAGGCAGCTCAGTATCATCATCGCACTTCAAATTTGCTATGCATTTTGAAAAAAATTATGAAGACAGAGGCACCTTTTATGAATCATAAAAAATATTTGGACCGCGTTAAACAGAAAGGAACCAAGCCACATCAGCTATTGCCAAATTTAATCGGGCAATTTAATTTTTTACAAGAAATCAGGTGTGCGGATTTTTGTGCAAATTTCAGTGGATTTTCTCCATAGTACAAAGTAAATTCCTCAAAATATTCAAAGGAATCCATACACACGTTCTCTCGTAAAAAATTTAATTGCTCAGTCAAATTTGGCAATAGCTGATGTGGCTTGGTTCCTTTCTGTTAAACGCGGTCCATTTGTAGTGGATTGTTTCAGAGTTAGTTTTAGTTCTTTTTCTCTTTGATATGATGTATGCTCTCTTTTGAATATTTTAACTGGCTGATGCACTACACCATGTGACGCCAATCGCATCTTAATATAAAGACAATATAAAGAGACACTTGTTTTTGCATCCTTTAGAGCCAAGGAAACATTCCTACTTAAGGTTTGGTTTCACCGTACATTGTTTAAAAACAGTTGTCTCATACTTTCTCCATACTCAAATTGCAGGTAAGAAGAAAGAAAAGCAACAAGTGGCCCCAGAAGCTCGAAATGCACCAAGACCTGTCGGACCAAGAGGAAGGAGGAGGCTGGTCCAGCATCGTGGTGAGTATGAGGTCATTTTAATACTGTAAATGTTTAATATCCGGAGAAAACATATCATTAATCTTAAATATAATCCGTCCCTATGCTTACGAGTGGCTCTATACTTTGTAGCCATGCAGTTCTCAAAGAGGTCGTTTTTCTTGTTCTGCTCATTTTGTATTTTTTATTAGTTTTGGCTTTCCTTTCTGGATATCCTCTATTTTTTTTGGGTTGGTTTAGTTTTAATAGTAAGTCCTTTTCTTATTTAGTTTCGTTGGGGACTCCCTTAATTTTAATTAAGGCAGAGTGCATTTCAGAATATGCGCAGATTTTCTGAGTGCTGTTAACTTCTCAGAGTCATTAAAGATATACCTAAGTCTAACTTAAATGCCAAATGAAATCACCATTGTCAAAAGTTGTATGGTTGAAGAACCATGCAAAATTTCTTGCTGTTGGATGCAGCTCAAGAATTGCCTGCCTCTAGGATTGCAGCATAACTTGTAATCTTTTTGGTTCCCATATTGACTTTATAGTTTTTGTCAATTTCATGTCTTTGATTCATTTTAGCTCAACTTGAAGCAGTTGAAGGAGGCGGAAGCGAGGATGAAGAAGAGGCCCAAGCGCGGCCTGCCGTAAAAATTGAAGTCCCAGAAGGGGCCAAGATAGGAGCCAAAAAGATGGCCAAACTTCAGGCGAAACAGGAACGCCGCATTCAGAGAGAGGTAAGGAACAGAGACATCAGTGATAAAATTGGAGGAAGTGATAATACGTAGAAATTCCACAATACCTACAACTGTCCATTAAAATGCTGTCCCTTGGTAGCTCAGGACAAAAGCACCTCTTGTAGCGTGTATCTCGCAAGCGGCTATTGTGCTTGATTTTAAAATAAGAGATCCTGGATTCTATTCCTGTAGGTATCCAAATAAAATTACACTCATTCCACATTTCTGATAAATAAAGAGTGGCCAAAACTCCTCTGAAATTTTTTAGAGCGTTGATTCTTGGTTTATTATTAGGCGTAAGGATTAAATTAAGCGAACCCTAAACATTTATCTGACCCAAAAGCACATGATTTTTGTGTCATTAGTGTTTGCTGCATTTCGGGTTTCTTACTTTACCTTGTTATCAACATTTTTTACCAACTGTTTTACAACATTTTTCTACCACTATACAGTCCTTGAGGTTCATTTTCTAATTTTTAATTTTTTAATTGCATTGTTTATTTTTTTTTTTTATAATTGAGTCGCAAATTATCAAATCATTCTGCAATTCTGTATTTTATGAACTAATACCTTCGTTTTTGAAATGGTATAGGTAAGTTTGTTGGGCAAAAAAGCACAATGATGATGAAATTAATAAAAATAGATTTCTGTTTGTGACAAAGTAGGTTTTTATGTGATCCTTCTCTGAAGTACTTCTAATCATCAAACTAAGATAGAAAATAATCCAACCATGTAATCTTTCACTCATGGTTATCTGATTCCTAGTTTAAGAAGCAATTCCCTTGCTGCTTTCACATTACCCATCCTCCACTTTTTTTCTTTGGTTACAGGCTGAAGAAAGAGATCGAGAAGAGAAGAAAAAACTGGCAGAAGCAGCAGAGGAAGAAAGGAAAAAGCAGAAGGAAGCTGAGGAAGAGCTGGAGAAGCAAAGGGAAGAGGAGGAAAGAAAAATGCGTGAGGAAAGGGAAAGGAGAGAGCAGGAGGAATACGAAGCAATGAAAGCTACTTTCGTTATCGAGCAGGAAGGATTCGATGAAGGAGTTGATGAGAAAGCAGAGGAGAATTTGTTGCAAGAATTCATAGCTTATATTAAGGTATGGAAATAAAGAGAAGGGTACAAGCTGCCTTAAAATGCATCTTATGAATAAAACGAAAAATAACATTTCAAAGACTAGGGCTTCTTATAATCACCTCAAATTTGTACCTAGGAACTGACCTGAGTTTGAGGAAGGGTGTCTCAAGGTTATGTAATCATTACCGCATTGATGGTGAAACTGCAAAAATGCATATCCAGGTTACGGTGTTTTAAAATCTCTGCTATTATTTTATTTTTCATGAGGAGACCAAGCCAACATCATGGCTTGAAATTTTCACAGATTATTTTTTATGAAGTGAAAAAAAAAATCGGTGAAATTTTAAAAAAATGACGTTCAGTAGTTTTCCATGTAGGAAATTAAGTGTGACAGGAAGTCTGCAAGGCCTCAAACCGAAATATGCTTTTCTGCAGTTTCAACATCGATATGTATTTTCATTTCAGTTGTATAATTATACTAAAGTCTTGTACTTAAAATTGCCATGGTTTGGTTTCATCACTCGATATTTGGGACAAAATTCTCCGTCAGGTGGCCAACTAACAAGAGGATGTCAGATCGAAATACTCTAGACATCATGGCTTCTGCATTTCATTAGCCTCACAGTTACACTTTTATGCAAAAAATGGTCGCATAAAGTTGTATTTATAAAAGTGCCACATTTTCATGTTTGGATTTCCATTGATGCCCTGGACATTTTTTTTTCGGACTGTATCAGGTAATGATAATAAAAATGTTTACAATTTTTGAAGGTCAACGAAAGCACCAGCACACGTAGTCCTAGTCGATAAGAACGCATCAAAATGGACCACATTTTGCAATTAGGGACTACACTTTCTAACTCATTATTGATACAACGTGTGTGCCATCAGTTTCCCTATGCAGATATAGGTTTTTTTGTGTGTATGAGCTAGAAATTGTATTTCTTATAGCAAAATGCAGTCCAAATTCAGTCCCTCTTTACAGTTTCAAGAGTTGACAAAAAATACGATGCAAGTGTGCGTTTTTTTTTCTCTCCCTGTCTGTGTAATTTCTAATTGATTTATTTTCCTTTCTTTCATTTTCGCAGAACAATAAAGTGGTGGTTTTAGAAGACTTGGCTGCACATTTTAAATTGAAAACTCAAAATGTAATTGACAGAATTGATGATCTACAGAAAGCAGGAACTCTCACAGGTACGAAAGGTGGTTTTAGTTGTCACCAGTTAATAGTGGAAAACAGTGCACATGCATTTTGTCCAACTTGATTAATCTGTCTCTAATTGAATCATCATTAACTTGTATGTTCATTATAACAGTTAATCAGGGAGAGAGCTCTCTATAGGCCTCAATAGACCATCAAACTCTGAACCTATTCTGATCAAAGTTGACCATTTGATGACTGTTGATCACTATGCAACATTCTTTTTTGATCAAAATTGAAGGAGCCAGGCCATCCAATTGTTTTTAAAAGTAGGCTACTCCTTTTTTGCTTAAAAATGTACTAAATACATGCATAAGTGTATATGCAACGAAAGTATCAGGAAAAATTGTTAAGTCACCTTTATTTGCTTTCTAGAGTGGGTTTGACGTTTCAAACAACAAATTTTGCTTGAACACTATTCCAAATTATGTATTTTAAATTATCTTGCTTAGCTGTAATTTTCAGGAAAGTTTACCAAAATGTGTTAGAGAAATCAGAGAAGTGTCAGGGAATTTCATTTTCTAAATTCTGTTTCCTTTCAAATTAACCTTTTTCGGGCAAATAATCGAAGACACTTGGCTACTCGAGACATTTTTTAACTGAAGATAAAGATGCACGAGTTTTGCAACACTGTAATTGCTTCATTCCTTTTTGATAATTGCCATTCATTTATAGAAGTGAAATTGATAACTAGACCAAAGGTGCTATACGCTTTAACTATTCTAGGTTTAGTTGTCTTCGCTAAACTTGCCGTGTGTGTAAAGAGAGCTGTCGGATAAAAATTTTTCGCTCCCACAATTTTTAAGACATTTCAATCTCTTAAGGTTTTCAGCAAAGGATGTGCTTTCAGAGGTTTTGTTCTTCTTGACAACTGCGATATTAGCTGCGTCGAACCTTAGCAAGAAAGAAAACCCTCGCAAGGCTTTAATTTTAAGAGCATATGTCTGTGACAGCTACTTCTAGTTCTTAAATTTCTTATCCTAATATTGTTAACTGATCAGTTCCTTTCCTCTTATTTCAGGTGTAGTAGATGACCGGGGAAAATTCATATATATTTCTCAAGAAGAGCTTGAAGAAGTTGCAAAGTTTATCAGAAGAAGAGGACGCGTCTCGATTGCAGAGCTGGTCGAGAACAGTAATTCTTTCATTAATTTGACTCCTGTTTCCAAGGAGACACCTATTTCCTAAGTCTACCTCTTGTACAGTCTCTGTTTGTATTTGTAAATTTTCTTATTTTTCCACTGTTATTTTTAAGTTTTGTTAAAATAAAGTCAGATTTTATTTTAATTCATCATTTCTTCTTTCTTTGTCTTAGCATGTAGTTGGCAGGTTTCAGCATATTTTCTACGGACAAATGCAGTAGACTCTCGATTACTTGACATGCTGAAACGTTGCATTTCTGGACTTGACTTGACAGGAGCTGGTTTTATGGGCAAAAATTGAATACATGTAAGGGTTTTTGTATTTTTGACAATGCCTTAGAAAAACGATGGCTAATTGGCAGAGCTTGGGCTCTTTAGTTACATACAAAGCCTGAAATGGCACTTTTACTGCCTTTTTAATGGTTTCGATTGGCCGAAATCCCTGATTGCCACTTCGTGTTCAATAATCAAGACTCCATTGCCCATTAGTGCATACCCCCCTGTAGCTGGACTCAAAAGGAGAGGCCTTCAAAAGGGCACTATACTACATAGTAAAGTAAAAGCACTTGTTCCATATTGTCTAGAAGCCAGCAGAAAAGCCCTTGAGGTGGAAACTTGAATGGTTCAGTACAACAAAAAAACTGATTTGGGCTCAGAAAAACTGATGGTCCATTTATGAGGGGGAATGATGGGACAGAAGTTCCTAAGTTCCACCCTGTATAGGCTTGATACAGAGGACAACTAAAAAAGCTAACAAATCGCATAGCTTCATTTTGACGTAATCATATCTTGTCCAGTTGACATTGTGCACAATTTCAACAATTAACCACCAGTTTTAAAGGCTTATTTTTGGGCTGCTGTTAAAGAATACTAGGTAATTTTAGGAACATTAATTCTTCATCAAAAGGTGAGAAGTATCAAAACAATATATCTGCAATAATTGGTTTTCCCTGGAAGCAGTGAGGTGCCTTGATATATAAGGCGTTGGGTGCAGAAAAGGTATTCCTTGCTTGCGTTGTTTCAGAATCTCCGAAGCTAATTTATATTTTAAGGAGGAAACTATTGGGTGCATTTTCTGAAATTTTGAGTTTTCAGCAATAAGAAATTAAAAAGAATGATTAGTAAAAGTAACAAAAAACAACATACATTAGATTTAATCATAATGGATGAACGTTGGCAGAGATTTTGAGACACCGCAACCAAGAAATGCCCTTTTTTCACCTGGCGCAACAAGGGTGTTTATGCGTTTGGCTTGCAGTCTCTTCATTGTGGCACTTATTTACAGCAATGATCTGTTGCAGAATTTTTTTTTTCCATTCATTTTTGGAAAGAATGAAAGTAATTCGAATACCTGTATTTGTCCGTTTTGCATTTGATCAAATTTTAGCTAAGAAAATGTCTTTCAAAGTTGCCAAAAATTCGACCCTATTTCGAATGGAAAAATATTGCATCTAATAGATTGTAAGATGTCACATCAGGAATCGATTGCCAGGTTTTTTTTGTCTATGCATTTGTTCATTTATTTCCCAAGTTTGTATGGATATGTATCTTAAACGCATTGTTACAAGCATTGCTATTTGAAGTGAATAATTTTGTCATTTTTTTAAAAAAATGGAAACGTTTATTCATGATGAAAAATGCCCAGCCCAGCGGCCATGTTACATTGAATTCACAATGGTTGAAACTAAGGGCTTTCGCTTCATATGATGTCATCAGCTTCAGACCAATGAAAAATGTTTTCTCTGTTATCACACTTTGAGCCTTTTTTCAGTCAGAAGTGCTGTTTTGAGCTATTTTGAGCTCAAAAATGCAATGCTCACTGACATTTGCACTGAAAACTCTTATGTTTAAGGCAATTTTTGGATCATACAACAGCTCCAATGAAGCGATGACTCAAATATTTTACAAGAACTTCCAGAAATAAATCTCTAAAATTTTTAAGAAAGTTATCATTTTAATTCAAAAGTTTAATTTTCTCTAAAAAAATATAACATATGGCAGGGAAAAATACAATCTTATATATAACAAATAACATTTAACTTGAGACTTATTCTTCCTAAACCCTTTCATGTTAATTTCAAAAGTAGAAAAAGTCTTGCATTTTGGCTAAGACCAGTTTGACTGACAACAAGAGACCAATGCAAATGATGTCCTATTTGACTTGCAAAAATCAAAAACCCCTTGGATCTTCCCCGCATTCTAAGAGACCAACATTCTTTTTTAATGTTTTCTAACAACTTTATTTAAGCACTATTGTATGTTTAAAGTCTGGAGCATGACAGATTTGATACAATTTTTGGGATCAGAATCTTCAATTAGGTAAAGAAGGAGTGAAGGTCCACTGATTAAAGCCGTGGTGGTTCGTGGTGCAGGGAAGCTGACCAGCAAGGCACCCTTACGGGACCTAAGCAATTGATCCATGAATAAAGTAGTTTGAGCACTACTTTCAAAAGCCAAAAACTTGAAAATTTAATTCAGTCCAGATTTCCTTATCTTTACAGAGGACATGAAGCCGTACAGTAGCAAAAAACATACCCAACTCATAAGTTTAGTGGTCAATGCACAGGTGGTGCTACTGCAATACAACTTCAATTCCAGCAACTGTCAGTTCTGCTTACTCAGTTTACCTTCATTGGACAGTATCTCACTGATCATTCAGACTTTCAACGGTTAATTTCTCGAATTTCTCTTTCAAATCTGAGGGTACTTCTACTTCAAGTAAGTTTTCGATGCCTATCTCTTCTTCCGTCCTGAAATGAGAGGGGAGAAAATAATATATTAGTAAATCCATTGGTACACGTTCAGCAAATTAAAAACAGTTGGAATATTCTCATGAAAGTTTGAGTAAAAATTACAAAAAATATAGAGCCACTTTGACTTAGTTTAGATTCCAGCCTAGCAGAATAACAAGGTAACTAGAGCCTGCTGAAACACTAAGATGAAGTCAAAATGTTGTCATGATCAATAAAATTAAAGTTGTTTTAAAAAATGACTAGTAATAGAGAATTAAAATGGTCATTGCTGCCTGACTCTTCGACTGACGCTGGAATGCGCCTCCATTCCTTTGAAGGCTGGACTGATTTCCACCTATTTTTTAGAGCTTGTCTGTCCTTTCAAAACAGACCTTAATTCATGTAGATTTTTCACGGTCATTCGGTAAATACCGCTGGAATGTTTCAATTGGCGATCAGGAGAATAAGGTAGTATTGAGAATGTTCTGTTGGGGTCAACCAGGCATGCGTTCCATCCAGCATTCAATGCAGCTTGAAAGTCTAATGTCGGTGAATCTCCGATGTGTAGTATTTCATGATGTTTCAAAGTTTTGTCACTGAATAAATCCATAGCCAATTTGAAAACTTCAGAGTGCGGTTTTTCTACTCCGACAGTATATGAAGCAATGACAAAATTAAAATAATCGCGTATTTTCATATTGATGAGAACCTCTTCCAATCTCGGATCCGAATTGGATATTACTCCAACAGGCATGCCGCTCATTTTTAAATCCTCCAGTATGTCTACAGCCCCATCGCAAAGTTCCCAACACTCACTTTCTCTAAACACTTCGGTCAGATAATGAGAAATTTTCTTCGAACTTTCTACATCAAACTCCATGGAAGGTGCAGCAGTTACAAAAGTTCGCTGAACCAGTTGATGCCACCAAGATTCCCAAGTCATGTTACAGGAATAGCCATAATTAGGATGGGTTTCATTCATATGCTTCCAAGATTTTAAGAATGCGTCATTTAATAAGTCGGAGTCAACATGGACGTTGTATTTGGATCCTGCTTCAGCATACTGTTTCCCGACAGGAATTTTGAAGTTTAGAAGAGTCCCTGTTACATCAAATGTTATCAATTTCAGCTTGCGGCGAATTTGCTGTAAGTTGTTCATTTTACCATGTGGAAAATGATACCCAAATCACAAATGAGATGTGTCACAATGTCAAACTTATCAAACTATAAGAAGTATACCGATGAAAACCTATTGGATCTTAAGGCTTGCACATATTCTTTGTTCTTCAGGTTTGTACTTTAGAGAAAAACAACAATTAAATTTTTTGGTTTCTTAAGTATGAATGCATCATTGAGGAGTTATTGAGGCAGGCACTTCACGGGGCTTCAAGCAACAATCTTCCAACAAATGTTGCAAAATGATATGTGGTGCACAACTAGAGTTCATGGAGAAAGACACTTTCCTAAATAAATCAAGGTTAAAGAAATTCAGAGTGTTTTCTCACACACTTCACTCTAATCACTTTATCAGTTCAGTGTTATCAGTCAATAAGTCTTGTTGTATAACCTCACTTTTTGCTTTGTTTACAAATGTCCTGTCAACGGTTTATGCTGGGTTTATGGTTTCTGAGGGGGCAAGAGAGGTTTTTGATGAGATCCGTTCGCCGTTTTTACGGCGGGAGACCGCGGGCGCGCGCAAAATTTCATAAAATTGTAAAAAAAATTTCATTATGAAAATTCATGAAATTTCGAAAAAATTCAGGAAATGTTCAAAAACTTCTGCAATGGACTCGCTATGCCATGAAATTCATAGGAACAGTTAAATCTTAGTTCTTGAATTTTGAAGAAAAATTACCATGAGTTGAATTTTGAAGTTTTTAATTGCATTCTCGGATAAGTAATTGTCGAGGATAAAAAAATAAATAAATAAATAAAAAAAATTGACTCGAAACTTAGATATTATATTCAACGATTGTGAGGAAACTCAATAAAAGAGAGACAAATTTTAAAAAAAGGTGAATGTGAGTAGCACAGCTTGCGTTGTTGCTAGAAGGTGTTTTAATCAAATTAATCCCTGTGTCCCTTAGATATGTTACTTGCTGCATCCAATTGCAGACTAGCAACTGCATCTGATCGAACTATACTCACAATATGATATTCTCTTGCTAGTTACATTATTTTAAAATCACAATCAGAGTGACGAACAGAGGCTTGAAGGAGAATCTAGCGAAATAGCACAGATCCTGAGAAGCTACGCAAGTCTCAGGATTTGCTCGTCCACAGACAGAGGCGATTCTAAAAAGTTGGCAACACCGTGTCTCCTCAATTTAAATGCATGTAGAACAATCGATTTACAGTGGAGCAGCTTGCCTCACCTGAAATCGATATTTTTAATAATATAAATGGAGAAAAAACAGGGATGCCAACTTGCAAAATTGCCACTGTCCACAGAGTGTGCACTTATCAGGACAGGGGGGAAGGGGGGGGGGGGGGGGTTGCACTCATGACGAATCAGCAAGTTGGTAAGTGAATGGTCCATGTATCTCCCTTTCATTACAAGGAGGATGAAGGAGATCTCAATGGTAATCTCCAATCAAACATCGCTGCCATGTAGAAAAATGGATTGGTTGATTAAGTCAAAATACAAATAAATTTAGTGTTGTACCTGATTAATATGTCAACAACATTCTCACAGGCTAGGAGTGTTTCGCTATCCTTCTCCCATTTATGCAGCTCTCGTAAGATGATGTATGTATTACAATCTCTTAATATTGTTCTGCACGTTTTAGTAGCACACAGCTAAAATAAATAAGGATGCATGTACATCAAAAATAAACACAGATCATAAAAAAACGGATAGAAGGTAAAATGGAAATGCATATCAGAACAATTGAAAGGAGATTTTGAAATTGCATTGGAGAGGGGCATTTAATTTGATCCGACATCTTACGAGTCGACGACATTATATTTTCTAACATTTTTAAATATAAAAAAATGCATGAAAACCTAAATGCACAGCTTTGTTAAATGGAAGTTAGATAACATTTCAAATAACGTCACTTATATGTTTGCCATTGAATCAAAGTTAACTGTAAAAATTTATATCTTGTTTCGGAGTTGATTTCCAGACATCCCTTTCTATGATTCGTTTTCTTTGTGAAATTTTAATGAGAAAATTGCACAGTACTTTGATTCATACCTTGTCTTGAAGCCCATAATAATCATGGAACTTTTGAAAAATGTATGTACAAACTAAAATGGGGTGGACCCTGGATACTGACCTTGAGAAGAGCTTCCAAAAGGCACTTCCTGATTGAAGGATTCGGTTCTCTCATTTTAGTTTCAGGCAAGTATTGTAAATCCACAGGTAACTTTTCATTGTCTTCGTCATCAAATTGCTCGGGTCCAGCAAGTGGCAAAAGCAAATGGGGTAAGATTTCTACTTCAGGGCTTAACAGCCATTCATGATGCTCTGAAAGATCAAACAAGGAATCTAATGAGTTGCAACTTAAAATCCAGGCATAAAAATAGTTCTTTTACAAACTTAGAGGGGATAAAATCTAAATTTCGGACTGCCAGTGGCACGAAATAAAATTCTGAGTTTTCTCCCAAAAATAGTCTGTTACAAGTGGTAAGGAGAATTCTGACTGACCATCTTATTATGGAAAAGTATTTTTTCTCTAGACACTCCAGGAAAAAATTTAAAGAGTGTTATGAAGCATTTTGGTGGACAAATTTTTCACTGAAAAGCAGTGGCCTCTTTATGATAACAGTAGGCTAAGACTTGGCATTTCAGTAAAAGAGGAGTATGGAAATTTCTATAGATACTACAATAGAAAAAAGATGGATACATCTTTCTCTGCTTTGGTCGTCCTTGCAGTTGTTGGTGATTTTAGAACACTATACTCTTCCTTTGCATAGGTAAATGCTCAATTTTCAGGTTTCTGCATTAGTACACAGCGCAAAACTCTAACTTACCTTGATCAAAACAGCAGTTTTTTATTAAGGTAACAACGCCACTTTTTCTGATGTCCGACTTTTCATAGCCAATGAAAGATAGGAAACTTCTGATAATATTTTCTTTGCGATTTAGAAACATTCTGAAACAGACAAACAAACAGGAAAAAATAAAATATTTCTGAGATGGGGATCACTGTTCCTTCATACATAATCTGTGATGATCATTAGCATATCTAGAAAAATTTAGTGGGTGGAAGGCAATACAGGCCCATAAAGGTCTCTTGATATCCAGCAGCTATATAGAAGCATAAAAAATTTTTTACAGGAGAGGGGGGGGGGGAGGATCACCTTAAACTATACCCAGATAGGTAATGTCAGTGCTGTTTCTTGTCATTTTTCTTCCTTTCATGTTTATAATAATTACAGGCCTACAGTCGTGATGCTTCTTTTTTTTTGGGGGGGGGGGGGGGGGGTTGGCTAGATAATTAGTATGAAGAAATTATAGAGTGAGTGAGCTAATGAAATAAGAGCCTGAAATGTTTGATTTTATCTCAAGTCCTTCGATTCTTCTGCTTACATACTGCATGTCAAAACAGTGTCCTAAAGTTTAGCGTTAAGTATATGCACTAGATTTTATTGTTTTGGGGCTGTTCACAAATTACACGAGGCACTTTTTCCGATTTTAAGACCCCCCCTTCCCCCCGTAAGGCACTTGTAAGGCTAGCCTGGACCTCTCCTTAATAATTACGTATGGCTGGCCAGGACCCCTCCCCCCCTTTATCGTTTAAATGCATACTTAATTTAATGAAAAAATGGTGTTGAAACAAATCGGTATTGCCTTAAAAATTACTAATTGCTGGTAGGAGATCATAAAGAATAACAGTTGTATTGAAAAAATAACCAGTTTATAAATTCAAAAAGTTTAGGAAAAATTGCATTTTAACAAAAATAATTGAATGTCTGAAAAAAACAAAATTTGGACTAGTCAGTCCTTAAATTAACGAAATTTGGAAGAAATAAAATCTAAAAAAATAAAATTCTGACAAGCAAAAGTTTTTTTCCCTCCTTCTCATATTAAGTGTTGGGCTTACGTAAGGAAGCGCTTGACACCCCCCCCCCCCCCCCAAGCGCCTTACATGATTTGTGGGCGGCCCCTATAACAAAAATGGCAGAAAATGATACCAAGATTACAAAGTGGCTGCCAGGAAGTAGCCCCCGTGTTGGTTAGAGAAACTTGGATTGACATTAAAGAAAGGAATCAAGCAGAGTGCATAGAAATATACAAAAAAAATACAAAAAAATAAATTAGGGAATGAAAATTCACTTACTTCCTAAGTTTGGCAGATTGACTGAGGTTTGCAAAGAAAAAAGCTAGGGTATCTAATGAGCATTTCGCTGTATTATAGTTGATTTTTGTGAAAGCTGATACCAAGTTTTGTAAGGAGTACTTCTCTTCATTTGCTTGAATGAAGTCATGAATTTGATCTGTCGGTACAGGATACCTAGATAGGTTTGCTAAAATTGAACTGGCATGATCGGCAACAACTGACTCAGGATCCAACACATTGTCAAACAATTGTGACAATACACTATTTGTTCGGCATGATTTTACCTTTAATGAAAGCAAAGAAGATGAAAACAACTAGAGAAAAATGATTAATAAAAATAAAAGGGCGAGAAAAGGGGCGCCTCAAGAGAAACCGACTATGTACTGACCAAATTTTTTTATTTTCACACAAAGCAATGATGAAATTCAAAATGGAGCGCTACATATCGATAGCCAAAGTGTAATATCACGTCCCTCCATTTAAGACATTGCAGACCTCCTGCAATAATTCATTTTTTCATCAGAAAACAAGACAACCTGGATTGCATTTTGCAAAAAAGGAACCACTAGCATAGCAATGTTGCTAAGATTGTGCAACTTCTTTGGTCTTGAAGGAAAAACCCGATTATCCCTTAATAGTTTCTATTTTACTCGCTAAAAACTGTAAATTTAAGACAAAAATTACCATCTAAATTTCATAGTTTTTCACAATTTACGCAACTTTATTGCAAAGGATGAAGTTGCACAATACTAGTGCAATACTAGTGCATCATTGCAATACTAGTGGTTCCTTTTCGCAAAATGCAATCCACCTAATGTCTCGAAAACTTCCTTGATTTTTCTCTTCGGTTGTCAAAATATTCTGCATCAATTTCAAGCTAGGTATAAAGTTGGCTTCTTTTTTTTCAAAAAAAATAAAACAGGAACAGAGATTTTGAAACATACCGATAAAGCTATGTATACTATAAATAGCTAAAACATAGCATTCCTTGCAACAGATAAAATGGAAATGTATACAAATTTCAAGGCGTTGTCTCCACGGGACGTTTTCATGGGATTTGTCCCAAGTTTGAATCGCAGGAATGAAACTTCTGGGATTTTTCCTGGTTACCGTCTCCACGGAACGGGGCTCATTCAGTCCTGCGACAAGTTTGTGTGGGAAGATAAGTTAGTAAAAATCTAGTACTTTAACCAGGATTAAAATAATAATTGAACACGATTCACAAGTAGACCCATTACTTAAACTAAACAAACACAAACAGTGGAGTAACCAACAAAATATCGCATAGTTCGCTTTCAGTTCTTTTTCCTCTCTCAGTTGGTCTTAAAGGTACAAGGACCATACTTGGTAGTTGGTAGACCATATTGAGTTAATCAATATTTTTCCCAACTTCGCAAGTGAGATTTTTCCCTGGGACAAATCCCATGAAACATACCGTGTAGACAAGGCCTAAGAAGCATTAAACCTGGATTTACGAAGCATTAGATCATTAACAAATAATTACTTTCAAGCAGGTAAGTAAATTTTTGTAAGTGAGAGTCTATGAATTTCACCTCAGAGGGAGTGTCATCAAACTCATTTTTTAAAATGAGTTCTGCTCCATCTCTGTCAGAGGAAATATTAATCAAGAAAGAAAATGAACTCTTGGCAATAACAGGGTCGGCATCTTGAAGGCAAATCATCAAAGTTTCAATTGCTTCAGGACAACTTTTGTACCAGTTTTGGCGTCCATCAATATCGGCTGTTGTTTCTGCAAAATGGATGTAAAGGAAGTATTAATACCGGTAAAGGTTTAGTAACTAGTGATTGAAGAGACATGATCCATTCTTACGGTAAAATAAACTGAAAAATGCAGCAATGACGTCAAAGAGGTTTGTGAGAGCAAATTCTTACGTGAGATACACCTTTCTTAAAATGGACATTTAAAATGTAGATCGAAGTGCTTTTATTTCTGAGGGTTTTTTTCATCTTTCCTCATTTGACATACCAGTGCTAATGGAGAGCTGTGCTATTTGCTTGCGCGTTGTGATGCTCTCCTACTCAGCAAGTAGCATTCATCCTCTAGTATTGAAGTAAGTGACGATACCTAGGAGGTGCGCTTTATACCACATGTTTTCTAATGATAAAACATCAGCTTGTTTAAATTTTTACCAGAGATAAGTATGGGATATTGGTGCCATCCATGAGAAGAACATTATAATGTTGTCACTTACAAGTTAGGGAGGGGAGACCGGGGGTTCAGATGCAACAGTGACAAGTTTAGGTGATTGAACGGACAAAATTACTCCAGATCAGTGACGACTATACTGTGACGCCAATATTCAAATATAAATCATTTATGACTATTCTTAAGGCCCTTATAGGCAGCAACATATGATTTTTAGCACAAACATGTTTCTTGTGGTCTACTAACTTCATTTTTACATCACACCACTGGAGTCCACACCTAATTTTGGCTCAAATATTTAAGCAAAAAATTATCTTCATCTCATGGATCTGCGTTTTATAATTTGATCAATATTATTTCAGTAATCGTCGAAGGAAAGTGAATGCTTAGTGGTGACTGGCGGCACTATCTCTGATCTTGAATTAACCCTAATCGAACCCTGGATCACCTTAAGGATAAAGAAAAAGTGCTATTCCGAAGAGGTGAATTTAAGCACTTCAGTTTGTGTCCGAATCAGGTTTTGCACTTAACATCATTACAGGTAAAAATCTAAAGACACAATAAAATTCGTGATTGGGATTGTGTGCAAGCTATATCGACTAAAGTGATTATGTTACGAAAATCTTAATGTGAAGGTTTTCAACATGGTTGTTTTGATTCAGGTTGGAAGATGAGTATTCAATGCATAAAAACGTGACTAGATCAGTATTCCTGGATTTGCCGAGGCAGCATCACAATGACAACATTCAGATCAGATTCACAAAGAAGTCTGAGAGGATAGTTCGGAAAAATATAAAAATTACTCACTTAATAATATAGAGAGAGCTCCGAGTCTTATGTCACGACGATTTTGAGGGCCAAGGAACGTCAAAAGTTCTTTATAAGAATTGTCAGACATTTTGATTTATAGGAAAAATGATACGTAATGAAGTTAACCAGCAAGACTGACTTACAGAGATGAAAAATAAATTGAAATATGCGAACTTTCAAGTAAAAGTAAAAAAACGACTGAAAGAGACACGTGTGTACCTGGTGTGATGTGTACGGACGGTCAATCGGAAAAACTTAGGTTATGTCGTATGTGCTTGTTTACATTGGTCGTTTCCGGTTCAGTGGCGGAAACGAAGAATGACAAAAAAAGCGGTGAAGTCAAAACCGCGTTGCAAAACCGTGAGACCACGACCTGACAAAATGTAAAGGTCTTTGAAAAATTGCCGTTCCGTTCTGATGTACAACGTATATTTGCTTGGCACTTACAAGAGTCGCTGGTGTCGTAACAGAGTGCCAACAAAATTTCACGCCCGAAAAATTGGCCGAATTCAGGAATACTTGACGTTTCCGATGTCAATCGAGGTCAGTGGTTATCTATTTCCTGAACTCAAGTAGTAAAGCACTCATACCTGCATCCTGCATCAGCATGTTTACGGACGTACACATTTAAAATATCATGGATCGGCAGGTCATTGACCCTTGAGTAGGACTCTATTTTTGTGCCGTAGTATCTTGATTTATTTTGTGAGGATAGCTCTGTTTTCTTACAGGATGCCCGTCATTCTTGATACGTTGGAGCGGCTTGAATTTCTTATAACACCTCTGTAGTGAAATAGTTGCTTGAAGCGACGTGGCATTCCGCGTCCGCGGCCTGCGAGCAACCAGTGTTACATGCGCATAAGCGCCTACAAACCTAACAGGGATACTTCACGCATTGCGCAATGCGTGAAGTATCCCTGTTAGGTTTGTAGGCGTCAGAGCGTGTTACGCGCTGGCAGCACGCCGCTAAATGACTCACTAAGAGGGATTTTCTGGTCAGAAAAGCTCCCGAGCCCGGTGAATCGCAGGCTCGATTTTCGAAGGTGGGAAAACATTTTGAGGACAGAGTCTGACCCTCCCTATACGGCATTTGAGGCGTAGAGTCTATTGCGCCTGGTCCCGAGACTCGCTTCTATCTTCTATACTTTCTCGCATCTTTAATAGAACTCTTTCCACACCACCTTAGAGAAACCCTCTTCAAAATAATCAGTTAACCGTCACCAAGACGCACTTGACTTCAATTAATATTTGTTTTGGCGACGGCTAACTCATCATTTTGATCAGGGAAAGACCATCGCAAAAACATGATTTCTCAGGAGGTAAGTTCAGTGGCGCGTTGTTCCTTTCTTTATAGAGGTTGAACATCCCCATTAGGCCTACCGATCCACTTTTTACCGCGAATAAAAGAAAAGAAACAGAGAGGAATGAAGGAGTTTTACGTTTTTTACGTCATTGTGTTTTACGTCATTTAAAACACTCATACTTGCATCAGCATGTTTACGAACATAAAATAAAACACACACATAACATAACATAACGTAAAATATACACATAATTTAAAACATAACAACACATATTTTAACATAATTTAAAATATCATGGATCGGCAGGTCATTGACCCTTGCGTAGGACTCTATTTTTGTGTCGTAGTATCTTGATTTATTTTGTGAGGATAGCTCTGTTTTCTAAAAGGATGCCTGTTATTCTTGATACGTTGGAGCGGCTTGAATTTCTCATAACACCTCTGTAGTGAAATAGTTGCTTGAAGCGACGTGGCATTCCGCGTCCGCGGCCTGCGGGCAACCAGCGTTACATGCGCATAAGCGCCTACAAACCTAACAGAGATACTTCACGCATTGCGCAATGCGTGAAGTGTCCCTGTAAGGTTTGTAGGCGTCAGCGCGCGTTTCGCGCCTGTAGCACGCCGCTGAATGACCCACCAAGTGGGATTTTCAGCAGCCTGATTGTTGAAATTTTGTATTTCGACGGTGTAAGTCGGCAATCACATAACTCGGAAAACGCGATTTTTCAGGAGAGGGAAAAAACTCTCTACATTCCTCATCTTTGAAGGTAGAGAGGAAATAATTCTTAGAGACAGTAAGTATAAGATGCTTTATAAGACTCTATCATCATTTTGAATAATATGCTCGTCTATCTGGAGAAATGACCGAAAAACAGAGTTATGTGTTTGTGGAACTAAGGTCCAACACTGAATTTCGAGATACGTGGTTGGCGAATTATTGATTCAAACCTATTCTTTGCCGATGTTAATTGAATAAAGACTGAATAAGACTCCTCTCTCACTTTAAAAATAGCCTAAAGTTCCTTTCAACAAACTTTAATTGGTAGCGAATCTTTAGAATGACACCGGAAAACAATTCGACGGCGTAAGTCGGCAATCACATAGCGGTTTGCGACGTCGCAGACTTCCTGTCATACTTCATTTTTCAATCGGAAAACTACTCAATGGCAAGAGTAATCCTTGCAGAGAATGAAACATATAATCGGAGGTTTTTAAAACGCTTAAATTGAGATACATCTTTTTCTGGGGGCTGGCCCCCGGCTTTGGCTTCGTACTGTTCAGGAGGCTGGCCCCCGGCTTTGGCTCCGTGGTGTTCAGGGGGCTGGCCCCCGGCTTTGGCTTCGCACTGTTCAGGAGGCTGGCCCCCGGCTTTGGTGGTCTTGAAATAGCGTCACCGCGTTGTTTTTCGGTTTTCCTGTGCCGCTACTGCAGTTTCGACCGTTAAGGCTGGAGTTTAAGGGCGTTAAAGTCAGGGTTATATTTCGCGAATGGATAATTTTTGCAAAATAATTAAATATTAAGAGGCAGGTATAATTTAACGAAATAATAAAGAGAACTCAAATCAACAATATATTGCAAATCAACTTGGGAAATCTCGTCATGTTAATACAGAAGATTCGAAAACGCCTTCAATTGAGGCGTGATACCTGACGCGATCCGGAGAGTTCAAATTGTTTTATCCCTGCGCCTTAGAAGAAAAATTATCCATTCGCGAAATATAACCCTGACTATAGCGCCCTTCAACTACGGCCTTAACGGTCGAAAGTGCAGTAGTGACAAAGGAAAACCGAAACGCCACGCGGGGACGCTACTTCAACATTAAGCTTCCGCATTGCCTTGGTAAGGCGCAGGGATACAACTATTTGAACTCTCCGGAACGCGTGAGGTATCACGCCTCAATTGAAGGCGTTTTCGAATCTTCTGTATTTACATGACGAGATTTTCCAAATTGTTATGCATTATACATATATTGTACTGCAGTTTCGACCGTTATGGTCGTAGTTTAAGGGCACTAATAGTCCAGGCGCCTGGTAAGTCTTCGGTTTCTGATTTCCTTCATTAAGTGAATATACCCCTTGTTCAAGAAAAATATCTTTGTTATATGTTAAAATTTCTCTGTGTGAATTTAAATGTATTTTTTGAATTATTGATGAAGATCGACTCTTAAAATTCATAGTTAATAAAAATTCTGAGAGCATGATTGGACTGCGTTAAACAGAAAGGAACCGAGCCACATCAGCTATTGCCAAATTTAATCGGCTAATTTAATTTTTTACATGAAAATTGTTGTGCGGATTTTCGTGCAAAGTTCAGTGAATTTTCTCCATAGTGCGAAGCAAATCCCGTAACATTTTCAAAGGGATCCGCGCAAACGTTTTCTCGTAAAAAATTAAATTGCCTTGTTAAAATTGGCAATAGCTGATGTGGCTTGGTTCCTTTGTGTTAAACGCGGCCCAATTATACTATTAAAAACAGAGCGTCAAAAATCCTGTTCATTTTATAAAGCGCTGCACGCGAATTTATAGAACAGCGATCATTGAAGTTCAAATAAAGTTTTTCTTACGATGAATAGTACGATACCTAAGCGTTTTTCTTCGGTATTGAAATTGATTTTCCTCAGGAAAGCTACAAGATTTAGGAGGTAGATCTTACCAGATAATACTATTTGCTGGTTCATAAAAATACAAAAATTCTCCCCCCTCCGCCCAGTCAAAAGAGCAGAATTTAATAATCAGAAGACGAATGTATAACCATCAATAGTTCATGACAATAAATCAAAAAGAGTTGTCAAACGTATTAGTCCAGGCATTCGACCATGTTAAAATATATCATTACTGCAGTATTAAGTATGAATTTGCTGTTTAAATGCAAAGTGGAACCATCGTGCGGCGCTAGATATGTGAATTCCGAATTAGCGCTGAGGTGTGTGATATTTTAACTACGTTTTTGAGTGCAACTTCCTGATTTTTTTAGACATAAATCGACGGTGAAACTACCAAACCACGTATCTCGTTTGCGGTGTTTAAAAATCTACGCTCGCATTTTATTTTTTTGAGGTAGACCAAATCAATATCATTCCTTGAAATTTTCACAGAATTTTCTCCGCACGAAGAGGAAAAATCACAGAAATTTTCAAGACTGGACGTTAAGTAGTTTTTCATTTAAAAAATAAAGTATGACAGGAAGTCTGCGACGTCGCAAACCGAGATACGTGGTTTGGTAGTTTCACCGTCGAAAAATTTTGATGGCAAATGAAGGACATCTCATCTAGTCAAACAACTCATTTATGCAGTTATCTCAAAACCGACGAGAATTATTAAGATACGCGGTGTGGTAGTTTCACCATCGAAACACAGATCGACGAGCGGCGCGGCGTGCTGCCAGCGTGGAACGCGCGCTGACGCCTACAAACCTAACAGGGATACTTCACGCATTGCGCAAAGCTTGAAGTATCCTGGTAGATTTGAAGGCTACAATGCGCGTTGAGCGCTGGCCGGTGAATAACTGGCCAGAAACACTTGTTTTCGACCAGTTTTTCGTTGTTTCTTGGTTCGGGAAGCCCCACCGAGCCGCAGGATTATGCGCAATTGATCCAGCGCCTTCATCTACATAGGATCCGACTGAAATCTCGGAATTTTTTTCCATGACCGGAATCTAGAAAACCGGCCGATGATGTACTTGTTGGTAATTCCGGCGTGTCTCGGGACGCAAATACTTAATTTAAGTGAATCTTGAATTAATGACTTAATATGATATGAATGCTATTTAAATTATAGGATATGTAAATGATTTGTAAAATTATGCATTTCTGAGATATAAATAAATAAAAAAAAAAAAGAATCGCGAAAAATTCACATGGGTTACATGGACAAAATTTTTAGGGTCAAAATCGAAAGTTCGCCAACCGGACCCAAACCAAGTTTGTTCGCTTGCAAATGACCCGCCAAGTATGCGATTTTCCGGTCGGAAAAGCTCCTCGAGTCCGCTGCTTGGCGCTATCCGCGGAAGACGTCTGGCAGAAACAGTGAAAAACTGGCCAGAAACACTCGTTTCACACCAGTTTTTCGCTGTTTCTCGGCTCCGGAAGCCCCGCCAAGCCGCGGGATTGTGCGCAATCCAGCCAGAGCCTACATCTACGAAGGATCCGACTGAAATCTCGGAATTATTTCTCTTGACCGGAATCGAGAAAAATTGACAGGGGTTACATGGACTATATTATAAGGGTCAAGCGGGCCGAAACCAAGCATGTTCGCTTGGAAATGACCCGCTGAGTGCGATTTTCCGGTCGGGAAAACTCCTCGACTCCGCTGCTTAGCGCTAACCGCGGAAGACGCCTGGCAGATACAGTGAAAAACTGGCCAGAAACACTCGTTTCAGACCAGCGGCCCGATTATTGAAACTATGTCAGCCCGACACGACAAGACATAGCCCTATCTTAACCATGCAATATATCGCAATTCGATGTCTTATCGGGCTGGTTTAAATTTCAATAATCGGCCCGCAGGGGCGGACTGGTAGTCGAAAAGTTAGGAGGAGACCTAAATGTGAGGGCCCCTCCTGTCGTTCGGGGGCCCCTCTAAGAAGGTCCAGGGGCCCTCCCCTGGTCAATTTTGAAAATTTCACACTTTTTAAACACGTAGGCATTATTGAAGTTGGATTCTACAGTACTTGAACTTCAAAATAACCCATTCTCAGGATTCATCGGGGGTCCCTTCATCACACATGCTTTTAACAACCTTCCTTATCTCTTAGAGACAAATTTTTAAGGAATTCGGACCCTTTTAGTGATTGAAAAGGATAAGAAAATTACAACATTACGGGAAAAAAACGATGACTCGAAAAAAATTCGCCGGCAAATTGTTAGGGGGCGATCGCCTCCCCTCCCTCATGGCCAGTCCGCCCCTGCGGCACAGGAAAGCCAAAAAACCAAACGGGGACACCACTTCAATATCAAACTTCCATCGCCTTCCTAAGGCGCAGGGATACAACTATTTGAACTCTCCGGAACGTGTGAGGTATCATGCCTCAATTGAAGGCGTTTTCGAATCTTCTGTATTTACATGACGAGATTTTCCAAATGTTTTTGCATCATATTGTAGATTTGAGTTCCTTTTATTATTTAGATAAATTATTCCTGCTTCTTAATTTTTAATTATTCCGGTAAAATTCTCTTTTTGCGAAAAAATATCCTGGCTTTCGCGCCCTTAAACTCCGGCCTTAACGGTCGAAACTGCAGTAGCGGCACAGGAAAGCCGAAAAACCAAACGGAGACGCTACTTCAATATTAAACTTCCATCGCCTTGCTAAGGCGCAGGGATACAACTATTTGAACTCTCCGGAACGCGTGAGGCATAACGGCTCATTTGAAGGCATTTTCGAATCTTCTGTATTTACATGACGAGATTTTCCAAATTTGTTTGCATTATATTGTATATTTGAGTTCCTTTTATTATTTAGTTAAAATATTCCTGCTTCTTAATTTTCAATTATTCTTGTGAAAGTTTCTTTTTGCGAAGTATAATCCTGGCTTTCGCGCCCTTAAACTACGGCCTGAACGGACGAAACTGTAGTAGCGGCACAGGATAACCGAAAAACAACGCGGGGACGCTACTTCAATATTAAACTTCCATCGCCTTGCTAAGGCGCAGGGATACAACTATTTGAACTTCCGGGAACGCGTGAGGTATCACGCTTCAATTGAAGGCGTTTCCGAATCTAAAATTTTCTTTTTGCGAAGTACAATCCTGGCTTTCGCGCCCTTAAACTACAGCATGAACGGTCGAAACTGCATTAGCGGCACATGAAAGCCGGAAAACCAAACGGGGACGCTACCTCAATATTAAACTTCCATCGCCTTGCTAAGGCGCAGGGATACAACTATTTGAACTCTCCGGAACGCGTGAGGTATCACGCTTCAATTGAAGGCGTTTACGAATCTTATGTATTTACATGACGAGACTTTTGCATTATATGGTCGATTTGAGTTCATTTAATAATTAGTTAAATTATTCCTGCTTTATAATTTTTAATTATTCTGCAAAAATTATCTTTTTTTGAAATACAATTCTGGGTTTAGCGCCCTTAAACTCCGGCCTTAACGGTCGAAACTGCAGTATTGGCACAGGAAAGCAGAAAAACCAAACGGGGACCCTACTTCAATATTAAACTTCCATCGCCTTGCTAAGGCGCAGGGATACAACTATTTGAACGTTTGTATCGATGTTTCAAACCGGATGAGAAGGGGCGGCAAAATACAGGCGGCCCATGGGCGGCAAGTAGGTAAATCCGGCCCTGTCGTGGGCCTTATGGAGAAATAAAACTTCAAACCTCTTTTTCTCAGTTTCAACTTCATGTGGGTTGGTTCCTTTCTGTTGAGCTCGATCCAATGGTGTATGCTTCCCTCCTTTTTTGACAATCGGAAATGTCATTGGTTTTATGTGACCGGATAGGCGCCAAAATTATTTTCATGCCCTAAGCACATCATTTTAAAATCGCGTAGGTTCCACTCATTTTTATTTTATAAATATTTCCTCCTCAAAATTTCACGAGAAAAACGACATCATATTTCACAACTGGTATGTCTAGAAGTAAATTTTTTCACGAGATGTAGGTAAGTCTACAGTCAACATTGGTCAAATTTTCAAATCGCAAAAATGCAAAAGACGTTAATCGTATAGTCTAATGTCCGTTTGATCTGCGTGATAAAAATACTTAAGATATCTCGTTCAGGAGCTGATGTTTTATTTTCCTGTTGTAAGAAACGTTTTCTACGTAAGATTCTCGAGATAAATCATGTGATGTCATTCACTAGTCTAGACCGTGTCTAATGGCCGGCCTATTGATTAATTTAATTCAATTTTTTGTAGTGTGCGAGCTGATGGGAAAAGGTATTTCGGCTGTTTTTGGACCTCAGACAGGGTCCACGTCATCAATTGTACAATCCCTGTGTGACAACTAAGAAATCCCCCACGTTCAATCTCGATGGGACTACTATCAGCGACGTGGGTCCTGCTTAGATAATCTTTACCCCCACCTATCTGTGCTCCTCAAGGTATGCAAAAAGAAATAATTCAATAACTTTATATCATATCCTTTCAATGGAGCCCTTGCAGGCGTGAGGGATTTGCGATTCAAGTACTTTTTCTTGCGTAAAAGTTTGCTAGAAACACGATGGCTTCCTTAGTTTTCTCTACAATCAACTCCGAAGCTCAGTAAAAGCTCTTAAAGTTGAGGCCGTAATGGAAGGGACATCCCACGCTATACTCTGAGAGTCCACCTCTACGTTAAGACAAACTTTCCATGCAAAGATAGGGAGCAAATACATTAGCGGGGTTGCCGTGTTTTCAATTTTGGAATCCCCAAACCAAGAGGTAACCCTGATCATGTATTTGCTCCCTATCTTTGCATGGAGAGTTTGACTTGATATAGGTAGAGGTGGACTCTCAAAGTAGCGTGGGCCCATCACGGCCTCAATTTTGAGAGCTTTTTTTAAGCTTTTGAGTTGATTTCCGAAAAACCCATTGTAAAGTCATCGTGCTACTCGCGAAATTTTACAAAGGAATCAGTACTCTAATCGCAAATTCCTGCCACATGCAAGAGCTTACTGAAAAAATTTCTTGAGATATTATTTTGACTCTAAGCGTAGTTTCTTGTCTACAGAAATTTGTTATTGTTTTGTTTTTTTAGTCAAATCTGTGTGGATTCAACTCAACATACGTTTTTTTGAGTAAAAAAAGCGTCGTTTTTTTATCGTTAAAACAACGTTTCTTTAACTCAAAGAAACCAATTTTTGTCGACAAGTCGCTTTAAGTCGGAATAATATCCAAAAATTTTTTTTCAGTGTGCTCCATCATACAATAATCTAACAAAAAGAAAGACTTTTAGCGGAAAATATAAAAACAGCCTCCTACTTGTCTCAATACATTGGGTATGTACCTTCTTCTGTATGGTACCTGTTCACTAGGTATTCATTTAAGTATCCACAGCTCGTGGCTTCACGCAACAAAACCGATTCCATTTAACCATAAATTACAGGTGTTGTCTGGCTAAGCAAGAAAAATGGGTGTGGCAAAATGCAAGAAATTTTACATTTTCCCTCCTATATATATTTCAATTCAGTTTGAGCAATTTTAATGAAGAGTTGGCAAAGGTGAAAAATTTTGAGCCCCCATTCTCAGTAAAATTTGGGAGTGTTGCCATCCTGCGATACTGACCAACATTGAGGCCGCTTTAAGCTGAGTGAAAGGTAATTCAGTAGCCCGCTACTTACTGAAGATCTAACATTGAGGAAAAATTCTGGGTTTCCATTTTCAGTAAACTTTAGTATACTAGCCGACACCGACGGATGTTGAAGCTGCCTTACACTGAATGACATGAAAATCAGGCGATGTAACCCGTTACATTAATTTGTAAATAACCGTGCGGGGCAGCAAATAATAATAAAATTAAGGCGAATAAGTTGTTTGCCTCAGGAATCGTAGCCACCCTCACAAAAGAGCCTACTTAAAAATCATGGTTGCGAAATTTCCCCTCGCAAATTGCATTTTTACCAGGCAGGAGAATCTTTGGCATTGCTAACTGCAAATTTCACCGATTTTCCTCTGATCTCATGTAAAAATCAGAAAAAATTTAACAAAACTTACGCAGCTGTATAAAATTGAATTGCTTGAGTCAATTTGGCAACCTTGGAATGGAATTACGTTTCTTCATCAGGGAAACTACGAAATTAGAGCACTTCAGCGATATATCGAAATCTTAAGTACTGTCACACTATACCGTTCTGAAACAGGTAGACCAATTATTCATCAAATAAATCGTTTTTTAATTTTTTAGTTTAGAATTTTTCAACTCTGTCGCAACATTTCGTCACGTCATAATCTTTTGACAATCAGAACATGCTCCGAGTAAGTTCCAAAACAAGACTAATTGACTGATCTCAACTTATTTTTTGAGGTACCAGAGAATATTTGATTGTCCTGAATAATTTTGTATGATTTTTCGATCGGTTGGTTATAATCTCAGGATGGGTCGATTGTCTTTCAAATATTCGATTTTTTCACATATTTAATTGCCATGACACTATCCTTTGAAGGCGGAAAGTGACCGTCCCTGTGGTTTTAGAACCCGTATAAGGGCTGAAGAATTAAGAAAAACTGTCACATTTATATTATGGTGCTTCAAAGTGTCATCTTCTATTTTAATTTTTCGGAGGGAGGCTAACTAACATTATCGCTTATAATTACGTCGAAATAACCCTCAAATGGACAAGACGAATCGCAATGATTCTCTACTAGGGACGTTGGTTGGTTTCCTTCCAAAAAATTGAAATAAAAAATGAGGTTTTAAAACACCAAAATTTGTATGAGACCGTTTGCCTTCACTCCGATATGACGATCAATTTTGAGGTCAGACTTGCGTGATGCGCAAAATATGATTAAATTTATAGTACTTCTCCTTAAGTACTGCTGGCTAAAGAATTGGAATCGTAGTCAAAGTTGGCGCCAGAATATTCACACCCAGCTTTGAAAACGCTGGAACTGAGACAAACTTTTATTATGGACAGGGGATACATCTAGAATCTGTCTAGAGATGATCTATCCAGAGGATCTATAAATCTATTAGGGGCCCTCACCTCTTCAGTGAGGATTCAATTGGGTAATGGGAAGCTGTGTGCTTAGGTAATCAGTTAGAAAAAGCGCGATTCCAAGCAGACGCCAAAAGACATCCGATTCTAATCATAATTTAATTCAAAAGAAAACATTTTAACCTCTGAAAGAACACTGATGGCCCCTGAGTATTGATCAAGCAGGTCAAAGTGGCCCTTACATTTGAGGGGCTCGGAGGACTCGGCGCATAAAAAGAAAAAAAGTTAAATTTAATCTTAATTTTAATTTAGTTAATTTTTTAAAGTTAAAGTTTGCAGTATTGTTGAAAAAAATGAGATATTCGTCAACTCAACTAAAACTAGTTAGAAAGTATAGTCTGCGAAAACTTCACGACTGAAGTCCAACTTTAATGCATCAAAAAGTGAGTTTAACTTCCTTTCTGCCACAAGGCTCTATGTACATTTATAACTTTAGTCGGGTATTTTTTGAATTAGCAAAAACTGCATTTAAGCGCCTTGGCCTCCAAGCCCCTCATTTCTTCGTGGGTTTCGAATATTGATAACGACTCAAGTGCGTACCAAGATAATATCGCGGATCGATTCGTACCATCACTCGCCACATCCACTAGTCCCAGAGTTATTTTAAAGCCAAGGCTATTCACACTAGTTGGCAACACTCGGATTCGTCCTCCTCGATTTATTTAAACTTATCAAAGCGTGGCGTATGAATTTCGATGTATCGATTGTTATGCCATTTAAACCTATGATAAAGAATCGATTATTGAGGTGTTCGCTGCAAACACCCTGTTTATCGATCCTTTTTCATAAGTTTAAATGGCATAACAATCGATATATCGCAAAGCACGCTACGCCACTGTAACTTATCGATATTTATCGAAACCGAATGCCACATCATCTTTTAGCATCCTCCGATACTGAAACCACCGTACACTAAAAGAAATGAACGGCGGCAGTAGCCCGCTACTTACTGAAGATCTGGCATTGTTGAAAAAAGGTGAACCCCTATTTTCAGTAAACTCTACTCACTTTACCACTCTTTTGATACTGAGCGACCCTCCACTATGCTGAATGACAAAAAAAATGGGGGAAAAGGGGGGGGGGAATCAATGGCTCCTACATTCATACAGGGTGGGCCTAAAGTAACTGAAAAGTGTGTATAACTTTTCAACAAAATGAGCTGAAGGGTTCCGGTTTGGACCATTGCTCATTGTGGCAAGGGGCAGATTATTTCAGGGGGGCTCATTAATGTCCCCCCCCCCCCCCCCCGCGAACTGATGAGAAGCACATCCTCCGATTACTTAGCTATGAATGAAATAGTCGTGCTACGAATTTTAACCCGTAGATGGCCTCTTTGCGACTTTTCTAACAGGACTTATCAATTTTTGAAAATTGGTCCAATTGAACTTTAATCATGAATAACTCGGGAACAAAAAGTCGAATCTATCTCCGGTTTGCGCGAAAATTCTTGTTTTTTATCTTCTTTCTAACGATGTGTCACAAAGAGAGGGAGGTCGCCATTTGAAAATCTCGAGTTGCCCCCCTGAAAAAATCAGCCCCTTGCCACAATGAGCAATGATCCAAACCGGGAGTGAATTATCTCATTTTGTTCAAAAGGTATAGACACTTTTCAGTTACTTTAGGCCCACCCTGTATATCCATTCATGGTAGCGAATAAGTAAATTAAAGCGCATAAGTAAGTTAAACCCGATATTTTGCTTGCCTCAGAAATGGAGGCGCTTCAATGATCCTTAGAATTCTTAGATATCCGGTGTGGTGTTGTCGCCTCACTACCACACTGCTCTAAGAGAGCGCCGAACATTTGAGGAGGCGGTTGCAAGATCTGCTCATACGAGAAAACTCTGATTTTTAGAAAAATGTATCTAGGGTTTTAAATTGTCGATAACTAATTGCGTTTATAAAAGATGAGCGAATTTTCTCACGCTCTTGTATTACTTTTATTTGCTCTTGCTGTGCTCTACGGCACCCAACCGCCACTGATGGCGATCCTGTCCAATTAATTCATCTTATACTTTATTAATTTAAGAATTTTTTCAAGAGATACACTTAATGTCTTTGGTTGTAGACATATTTATAAAAAACGCATAGGACAATTTTGAAAGAATTTACATATATTCTGAATAAAAAATAGACGATTTCGCAAAATCAATGTAATTTTCGCTCTGGCAAATACAAATTGCCGCTATTTTATTGAAGAAGTCCGGATTTAAGGCTTTCTTCTGTCACAACAGGAGAGCTGAATGTGGGAGCGTATCAAGAAGTGAGCCCCAAAAATAGGCTTTACATGATTTTTAAAACTGTCTATACCTGGGAAATATATCATTTATTAGGAAGTTGACATGCATATAACATAAAAAAGGAGAGAAACCATTGAATTGTAATAATTCGACAAACGGATTCAGACGTGACATTACATGAATTAAGTTTAATGAAATAACAAAATTGTACTTCAAATTGCGTTTATTTCATAGAATCTTTTTTTTTCTATTCCATATTTTTATACAATTCTTTCATCAACAAATACTTTTTCATTCAAATTATACATTTTCTTCAGTTTTTGAAAAAAAAAAACAATTTTATTTCAACGGATTGCAATACTAAAATTAACAATGTTTTGCACCCCTCTACATACAATAATATTAATACGCTAGGAAAACCAACAGTCGATAATCACTCAAGTTAAGAATGCACACAATTTAATACTCCCATTAATCTGTAATATATCTGTGTTTCATTATCATCAGTGCTATTTTTAAAATAGGTATCTTAAAGATAAGTACATACGAAAATTTTCTTTTAATAATAATGTCCAACAATCTTTTCAAAATTCTAGAAAGTTTTATGCAAAGGAAAGCTCTGTAAGGCACAAAAAATTACAAAAATATGCTTGTATTTTAAATCGGATATTCAAGCAAGTTTCATAAGGAACGCAAAGCTCCTCCAAAATTATAGACATTTAAGTCATGGATTCAACGAGAAAAAATGAAGGGATTGATATGGGATTTCCTTTAGAATTTAATTAAAAAAAGTGAAGCCTCAGGGCTTGATGTTTATTTTCGTAAAGACATTTTTGCAAATGCGTTGCTTCTAGTTTCATGATTCAGTACTCCCGCAAATGAGCTAATTTTCGTTCGTGAAGATTAGGTAGGGATTAGATTAGGGATGAACGAAAATGGGAGGAGCGGAAAAAAGAAGGACGCAGGTGAAGCTTTTCATTTCTTGCGTGAGAATCGTCAAAAACTATCAGTGTTTTATTCTTACATGAAACGTGCCAGGGAAAGGGGCATGAGGCATTATATTTTGACTAAATTATTGACCCCTGTGTCTTACTACCAAAACCAGGACATATTTTGTCGGCGTTTAGCCGAGGGTAAAACCCTCGTTTCCACCGTCCACCACGAGGAGGAACCGACATCAGACGGCAACGCTTCCACCGTCCAACTTACAACTCCCATGGCATTACGTTAATTTGAAATTCAAAATTTTGAAGAAATTTTGAAGAAATTGAGAAGAAATTTTAAAAGACAAAGGCATGGGGCTCATGCCTTTGTTTCACTCGAGATCGGATACCCTATAGCCGGTCCGGACCGACCAGTTTCCTCCTTAAGATCTCTTCTCCGTTCTGCTTTTTTCACACGGACTCCCGCGCGAACGAAGCACAACGGATCTACTCAGTTCCTACGAGATCAGAGGTTTAGTCGAGTGAGATTTAGTAAGGATAACCAGTGACCTCTTCAAGATCTCATGCCATGAAGAGTTGGGTCGGCGTTCTGGGCGCACCCTCACTCACAACAGTGAACAATTCGCCAATGACCGAATGCAGGGAACTCCTCTACCACCGTGCGATCCAGCAGCAGGACAACAAACTCGTAGCTGGATACTCTCTACAGAGATAGAGATTGCTGAAACTTTGTCCGGCTTGTTCGGCCCAGGAGAACAGAATACCCTGAGCCACGAGACCCCGGGACTCTCGTGAGGTATTCGGCTCGTCCTGCATCAAAACCTACTTCAATCTGCAACATCGCCCCAACCACCAGCCCGTTTGAGAGGCGTCCGACCCTCCGGTTCCGACTTTGCCTGGTCTAAAGTGTCCCGGGGGGGATGACGGCTTTAGACTTAATGCGCAAGCATCGGCAGATACCGGAGATTGACGCAGAACAGGATTGCCAGGCTTCGATCGGTCACCCCTGCATTTGGTCACTGACGAATCGCGCAAAGTCGGTCACAGATCGGGATTTTCAGACCACTGTGTACCGGTTGATCCTTGCACCTCGCGGTTCAAGGATATGGCCTAACTACTATCAGTGGTCCTCTGAAGATCATCGTTCCCCTCATGTTCCTCAGGTTCCGCTTGATCTCTTCCGTAAGCCAGGGATATGGGCTAACAACCAAGGTAATAACGTACCAAGGTTCCGCTTGATCCAAGGCTGCAATGGATATGGCCTAACATCCAAGGTGTAAACAGCCTTGCTGCGCGCGAAGCAGGGCACCAAGGAAGCGGTTGATCCATGCCCGAGCGTATTAGGGATATGGGCTAACAACCAAGGTAATAACGTACCAAGGATGCGCTTGATCCTAAATTGCTCGTTACGATGTGTGAAGAGATATGGGCTAACAACCTGAGGCGAGGGAGGGTGCAGAATCACAACAGGTTTGCCGGCGTTTGGCACGGGTCGGAGACCCGCCCCAGGTCCACCACGAGGAGGCTCCGGCACCAGACCCTCAGCTCTCTCATTTTCATCTCATTTTCATTTCATCTCATTTTCATTTCATCTCATTATCATTTCATCTCATTATCATTTCATCTCATTATCATTTCATCTCATTATCATTTCATCTCATTATCATTTCATCTCATTATCATTTCATCTCATTATCATTCCCTTTTCATCTCATTTTCATCTCATTTTCATCTCATTTTCATCTCATTTTCATCTCATTTTCATCTCATTTTCATCTCATTTTCATCTCATTTTCATCTCATTTTCATCTCATTTTCATCCCCTTTTCATCTCATCTCCTTTTCATCTCTTTTCATCTCATCACCTTTTCATCCCCTTTTCATCTCATCCTTTTCATCTCTTTTCATTCATCTCCTTTTCATCTCTTTTCATCCATCCCTTTTCATCTCATTTTCATCCCTTTCATCCCATTTCATCCCCTTTTCATCCCTTTCATCCCCTTTCCATCCCCTTTCCATCCCCTTTTCATCCCCTTTTCATCCCCTTTTCATCCCTTTCCATCCCCTTTTCATCCCCTTTTCATCCCCTTTTCATCCCCTTTTCATCCCCTTTTCATCCCCTTTTCATCCCCTTTTCATCCCCTTTTCATCTCCTCTCCTTTTTATCTCTTTTTCATCTCATCACCTTTTCATCTCATTATCATCACCTTTCCATCTCATTATCATCTCATTTTCATTTCATCTCCTTTTCATCTCTTTTCCATCTCATCTCCTTTTCATCTCTTTTTCATCTCTATATCATCTATCCCTTTACCTATCTCTATACCTATCTCTACCTATCTCCCCTATCTCTATACCTTTTCATCTCATTTTCATTGCGTTCCCTTTTATCTCCTTTTCATCTCTTTTTCATCTCATCTTCTGTTCGTCTCCTTTTCATCTCTTTATTCGTGTCTTAGTGAGGGCATTTACATCCAAGTAATCACTTCCATTTTAGTTCGAATTCATACCAATAAGATGCAAATGATTCAATATTTATATGAGCTACATTAAATAATTTTTCAATTAATTATAAAGCTGCATACATATTAAATTTGGAAAGTCCTTTTTTTATTACCTCATCCATTTAAATAGGCAAAGAAAACAGTTGGCATTTGGAAATTTAATAAAATTGTATACGGTAAAGTAAAAACGTATGTGTACATGGGAGTAAAAGGGAGGTATAGATATTTTTATAAAGTTCAGATACTAGTTCAAATAAAGCACAGTCGCCGATTAAATTTAATCAAATGCTTCAGTTTAAAGATGGCTCATTAACCATGGCAAAAACGGTACCGCCACACAGTGGATCGAGTCTATTAGAGCGGTCGGACATGAAATTTTTGACTAAACTGCAAATTTTGATGTTTGTATCCTCCCTTTTTAAATTTCAGGGGTGGTTAAAAAAGATTTCACGAGAAAATCAATGGACCCACTTTTAGAGTCTCAAAGTTTTGTTCAAACAGAGTTATAAGCGTTTAAAGTTTCCAAATTTTGTCCGACCTCTCCTATTGACTCGATCCACTGTGCGCCATCTGCTGTAGGATTCGACGTGACATTATCAGGGGCTGCATGTTGTAATGATTGCGAATCAAATGAATTTTGAATGAAAATAAGTTTAGATAATGGAGTCCGTCCTTTCTCATCCGTATATCCCCCATCATGTCTTACCCACAAGTATTCATAATTGAGTTGATATTGCTTTTGAGATGCTAAAAAGCGTCGCTTGCTCCGATGAGCAGTCAGGCTAGGACATAGGTAAATAAGAGCACTGGACGTGCATTGCAACTCTAAATTGTACAGCTGAAATTGCTGTATATTTTCCTTTGATTCAAAAAATTGTTTCTATAAAATCTCCGGGCGAATTCAATAATTAATTTAGACGGTTTGCCATCTCTTCAATTTTTTTATCAGTAACAGTAATCTAACATACCCGGGGCAACACGAATATTGGCAGCACTGCCGACACGCATAACAATTTCACGGGTCTGCTCAGGCGACGCTACGGGGGCAAGCAAATGGACACCTGGGTCTCAAGGGTATTACGACGAGAATATTGTTCAATTGCATCAAACTCTATTTTTAAACTTTCTACTGCACTTTTAGTGTCTCAATTCCATTCTCTACGACGGAATCCCCCCCCCCCCCCAAGTAACTTTTTTCCTTATTCATCCTCTATTCTATATAATAATTAATTTATGCTAGAGAAAGGGGCATTTTAACCCTAAAACAAAAATCGTATTGATGAAAAAGATAGGGGTAAGGAGCTGTAATTTATTGTTAGGAAAAATAACTAAAATTGTGCAACTATCATTACTAATTAAAAAGATGAGAAACGAAATGAAGATAATCATATGAAGTCACATGAATGGATGGGAGTTATTGGTGAAAGAGGAGGGTATAGAATTTTCGTGAGCATCGTGCGTTTGAATTATCAAGAAAAGTTAAGAAGAAAATAGTCCCATACCTACCCATTAGACCTAAACCCATCCACTCTTCAACAAAAAATAAACGAAAAAAAACAGAGATGAGAAAGAGGTTTTAATTATTCGTCCCGACATCATGGACCCCTGCCAACTCAGACATATTTTATCTGCCGAAGGGGTTTTCTCTACCGCCCTCAGGCCGTGCCGTGCACCCGGGTCCTGGGTCATTGGTTTCGGCCTTCAACGGATGCCATGGCTGCCGACCGGCTGACGGAAGTGCAAGCACTACTGCGACCCCAAACCAAAAGCTGCGGTATCGTACACCCCCCGTTCTAATAATACTGGGCGCTAGAATATTTAAAATCCCTGAGGGGGAGGGACTGAAAAGTAAAGTACGAAAGTTAATTGAATTTTTGTTCTTTTCTACTTTCTCTCCATCCTGTTCTTCTTTCTTTTCTCCTTTTCTCTCGTTACTTCCTGCTCTTCTTCTCTCTTTTCATCTCTATTTTCTTCTCTATTTTCTTCTCTCTTTTCTTCTCTCTTTTCATCTCTCTTTTCATCTCTCTTTTCATCTCTCTTTTCATCTCTCTTTTCATCTCTCTTTTCATCTCTCTTTTCATCTCTCTTTTCATCTCTCTTTTCATCTCTCTTTTCATCTCTCTTTTCATCTCTCTTTCATCTCTCTTTTCATCTCCCTTTTCATCTCTCTTTTCATCTCTTTTATCATCTCTCTTTTCATCCCTCTTTTCATCTCTCCCCCTATCTTTTCTTCTCTCTTTTCATCTCTCCCCTTCTCTTTTGTCTCTCTTTTCTACTCTTTTTTTCTATCTCTTTTCTACTCTTTTTTTCTACCTCTTTTTCGTCTCTTTTTTCTGCCTCTTTTTCTTCTCTTTTCTTCTCTTCTCTTCTCTTCTCTTCTCTTCTCTTTTCTTCTCTTCTCTTCTCTTTTCTTCTCTTCTCTTCTCTTTTCTTCTCTTTTTTCCACCTCTTTTTTTTCTCTTGTCTTCTATCTCTTTTTCTTCCTCCTCTTCTCTAGCAGAATAAATCTCACTTAATTGATAAAGTCATTTGTGCCAGATTCCCCCACAACAATATGACACATTTCATTTTAAATTTTCTTTATTTTCCAAACGTAGAACACTCACGAAAACTTTAATCATCCCTCTTTCACCAATAACTCCCCTCCATTCAGATGACTTCGCACAATCGAAACGAGATACGCGGTCTAGTAGGTTCACCTTCGTCATTTGTTAGATATATCCCTGCCGCTCAGGAATTATAACACTGAAATCTTTTTGATAACATTACTTTATTCCTAGTTATGTAAAATTATATTTTGCAATGAGGAATTAATAGTTTAGGCTCATTTTTAAAACAGCGCAAGTGCCATCAATGTTCTTATGTTCTTATGCAGAATGTGTGCTGCTTCTCCTTCTCTATCTTCCTTTTTGTCCAACCCTCCCTCTCCGTGCTATTTTTGTTCTTCATCGTTTCTCTCTTCTTCTAGTTCCTCTTACATCTTTCCTTCTTCTCCCTCTTTTCTTTTCCTTACTCTTGATCATCTTCTTTCTCTTTTCCTTATTATCCTCTCTTTTATCTCTCTCTTTTCCTGCCCTCTCTCTTTACTCTCTTATTTACTCTCTTTGTCTTCCCTCTTTATTCTCTCCTTCCTCTTTTTCTTTGTAACTTTCCTCCTCTTTCTTTTCTTTTCTCTCTTCTTCCCTTCCTTCTTTTCTCTCCCTTCCTTTCCCCCTCTCTCTCGCCCCCACTCCCTTCATCGTCTTCTCTCACTTCGTCGTGCTCTCCTTTCTTTCCTCTCTTCTTCATGCTCCTCTCTCTCCTCTCTTGTCTTGTCTTGCTTCTTCCTGATTTCCTCTCTCTTCTTTTCTTCCTATTCTTCACTCTCTTCTACCCATTCTTCTCCCTTTCTTTTGTGTCTTTTTCGCCCTCCTCTTTCCATTATTTTTCCTCTTCTTCTTCTTCTTCTCTTTGCTCTTCCTCCTCTCCCAATTTGATTTTCTCTATACAGATAGGTGCATTTATGAATGATCCACAAATATTAATTCCTTATTACATAATGTATATAGTCAATAGGATTCCCAGGAATAGAAACCCAGTAGCCAGTAATAAACTTCAGACACTGGTTACCACGCAGCCAATGAATGTAACCAAATGCATGATCCTCATTGAACGCTGTAGAAAAACAGGCAATCCATGCATGAGTCAAGAATTCGCCCCATTTAATCGGCCATTAAATGTATGATTCAAAGTTAATCAAGCTTATATAGAAAAAAAAAATAAAAAATAATCAAGAATTAAAAAATCAAAATATCTCATGCCTATCAACTAAACTGCGAATTCAACTAGTCAACCTTGATCTATCAAGCGGTTTTCGTAACGAGAGCGTCAATTGAGGGGCTTGGAAGGCAAGTGGGATGTGTGCAATTTTTGAAAAAATTGACTTGTAAATGATTTCAACTATAGCTAGTCTTGAAATGCACGCTGTGAAGATTTCACTCCTAAATTCCAATGTTTAAACAGCAAAAAAGTTCAAACTTTCTTGCCACCATAAGGCTCCGTGTAATTTTGCACAATTAAACACGTATTCCTTAAAATAGTAAAAGCGGTTTTTTCGCAAGTGTCATCCAAGCCCCTTGCCTAAAAGAGGTCAATTTAATCAGTTTTTGAGAGTCAAGTGTTCACTGCTTTTTATCCCTCTTTTTTAAGTTAGCGTTCGCTGAATAATTGAGGCCTTAATTTTGATTTGTGTAAGTTCCAAAAATACCCTGCAATTTGGAGGGTATGCAACCTGCACGGTTTTTCATCAATACAGTTTGTGCGAGCCTATTCGGGGAATGATGCTGAATTTATTTGAATTTTGTCTTTCCTTTTGCCGCCATTGCGGAGAATTGGTTGACTTTGCTGAGGGAGGGTTTTTTTTTTAATTTTCCTCAGACTCGTTCATAGGTGGACAGAGTTAAAACAAAAGAAAATATATCGATTGTGACAAGAGCCCCGTCATGCTTTAATTCGTGTGGCTTGATGGAAGCCGTCAAGCTAAATTAGTCTAACTCCAAAATGTGGCCTGTATATAATATTTCTCTCACGATTCATTTCATTAGATAAAAAACATAAAACTAAATGCTGCCGATGCAAAACTAACTACTGCTAAACTGAATGCTGCTGGGATTCAGTGAATAAGTATTCGCTTTCGCAATCTTATGGATTTTGCGAGAAAATTGTGACATTGGCCCCCCTTCTTAGATTGGTCTCCGATATGAAATACGAAAATATCGAAATTTTTATGACGGGGGAATTTTTTTCCAAGTTTTAAACTAAAAAATTTAGGGTTTGGAGGTGGCACGATGGCATAAACCCATTTCTCGGTGAATTGATCTGCATTTTTAGTATGTTCTTCTCCTGTCTGAACTGCGACTTTCCTAATATTTTCATGACTGAGGAAATTGTTTTGCCCCCGCTACGACTTTGCAAAGTTTTAAACTTCAAAATTAGGGATTTGACCATAAATGATTGCGTTTGGGCAAAATATCTTGCAGAATTTTTTTTATGAGTAATTATACTAAATGTTTTAATAATTTATCCATTCCAAACTGTAAGATTGCCTTGTTGCCGTTTAAATAAGTTTTTTTCCCCTAATGAATGTACTTCATCCTGCTGGAACTGCAAACGCCAGTTTTTTCATTTGCTTCAGCAGCGTCTGGAGGATCATGAAGATAGGCTTGTGTAAAATTGGAAAACTAAAACCCACCCATTCAAAGATGAATAGTAAATGCTACCCAAAAAATCAGAATTGAAGGTCCGGGACTCGTCTCCCGTTCGCAGCGGAATCGGAGGGCCCGAATCCAGGACGTTTCAGGAAAATAATATTTTGATGAGAAAAAATGGACGTATATTTTGCGTGTTTCTGAGCAATGATTTAAAAATGAAGAACTTACATTTAAAATAAATATTAGATTCTGACAGCTCCATTTTCCAGAGAAAAAAATTGGACACAACAAAAATTTAAGACAAGCTAATCTCCAAGATTCTCCAGTCACTGCTAAAGCAAATTGAAAAACTGGCATTTGTAGTTCCAGCAGGGTGAAGTACATTCATCAGGGGAAAAAAACTTATTAAAACGGCAACAAGGCAACCTTACAGTTTCGAATGAATAAGTTATTAAAACATTTGGTATAATTACTCACAAATGAAGAAAATTCTGCACGATATATTTCCCAAACGCCATCATTTATGGTCAAATCCCTAATTTTGAAGTTTGAAACTTTGCAACGTCATAACGGGAGCAAAACAATTTTCTCCGTCATGAAAATATTAGGAAAGCCGCACTTTAGACGGGAGAAGAACATACTAAAAATGCAGATCAATTCACCGAGAAATGGGTTTATGCCATCGTGCGACCTCCAAACCCTAAATTTTTAAGTTTAAAATTTGGCATCGTTGCAACGAAAGGTAAAACAATTTCCCGGTCATGCAAAATTCAATATTTACGTATCTCATATCGGAGAATAATGTACTGAACATTCGGAACAATCGAAGGAGCGGGAGGGGGGGGCCAATGTCACAATTTTTTCGCAAAATCCATAATTATGAAGCTTGAAACTTTGCAACGTTGCAGCGGGAGCAAAAGAATTTTCTCAATCATGACAATTTCACAAAATTTGTACCTCATATCGGAAATAAATATACTAAAAATTCAGATGAATCCAAAAAGAAATGGGGCAAGGGGGGATTTAGGTGCCCTACATGAGCCTTTTTACAAAAAAAAAAAAAAAAAAAAAAAAAAAAAAAAAACCTAATAACCTCATAAAATCGCGATTATTTCTCCAGGAGCTCCAACAACCTGTTTCGAAAATGTGGTTTTTAGTATTAGAGAGATCTCCTCTTGACATTTCAGCTCAAATTTTTCGCTGTTGACAAACTTCGAGTTCCCCTTCAGGAGTACCGTGCCGAGTTTGGTAGTTTTCGAACTGAGAGATACAATTATAGGCAACGCGGAATGGAGTTAGAAGTCTATAAGATCTGCCTACATGGCGACTGCTTATTGTATCGGTGGTGAGGAAGAATACTGTGCCAGCTCACTTTGAAAAATTGAGAGAATAAACAAAAGGTCGATTCGTTCGGAATTAATTCTGAGAGCAGGAGTTGGAGAGATTTTACCGGGAAGAAGCGATGATCCGTGAATTCAGGAGCAGTTAATTCTGAGAGCAAGAGTTTGAGAGATTTTACCGGGAAGAAGCGATGATCCAAGCTCTGATACAAAGTGAAAATTCTCAGTCTTCGCACGCCGCCTTGACGAATGTTGGAGAGGCCACAAAATAATTACTGCAAAAGAAAGAAAATAATGCTGAAATAGATACATTCAACATAAAATTGTCATAAATGTAATAATACCGTTCCCGAGGAGCACAGAACAACGAAAATTTGAAAGAATGGTACAAGTTAATGGAAAGAAATTGCAATATTTCCCTATTTAAATTGCATTATTTTTACATCGTTTGATTAGTAAATTCCCATTTTAAACGATCAAATAGTTCTTCTATGTATAAGGCAGTTAGGAAATTTGCAATTAAAAAAAGTGCACCTTATCGCGATTTTACTCCAATAAATTTTAAAAAGAGGAGTCCCTTCAAGCAGAGAATAGACAACATACGCATCACTCCGATCTGATAGCAGTAACTTTGCCGTGTAATCGCAATTTATTGGAACATGTGCTGCTTTTAATTGAATCAGTGAGTTCGAAAACACAATAACTCGAAGAAAAAAAATTATTCAGGAAACACCTAAAACTGCGCAGCGGGCGAGGAAGTTAGTTTAAGAAAAACCTTTTGTTTTGTTTTGTGAAAAATTGAAGTTTAATTTCCCCTAAAAGCCTATCTTCATGGACACTATAAGCTCTGTCTTAGAAGGGCTGACAAGTCCCGGAAGTTTTTAACGTATCGCAGAAAATAAATACAAAAGTTTCTATGTATGGTAGGTATGTAATTCTGATTTCGAAACTTTGAGCTTTGCGCGAAAAATGATCGCGGAGAGCCTGCAAAAGTGTAGGTATACTTCACGCATCGCGCCGTTTCACTTCACGCATCGCGCCGTCTCACTTCACGCATCGCGCCGTCTCACTTCACGCATCGCGCCGTCTCACCGAGCTTGCGCCGGAACCCGTTGTCTAGTCTCGGTCTCTGCTCTTGACCCATCCAACTTTTCTACTCCTGCGTTAAGGTCTTTGAGTCAGCTGAGAAGAGATTCTCCTTCATTTTGTCGATATGCAATTTTATCGCCTTGGAAGTTGAAATAGTCGTATCGCGTCCACCTTTTGTACCCTCGCGTTAAAGTCTCCGAGTCAGGGGGGGGGGGGGGGGAGGCGAGCTTCATCCATTGCGTGAATACGCAGTTTTACCTGAAAATCGAAATAGTTGCGTCACACGTTTCGCCCCTTCTGACTTTTCTACTCCGCGTTAAAACTCTGCAGTCAACGGAAAAGAGAACAAACTTTTTAATTGTTATCGATTTACGAGAAAGATTTGTTCTTCATAATTGTAGCCGGATTTGTGAAAAAGGGACCTCATCTTCTGGAACAAATTTCTGGAACTTTGAAACTCGCGCAAAAAACGATCACGGGAAGCACCTGCAAAATTGTCGGGATACTTCAAACACCGCTCACTCTCTACCCGATCTGTAGTCTCGCTCGCTCGATTCTCGACTTGCAAATCGCGCGAAGTTCTATCTAATTTTTTTCTCTTCGCGTTTAGAACAGTATACGTCATTAATAAATCTCAGAGTTATAAGAAAAATCGAAAATTTAAACATGTGAAAAATAATAATAAATATGGGGCCAGTCTCTAAGACGCCGACCGTGTGCTCAGGTCTAAGTTTTAAAGTCGATTCCCTTTGAAGGCCTGTTCTTCATCAACACTATGCTCTTCTTGAAAAGGACTTTTTAAAATCTAAAACTTGCTCTTTCTGAAAAGGGCTTGAGAGTAAATCATGAGAAACATTCACCACCACCCCCCCCCTCCTCCTCTTAGGTCCCATACGTCGGAAGCTTCACGTGGCCACATCTCCTTCGAACGATTTAAATTTTCGATCTAGGCAAGTCAACTCAACATTCGCACAGTGCGGTTCAGTATAGTAAGTACTCATCATATATACGTAAGGAAAAACGACCTCCAAAACGATATCCTAAATCTAAATACCTATCATGAAAGAATCAATGGAAAACAAAACTCACACAATGACAACCGACACGAGTAACAAAATAGTAGCTCTCCACTGACTATGAAACTCACAGGATTAAAAAAATCTCTAGGGAATTAAAAGAATCAAGTCAGATACTGTTCCTGCGTTTGAAAATCTCTGCTTCTATTTTATTGTTTTGAAGGAGAACAAATCAATATCATTTCTTGAAATTTTTGCAGCGTTTTCTTCGCACTGAGGAGAAAAAGCACGAAATTTCAAGAATTAACGTTAGTAGTTTTGCTTATAAAAAAAGTATGAAAAGAAGTTTGCAACGTCGCAATTAGATAAAAGATGTAAAAGATCGTTTTCTGGAAGTTTCATCGTCGATACGGAACAAAAGTAAAATCTTCGATGATTTGAGCAAGTGACTTACCAAATCAACACCACCGAAGGGTATCTGTAAGAGCAAAACGGTTGCCAGAACGACATCCTCAAACCAAATATCTCGTAAGTATCACGGAAAAAGGGATACCGAAAACTCATACAATGCCAACTGACACATAATACAAAATAGTAACTCCACACATTATGAAACTTATTCAATTACCGATTTTGATCACAAAAACATAAAAAAATGAGTATCAAAATCGCATGCGCCTTTCCTAGCGGGGTGAGGGACTACCGAACTTGACAGAAAATTAGATTCTTGAAAATCGCAGGCTACTGGATGGAACTGAACCGTCACCTTCGATTTCACACACTAGACTGTCGTCGTTCGTTTCACGTAATGTCTCCGACCGGTCTCTGGTGGGGTGGTAGGGGGCTGCCGACATCCTCTCGGCGAATCTCTGTCTGGCGACAGGAAGCTGGCAGCGGGGGCTGTCTGTCTGTCTGGCGGGCTCGGAGAAAATTCTCTTGTCGAGACTCGGATGAAAAAGGAAATTGGTAGTACAAAAAGGGCCGGGTGCAAAAGGGACAGAAACAGGAAAAACCCCAGCGCGGTTAGGTTTACTGCCATGCCGAGCGGCAGTCTTATCTAGGATTCCCGTGCCTTTTCGCTCGACCGTCCAAATCAGATTCTTTCTCGCTCTCCCTCAGGGAGATAGACGGAGTGGGGAGAGATGAACCGCGTCTAGCAGAAAGGAACCAAGCCATATCAGCTATTGCCAAATGGACTACATTTTGCAATTTGGACCTATAAATTCTGGCTCATCTGAAAAAACACTTATGTGCATAGGGAAACTAATGGCACATACGTTGTTTTTAAATCGGGCTAGAATCTATAGGTCCAAATTGCAAAATGAAATCCAAATTAAACAGGGCTATTTAATTTTACACAAGAAAATGTTTGTGCGCATTCCTTCGAAAATTTTAAGGAATTTACTTCGCACTATGCAGAAATTCACAGAGAAGGGAGAGATGAACCGCGTCTAGCAGAAAGGAACCAAGCCGCATCAGCTATTGCCAAATTTAACTGGGCGATTTAATTTTTACGAGAAAACATTTGTGCGCATTCCCTCGAAAATTTCAAGGAGTTAACTTCGCACTAAGCAAAAATTCACTGGCACCAAATCCGCACAACCCTTTTCATGTAAAAAATGCGAAATTTCCCTAATTTCGCAGTTACTGATGTGCCTTGGTTCCTTTGTGCTTAAGGTGATTCGATGGGCGCCATATTTTGTGTCAAAACGGCATGCGATATATCGCATCAATTGGTTCCATTTTTTTAGCTACTCGTCATTTTTCTCGAATTTTGAGATCGCAATATTCTGCTGTCAGGAGACTAAAGCACTCGCTTACCAATTTCAACAAAGAAAGTCAACGTAATGAAGTCGTGGTTTTTTAGAGAGAAAATATCGCATTTGAGTGCATTTTTGATATCAGTATCGAATGCGATGTTTTCTCTCTAAAAATACCACGCCTTTGTTACGTTGAATTTCTTTGTTAAAAAATTGGAGAAAAATGACGAGTAGCTGAAAAAATGGAACAAATTGATGCGATATATTGCTTGCCGTTCTGACACAAAATATGGCGTCCGTCGAATCACCTTAAGAAAAAATCGAGGAAAATCAAAGTGAACAATCGCCTCCTTGGTACTCTCAAATATGCTACACTCAACCACATCTCCCTCGATGAGTGATAATGTTTAGTGATACATAAGCAGCTGACTCACCAAATTAGAACTGCTGAAGGGTATACAATACGTAGGGCAGAATGACTTCCAAAACGACATCCTCCGACCAAATATCACGAAAGTATCACTGGAAAAAAGGCCACCGAAAACTCAATTTAGAATTAGCCGGAAAAAAGCGTTTCAGAGTTATAAGAACGTTTTCGTAGGAGCGGCGAAAAACTATCGAACTTGTCAGAAAAATCAGCTCCTCAAACTCATAAGCGTCGAATGAACTACCGTCTGTCTGTCTCGGTCTGACGCCTCCGACTGATACACGTCGCACGAAGCTTCACGTAGCGTCTCCAATCAGTCTCATTAGGGAGGGGACTATCAAAGGGGGGTGGTGTGGTCACTGCGGGTTCAGAATCATTTCAGATACGCCGACATCCGCTCGGCTGAATTTCGGTCGGCGCGGCGGCGACCGGCTGGCGCGGCAAGGCCCGAGTTGTCGGAGCAAATTCTCTTATCGGGACTCGCAAAAGAAAGGGGAGTGGATGATAGAAAAGAGGGAAGGCCCGGGTGTGCTCAAGGTGATGATGACAAAACGCATCGATGGTGAATCTACCAAGCCACGTGTCTCGCTTTGAGACGTCGAAGACTTCCTGTTATGCTTGATTTTTTAAATGGAAAACTACTCAACGTCAATTCTTGATGTTTCCCGTGATTTTCCTTCTCTGTGCCTACGAAAACTCTTTGAAGCATTCGAGAAATGATATTGAAGATTTTCGAACACTGCAAATGAGATATGTGGTCACTGGTGACTATGGTGGTTTCACCATCGACATGTATAACGTGGCGCAAGAACAGCAAACAAGGACGCTATTGCAACCTACACTGAAAAAAAAAACACATTGGATCTAGAGTCCAGACTCTTAAAAACATCGACAAGAAAAAGTACTCCTGATTCAATCAGAATCTAGCTTAAAAGCAAGAACCAAGCCTCTTAATTTAAGCGGATTTCGTTTTGATTCGAGCAAAAATCCGATTGAATCAAGCGTATTTTTTCTTGTCAATGTTTTCAAGAATCTGGATTCTAGATCCAATGTATTTTTTTTTTCCAGTGTAATCCAAGAGGGTAGATAGAGTAAAATTGTGCCGAAGAGAGTAACTTTTCTGGAAAGGAGGGGGAGCAGATCTATTACAACAAATCTGCGAAATTTCTGTCAAACCATTGAAAAATATCCTTAAAAAAATTATATTTTCAGTCTAATATAAGGGGGCGGGGCGATCCGCCTCTGTTGCTCAAAAATGATTTCGAACGAAATTCAATGATTTTTTTTCTTTCTTTTGATTTTTACAAATACTCCAGATTAAGAATGTAGCTAAAATCATTCTCTACAATGTGAAAATCATAGAAGTTAAGCGTCGCGCATCATCATTAATATCATCATCATTAATATAAACTTCGGAGGATTCAGACTTTCAGCGATTCTACCTTTTTCTATTTCACTCGAGAGGTTGCCAGATTGTGTGATAAATATGAATATGTTACAAGGATTTGAATTGGGAAAAGTGCTAAAAAATCAACTTATCTGGCAACAATAGAGTCTGGGAGGGACGAAAGGCTGCCTTCCTGGGAAAACCCATGATTTAGCCGGAAATGTCATTAAAACAATTGATTCCGTTTGAAGCATCAATTTTATCCTAGGGGAAAGCTTATTTTAAAATAATAATTTTAAATGGACACAGATGCTACAGAAAGGGAAAAAGGAAAGGGAAAGGAAATGAAATGAGGATATGATTACTAATATGCAATCAGAGAGAATAAAACAAAAACATCAGAGAAATTTATATGTGATGAAAGTATGAGAGAAAAACACGAGTGGGCTCATTGCATTCGGAACTCGAACTATACAAACGTTGAGCAGTTTTTAGACCCCTATGCCACCGATAACCTTCTCAAGAGGTAAAGATGAACTTTTGCTGCTTCAGCAAGTCGAATCGCGGAAGGAGATCCATGGACTGTCCACCCGATGGGATGACGTCCCAGTCAAATGCGTTGTTGAGGAAATGATCGATCCCCATCATCGCTTCATCTCCACACATCTATTCATGTGCAAATGATGGCATGCTCCGGCAACAAGGTTCTGTGACGAAATCATTTTTGCCTCCAGAGTCTCCAAAATGTATACATCTTAGTGATCAAATGTCCAATCACTGAGAAAAATGGCGCGAGCCGAATGTCACTCGCGTAGCGAGTGATCGGGGGTCCAGGGGGCGCAGCCCCTTGGCTGGCCGTGACGGACGCGCAATGCGCGTCCAGAACGGCTAGTAATAACTGAAGCGCAGAGCGCTGCGCTAGGAGGGGGGGGGGGGGTGATTGGACCGCGAAGCAATCAAGGGGCGCTGCCCCCTCACTTTCAAAAGAATTGGAAAATCAAAGTCAGTTTATCAACTTCCGAGGGTTCATAAGACGTTTTTCTTTAGCGAGACACGACGCCAAAAAAGTGTTCAAGAAAAATTACTGTATTTTAATAGTTCTTAACACTAGCTTCAAACCTTTCAGGTTTGAAAAACTATGATAGATCCATAGAGTTGTTTTGGCAATCTTAAATTCAAACATTCCCTGGTGAATTTTAGATTCTAGAAATAATCATTTAAAATTCTAGAAACAAAGATAATCCGTTGCCACGAGGATTCAGACCTCGATTGGGTATAGTCAGCGGACTGGTTTTCCTTAAACTCCACCACGTAAAAAAAAAGTAAATTTTGAAAAGAATCCGAGAGGGGTATCTTGTAACAAAAATTTCACCAGGTTTTGTAAGGACTCAAAGGGTTTTACAGAGTCATTTTAAAAGCTATCAAAATAGACGTCGCAACTTGGGGACAAGTAAAATTGAGGGGCTTGGAGGACAAGCCACATAAGTACATTTTTTGCTATTTCGAGAAATACGTGTTCAAAGTTTTGAAATTACACGGATCCTCACGGTGGAAATGAAGTTTGAACTGACTTTTTGAAGCTTAAAAATTGGAATTTGTGAGAGAATTTCTCACAGAATGTGCGTTGATACTAGTTTTACTTGAAATCATTAAAATCTCAATTTTTTCAAAAACCCCACGTATGCGCCTTGTTCTCCAAGCCCTTATTTCTAAAACAGTGATGCAACAATTAATTCTTACCATATAGACGCAATATCTTCATGTAGGGTATTCTCCAGCTCCGAGCGTTTGGTGTGAGCTTATGGCAGGCAGAAAATTAGCAGAGGGCAAGGTGGTTCAATTGATCTCGTCATTTTCCATTCGCGGGAAAGTTTGATGGAAGGAATTCTTAAAATAACGCACCGAACACACAACAAAACTGAATTCAATTACACGTTCTTCGCAGGCGGATTGGAGATATCATTTCCGTAGGCATAACAAAGTACATTTCACAATGCTCTCATAATTTGAGGTTCAGAAATCTATATATATTAGGTCTTCGAATTTCCTTATCCACTACACTCACTCTTACAGGAACGGCTGCCAATGACGACTGGTCGAACCGTAAGAAGCTCCGAGCACTCGAGTTTTTCAACCTGTTTCCCCCTAAGATAAGAATACGGCTTCAATTTGAATACATCCCTTCTTTTTGGGCTTCCCAGGTAGGTATGGCGGCACAAGCACACAAAAGAAAATCCGTCTCCGCAAAGAGGATCATCGATTTGCTAATGATAAGAAGGGGCCTGTCCTCCTATCTATCTCTCTCTACTCTTCTTATTCTCCCTTCAACTCTTATTTCTGACCAAATGCCCGCTTGCCTGTCGTTATTTGTTTTCACCCGTAAAGGAGGGGGGTGGGTTCGTTCTCGAGTGCTGAGAGAAAGACGAATCTCTTCGGCTTATCTTCGCTGGGTTGACAACCTGATTGTTGAAACGTTAACTGGCTAGATCAAGGCTTTGTAAGACAAGACACAGCCTCATCTGCGCCGTGTAATATATCGATTTTCTATTTTGTCGTGCCGGCATAAATTTCAAAAATCAGGCTGTACGGAAAAAAAAGTCACTTAGATCTAGGGTTCAGACTCTTGAAAACAATGACAAGAAAAATACTCTTGATTGAATCGAATTTTTGCTTGAATCAAAAGGAAAGTCGCTTAAATTAAGAGGCTTGGTTTTCGATTCAAGCGAAAATCCGATTGAATCAAGAGTCTTTTTTCTTGTCAATGTTTTTAAGAGTCCGTGCTCTAAATCCAAGCAACTTTTTTTCCAATGCGCTGGCTGGCACCATTTAATATGTAAGTGTTCAAAATGGGGGGGGGGGGGGGGGATATCGATAAGAGCTGTTTTTGGGCACACCTTGAGCTCCTTCTACTCCACACGATTTTTTCCTCATTAAAGGCCTGCATTTTACGGTATGTATTATGATTTGGTTATTTTCGGATTTTTTCCGAGGCTCGCAGTGACCTAGACAAGGGTCTAAGGGCTTCTAGAGTCCGAACTTTTAAACTTTAAAATCTGCACTTTTTCGCAAAAATCGGCATTCATATCCATATTTAGGCCAGTATTCGACTCGAAAAGAGCCCGGAAATGACCAAATCATGATGTATTCTGCACAATACAGACCATCAACGAGCAAAAAATCGCGAACTAGAGGAAATTTAGGGTGGGCCCAAGAACTGCCCTTACAGATTCCCTTCCTTTTACTTGGAACGAATTCCTCTACGTGAGTGACCAAGGATTCCAGTGTTAGGGATAGATTTTCTTTCCCCTCTGTGTGCTAAAACACTCACTCTCAGGAACATTGTAAGACACACGCACGTGTATTTTGTAATACACCCGAAAAATTTATCGCCTAAATCAATGCTTCAAAATGGAGAGTCGGAGAGGGGGGAGTGAACAAGTATGAAGTTCCGCTCGGCCCGCGGCTCCTGTTAAACGGTTTAGCGGGGCGAGGTAATTGCTAATCCAAACAGATCCTCGCGGAAGGTTCAGAAGTTGTCAATAGCCTGCGGCACTTTCCAGAGAGAAAATGCTATCTCAGGCCTTTCATCTCTCCTATTCATTGTTTCATTTCTCGGCGAAATTCACTATGCCGCCTTAGTTGCGATGACCCTCTAGAAACATTTTTCGAAAACTCCTAAAAAAAGTTGTTGAAACGTTTGTTTTAAGAAACGTTTGTTTTAAGAAACCTTTATTTTGCCTATTTTTTAAAGTCCCTGGTAAAAATTGGCGATAGGAGCTGCGTTTCAAAATACCATAGGAGTTCTTATAGCCGACTGAAGAGGGCGATAGAAAATCATATAGCTGGCTGTAGAATGCGGAGAAAATCGGCCGGGCTACACGAAGCGATAAAAAATTATACAGCCGGGCTATAGTTCCTATCGCCGGGCTTTACACTTTATCGCCTGGCTGTTGCTTTTTCGCCATCGATTATAAAAGGCTATAAGGAATTGTGTAGAAATTCGTGTGCTTGTAAATCCTTAAGTTTGTACGGAATCACCTTAATATTTACAAAACGCACATTATATTTTCCTTTACTACATATTTTTTTTTCATCAATTAAAATGAGAATAATCCATACACAGTGTGCAAACATTCAAAGTCATGAGTTGAAAAACGCTGACTCCAAATATTAGAGCCTAACACAAAGCGGAGCGGCGGCGCACTGACGCCTACAAACCTAACAGGGATACTTCACGCATTGCGCAATGCGTGAAGTATCCCTGTTAGGTTTGAAGGCGCTAATGCGCGTTCAGCGCTGGCTGCCCGCCCGCTTCGCCGCGCCGCAGCGTACCGTGGCGCTTGGAGCAACTTTTTCACACCAGAGGTATTGCACAGTATCATACGAAATTGAAGGCGCTCCAACATATTAGGAATGGCAGGCATCCTTCAAAAGTACGAGGCTTTCCTCGCAAATTAAATCAAGATACTGCGGCCCAAAAAGAGAGCGGTAGTCCAAAAACTCACTAAGTACTAGCATCCGTAATTAGTAAGGTTTAGCATACACTTTATCGCCAGGCTGTTGATTAATCGCCATCGGCTATAAAAGGCTATAAGAAATTGTGTTGCCGGGTATAGAAGCTATTGGAAATCTTACAGCCGGCTGTAGGTCTATGGTATTTTGGAACACAGATTCTACTGCCAATTTTTACCAGGGGTAAGATTCAACTTTTCGTGAAATTCACTTAAAAACGGCTTTGGTAAAGAAGAGACTTCTTTTTCAAGAGGTTTTCAGCAATTTTAGTATTGAAAAACTAGTTGATACTGTACGAGGTTGGAGTTCAAAGTTCATTGGAATTTAAAAAAAAAAAAAAAAACTTGGTTCGATTTGAATAATAAACTTTGTCACAACATTGAGAAACAGACCCTAGGAAACTATTCTTGTTCCTGTTTGTGTAAGAATACCACGCGGCATTTTAAAAGTATTTTATTACTTTATATTTGTACATTTTAGCATAAAATTCACGTAAAATTTTAGTTTCTCATGTTATATACCCTGCGGATATTTTCTGTGTTGGGCACAAATATGAATGAGTTTTATAATTTAAAAATAATTTTAATGCCTGCCAATTCTTTTCAGAACTTGGTGTATGTTTTTACATTAATTTTATCGCAAAAAAAAACAAAAAGGGTTTCTTAACTTGAACATTTTAACCTTGTTCCCCCCAAGTCCAAATTGAACAGCTAAGGCTATTAGGGCAGCTACGCAGACTGAAGCTTTGATCTCGCGGTTGGGCAGATAAAACCAAACTATCTCCTTACCATGCGACACAACTGCATTAACCGAAAACCTCAGCTGAAACGAGGAATCTTGGATGTTGTACAGAGGGGAAAAACAATTACAGGGATGGAGGGGGAGGGGCGTGGAGTAACGCATTAGCTCGACCGAATATAAATATTTTTCCTCTCGCGTAAGTTGATATGTTCAAATCGTAGCGCGAGTCTTGGGTGGGCTATAGAGGGTGATCCAAAACGCCCGCAGCACCCCTATAACCCCTAGGTTTCTTGCCCTTCTTCAGTGTGATCCCCATATCGACGGTGAAACTACCAAACCACGTATCTCGGTTTGCGACGTCGCAGACTTCCTGTCATACTTTATTTTTTAAATGAAAAACTACTGAACATCCAGTCTTGAAAATTTCTGTGATTTTTCCTCTTTGTGCGGAGAAAAATTCCGTGAAAATTTCAAGGAATGATATTGATTTGGTCTACTTCAAAAAAATAAAATGTGAGCGTAGATTTTTAAACACCGCAAACGAGATACGTGGTTTGGTAGTTTCACCGTCGATATAGAACTTCTACGGAGAGAGGTGATAAAATTCGTTGCCTCTGGCCTAGGACCACTCGCAAAATTTTTAGTATCTATCTCAATTTGTAATGTCAATGCGTATCTCAAAATTTTTAGTATCTATCTCAATTTGTCCAAAAGTACTAACGAGAGTGATGTCTAGTGCTGGTGGTCCGGGACCATTGGATCACCCTGTATGCATGACTCTGAGGAAGGGCAAGCCCGCCCCCCCCCCCCCCCCAACTGCGGATATTCAGGCCAATGTTGCACAACGACAAATTAAAATTCAGTATTAAGTGTACATGAGCTATGCATGTTCATTAAATTATCGAATTGGCAATAGAGACTCTGTCAATCAATCATTGTGTCCTCAGCTAAGACGTAGTCTCGATAGTATCTGAGAAAGCTTTCGTTTTCGTTTTGGTCTGAAATTCAACCAGGCACAACTCCGTTGAGACAAAAAAGTTGGTAAAGAAAATAATAAGTTTCCATACTTAACAAGTTTCTCCAATTTTTATTTTTATTTTTTTATATATATTTTTTTTATTTTTTAAATAAAAAAAGGTAGAAGTTGGGCAATAAAATCGTCCAGAGAAATGACCACTCTCCATGTGCATTTAGAGAGCGGAGGGCCAGAGTTTCACAAGCATTTACTTTTTGAAAGATGCAGGAGCTGAAAATTCTTGTTCGCTTAGAATTGAGTGACAGAGGCT